>NW_023425377.1:26454586-27099262 GCF_014108415.1 Molossus molossus
CTCAATACCCATGTAGTCTACCCACTTGTCTTTCCGTTTTCTCAAATTGTTACATCTTCTATTTTCACTGTATAATTTTCCACACTGCACTGTTTTACATGCTTTATGCTGGCCTCAATAAGAAAAACTAGAAGCTCTGTAAGACAAGGTCCAAGATTTCCACTTATTTTGCAAAGCCCACAGCACCCAGCATTACTGTTAGCCAAGCTGAATAGCTAACTCTGCACTTCCCCCATTTAGCTTCATGAATTGCAACTGAGCAAATAATTTCGTCTACTAATGTATATTTGTATCCTTCTTTAACCCAAAGTCTTATGTTAAAAATGCTTTTAAGTAACATCAAGAATAATATCTGAAACACTAGGATCATTTTGAAATGCAGTCCCCACTTGTCCATTTCCCTAGCCACTAAATGAAAACACATGCTGACTGGTACTCACTTGATACTGTCTGCGAAACCGAAGAGGCAGTTGTCGTGGTAGAAGTGGTAGAGGATGGGGTGGATGATGACGTTGAAGTGGATACGGCAGGTGCTGGGCTACTGGTCGTAGGGGTGGAAGCTCCTACTGCTTGTGCTTGCACTTGTGCCTGTGCTTGCGCTTGTGCCTGGGCCTGCGCCTGCGCCTGGGCCTGCGCCTGCGCCTGGGCCTGCGCCTGCGCCTGGGCCTGAGCTTGGGCCTGGGCCTGCGCTTGGGCCTGAGCTTGGGCTTGGGCTTGGGCCTGGGCCTGGGCCTGTGCCTGAGCCTGGGCTTGCGCCTGGGCCTGGGCCTGGGCCTGGGCCTGGGCCTGGGCCTGGGCCTGCGCCGCCTGGGCCTGAACCTGCGCCTGAGCTGCAAGCATAGGTGTCAGTTCTGACTGCTGAATAACCTTAACTCCATCTGGCTTGCTCCATGCAGATTCACGTGTCCGGGCATTATAATAATAAACCTGCAGAGGAAGCAAAGTCACTGATATCATAGAATCTCTCAAATGTCACTAAAAAATGATAATGCAACTATATTTTGTCTCCTAAGTTACTGGGGAAAAAATCTTAGAAAAGAGAAAACACATCAAAATTGGCTGTTCGTATATTATGAAACTATAGATAATTTCACTCTCCTTTCTCCCCTTCTAATTTTCTATAATGAGCATACTATATTTTTATCACACACATAAATAGGAAAACCAAGATTATTTTTGTGCAGAAAGTTAACATAGCAGACCTGATTGCTATCCTTAGAAAGCCTCCTTGCAAAGCTGACTCCTGGCTGGCACCTGGGAACTTAGACTTTGGGAGGATTACCACCATTCCCTACCTGGTAGGAATGGCACACTGCCTGAACTGTTTACACAATGTAGTTTATGCTAAATGCCTGCTTTCCCACTAGAAGTCTGGAATTTTGGTATGTGCTAGGCAGAGGGTGCCAGTCCCCAATGAAAAAACCCTTAACTCCCCAGCTGAGGCTAGCTTCTCTGGTAGACAGACCTTCACATATGTTGTCACAGTTCCATGTTGGAAAAATTACACACATTCTATATCTTCCACTGAGTGAACTCTTGGAAGCTTGTGCTTCGTTTCCTCCAGACTTTGCCCCATTACCTTTTTCTCGTTGCTGGTTTTGCTGTGTATCCTTTCACTATAATTAGTCTAACTGTTGGTACAACTACATGCTGAGTCCTGTGAGTCCTCCTAGTGAACACTAAACCTGAGAATTGTTTTGGGAATTCATGACACATAATTAAAATACAAGCTTCCAGAATCACAGGTAAACATATGTAAGCACTCTAGTCTGAGAGAAGTCTAATCCAGTAAGCCTTTCCTTGAATCCTGCCCCGCACCCTGCTTACCCCAGGCTCATTCTTAATTGGCAGGAATACTGTCATTGATCTCAATCTGCCAAAACTCTTAAGTTTTACTCTTCTGTAACCAAGGAGGTAACAACCTAAATATATTTTCTAATTTACCTTCCCATCTGGAGTTTTATTTTCAACCCATATCTCCTCAGTAGGAGGCAGTGCTGGAGTACCAGGAGCAGTCACAGGAGGCATTCCTGGTGGAAACATCATACCCGGAGGAGGAGGCATAGTTCCCATGGGTGGAGGCATGAAAGGTGGTCTCTGTTAATTCACAAGAACAGCAATGATCACTTGTATTTATATTTTTTCCTTCAAATTATTACTAAATTTTACCCAAAAGTAAAGCACTAACCAAACTAGCTTTACAGTCCATTCAAATATATTTTTGTAGGATGCATAAGCAAAGTTTCTCTCTAACAAAAATGATGACTAAACAGGGTGGAAAGAAATACATCAACATACAGTAGTTATCTCTGGGTAATAGTACTATGGGTTAATTTTGCTTTCTAACTGCACAGTTCATACACTAGGCACTAGATTACTTTCAAAAAATATAAGTGACTTTTCTATCTTTTTTAACACGAGGCACACCAATGCCTCCACATTTCAGTTACAATAAAAACTAACATTATTTTATAAGTAACACAGCAATAACTAAAAAAGCAAAATCCAATATAGCTAATCCTTCCTTTTCCTACCAAAAAAAAAATTGGCTAGGAAAATGTTCTTCACTTTCTATTTTTCAAATAATAGTAACAATAAATAGCTCACTAATGACATGAACATCAATTAAGTTTAAAAGATACAGTAAAATAATTAGCCATTTTACTTTTGGTAGAAAATAATAATTTAAATGGTATATATTACAGTTTGTTTGTTTTTAATTACCCGGTGTCATTACTAATTCAATCTTATCTCTGGTCATTCCTTCACTATCATTCTTCAATGACTGCTGACACAACCCCAGATCCCGAGCCACATAATTCAACTGTAACTGCTATACCTTACTTGCTAAAGCAGACACGTGGTCTAACATTTTAACAACAGACTTTGAAAAGAGACTAAAAGATGTCATCTATAATATAAGTTAAACTAAAATTCAGTTATCCAAAGCACCTTAATCAGGATAATGGAATTGACACTATGCTAATAATGTGAATCTATATTTCATTTCCTTTCCCATACTCTAGTTTTTTGTTTTAAATTCAGTTTAGTGTCTTTCAAGGATCAGCACACAGATCCATGTTCTATCAAATATCCACCTCATATATGTCTCATGCCCATTAGCTGGAAATCACTTGGATTTGATGTAAAAACCATACAATTATCTATTAAGACCAAGAAAAGCATCACAACGTTGGAAAGTATTCCATTACAATATCTGATATATTTCCATTAGAGGGTTACATTAGTCCATTACATTTTATAATATTCTGCAAGTAGATTCTGCAACTATTAAAGGCACAAATTAGAATTCATTTGTAACAAGTTATATCAGAACAGTAGGTCAAAAAACTATTTCTTAGATTAATCTTGAAGAAAATATAACATTTTTTAACAATTTGTTTAACGGAGAAGGGGCTATTCATTACTAGGAAGGCAATAAAATTACTAAGCAAAGTATTAAAACCTATGTCTCTTCCATAAATATTACCCTATCTAAACAGAGTTAATATCATTTAAATAGTACTTTATTATCTTTTGCTAATTTTAGTGAGTTCATTCTTGAGTATATAAACTAATAAAAGGCAGATGATACCACTATATTTATTTGGTTTCAGAATTGTACAGGCTGGATAAACTAAGAAAACAAATATATACCCAAACAAAAAGAGTACAATCTCAAACATAAACATTTGAGAGAGAACAACTTCATGACTTCATTTCAGATAGTGAGTCTATATATACTAGAGAGGGATTTGTATCTCAGGTTAAAATACCGGAAAAGTTTTTATTTAAAGAAATTCTACATTAATTTTATTTCTAAAATTATAAAATAACCTTATTTTTTTTTTTTTTTAGGGGAGGAAAAAGAAATCCAAACAATGTGGTTACAAAATGCGTTTGTTCTAGATTCTATCCTAGGCTTTATCTGTGGCAAGAATTGTTCAGAATATATATATATACATATATACACACACACACACACATATTCATACTTAATGATAAAATATATCACTGAAGCCCAGCCAGTGGGGCTCAGTGGTTGAGCATCGACTTATGCACCAAGAGGTTTACGGTTTGATTCCCAGCCAGGGCACATGCCTAGGTTGTGGGCCTGATCCCCGGGGCTGGGGGGTGAGGGGGTAGGATGCAGGAGGTGGCCAATCGATATTCTCTCTCATCAATGTTTCTCTCTCTCTCCCTCTTCCTAAAATCAATAAAGAAAACAAAATTTAAAAAAATTTTTTAAATATAAAATGTATCACTGAAAATAAATAGCAACAACCAAAAAGGTTATACGTTTAAAATTCAAACTTTGTTTACCATAATGAAGGTGGATTACTAAAGACAATTCTCAGAGATAAAAGCATGTAAGAAATACTCTATTTAGCTTACTATGTAGCATATTTTTCAATTCCCATTCTCAATTTCTATTCAAATTACTGTTATGACCGCTTTTGGAGCAACAAGTTAACATATGGATGATATTTTCCTAAGAAGTGAAACTTATAACACAGTTCTTAAGGCAAAACTGACATACAATATTGATACTAACACCAGTGAAGAAACAGCAACTTGTACATTTTTTACCTGAAGGTGTGGAGGGCCCATGGGTGGAGGAATCCCTCCTGGAGGAGGCATTGGCGGCATATTAGGATCAAAAGGAGGACGTCCAAAGGGGGGCCGAGGTGGTGGAGGAGGGCCTCGCATCATACCAAAAGGTGGAGGAGGTCGCATGAGAGGTGGTGGGCCTCGCATCACTGCATTTGGTGGGGGAGCTGGGCCTCGAAACCTCAAGGCCTGCTGCTGAGCCATCCTGTGTGGAAAACAATGAATAAATTTTTCTTTCTCAAAACCACAAAAATGTAGCTACTGATTTCTAATTACATCAAATTTAATAGGCCCTTAAGAGCAAGTAGAGTTGGAAAGCCATCATTTTGCAACTATCATGGTAAAAAGTGCCTCAGTAAGAATGATCAATGGACACCAAATCTAGGGGAAATCTGGATGAAGAGGATATCTGGACAGTCTTAAAAAGTCTCCCCACATGCTGCTTATGATTGCAAAGGAAGATGAAAAAACACTATGTAATAGGGAAATTGCACAACACCTTGCCCAGGGGATGTACACCAATATCATCTAAAAAGAACAGATGGACACCATGTAACTTAGTGGGGCACATCACCTATTTCAGGCAAAAATGTTTAACCTCAAATTAATGAGGAAATATTAGACAAACACAAAAAAGGGAATGTTCTATTTAAAAGGGGGGAGCAGCCCAGCTGATGTGGCTCAGTGGTTGAGCACTGACCCATGCACCAAGAGACTGCCAGTTTGATTCCCAGTTAGGGGGCACATGCCCAGGTTGTGGGCCCAATCCCCAGTGGGGGGCATGCAGGAGGCGGCCAATCAATGTTCTCTCTCATTGATGCTTCTATCTCTGTCTCCTTCTCCCTTCCTCTCTCTCTAAAATCAAAAAATAAAATAAATAAATGAAAGAAGGGAGCAGCCCAGCTGGTGTGGCTCAGTTGACTGAGCATCGTCCCATGCACCAAGAGGTCATCGGTTTGGTCGGGGCACATGCCTGGGTTGTGGG
The DNA here is from genome assembly GCF_014108415.1 of Molossus molossus. NCBI lineage: Eukaryota > Metazoa > Chordata > Mammalia > Chiroptera > Molossidae > Molossus > Molossus molossus. The sequence goes on from NW_023425377.1 coordinate 26,460,183, forward strand.
CTCGATCCCCAGTTGGGGGCGTGCAGGAAGCAGCCGATCGACGTTTCTCTCTCATCAATGTTTTCTATGTCCCTCTCCCTTCCTCTCTCTCTAAAAAGAAAAAAAAAATTCAATAAGAACATATTTAAAATAAATAAATGAAAGGGGGGAGCAGAGGCTATATTCTTCAGAAATGTGGATGTTACACATAAAAGGCAAAGGCAGGCTGTAGAAATGTTCTACATTAAAGGAGCTAAGGAGACATAACAACACAAAATTATTTCTAAACCCCCAAATCCTGTACTAGAGAGAAGAAATACTCTAAAAACATGATCAATGGACAACACTGGAATATGAACAATAAAGTATTATATCATGTAAATTTATGATGTTGGTAACTGCACTGTTAGGCAAAAGAATATCTCTATTCTTAAAAAATAGACACTTAAGTATTTAAAAGTAAAGGGCCATGGTATATGCATCTGTATCTTACCCTCAAACGCTTCAGAGCAACAGAGAGCATGCATGGGTGCAAATAATAAAGCAGAAGAGGTAAAATATTAACATTAAGTATACTATACTTATTTTTGCAACTTTTTCTAAGTTTGAAATTACTTCCAAATACAAAGTTTATTTATTTATTTTTAAATAGAGGAAAGAAGAAGAAGAGGGAGAGAGAGAAAAACATCAAAGTCAGAGTACAACATCAATTTGCTGCCTCCTGCACTCCCCCCACCAGGGCCCAAAACCCTGGGCAAGTACCCTGGCCAGGAATCAGATGGGCAACCCCCAGGTGCAGGGGACAATGCCTAACCAACTGAGCCATACCAGCCAGAGCAATACAAAGTTTTTACAGGAACTGAGGGTAGCAAATTAAGAGACCACTAGTATCCTCTATCTAAAAGGGAAGCCTTCCTCTACACTGCACCCTACCTCATCCTTCGATCTCTAGCTAAAACACCCTAGTTTATTTTCTCCATGGTATTTAAGCAGATACGTAATACCACATTATTATTTATATCCTGTCACAAGTGCTTTCTAAAAAAATAAAAATGACTTACTCTTAAAAGTAATTGTGTCAGGCAGTGCTCTAGCTCTCTTTAAGTCCTTTAATCATCCTTAACGACCGAGACAGATATTATCAACTTCATTTTACAGATGAAGACACTAAAGGCACACAGAAGTCAAATAACTTGCCCAAGGCCACACAGCTATTTCAGTGGAATAACTAGGATTCAAATACAGGCAAATAGCCTTTAAACACTAATCCAAACTGTGTACGTAAACCACTTTAGAGTACGAATTCTGTCTGTCCTATTCACCAGCACATAGATAAGTCTGTGCATAGCAGGCCTCAATAAATATTTGTCGAATGTACCAATGAATACCTATCTAGGTGCTACCTCACAAGTAGGGTATGTAGACTCTTATAAAAATTATTTTTACTATAATTTTCCATAGTCAATTTACTGAGTACCTATCAGTCTTCCCAGCAGCTACTTTCTATAAATCTCTCCATTATACATAAAATGTACATTTCTGTGCTCAAGAAAAGATTAACAATTATATTCCTTATGTATATCTGAAGATCATCATTCTTATATCCTCTTCGCACCAGGCTCTTCCAACTTTCCTACATTTTCAACCCTCTGCTTAAGATTACCCTTTGAACTTTTTCTAAATTTTCCACATTACAGTTCAATTCTGACACGCACACACACAATCCTAATACAGAACCAATTTTCCTTCTAGAATATTAAGGTTGTAAACACATCCAGAACTGTATATACCAATTGTACTTAATCAAATTTGCAAATGATCCTACACCCAAAGTTAGAAAGTATGAGTTAAAAACAATGACTGCAAAAAGGAGTATGGATTTTATCAGAATAATGTCTTTTTCAAATTATATGTACTCCCAAAAGACACACGGCTACTGTTACTGAAAAAAATGCCTTAATTTTTAGTATAGAAACAATGTTAACTACCAAGGAAAGATATTCTGTTTCACTCTTGAGTTAATAATAAATAAATCTTATTTATTATCTTAGATTTCCTTTGAATCTGCCTCTCCCCTTCATAAAAATCTACAGTATTTGTTTCTTTACAATTTCGCACTTCCTAGTTACAGCTTAAAGTTAAGCATTTAAACTCCAGAATCATGAAAAAGTCAAATCAAGGCTGTCTTTTGCTGTCAGACTAGTTACATAATTTCTGAGCCTGAGTATACTCAGATGTAAATGAGCTGAGGAATAGAAATAAAATCTACCTCATATCCCTGTTCAATGAGATAATCCCTGTGAAACATTTAAGATAGTACTTGATATACAGTAAACCACTTTAACTACTTTCAGTCTCCCCAAAACCTTTTACTGTGCTCTACCTATAAAAGGCACTTAGGCCCTGGCCACTGTGCCTCGGTTGGAATGAGTGTTGTCCCATGCACCAAAGGGTCACTGGTTCGATTTCCAGTCAGGGCGCATGCCTGGGTTTCAGGTTCAATCCCCAGTAGGGGGGGCAAGGCAGGGGGCAGCTGATTGATGTTTCTGTCCCACATCTATGTCTATGTCTCTGTCTGTCTGTCTCTCTCTCCTTTCCCTTCCTCTCTCTCTAAAAATCAGTGAAAACTTTTTTTTAAAAAGGTACGTTGTCAATTTGTCTAGATGGCTTTCAAACGTCTGTCACTAAAATAGTAACAAAATTCACATAATTTCCTCAGTCAGCAGCTTAAATTTGCATATTCTGATGCCATGTATGTATAGTACCTGTGCTGAGCTCTTCATATCCACTTTATCAGAACCTGCAGTGAGGATTAAATGAACTAATAAAGTACTTGGAACAGGACCTAGCACATTTGTGCTAAGTATAGCTTTTATTATTGGTACTACAACATGAGTACAGTAATAGTATTAGTGTTAATGGTATTAATATCAGTAATAGTGTTAGCTATTATTACTACAATTATTATTAGCATGTTCTACATAACCTTCCCCTTGTTGACCTCTCTATAGACTCCAGTCTTCTTTTTGATCAAATACTTCAAGTTCATTTACCTTGAAGCCTCTGTACTTGTTCCCTCTGCCTGGAATGCTTTTCCCCAGATCTTCATATAACTGGTTCCTTTAAATTATCAGTCTCAGTTCAAATGTCACCTCAAACTCCTTTCCCAACCCTAGCCTCTCCTAGGCCCTCTCTGGCTCATTACCCAATTTGAGTTTTCAATTATGATAAATGCTAAGAAGAAATCTCTCACTTGTTTATTTTTATATTATACCCACTAGTATACAGTCTTCCCTTAATATACTGCTGCATCCAGCACCCAGGATGGTAGGGGTTCAAATGTTATGTTTTGATGGACAGAGGACAGGGGGGGCTGGGTGGAGTTGGCCAAATGGGGTGTGGGGTGGGGAATGGGGACATCTGCAACAGTGTCAAAATAAAAATAAAGTAAAAAAAAAAAAAAATGTTATTGTTTTAATAATAACAGTGAACATTGGGCATTTCCTATATACCAAGAGCAGTTATATGGACATTATTCATACTAACTCTTTTAATCCTCACAACAACACAGTGAGGTAAGTTTGGCACCATTTTTACAGAGGAAGCTATGGCACAGAAAAATAATTTGTTTAAGGCACCTAGTCAGTGTTAACACCAGTGTAGTCTTATTCCTGTTTTATAGTTGAGGAAATTTTGACTACGAGTACCTTGTCATAAGGTATTAATAGGTAAACTAAGGTCCTGGGTAAAGAACCAATACAAATATGACTATAAAGGTTTTCTTAATGGCCCTCAACCATAAAGAGATGAAAGGCATTTGGATCTCCAAATATATTCTATTGCAAGTTATTTGCATTCCTATCACTTTCACCCTTTTTGGGAAACAGACTAGTACTTGCAAAGACAGAAACACAAAAATTGTTTTTTTACAAGACAAATGTGTTTCTCTACAGGTACTCTAATGAAGCAAATCCAGATTCTGCCAGTTACTCAGTGATCTTGTATACGTCACTTTACACTTGCAGGCTGACTTCCTCATTTGATGTGGTTGGTTTATTTAGATCAATTTAATTAACATGGATGCTCCTTGAGGACAAAGGATTTTGGTCTGGTTCAAGGCTCTACTGCCAGCACCTACGTCACTGTCACAGAGCACACACTCAATAAATGTGGGTCTAATAAGTAAACCATCTCTAAATCACCTATATTCATTTATTACCATATAGCCACCAAACACTTTATTTGCCAGACACTGATAGACACACCACAAAATACCTTCAGGGTACATATACAGAAACTAAGCCCCAATTTCTGCTATCAAAGAGACCACACAAACAGCCAATTTCTCTTAAAGCATAAAAAGTGCTAAAATAACATTCTATGCAATATGCTCTAGAAGAAACTTCCAACCCAAGAGGCTAGGTATAAAATATTTGCACCAGAACACCTCATTTAAAGCCTTACTCGTCAGTTTTGCATCAATGTCTAGACTACTGTTAATAAAATCTAAAGGCTACTCATTGTAAAGCTGAAGAACGATACTTTCTGAAATGCAAAGTAATGTTCCCAAATTAATTAACTCATTTGAAACTAAGTCACCTTCTCTTGAGATCAGAATCAGGAATAAACCCTCTGTCACTAATATCCAACAACCCTTGGCAATGCACTTCGATCACTCATTACCAAAGTGAACATATATATTGGGTTTAATACGATTTGAGATTCATCTCTAAAATAAGACATTTTATTCCTGCCAAAGTAAGGATTTTTGTGTGTGACAACTCAGAATCTAAAAGACATAATGTTTTCCCCTAAAACCTTGAAAAGCAACCCCCATTTCCTCACACAATTTCATCTTAAGCTCTAAACAATACTAGACTGCTCATAACCTACACTGCTCTTTTTCATTTTCAAATGCTGACGATGGCACAATTCAGAATGGGAGCTGAACATCCGACATGACATTTCTCCCATCCAGGGGGAAAAAATGTATCAAATACACATAAAGCTTAGTACCTCTTTTTCCTCACCGACTAAAGATTTTTTCAAGACACTTTTAAAACTTTACAAAACCTTAGTTACAAAACCCATCGGCAATGAGGCCCCAGAAGAAGAAAGGTCACACTGCACTCTTCTGGGCAAAGGCGTGATAGAGACTGCAGGCTCGGGCGCCTATCTGGGTTCCAGCCACTTCCTAGAGCTACAATTCCAGATTTGCGACCTTGTATCCACTTCCTCCACTTCTACCTGGCTGTTTCCTCACTTGTAACATGGGCAAGTAACTTCGCTAAAGATGGCTCTGGTCTATTGCCTGCAAAATGAGAAAAGCAACTACTCCAAAGAGTGGTTGTGAGGATTAAATGGGAGAACTCGAAGAAAAGGGCTTCCTGGCACACAGAAGTACGTAACAAACGGCCGCTGCTATTGTTGTTATCCACCAATACTGGGTGAGGGATACAAACGTTAGAGAAAGGAAGAAAGACCGCAAGAAGTTAAGAAAAGCAAGCGATGTGGGGAGGAAGGAACGGGGCAAACGTGGAGACCCCAGAAGGCCGCGGGAGCGTGGGGCAGCTGAGCCAGAAGTCGTGCGGAGCCCCGGGGAGTGAACTGCGAGTGGAGGGGCGTCCAGGGGGAGCGGGGCCCGCGGCGACGCGCAGCCGGGAGCAAGGCTGAGGTCGGCCGGGGCGGAGGGTGCATGCGGCCAAGGCGCGGCCCCGAGGCGGGAACGTCAGGGCAGGCCCAGGGGCCGCGGCCGCGAGGGGCGCTGGGCACCGCGAAACCCGCCGGGAGCGCCCCGAAAACGGGCAGGAGGGCCGCGGCCCAGGCCCAGCCCCAGCCCGGCTCTCTCATTCAAGCCACCTTCCCCTTCCCCCTTCTCCAACTCCATGCGGTCCTGGACCCGAGCCGCCGCGGCTCTCCTGCCCACCCTCCACCCCGCATCTCCGCGGCAGGCCTACCCCCGGGACTCCAGCATGCCGAGAAAAAATACGGAGCAGCGCCCTTTTACCTGAGCTCCCCCGGATTGAATCGTTCACCGTCCCCCCCGTCCCCGCCACGCTCCGCCATTACAGAAGACCGCGTTCACCCACCCGCCGACCGGGCGTCAACTATTGGCCGGACAGATCATCAATCTCGAGCGAGAAAGGCGGAGACAGCAGAGATCTATGAAATGAATGGTGAAGCGCTCCATCAATCTTCGAGATGAGGGCGGCATTTGCCTTACTATTGGTGGAAGGGCCCGCCGACTTTGAAAGCGGTATGGAGACCGCCAGTTGATTGGTCGCTGGGAGGCTTTATGGGAAATGAGACTTCAGCAACGAGGAACCGCCGGCGCCCTCTCGCGGTAAGCAGAGCTAGGTCCTCCCACGTACTGCCCGGCCTGCGGTAGCCACGTGTCTGCCGGCTTCCAGGAAGGCCAATTGTGAAGCTATATTAGCCCCATGCTGCCGATATTGGCTCAGTAAGAGACCATTTCCATTGCATGAGCCTATCAAAAATAGACTCTACAACCAATATAGTCGCCTTGCAACCAATCATAGAGTTTCTGTGGAAATGACCTCTTCCCAGCTTTTCAGAATCAGAGGAGAATTAAATCATCCCCGGAGTATAGCCATGTTATTAAATAATATGTTACTAACTACATAAATATCTTCTACATTGTATTAAATAATTAGTTGCAGGCTGATGAGTGTTATAAGCTGCTACAGTAAGTAAGTTGGGGAAGGCAAGCCTTTTCGCAATTTATAGTTTCAAGCGTCTGTTCTTCAATGTCAAAATACACTTGTCTGAAATTAGCACATCTGATACCCAGAAGGAACTCTGAATATTTATTTCTCTTTTTATTAAGGGGGGGGGTAGGTTCTGAGGTTTCGAAGGTACAATGAAGATGAACCCTACTATTAAATTATTCAAAATATTAAAATAATAGATGTCTTACTGAGACCTAACTATATATACCAGTCACTATCCTAAGTACTTTCCATGTATTATGTCATTTAGGCCTCATAAACACTAAGAGGTGGGTTCTATGAATAGCCAGTTTATAGATGAGACTGAGGCACAGACAAGTTAAGTAACTTGTCCAAATTTACACAGCCTGTGAATGGCAGAGCCTGCCTGGCCTTAAACCCAAGACAGTGTGGCAGCATAGCCACATTTGTAAACACCATGATCCAAGAAAATTGGGACCACATCTATGCAAAAACTCATACAATAAATGTTCATTGCAGCATTATTCATAATAGCCAAAAAGTAGAATCAACTCAAATTGCCCTAACAACTGATAAATGAATTAAAATGTGGTATATCACCCAGTTGGTGTGGCTCTCTGGTTGAGCGTCGACCCATGCACCAAGAGGTCGCTGGTTTGATTCCTAGTCAGGGCACATGCCCAGGTTGTGGGCCCAATCCTCAGTGGAGGGCATGTAGGAGGTGACCAATCGATGTTCTCTCTCATTAATGTTTCTATCCCTCTCTCCTTCTCTTTTCCTCTCTTTCTAAAATCAATAAAGAAAAAACTATTTAAAAAAATAAAATAAAATGTGGTATATCTATACAAATGAATATTATTCTGTCATTAAAAAAAAAAATGAAGTACTGATACATGTTGTAATATGGAAACTTGAAAACAGTATGGTAAGTGATAAAAGCCAGACACAAAAGGCTACATATTAATGATTCCATTTCTATGAAATGTCAGGAATACGCAAATCCCTAGAGACAGAAAACAGATCAGTGGTTTCCAGGAGATGGGAAAAGTGACTGCTAATGGGTATGGGATTGCTTTCTGGATGATGATAATGTTCTAAAATTAGACAATGGAGATGATTTCACAAGTTGGTGAATATATTAAAACACATTGAATTGCACACTTTAAAGGATGAATTTTATTGTATGTGAATTATATTTCAATAAACACCATGCTATACTGAATCCCAGTTCAATATTCAGAATTAATTATGATAATATGTGATAAGGACTAAACACAATTCTGAGCATGATCAATTGGAAAAGGAAAGGATGGCTGAAATTTCACTAAATATGTGACATTCAAACAAACTGGAGTCTGAGAGTGGGAGACTAGATCCATTTTTCTTTTTTAAAAAATTTTTATTTTTATTTTTTAGAGAGAGGGAGAGATAGAAGTACCGATTGGCTGCCTCCTGCACAACCCCCACTGGGGATCAAGCCCAAAACTCAGGCATGTGCCCTGACTGGGAACTGAACTGGGACCTCTCAGTCCATGGGACGACACTCAATCCACTAAGCCACACCAGTAGGGCTAGATCCCTTTTTCAACATCAGCGTGCATCCCTAAGTCCTGGCAAATTATTATGAAAACAAGAGTGGTATAGATGGCTCAGGACAAACTAATTACCAGTGCTAGAAAAAAAAAATCAAACTGGATACTTTAGAGAAATCAAGTCACTGGCATATATAAAAGATAAAAACAAACTGTCAGTTTGAATGAATCAAAGAAACTCCTTACAGATTTAATAAAAGTTTTGTTATTGGATAGTTTCATTGTATTATTCATATCTATATATATTTTAAGATATTTATATCTTATTGTATTATCTTATTTTTAAATATATAAAGCAGGTCTATGTACATATATGTATCCTTTGTATATGATTATACAACTTAAAATAACTTTATTGTTTCATTCCTATAGTTTACTCACATAAACATGCCCTTGAAAATCAGGTATTTTATACTCAATAGTTATATAAAAGTACTGCAAATATATTATCTGAGCTGTGTCTACAGTGACTCATTTTATTGAATCAATGTAAAAACTCAATGTATCTTTTCAGAAACCAAATGGATTTTCCTACAGTCAAAACTTCATAACTCTTAATATACTAAAAACATGCATAGCTGTACAGTACAGAAAAACAAATATCATCCTTGCCCAGTTGGTGGTAATTGAACTATAGACCCTAAAACTTGGTATATCAAAATGAGGTGAAGAAAAAGTGTTGGCCCACCCAGTGGGCCATTGAAATGCAAATTGAGGCTCATTAACAACCAGCCTCTGCCCCACCTCAGGAAATCTCCTTATGGCTAAACACCTGAGGGAGTTTTTCATTCAACTGAGAACCCAAGGCTCTTCAAGTAACCTCAACTAATAGCCTCCAGGCAAAAAGCTAGAGGATAACTGAACCATTCCTGGGTTTGCAACTCTACACAGGAAAGTAAGACTTGATGGTGGTGTTTAATGTGGGTCCTCCAAGCTCATCCAAACCCAGAAGAGGGAGCCACAAACAGCAGAACACCAACACCCACAGGGAAAATTTGGCAGGCTCCAAAGCCCACTGAGATAGCCAAAATGGTGAAATAAAGAAACAAATCCCAAATGAAAGAACAAGAGACCTCTACCAAAGATGACATAAATGAAATGCAGTTAAGCAAGTTAACAGAGCTAGAATTCAGAGCCATCATCTTGAGGAAGCTCAACACCATGTGTAAGGACATCAACACCATGAGTAAAGACATAGAAACATTAAAAATAAATCAATTATAAATTAAAAACCACCAAGAAGAAATGAAGAATGACATAGAAGAAAAAAAGAACACACTGGAAGGACTAAACAGCAGAGTAGAGGAAGCTGAGGACCAGATCAGTGGATTAGAAGACGGTAGAAAAAATCAACCAATCAGAAAAACAAAAGGAAAAAACAATTAAGAAACAGGAAGACAGCTTAAGAGAACTGTGGGGCAACTGGAAACATAATAATATTCGCATCATAGGAGTCCGTGAAGAAGAAGAAAATGAGCAAGGGTTAGAGAATATATTTGAAGAAATACTGACAGAAAAATTCCCTAATTTGGTGAAGGAAGAAGGCATTCAAGTTCAAGAAGCACAGAGAGCCCCAACTAAGAAGAACCCAAACAAGCCCACACCAAGGCACATAGTACTTAAAATGCCAAAAATTAAAGACAAAGAGAGAATCCTAAAAGCAGCAAGAGATAAGCAACAGGTTACCTACAAAGGAAACTCCATAAGGCTCTCAGCTGACTTCTCAGCAAAAACACTACAGGCCAGAAGGAAATGGCATGAAGTAATCAAGGTCATGAAAAACAAAGATCTGAATCCAAGACTACTCTACCCAGTAAGGCTATCATTCAAAATAGAAGGTCAAATAAAGAGCTTCCCAGACAAAAAAAAAAAAAGGCTAAGGGAATACATTAGCACCAAACCAGCACTGCCAGAAATGTTAAAAGGACTGCTGTAATTAGTAGAAGATATAGGAAGAAAAATATAACGACACTAAGCAAAAATGGCAATAAATAAGTACATATCAATAATCACCTTAAATGTAAATGGATTGAATGCTCCAATAAAAAGACAGAGTAGCTGATTGGATAAGAAAGCATGACTCATATATATGTTGTTTACAAGAGACCCACCTCACAACAAAAGACTCACATAGGTTGAGAGTGAAGGGATGGAAAAAAATCTTCCAAGCAAATGGAAAGGGAAAAAAAGCTGGGGTAGCAATACTCATATCTGATAAAATAGATTTCAAAATGAAGGCCATAACTAGAGACAAAGAAGGCCACTACATAATATTGAAAGGATCTATCCAACAGGAAGATATAACCTTGGTAAACATATATGTACCCAATGTAGTATATTAATATATTAAAAATATATTTTTAATATATTAATATTAAAAGCACCAAAATATATTAAAAATCTTCTGGAGGACTTCAAGGGAGAAATTGACAGTAATACAATCATTGCAGGGGACGTTAACACCTCACTGACATCACTGGATAGATCCTCTAGATAAAAAATTAGCAAGGAAACAGAGACTCTAAACACAGCACTAGACCAAATGGATTTAATAGATATCTACAGAAACTTACACCCCAAAACTACAGAATTCATATTTTTCTCAAGTGCACATGAAACATTCTCAAAGATAGACCACAGGTTAGGACACAAACTAAGTCTCTACAAGTTCAAGAAAATTGAAATCAAATCAAGCATTTTCTCAGATCACAATGGCATAACTAGAAATCAACTGCAACAAGAACATGCAAAGACATTTGGAGGCTAAATAGCATGTTATTAAACAATGAATGGGCTACCAAGGAGATCAAGGAAGAAATTAAAAGCTTCCTGGAAACCAGTGAAAATGAAGACACAACAACACAAAATCTGTGGGATGCAGCGAAAGCAGTTCTGAGAAGGAAGTTCATAGCACTGTAGGCCTACCTCAAGAAACAAGAAAATTTTCTCATAGACTAAAAGAACTAAAAAGCAAACAAAAAGAAAACCCCAAATCAAGTAGAAGGAAGGAAATAGTAAAGATCAGAGCAGAAATAAATGACATAGAGACCAAAAAAGTCAATTCAAAGGGTCAATGAAACAAAGAGCTGGTTTTTCAAAAAGATAAACAAGATTGATGGACTCTTAGCTAGACTCACCAAGAAACAGAGAGAACCCAAATACACAAAATCAGAAAAGAAAGAGAAGTAACAACTGACACCACAGAAATACAAAAGATAGTTAACAAATACTGTGAACAATTACATGGCAACAAATGTGACAATCTAAGTGAAATGGACAAATTTCTAGAAACACATAGTCTCCCAAAACTGGACCAGGAAGAGACAGAAAACTTGAACAGACTGATAACGACTAAGGAAATTGAAGAGGTAATTAAGACTCTCCCAGCAAACAAAAGCCCAGGCCCGGATGGCTTCACCGGGGAGTTTTACCGAACATTCAAAGAAGAACTAACACCCATTCTCCTCAAACTATTTCAAAAAATTCAAGAAGAAGGAAGACTTCCAAACTCATTTTATGAAGCCAGCATAATTCTAATTCTAAAACCAGGAAAAGACACTACAAAGAAAGAAATCTACAGACCAATATCCCTGATGAACATAGATGCCAAAATCCTGAACAAAATACTAGCAAATTGGATCCAGCAATACATCAAAAAAATTATTCACCATGACCAAGTGGGATTCATCTCAGGGATGCAAGGCTGGTACAATATTTGCAAATCAATAAATGTGATACACCACATAAACAAAATGAAGAATAAAAACCACATGATCATATTAATAGATGCTGAAAAAGCATTCAACAAAATCCAGCACCCATTTCTGATAAAAACGCTCAGCAATGTGGGAATAGAGGGATCATATCTAGACATAATAAAGGCCATATATGAAAGACCTACAGCCAACATCATATTTAGTGGGCACAAACTAAAAGCATTTCCCTTAAGAACAAGAGTAAGACAAGGATGCCCACTTTCACCACTCTTATTTGGCGTAGTTCTGGAAGTCTTAGCACAGCAATTGGACATGAAGAAAAAATAAAGGGATCCAAATTGGAAAGGAGGAAGTGAAACTGTCATTATTTGCAGATGACATGATATTATACATAGAAAACCCTAAAGACTCCATCAAAAATCTACTAGACTTAATAAATTAATTTGGCAAAGTAGCAGGATACAAATTTAACGTCAAGAAATCCATGGAATTGTTATGCACCAATGATGAACTCACAGAAAGAGAAACTAAAAAAACAATCCCATTTACCATCACGGCAAAATAATAATAATGATAATAATAAGATACGTAGAAATAAACTTAACCAAGAAGTACAGGACCTATTTTGCAGAAAACTATAGGACATTGAGAAAAAAATAGAGAAAGATATAAAAAAGTGGAAGCACATAACTTGTTCATGGATTGGAAGAATTAACATCATTAAAATGTCCATATTACCCAAAGCAATCTATAGATTCAATGCAATCCCCATCAAAATACCAATGACATATTTCACAGAACTAGAAAAAATACCTCAAAAGTTCATATGGAACCAAAAAAGACCCCGAATAGCCACAGCAATCTTGAAAAAGGACAAAGTAGGTGGGCTCACAATACTGGATATCAGGTTATACTACAAAGCTACTGTAATCAAACAACCTGGTACTGGCACATGAACAGGCATATAGACTAGTGGAACAGAATAGAGAACCCAGAAATGGACCCAAGACATTATGCTCAATTAATATTTGATAAAGGAGGCAAGAGCATACAATGGAGTAAAGACAGCCTCTTTAATAAATGTTGTTGGGAAAATTGGACAGCTACATGCAAAAAAAATGAAACTAGACCATCAACTTACACCATACACAAGAATAAACTCAAAATGGATAAAAGACTTTAATGTGACCTGTGAATCCATAAAAATCCTAGAAGAAAATGTAGGCAACAAAATTTCAAACATCATATGCAGCAGAATTTTCACTGATACATCACCTATGGCAACAAAGAAAGGAAAAAATGAACACATGGGACTACATCAAATTCAAAAGCTTCTGCACAGCAAAAGAAACAACCATCAAAATTGAAAGGCAACCCACTGTAAGGGAGAGGATAGTTGCCATCGATACATCAGATAAGGGGTTAATTTCCAAAATACACAGAGTACTCATACAACTCCGCAAAAGGAAGACAAAGAACTGAATTAAAAAATGGGCAGAGGAGCTGAATAGACACCTCTCCAAACAGGATATACAAATGGTCAAGAGACATATGAAGAAATTCTCAACATCACTAACCATGAGAGAGATGCAAATTAAAACAATGAGGTATTACCTCACACCTGTCAGAATGGCTGCCATCAACAAATCATCAAACAAGTGTTGGTGAGGGTGTGGAGAAAAGGGGACTCTAGTGCACTGCTGGTGGGAATGCAGTCCGGTGCAGCCACTGTGGAAAACACTATGGTGGTACCTCAAAAAATTGTAAATTGAATTGCCATTTGACCCAGTGATCCCACTTCTAGGAATATACCCTAAGAAGCCTGAAACACCAATCAGAAAGAATATATGTACCCCCATGTTCATAACAGCACTATTTACAATAGCTAAGATCTGGAAACAGCCCAAGTGTCTATCAGTAGATGAATAGATAAGAAAGGTGTGGTACATATACACAATGGAGTACTATGCAGCTATAAGAAAGAAAGATCCCTTATCCTTTGAGACGACATGATGGGACCTGGAAAGTATTATCCTAAGCGAAACAAGCCAAGCAGAAAAAGAGAAATACCACATGATCTCACTTCTTTGTGGAACATAATGAACGTAACAGTCTGAGGAATAGGGCAGACCCAGCGACGTGGAAGTAGGGTACAGACTGACAACCCTCAGAAGAGGGGTTGGTGGGGGGAGGGAAGAGATAAACAACAGAACTTACATGCATGTACGCATAACCAATGGACATGGACAACAAGCAGTGGACGTGGTGGGGGGGAGGGGGAGGATGGTGTCAATGGGGAAAAAAAGGAGAAACATCTGTAACAAAAATAAATTAATAAAAAAAAATAGACTTCCAGTCAAGATGGTGGCATAGGTAAACGTGGTATCACGTCCTCCCACAACCACATCAAAGTTACAACTAAACTGGCCCTGGCTGGTTTGGCTTAGTGGTTAGAGCATCGGCCTGCAGTCCAGAGAGATCCGGGTTTGGTTGTAGTTTGTCCCCGGCCCTGGTTGGTGAACAAAAAATGGAAAAATGTCCTCGGGTGAGGATTAAAAAAAAAAAAAAAGAAAAGAAAAGTTACAACTAAACTACTGAACACCCATCATTCAAAACCGCCTGAAATGAAGCTGAATGGGAGTCCTACAACTACGGAATTAAAGCAGCAGCCGCATCAAGACTGGTAGGAGGGGCGGATGTGGATGGGCTGGTCCCACACCCACGTGTGGCTGATAAAAATCAGGAGGACACCTCGGCTGGGAAGGTCCTTCCTGAGAACTGAGGGGTCCCTGTCCCACACCAGGTGCCCCGATCAGGGTCCCAGTGCCAGGAAGAGAAGTCCCCATAACTTCTGGCTGGAAAAACCAGCGGGAACTGAGGCTCAGGGAGGCTGAGGTGGCTGGAGCCCCAGGCAGCTCCTTAAAGGGCGCGCTCACAGACTTATCAGACTCACTCCCTCTAAGCTTGGAGGGGAGGCAGCTCGAGGGGCGCCAGAGACATACAGGGAAGAACTGAGCTGTTTGGCACTGGAGCGAGGGCTGGAGAGGGGGCTTTCTCCGGGACAAACGTGCTATCAGAGGCCTTTGTTCCTTTGGTGAGCCCTTCCCTGGGGCGGCAGACAGCTGCCATAGCTGGGACTCCAGCAACCTGGCTCACACTGGTAGCCCCACCCTGGTGACTCCCTGAGGCCCCACCCCAACCAACTTTCAGGCCCACCCAAGCTGTTGCCAGTTGCTTAACCATAGGATTGGCCTGTCTTGGATCCTGCTTCAGGTTTTCCTAAATTCTTTCAAATAAGCAGCATCTGGTCTCAGCTAGCCCCATACCTCTCGTTAAGCAATACATAGAAACAAACACAGGGAGGCAGCCAAAATGAGGAGACAAAGAAACAGGTCCCAAATGAAAGAACGGAACAAAACCTCAGGAAAAGAACTAAGCGAAATGGAGATAAGCAACCTAACAGATGCTGAGTTCAAAATACTGCTTATAAGGATGCTCAATGAACTTAGTGAGAACCTCGGTGAACTTAGTGAGGGCCTCAAGAGCATAAAAAAGGACCAATCAGAAATGAAGGATGCACAGTCAGAAATGAAGGAGGCACTAACTGAAATAAAGAAGAATTTACAAAGATTCCATAGTAGAGTAGGTAAAGCCAAGAAACAAACCATTGATTTGGAATCTAAGGAAGCAAAAAACACCCAATCAGAACAGCAAAAAGAAGAAAGAATCCAAAAAAATGAGGATAGTGTAAGGAGCCTCTTGAAAAACTTCAAAGGTACCAACATTCGCATCTTGGGGGTGCCAGAAGGAGAAGAGAACAAGAAATCAAAAACCTATTTGAAACAATAATGGCAGAAAATTTCCCTAACTTGGTGAAGGAAACAGACATACAAGTCCAGGAAGCAGAGAGAGTCCCAAACAAGATGAACCCCAAGAGGCCCACACCAAGACCCATCATCATCAAAATGCAAAAGGTTCAAAACAAAGAGAGAATCTTAAAAACAGCAAGAGAAAAGCAGTTAGTTACCTACAAGGGAGTTCCCATAAGACTGTCAGCTGATTTCTCAAAAAAATTTTGCAGGCCAGAGGGAGTGGCAAAAAATATTCAGAGCGCCATGGCCAGTTTGGCTCAGCGGTTGGAGCATTGGTCTGTGGTCCAGAGAGACCTGGGTTCAGTTCCTGCTAAGGGCGTGTACCTCAGTTGCAGTTTGTCCCCGGCCCTGGATGGGTCATGCAGGTGTCAACCACTTGATGTGTCCCTTTCATGTCAATGTTTCTCTCTCTCTCTCCCTCCCACTCTATCTAAACAAAAAATGGAAAAATGTCCTCAGGTGAGGATTTAAAAAAAGGAATATTCAGAGTGATGAAAATCAAGAACCTACAACCGGGATTACTTTATCCTGCAAAGCTGTCATTTAGAATCGATGGCCATATAAAGAGTTTCCCAGACAAGGAAAAGTTAAAGGAGTTCATCGCCACCAAACCATTATCATATAAAATAATGAAGGGTTTTTTTGAAGGAAAAAGATAAAAAATATGAACAAACAAAATGGAAATGAATACATATCTATCAACAATTGAATCGACAAACAAAATGAACAAGCAGAACAGAAACATTCTCATAAATATAGAGAACATTTTGTTGGTTGCCAGATGGGAGGGGGGTTGGGGGAATGGGTGAAAAAGGTGAAGGAGTTAAGAAGTACAAATTGGTTGCTAGACTGACAAACTTCAAAGGGAAGGGGGGTTGGGGGGTTGGGGAGTTGGGGGGTGGGAAGAAATAAACCAAAGAACTTATAGGCATATATGCATAACCAATGGACACAGACAACAGTGTGGGAAAAGGCAGGAGGGGGCAGGAGTGGGAGGAGGAGCTCAATGGGGGAAAAATGAGGAACATCTGTAATACATCCAACAATAAAGATAAAATAAATAAATAAATTAATTAATAAATAATAAAATAGAAGCATTTACCCAAATCAAAAAAAAAAAAAAAGAAAAAGTGTTGGCTTAAGGGTGCTAATTAATATTATCCTGACCATGAAGTCACTTTTCAGAAGAGACTCCTGAGAAGTGATTGTAATGCAGAGTCAGGTCTTTCATTTCAATAACTACCATTTCTTAATGCTTACCTTAAACCCATGGTAGATTCTTTACATACACTATCTTTAGTCCCCTTATCAGTCCTACCAAATGATACATTGTCCCCATTTTACATATGGGGAAATGGAGCCTCAGAGAGATTACCTGATTGGTGCAAGGCGACATTTACACAGCTGATAAGAGGTGAAGCCAGGATTCAAGCATAGGTGTACCTCACACCAAAGCCAGTTGGGGACTGCTAAATCTCAAGTCTTCCCCAAGTCAGCAAGATCGTATAGCTAATGTATAATTTTTTTTTTCTTTTCTCTAGATTATAAATACTTAAAAAAGATTCTATTTTTTCTCATTAAATCCCAGGACCTAGTGTAGTGTTCACCATAAGGCCAGTACTCTCTACTGGACTGTGCAGCTATATTATTCCTTACTAGATAAATGGTCTTTGAAAATTTTAAAGAGATCTCAGAAATGAAGAAAGCCTGGCTGGATATACTTACTGACTACCTCACAGGCAGTATGGATAGCAGTTGCCAAAAGGCTTTGGAGTTAATGAGATCAGAAGTCTATCCGGGCTCCACTAACTACTGCCTGTGTAATTCTGGGCAAGTAAATTACTTGATTTCTCATAGCTTTGGCTTCTTTATTGGAAAATAAAGAGTTGCTGTGAGGTTTTATAGGTACCTATTTACCAGAGCCTAGATAGCAACTAACAAGCCTCAAAAAATAATATTTGTTAACGGAATTGATTAAAAATCAATAGCTGGTGCTTTACCTAAAAGGTCAAAATCATGATAGTTTCCAGTTTTTTGCATATATATATATATATATATATATGAAGACAATGAGGTTTCAGCCCAGAAGCTAGAACTACATAAACAATATAGATTACAAATAGTAAACAGCATACTAAATCCACACGTGGGATCAGAGCAGAAAATATTAATTGTAGCTGACATTTGTTGAGTCCCTAGTATGCCAAACACTCTACATAAGCATCTCATTGATTACGTAACATTTATTGACCATTTCCTATGTGCTAGGCACTATTTTAAGCACTTTAAATGTCTTAAAACATTTGAACCTTTATAAAAACCCGATGTAGTTTAATTGTTATTATTTCTGTTTTACAGATAACAAAAGCACAGAGAGATTAGGTAATGCATCCTGAGTCACACAGCTAGTAAGTGGTAAAGCCAAAATTCAAACCCAGGCTGTCAGGCTAGAGTCCATGTTTATAACAACTATGATCTACTCAGAATCAGCACTTACAGTATAAAGCCTCCCCTAGGCTACTGCCATCCTGTGCAGACGTCTCCGGGTAGCAGGCGATACTTATCCAGACAGCAACTCAACTGTATCTACCTTCTAACAGTCACTTCATCAGCCTGTGACCTAATTATGGAATTCGAACAAGAGGTTCTCATCTCCATTCAATCTCAGGGTGTGAGAAACTCAGAAATTATCGTTGTATATTCAACTATTATGTAGTATCAGCATTTGGGCTGCCCAGGTGGGGCTGAGAACACCTGAAAGGAAATGAGTGCATATTTACTAATATATTGAGTCCAAAGATGTGTCCTCAGTAATATGCAAGTGTTTGGAACAGCAGAAGACAGAGCATTTGTATTCTACATCCACACTCATACACACACATTTTTGTTAACCAATAGAGATCAAATGATCTATTCAATCATGGTGCAGAAATCTCTTCTAGTCAAGACATTTTTGGGTTGCAAGGAAAATAATTCTAATCTACGGACAGGAAGGCTAGTTGCCCTGACCTTCCCAGGGACTGAAAAGCTTCAAAGACCTGAGGAGCTGCCCTCCCTGTTCCATTTCTTCTCAGGAGCCACCTGTCTTCTCCTTTCCAATCATCTTTTACCACTTGTTCTAGTGTGTTCTTTCCACAAGCCCGCTTCCTCCTCTCACTCAGTCTGGTGACCATGTGTAGAAAGGCAAAGCCCTGGCTCACCTCCCTGCCTGGTGTCCCATCACTGTCAAGTCTCTGGTTGCCAGTAGGTTCTAATTCTTCAGGGAGAAAATCTGATTGGTCACTGGCCAGCCAATCAGCTGGTGCTGATTCAAATGTCTGCCCCTGCACCAGTTTTGTGTAGTCAGAGTAAAGTCACAGGGTAGTATCCACCTTTTCAGAGTCTGAGTTGAGAAAGGCAAGAGCATCTGTTTTCTCTAACCACACCTGCATGATTCAGCTCTTCCCCCACACTAGCATCTACCCTTACCCCACTCTCTTCCATTATCTGTGAAGAATCCAAATGAAGCTTCCAAAATGTCCCTCACTTAAATTCTTTCAGTGGCTTCCCATTGCCTCTAGAATAAGGAACAGACTTGATAACAGAAACCTCATGTTTGACCGTACATTGGAAAGCTGACAATGATGATACCTGTGATTTTTTTTTTTCTAAATGCCAAAACTTACAGAAAACCTAATGAGTGCAAAAGGGAGGGCAAAAGAAACCTGTGAATCTATATTCTAGAAGAAAAGATACTCTCAAAAGAAGGACTTATAGAAGTTGACCAAGCTGAGGATCCAGGTTACAAAACACACTGGGGTACAAATAGATAACCATTAAAAATATCGTTTCAAATAAATGTAGAAGGAATGAGGAAAGCAGCAAATCACCATTAGAACACCACAATAATCATGGCTGTAGTAAAATCTACTGATGCATGATCAGTTTAGTGGATGAAACATCAAGGAAAAACAGGACATTCCATAGACTCAAATATCCCCACCCAAATATCTATAAAATACTGTGGTCGGCCCTGGCCGGTTTGGCTTAGCAGTTGGAGCGTCGGCCTGCGGTCCAGAGAGACCGGGGTTTGGTTCCCACTAAGGTCATGTACCTCGGTTGCAGTTTGTCCTCAGCCCTTGTTGGGTTGTGTGGATGGAGACCACTCTATGTGTCCCTTTCACGTCAATGTTTCTCTCTCTCTCTTCCTCCCACTCTATCTGAACAAAAAATGAAAAAATGTCCTCGGGTGAGGATAAAAAAAAAAAAATACTGTGGTGGTTTTAACATATATACACAAATTCTTTAATACTGTTTCCTCCAAAAGGTAGAGTTTAATTTCCCTCTCCTCGAGTATGAGTTTAAATTGGTGTCCTAAGATCTAATATCCCATGGCAGGCAGAAGGGCAGGGTAGTTCTCCACCCCAACAAACAATGCTTAGGCACTAGCAGGGTATCTGAGAATCCAACTCAATTCTGACACTGTATGCTACCCTGAGGTCACATACTAAGCCTGACAAGCTCAGGGGAGACCTAAAGTAACCACATAGGATGGTCTCAAATGAAAATTTATCAATTAAAAGCAAGCCATGGTGGGTAGTCATGTCCTAGGCAGATATTTTCCTTGACAAAGGCCAATCTTGACCTTATGTGAGACTATTGTCTTTTTGCATCTACAATAACATATCTTTGGAATGTCAGAGTAATTCCCTTTTTTCCACACCCTTCAGGGCACAGCCTCCCACCAGAGCACAGACCACAGAACCCCCCTCGTTCCATACTATCTCCATGTGCTGGAAATGTTCATTGTTAACTCTTCTGTATCCACCAATGTGAAAGAAGTATGTGCCTCTCCGCATGTGCTTTCCCTTTTGGTCCAATTCCAGAGATGTCCCTGCTTTGCTTTTCCTGCCCCTTTAATCCACCACCAACAGATTTCATGTAACCCTCCTTACGCCTCCTCCTTTGATTATAACATATGAAATAAACTGCCAAACTGCCATTCTCTGGAGCATTTTCTCATTGAGATTTTGCTTCCCAGCAATTGTCAGTTTGACTCAAATAAACTCATAAACATTTTCTACAATTTTGGATGTTTCTTATGTAGACACTGGGTAATAGCAAGAAATTTCACAGATTAAGGAATCAGTCCTATAATAGAGCCCTGCCCTCAGCCCAGCACACACACATACTTCACAGCGGCTGCAAGTCCCAGGCTCTGGGTGCTTCTGAACAACAGATTATAGATTGGAGGTTCCAATAACTCCCTCCAACTCAGAGTGCTACTTGCAAATCCAGGTTGTTACCTGCACTTCTGACCAACTGACTATAAAGCAGAGGTTCCCACAAGCCCCTCCTTGGGTCTGATTCATTTGCTAAAATGGTTCACAGAACTCAGAGAAACACGTTACTTACTAGAGCACTGTTTTATTGTAAAAGGATTTAACTCAGAAACAGGTGGATAAGATGCATGAGATATGGCAAGTGGAAAGGGGCACAGAGATCCTATGCCCTCTCCAGGGCACCGCTTTCCCAGTATCTCCATGTGTTCACCAGCCTGGAAGCTCCCTGAACCCCATCTTCTTGGATTTTTATGGAGGCTTCATTACACAGTCATGATTGATTAAATCATTGGCTGTTGGCTTAACCTCCAGCTGTTCTCCCCTCTCTGGAGGTTGGGGGACTGGACTGAAAGTTCCAACCCTTTAATTACATGGTCAGTCCCTTTGGCTACCAACCTCCATCCCTAGGTGCTTCCCCAAAGTCGCCTCATTAACATAACAAAAGACACCTTGTTTCACTCTCAACACAGGAAATTCTAAGTGGTCCAGGGCGAGCCCGTTATAAATGAGAAATATATTTTGGTCATCTTGTCAAACAAACTCAAAGGGTCTAGAGGCTTTGCTGGAAAAAACAACAACAACAACAAATAGAGATTTATTCAAGGGTCTTGGAGTTTGCAAACTGGAAACACAGTTAGGCAAAATCCTAGAAGGGCTCCAAAGAAGAAAGAAAATTTTAAAATTCTTAAAGTAAAGAGTAAATTTTTTGAGAATTGTCGGTCTTGATTTGTAGCCCTAAGATTGTTCCAGGACAGTTATCAATCAGATGTCAGGTAGAGAGGATGATGAATGCCACATGGTGCAGAAGATGTCCTGGTGGTCTAGACAATGGATGTATACATGAGTCCTTCAGGGGTTACCAGAAGGTCCAGATGTATATCCAGGTGATGTTGGCAGTTAGACATTTGCAGAGTAAGGACAATGGGCCAGGTACAGAATGTCACCAGGGCAGAAAGCCCCCGGGTGCCTAGCAATGGGCAAAACTGGGCAAACAAGGACCTCACCCCCAGGGGTAACTTTTCCTCCCCTAGCCTATCGCTCATCATGCGGTATATACTCCCAGACCTTTCATATCGCTGGATATGTGGTCTGGACCCTCCCCTGACCTTTCCTCCTCTGCCATGTTGCTAGTCATGCAGGTTAGACCCCCTGAGAGGGGGGATGAGAAAGGGAACCAGAGAATAGCCCCCAGGACAATGAGGTGCTGACCCACATCAAATACATCTAGGCCTCAGTTGTATTTCAGCTCCAGGCCCAGAAAAGCAGCAAAACCTGACAAGCGATGCCATGGCTGACATCAGGACTAATGACCCCCTACCCTGGCACCTACCAATCAGTGAGGACCACAACCCTGAAAGGACCCACCTGAAAAGCTGATGAATATTCTATTGAGATCCTCCCCTAAAATCCCCACCTTTAAAAGCCCTTCAGACAGAAGACCCAACTAACTGTCCCTCTCAGGAGCACATCCTTGCCTTGCTCCCATTTCTCCCCTCCCCGCCAGGGGGAAAGTTACCTTGACCTTTCTTTTGCCTCTCCAAGGGCCCTTCTTTTGCTTCTGTAATTTGTTCCTGAGCCCATTTCTTCTACCACTCACTTATTCTACCTCCACGATTTTCTAAATAAACTTTCTCTTACAGTTTGAGTCTCGACTCTGAATTCTTTCCTAGCCATCACTCAAGTACCAAGGTTGACCCCACTGGTCTAACATCTGCTGCTGTTCTTGCTGCCAACACAGGCATTCACACAGGACTGGAAAGTTTAGAAAAGTTTAAGTTCTCAGGCTGGTTAGAACAAGAATGGAGTCTTTCCTCGGGCCTCAACCTTCTTAGTGTTAATACTAATTTTAGTAGCTTGGTTAAAATGACTCCATTTTATATATTCCCTATCTTTACTCTTTCCTCAGTCTGAATGACCATCTATTTCTTCTACATATCACAGGTTGAGCTTAGTGACTCTACCTAGCAGAGTTGACCCTTACAGCGGAGAAATCTGGCAGATGCCAGCGAGTGATCAAGGTTAACATCTTCAGTGACCATGGGCACCCCTGATAGGAGGTGATGAGAAAGCCTCTTCACCTCTGTGGCATTCTTTCCAAAAATCCATAACCTCAGTCTAAACCTGAGGAAACATTAAACAAACACAAATTGAGGTTCATTCTACAAAATGCCTGATCAATACTCTTGCAAAGTGTCTGCATCATGAAAGAGAGGTAAAGACAGAGACACTGTTACAGGTTTAAGGCAACAAAGGAAATACAACAGCTTAATGCAATGTGGTATTGTGGATTGTATCCTGGAACAGAAAAAGGACAGTGGTGAAAAAAAAACACTGAGAAAATTTGAATAATTTACTTAGTATTTGCCCCTTAGTTTTTAAAAATATGTTTTTATTGATTTTAGAGAGAGAAGAAGGGAGAGGGAGAGAGAGAGAAACATAGATTGGCTGCCTCTTGCACTCCCTCTACTAGAGATCGAGGCCACAACCCAGGCATGTGCCCTGACCCGGAATCGAACTGGTGACCTTTTGGTGTATGGGACAATGCTCAATCCACTGAGCCACACCAGCCAGGGCTGTACCTCTTAGTTTTGATACAGATATCATGGTTACATAATTATGTTAACATTAAGAGACGCTAGGTACAGAGTATCTCTGCACTAACTTTGCAACTCTTCTGTAAATCCAAAGTTATTTAAAAGTAAAGTGTTTTTAAATGTGTTTTAAGCTTCCAAAAGCTAACTCTCAATGATGCTAAGTGCAGAGGGTAGAAACCGCAGCCATATTGTGACGTATGCCTTATTTGTCCTACAAAATGAGAGAATTGGACAAGATACTCATCCATTGATAAGGGCAAACAGTGCACAGAGATGTCCCTAGAAAAGGCTCAGCTATCTGAGCACCAAGAGAAGCCCAAGGTACCATGACCTTGGGAAATACAAGGGGTTAAGGATTGCACTCCTAGCTTTACAGTCCCCTAAATAGATTTTGTTGGCAAATAAGACTGGACCCCAATTTAAGGACACTCACTTTAAACTAAGCACTTAAAGACCCATCTCTATAAACCAGAATGCTAGTTTATTAATTTACCACAAAATTTACAACTGTCTCTGTAGGCCAAGTTACAAAGTAAACAAAATTATGAGAAAGCAGCTCAATGCAATTTAAAGCAGAACAAGGCAGTAAGTTATTTGATTTGAATTTTTAATGGCATTGGGTCATGGGAGCCTGATAATTCACTACTCCAAACAGAGATATACCTTCCACTGGAACCATCTGCGCCTACCCTTCCTGGCATTGGGAACTCTCTGCTCTACCCAAGAACCTCTTCCCTGCACACATAGCTAAGCCTACTTTTCTAGCAAAAGGAAATAAAGAAGTGTGTTCTTTTCTATTCTGCTCTACAGGAAACAAACAGAACGGAAGTTATTTTTACTATTGACACCATTGGTTGATTCAGTCAACAATGAATAGTTAATGAGCTCATGAATTTGCAGATCCTTAAAATAATTCCATGGGCCACCTTGAATCTGTGAGCCAGAAAGTAGAGTACACTGCTCTAGGATGACCTTTTATGTTTTGTTTCCACAATTTTACCTCAATAGGATACCATATGATTATATCCAATAGGATATTATATTCCCTAAAATTACCCTAATTTGGATTTGTCCTGTTCTGGAATAATCAATCACACATTTGCAATCTGTTGGTTTATTAACATAGATGACTATATCTATGCCCGTTGTCTGTACATTTTATTAGTTTAATGCTCAGAAGCTTTGGATTTGTCCCCAAATACCAAATAAGACATTTACAATCTCTTGATTTATTGACATAAACAGTTCATCAAATCCATTGTGTAAAAGTCAACACTATTCTTTTCCTGAGTGGAGGTGAGGGGGCTCTCTCTTTCCTTATTTCATCAACAAGTATGTCTTTGATCATTTATTCCAGCTCTAAAATTATACTATTATTTTTTTCTGTTTCTCAAAATTAAGACAGCAGCATTTCAGGAACCCTTTTGTAAATGAAATATTTAATACTCAATCATAATGCAACTGTTTCTTATACTACCTTTCATACACCGTCTCCCAACATCGCCACCTTGTGACGTTACAAAGGAAACTGGTTGGAGAGCTGAAAGGAATCTTCAAGGTCATCTGATCCAGCATTTTTGTCCACAGATGAGAAAACAGAGACCCTGAGAGTTTGATTATTAACTTTCTCACGGTCACATATCTAGTTTGTGGCAGAGACAGGACTAGAACCTCAGTTAAATTTGACTGAAATCTCTGTCTCTTAAAATGTACAAAACTCCAAACCTGCAGTATGTCATTAAGCACCATACCAGTCTCAGGACTTGGGATGAGGTAATCATTTTTTTTTTTTATCCTCACCCGAGGATATTTTTCCGTTTTTTGTACAGGTAGAGTGGGAGGGAGAGAGAGGAAGGGAGAGAGAGAGAGAAACATCGACGTGAAGGGACACATCGAGTGGCTGCCACCCACACGACCAACCAGGGCCGGGGACAAACTGCAACCGAAGTACGTGCCCTTAGCGGGAACCGAACCCGGGTCTCTCCGGACCGCAGTCCGACGCTCTAACCGCTGAGCCAAACCGGCCAGGGCAGAGGTAATCATTTTTTATTGAGACAGCAATAACTCACCATTTTAGAAGCTACTTGAACTCTGCTCCATTATACAAACATATCAGACCAAGTGTTCTAATTTTGGGTTCAGAGATCATTCATTTGTCCATTTGGTAAATCCATTCACTTGTCCATCTGGTAATCATTTAAGGAACACCAATTTTGTGCCAGGAACTGTCATAGTTGCTAAAGACACAAAAGTCACTGTCATGGAGTACACAGCCTAGAAGATAAACCACATCTTAGCCAAGGCAAATGATTAGTATTTCCTAAGGGATTAGCATATATAAGCATTTCCCATGGAACTTCTCATTTAACTCCTCATGACAATTATATACGGTAGCTACTAATGATCCCCACTTTACAGATGAAGTAGAGGGGAATTAGAAAAGCTGAGGCAAGTTGCCTAAACTCATGCCACCTAAATGGTGGTCAGGCAGGTCCACACTGTTGCTAAATCTTTATGGCCTACTGCTGGAAATTCAAGCAGGAACACAGGAGTGACTGTGTTTGGAAGGAAACACCAATGTGGAGGTAGAAATGGAGAAAGCAAACAAGGACCAGGAAAGGATGCATTAGGGATGACGTTTTGGAATTAATTTTAGGAACTATATGACTAAAGTATAGAGTAGTGGCAGGAGATGGGGCTAGAAAAATCGGTGCACTTATATTTTATTCTGTAGGTGATAAGAAGTTATTTAAGGATTTCAAAGTGGAGAATAACAGGATCAGCTTTGCTTTTTAAAAATTTTTTTTTTTTCCCCTCACCTGAGAACATTTTAGACACATCGAGTGGTCGCCACCCACACAACCCCAATGGGGGCCGGAGACAAACTGCAACCGAGGTATGTGCCCTTAGTGGGAACTAAACCCGGACTTTCCGGTCCATGGGCTGAGGCTATCACCGCTGAGCCAAACTGGCCAGGGCTCAGCTTTGCTTTTTAAAATGATCTCTCTGACTATGACGAAAATGATGCTTGCAATTAGGGAGACAATAGAAAGCTATTGAGATTGACCTTGATGAGACCCAGAGCTAAGGCAATGACAGTGAGACTGGAGAAGAGGGAGCAGTTCAGGAGCTAAGAGGTACAATCAACAAAACAAGGTGATTGGATTTGAGTGCGGAGTGGGTGGGGACATTTAGGCAACATTAAAATTTGACTTGGCAGCTTGCGTTAATAAAGGGATTACTTATTAACAGGATAAATCAAGTTTATAGTTATAACCACAGATGTATATTCTAGATAGACTTGTTCTGCTTTTGGACTTTGGTTACCCTGTATCATATTCAAATCCCCTTGCTAATGAACTCTGTATCACCAGATACTACGGGATTTTTTAGAACAAAAGAGAAATGGAGAAATGGAGAAACTGAGTAATATCTCCACGTCCCTGTCACTTGCCTTAGAACATCAAAGCCTCATGAGCTTTGAATTGGGAAGTTTCTAGAACTGCCACGAAGGGCCACACGTCTGTTTATGCAGAACTTGGTTAGGCCAAAGCAAATAATAAAGCAAATCACTATTAATGGGATTCATTATTAGTGAAATGGCACAATCATTCAAGAATTTTCATAGCCCTTTCTAATTTAAGAAATGAAAACAATATAAGAACACCCAACTCCTGCCCTGAAGGAGCTCACGGTCTAATAAGAAAGACTAAGAAGCAAAAATTGAAACACAGATGATAACATCTCAAACCAGGATTAGCTCAGATGCTTGGAAGCCCAGCAGAGGGGCAGGAGACGCGGCCTGGTGGGCGGTGGCCCCTTCTCCTGGAGGTCAGGCTGGCCCTAGAGGGAGCATATGATTATGTCAGGCACAGTTGACATGGGAGGACACTTCAGGTGGCAGAAAGTCATGGGACGGAAGAAGGACATTTTGACTCACCTCGACATTTTGTTCCAGAGGATGTTTGGCACTGCAGTGTCGAGAAGTGAGCAGTCGATATACACAGACAGCTGTAGCTGCTCTCGGCAGGCCTCCTGGGTTTGAATCCTGGATCTGCCTTTTACCTGCTATGTGATTTGGGACCATTTATTTCCAATCTTTGGACTGCAGTTTCCCCATCTTAAAATAGAAATAATAATTACATATCTCTGCAAAGAATTGTTAGAGGCTTAAATGAACATAGGCCCATTCAAAGTGTTTGGAATAGAACTCATAGTAAGTGCTCAATAAACATTAGCTATTACCGTTACGATAAATATAAATTTTCTTATTATTTGGACTCCTTTTGTTGTCTTTAGCTCTCCACGTCTGAATTTCTATGTTTTACATAGCCCTCTCTTTTGCATAAAATGCTCTCCATTTTCTCACTGGTTAGCTGAGAAATAAACACAAACTATTAGTCTGCTGTCCAACTCACAGTGAATAGTTCTGGGAAGAATAACCACCACAAATTAAAACTGCAAATGACTATGATGGCATGTGGTAAAATGTGGTATTGACTAAAAATGCAGACTTGCAAAATTAGACCCAGGAAAGTTAGATTTGGTAGAAATAACAGTGATTAAGGAAACCTCACACAATGTAAAAAAAAAAAAAATCAGTAAAACTTGATGCAGACAGACCTGCTGGATGATTCAAATCTTCACCCTAACATGTAAGTGACAAATTAATTCTGTCAGATATAATTTTAGTATATAACATATGAATAGCAACATTTTTTTACATTATAATATAGAAATTTAACCCTTGCGACCTATATAATTTTATTAACCAATGTAACCCTAATAAATTTAATAAAATAAATAATAAAAGAGAAAATTGATCCAGAAATGTATTGGAGTTTTGGTGGGGGTTAAATATTTATTGGGGCCCTAGCCGGTTTGGCTCAGCGGTTGGAGCGTCGGCCTGCGGTACAGAGAGACCCGGGTTCGGTTCCCGCTAAGGGCACATACCTTGGTTGCAGTTTGTCCCCGGCCCTGGTTGGTCGCGCGGGTGGCAGCCACTAGATGTGTCCCTTCATGTCGATGTTTCTCTCTCTCTCTCTTCCTCTCTCTCCCTCCCGTTCTATCTGAACAAAAAATGGAAAAATGTCCTCGGGTGAGGATAAAAAAATATATATATATTTATTGGGGTTTATTGGAAGTTGTTGGGGTTATTGGCTTTTGCCCCTGAAAATGTTTTCTCAATGAATATGTAGCAATGTTAGTATCATTTTGATTCAATGTCTAAGTGCCATTAAGGTCCAAAGGATCAGAGTCAAGATGGGGGTAATGGATCAAGGTGTGTGTGTGTGTGTGTGTGTGAGAGAGAGAGAGAGAGAGAGAGAGAGGATAGAGAGGTGGGGGGGACTCAGAAAAACAAAAGGTAGCATGAGCAGCACACAGAATATCCCTCTGCTATTAGAAAATCCCTCCGGCAGATTTGGTTGGAAAAAAGGTTCTACTACTCACCAGCTGTGTCACTCTGCAAAAGTCACCACCTCCCTGAGCCTCAGCTTCCTCATCTGAAAATGAGAATGGCAGTAATACTCACCCCATGAGGTTATCATGAGGCCACCTGAGGTCATGGCCTTGGCTGGAGCCTGGCATGAAGCCACCATGATCTGTTACTGTTCTACTTCTCTAGTGTGTATGGGCTGCCAGAAGTTACTCACCCAGCTGACCATCCTGGTCTCTGTCCTGCAGCCCATTTTCCAGGACCCCAGCACAGTGCCATGTTTATCGTAGGACCCCAGTGATTTTTAGCTGTATGTTGACAGCATATGAAAGAGGGAGAAACCCTGGTTGGTTTGGTTCAGCAGTTAGAACGTTGGCCCTCAGACCAAAGACTCATGGGTTTGATACCCAGTTAAGGGCACGTACCTAGGTTTCGGGTTCAATCCTGGCCCCAGTCAGGGTCTTGTGGGAGGCAACCAGTCAATGTGTCTCTCTCAAATCAATGTTTCTCTCTCTCTCTCTCTCTCTCTCTCTCTCTCTCTCTCCCTCCCTCCCTCCCTCCCTCCCACTCTATCTATAAAAATCAGTGGAAAAAATGTCCTCAGGATGAGGATCAAAAAAATAAAAAGAAATAAAAAGGGAGAAAGGGAGTTGGGGTTGAGGCTGTTAGACATATGGGGTGCATCAAAGGATTGCCAGACAGATGGTGAGCAGGGGAGCACACCTGGGTGCTATGTGCTAATTAGCTGACAGGTGGGGTCAAGGCTTGCAAAAGGTGGCAAGCAGGGCGTTGTTTATTCCCTACACTCAGCGGCTGCCTGAGGCCAGGTTCCCTAACACCCCTGCTCCTCCCCTCCTGGCTGAGTTAGCACAAGTGAAGAATATGTTCCACTTCACCTTGAAGAAGCCCTGGGCCGGGTGCAGGGAAGCTCTGCTGGCAGGTTTGATAACAGCCTCTGGAGAAAGGCTCTGAGCCACGCTGGCCTCCACTTCCTCTGGTCACGTCTTCCTGAAACTCACACACAGCTCGGTGCCCTCACAGTCGCTGCGGCTTCCTCAAGAGCCTGCGGGGCTGTAATTCTCATCACCTGACATTTATGGGAGGCTTCGTATTAGCAAAAGGCTTCAGAGCCATTTTTATGAGGGATGCCTCCCTGCGACCTGTCAGATGTAATCACCCAGGCCGTGCAGAAGGGGAGAGAGCCAAGGCTCACGGTGCGTGGTCCTCACCCGCTGGCCTGTGAGGAGCCTGCAGGTGCCCCGTCTCCCCGACTACACGTCAGAGCTGATTTTCTCGCCCTTGGAGCTCTCTCCCAATGTCCCACGTCCAACCCATCAGCGGGTCCTGAAGATGCGCCTCCCAGAAGCCCCTCAAGTCCGTCCAGGTCTGTGCTTCTGCGCAGCATCGCCCGTCTCCCACACAGCCCCCCACCCCCACCCCGTTGGTCTTGTCCTGTGACCCACCTTCCATTGTCCACACAGGAGGCGCAGTAATCCTCCAGATATTTACTTATTTATTTAATGTATGTGCCTCTTTTTGCTCTCTGATATTTCTGGAATTTTTTTTTATTGCTATCCTATACTGAATAGGTATTTTGGAAAAGAATAATCTTTTAAAAACAAACAAACAAAAAAACACAACACTTCAATAGCTTCTTCCGAATAAGATTTGTCCAGAATAAGATCCCAGCTTGTTAGTGGACTGCAGGGCCCCTCCAGGCCTTGGCCCCTGCCTGCCTCTCTGGCCTTCCGTCCACACTGGCCTCTGCTCCCACTCTGGGTTCAGGGATCCACTGGGCTCTTTTCTGCCTCCACAGATTACACCCACTTCTCCATCGGCCTGAAAAGCCCCGGGCCCTGCTCTCAGGACAGCTGGCTTTGTCTCCCTTTCCGCTCTCAGCTCACATGTCACCTTAAATTGCCCCCTCTGCCCTATGACCCTGTTCATTGTTTTCCAGAACACTTTAAACAACCTTTTCGTGTTTCTCATTTGTTGACTTACACAAAGCGTGTCTCTGCTAGAATGTACGCCCCATGCCAATAGGGACCTTGTCTGTATTTTTCACCACTGCCGTTAATGCTGAGCACAGCATCTGCACAGAGGATACGCTCAGTAAATGTGTGATGAAAACAGTAAATGAAGGAGCAAAGCTACTGAGATCTCTTCCCTTCTTTCCAAGCCCCTGCGATTCTTCATTATAATCAGTAGAGGGCAGCAAAGATCCTGCGTTTTCTAACTCCTGGGATTTCTGCTAAAAAACTCAACTCCCCTTTGCCAAACCGCAGGCTCAGGGTTATCAGGAATTTCAGGGAAACAGCCAGCCTTGCAAACGCCTTCTCTCCTTGTTCCTGAAGACTTCTCGGCTCTGTACTATTTACAGATTTTTTCCATTAAAAAACAACAAAATTTTTTAAAGATTTCAGGCTCACGATGCTCCTTAGAAAATAAAAGCAGATGCGGTGTTGACTAAGCCTAAAAGAACCCCAATGGCCTGGAGCCTGTACCCTCCTGCCTGACAAGTTAGTGTAGGAAAAGAGACAGCCCCATCACAGCTGGCAGCTGCTTGGGCTTCAGGATTCGCAGCTCTCCCTTATGGTGTGCGGCAGAGCAGGCGCCGGCCGGGCAGCCGCTTGTGTTTTCAGTACTTGCAAGAACACGTTGCGTGTGTCAATAGTTCCGTCTTCTATTTGTATCTGTTCCCACTTGTTGCATCCTCTCTTTTTGTTTAATAATTCCCCCACCCAGGGCAGAACTTCCACACCATCTGCCGTTGTGGGCTCCTCCCCCAAGAATGCACAGGGAACCCGGGCAAGCCCAGTGCCATCCGCATCCCCACACTCACAGAGGGAGGTTTTCATTCATTCTCTGCCCAACAAATAGATTGGTTGAGTCCCGTGACTTACCAGGCCTGGGTCTGTGCTCTGTGGGTGGAGAGGGTCCCTTTGATTGAAAGAACAGTTACCAGAATCAAAAGGCAGACAAGATTTCTCAGCCTCAGTGCTACTGACATTTTGTACTAAAAAATTCTTGGTCATGGGAGCATTCTAGGATGTTTAGCAACATTAATGCAGGTAGCACCCCTTCCCTAAGTTGTGGGAACCCAAAATGGTTTTAGACATTGCTAAATGTCTAAAATGTGAATTTGACCCTCCCCACCCCTAATCTTTTTTTAAATTGATTTTAGAGAGAGAGAGAAACACGGATCTGTTGTTCCACTTATTTGTGCATTCATTGATTGTTTCTTGTATGTGCCCTGACCTGGGATCAAACCACAACCTTGGCGTATCAGGATGACACTCTAACCAATGGGGTTACCCGGCCAGGGCCCTCATCCCCAATCTGGAAAACCACTATTTTAACAATCGTGGTGGATACATTTTGAGGCACTTGCCAAACTTGAGCCAATGGCCCTTTTCCCATCCCATGCTTGCCTGTTGTGACCTGGAGCCTACGGACTTGGTAGACGGGGCATCTGACCCAACTTGGGTAGCTCAGCTTCTTTCTTCTGGGGATTTTGTTTTTGTTTTTTCTTGTTGCTGTTGTATTCATTTTTCTTACTTTTTCTTCTTCTGGGAATCTGAAACTAGGACTGGAAGACTGACTACATGTGTTCTCTGTGGGGCCAGAATGTGGACGCGAACTTAGAAGGTGTGGGCAGATGTATGGTGGCCAGGAGGCCAGGAGGCAGTGACACCCACTGCAGAGGAAAGAACGAGACAGACTGCAGAGAAACACAGATGAGGCAGAAGCAAGTCACGTAATTCTCAAACTTTTTGGCTCTAATACTTCCCAAGGACGGACTTTACCTTCCTGCTTTGGGTAGTCTAAGGCATTCCTGTACATTTATAACCAATTCCTTTTTTTGTGTGTGCTAGGGCAGGTTTTTTTGTTTGTTTTGTGTGGGGTTTTTTCTAGCCCTCGGGCAGCTCCACCCACCTTGGCAGTTCGTACCATTCTCCTTTCTCTACCAAATGCCTTCCTCGCCCTCTCTAGAGTTTTTCTGCTCTTAACCTCGGCTCACACCTGGCTGGTGTGCCATGGCCTCAACTCCACTTCTTGTTGCTCATTTACCATCAGCTTGCCTGCTAACAACAAACCCAGGCCAGGTTTCTTGGCTCAGATTTCCGAGCTAGTGAGTCTCATTGGCTCCTGTGGTGAACACCGCTGGCTGCCACCAACAACCATCCCGTCGCAATCAGTGTTGTTCAGGTGAACAGCCCCAGGTGGGGAACCAGAATTGGTTTGTAAGGGCAATGCGGTGTAAAAGGAATCCCCTGGGGGCGGGGGGCTTATGGGAAAGAGTTTTATCCTTGATACAATTGGGCAAAGTCTGAGGAGGAGCGAGCCCGTCCCCTCCTGCCTGCTTTGAATATGTCATGTGAGGACATGGTACGTGGTAGCCCTTTTGCAACCATGAAGTAAAGCCAACAGAGAAACTGACAGAAGAGGCTATGACATTCTGGAGCCGATGCATTAACCAACCCTAGAACCATTTCCCGTCAGACTTCTGGTTACATGAGATAATTAGGTGTCCTTACAGTTTAGGCTACTTTGACTCAGGTATCCTGTTACTTGAAGCCAAAAGGATCCTGACCGATATAGTACAGCTCATCTTTTCAGGCCAGGTCACTCAGGTCCCAGGTCACTAGCTTGGCTACCCGGCAGATTGATCGCCTTGGAGTCACACACCTACCTGCAGCCCATGTGTTTACTCCTCCCCTGACCCTTTATCATCAAATATTTTAAACCTACAGAGAAGTTGAGAAAATAATACAAAGAACACTCAAGTACACTTCAGCTAGAGTCACCAATTTTTAACATTTAGTTACGTGTTCATTGTACATGTTTCCATGTATATGGGGGTATTTTTGACTGAATTATTTGAAAATAAATTAGAAACTTTATGAGGCTCCACCCCTAAGTACTTCGGCATTTATCTCTTACCAAGGACATTCTACTCATAGATACAGAGAACAAATTGGTGGTCACCAGATGGGAGAGGGATTGGAGGGGTGGGATAAACAAGTGAAAGAGATCAGAAGTACAAATTGCTAGTTATTAAAGTAGTCCCAGTGATATAAAGTTAATAATACTGTAATAATTATGTATGGTGTCAGATGGGTACTACACATATCAGGGTGATGACTTCATAAGATTTATAAATATCTAATTACTGTGTTGTACACCTGAAACTAAGAGTATTGTATGTCAACTACAACTGGAAAATTTAAAAACTGATTAAAAAAAAAAGTGAATTAACCTAAATAAATAAATGTTTTAAAAGAAAAAAAAAGGAGCAGAACATTCTCCCATAGAACCAAATTGTCATTATAATATGTTTCATTATATTATTATCTAGTATAAAAATCTTATTAAATTTATTTAATTTTCCCAGTAGTGTCCTTTGGAGATTTTTGGTGGTTGTTGTTGTTGTTTTGTCTTATTTTTGTTTGTACCCAGAATTCACCAGGAACCACATGCTGTTTGAATGGTCACATCTCTGTAGCCTCCTTTATTCTAAAACAGTTTTGGTATTTTGTGTTTTGGGGTGTTTTTTGGGGGGGAGGGTGGTCTTTCCTTTCATTGACTTTCAGGCCGGTCTTTTATAGGACGTCCCACAATTTGGATGGTCTGTTTTTTCCTCCAGAATTACATTTAGTTAAAGATTTTTAGCAAAAACTCTACAGAGGTGATGTTGGGACTTTCTGAGTGGATCACAAGAGGAACATGATACCCTTGTGTCCTGTTACTGGTCTTGATAAGTTTCGTCGGCTGCCTGAGGTTCTGTCTGCATGAACTCTCCATCAAAAAGGAATTTTTCCTGCTCATAATTAATAAGTAATCTGGGGGGTGTACTTTGAGAATAGGAGAATATCTTGTTCCCCAACTTTTATTCAGTGTTTTAGTATCCATGAATACACCTTGCCTGAATCAACTATTATTATTAGTGATTGCACAAATCTCAATTTTTCTAATTCTATCATTTCTTTTATATTATCTGGCACTATGCTTTTATACGAAAAAGAACTTTCCCGTTTTTCACACTCACTTTTTACATTTTCTTGAGTATCACTATGAACTCAGATTATTCATTACCACCAATTTTCTTTATGATTTTCAATCTGGCCCCTTCCGCTTCGTCTCTGTGTCTGTATTCCCATCAGTTTTGGGGCACTTCTTTGCTCCCCCGCAGAGGAAATTCCAAGCTCATCTTGTACTTTCCTTGATCTAGACCTGGAATCAGCGATTTCTCCAAAGAGCCTTGGTTCCTTTTAGTAGTAACTAGTGTTTAGAAACCAAGAATTGGGAGGTGGGCATGTTCATTGTTATTGGACCCTCATTGCTTCTAAGCCTTTTCAGTGAACAGATGCAAGAAGTCTGTTTTATTTTAAATTATGACTTTATTTTGATCCCCCAGTTCCAATCCAACACCACAGGGTTCTTCCTCTTTTCTCCCCAGTCCACGTTTTTATCTCCTTTCGTCCACAGTGAGGACTCTGGTTTTCACTAACATCAACATATTTACTCACTGGCTCCTCCTTACAATACACCGAATAGCATCAGAATTACTACATCAATACCACTACCAACACAAACCTACTAATAAAGTTCAAGATTGTTTGCAGCCTTTTTTTTTCTTTAATCCTTAGAACATAGCTCCCTAAATGCAAAGGTCTGTTGTTTAAAAACCTTTACATCTTGAAATAAGTTCATTTCTTCCTCTTTATAGTCAATGTTAGTTTTTCCCATTCTTGTTGATTTGTGTGTGTGTGTGTGCGTGTGTGTGTTGGCAAGATTTTAACCATTATTTTTTCCAGTTTTATTGAGATATAGTTGACATATAACATTGTATATGTTTAAGGTGTGCAGCATAATGATTTGATGTATGTACATAATGTGAAATCATTACCGCAATCAGCTTAATTAACAGCCAGCACAAAAATTGGGGACACTTAACAAATGTGGGTGTCATCTCTTCACAGGGGCCATGCTAATTTTCTCTACATCATTCTAATTTTAGTCTGTGTGTTGCTGAAGCAAGCACTAATTTAATTTTTTGAAAATGTAAAACTGCTGTTTAAAAGTCAAAAGAATACGGAAAGGTAACTTACGAAAGTTTCTTCAATCCCTGTACCTAACCAATTGTGTTAGTTTCTGGTTTATACTTTCTTATTTGCAAAAATAAGCAAATATATAAATATATGCATGTACACATATATTCTTATTTTGCCTTCTTTTCTTATCCAAATGGTAGTAGACTATGTCTACTCCTTCGTACCTTCTTTCTTTCATCTCATGTTGTTTTAGGATCTACATATGCAAGTCTTTTGTAGCACTAGTTTTTCACTATGTGATCTATCTATTTCATTGCTCTCTCAAATACATTTGGTATTTAGGAAGATTTTATTTCAGTGGTTACTTTTATACTAATGCTAATATACTAATAACCGTAGTCTCCCCCCCCCATCTTATATTTGTTATTTTCTATTGGTTCCCCAACAATATTGAAATTAGTTCATTACTGTTTCTTTCTCCTCCCTCTCCACCTGAATCTCATTTGAATAAATACCCTTTGCCCCACCAGTAAATATAAACAATCAACAAGTACATTTTATTTTTTATCTCTCTTACCATTCTTCCTTTTAATTACTGTATAATATTTACTTTTCCTGGACATTTACTCTTCTTATAACCATCATAGTTTTATGGGTTAATGTATATTTAATCCTCCCCATCAGTCCTACGCCAATATCATCTTTCCATTCTGGTTTTCTAAAATCCTTTCTTTAGTAAATTCCTCAGGAAGGTCACATGGGAGCAATATTCTTTGGTTCTTTAATGTTCATAATTTGTGGTATTATTGGCTAGATATAAAATCCTTGGCTTGCCCTGGCCGGTTTGGCTCAGCGGTTGGAGCTTCGACCTGCGGACCAGAGAGTCCTGGGTTCGGTTCCCGCTAGAGGCACGTACCAAAAAATATATATATATATATAGATAGATAGATATAGATATATATCTATATATATATAGATATAGATATATATAGATATATATCTCCTCGGGTGAGGATTAAAATCCTTGGCTTGTGTTGTCTTTCCAATATGTTATCTCCACTTCTGGAATCAAGTCCAAAGGCAATCTTATTTCCTTTCCCGTTTAGGTGACTTGATATTGTACTAGATGCCTAAATGATTTTTTCTTTCTTTTGTAAAGTCTAGATGGTTTTTTTAGAACATATATTGGTATTGATTACTCTGGATTGATTTTCCTAAGTACTGGTGTCAAATCTCTTTTTATTTCCAGAAAATGTTCTTAAATTTTAGATTTTTAAATTTAAATTACTTTTAAGTTTTTATTGCTTTTTATTTCCTTCTTTGTGGACCTTATATTATATATATATGTAGCATACAATATAGTATACTATCTATATATTATAACATATAATACATTATATAATTATAAATTATAGTATATAAGATATAACTATATTAATTTTATATTTATTATATAATATAATATTTATGATACTATAATATACATATAATTCTGTTATAATTTATAGTTACATATAATTTATAATTATATAACAAAGTAAATATTATATAGTTTTTTTTTAATATGTTTTTATTGATTTTTTTAGAGAGAGAGGAAGGAAGAAAGAGAGTGAAACATCAATGTGAGAGAGAAACATCGATCGACTGCCTCCTGCACACCCCTACTGGGGATCGAGCCCGAAACCTGGGCATGTGTTCTGACTGGGAATTGATCCAGACCTCTCTGTCCATGGGATGACACTCAATCCACTAAGCCACATCAGTAGGGCTATATTATATAACTTTTAATTGTATATTATATGTAATATAAAATATAATTTATAATTTAATCTATAATTAATTAATTTTTTTTTTTTTGGTACATGCCCCTAGCAGGAACCGAACCAGGGACTCTCTGGTCCGCAGGCCAACACTCCCATCACTGAGCCAAACTGGCCAGGGCTATAATTAATTCTTTTTAGGTACAAAGTTAAATGAGTTTTGACAAATGCATCCACAGCTGTGTAACTAGTAACACAAGCAAGATATAGAATACTTCCATCACTCCAAAAAGATCCCTTGTGCTACTCTATAGTTATTTCCCTTCTCTCACCCCCAGCAACCACTGATCTGATTTTTGTCCCTATAGTGCTCCCTGTTAGTGAATGTCACATAAATGGAACCATAACGACATGTAACTTTTTGAGCCAGATTTCTTGCACTTAGCATAATGCTCTTGTGAGCTCTTGTGAACTCTTGTGATTCACATACATGTTGTTGCACATATCAGCAATCTGTTACTTTTTATTGCTGAGTTGTATTCCATTTAACTCAATGAAAAGGTAGGTTAATTAAAGAATCTACAGGGTCAGGTGCCCATGGATGACACAGAGCAGCCACAACCCTAGACATCCACACTGGTGACTAACATCACTCAGGCCAACAGAAATGCTTCTCCACGTCTCCTGTCCCCGTTCCTGCAAACAAAAGGTGACTCTATCCTAATGTGATAAAGAATTCTGCTTGTCCTGCTGCCAATCTCATGCAAGGACATTGCTTAGGAGTGTGAGGAGAAGTTGAGCTGTGGAAGCATTTAGCTAAGAGAAAAGACAAATTAATTAACTTGTCAAATCCTTCCTCTCAGATGTCATGAATGCTATAGATTCTTGCATAATAAAGTATTATTTCCCAGGAGTGCAGAGCATCTATTTTCCTTCTTTCTTTGAGTTCCGGTGTGTGGACTTACAAGTATTCACAGAGTACTGCAGTAGTTGCAATAGTTATACATGGCAGTCAGAGGACATTTTGCAATATTCAACAATATTATTTTTAATCATTTTGTACATAGTCTAGATATGTACAGGCTTGAAGCATGAAGCATAATGTCACTTTTTTTTTTTTGCATTAGCAATAAATGAACACTGAATGCAAGGACTGCAAACCATTTTATGTTTATAAAACTATTTTAAAGGGTATAATTAAATTTAAAAACTAAATGACAGCTTTATTTGAATTTTTTTTTGGTCTAAATTTTAATGTTCATCCACTATTATTTCTATTTTGCTCTTAAATTTTAATAGATACTTTGGGATATTTTAGAATAAAAATAACTTTTTGAGACTACATGGGAAAAATAATTTTAATTTTTCAATATGTTTAACATTTACTTTAATTACATTTTCAGTGAAGTACATGCAAACTTGGAACCTTTGGAATATGGTTACATTTTATCTTTTAATACTAAAGATTACCGAGAGTGAGAACAAGTTGAGAGTGGAACAGAACCACAACATATTAAAATGGAGCTCAGCAAGGTAAGGGCTGAAAGAAAACAGTAGAACATACACAAGGAGCTGAACTGCTTCAGTTTTTTAAACTGCAGGCAATGAAAGTAAGCACATTTCTGCTAAATAAGATTGACATACAATTCACAAACAGGCCTTAAAATTCTTTGTTCATTGAAGATGTAGTTACAAAGTAAAACAATGCAAATAAGGAACAAAAGTAGTCTTAGCAAATTCACAACTCGAATAGGTCACATGAAACACCTGTAACTTTTTGTTCTTTACCAATCAAGTCCCTTTCGGAACCAAAAACATTCATACACACACACACACACACACACACACACACACACACATCTTCAAATAAAAATGATGCTTCACAAGAGATTCTGTGTTCCCCTTAAGAGTTTAAGAACTTAGCCCTGGCTGGTTTGGCTCAGAGGTAAGAGTGTTGTCTCGTGGATCAAAGGGTCTCGGGTTCGATTCCCAGTCAAGGTCACGTTACCTGGGTTGCAGGTTCAATCCCCAATCTCAGTTGGGGTTGTTCCATGTTTCTCTCTCTCTCCCTCTTTTTTTTTCTCTCTCCCTCTCTCCCTTCCACTCAATCAAGAAATCAATGAGTGAATATCCTCGGGTGAGGATTAACAAACAAACAAACAAAAAAAGAGTTCAAGGACTTAGAGTTTAAGGACCGGTCCTCTGGTATTAAAGGCAGAGCCTTTAACTGCTATTAGTGGCCACCTTGGTGGGGTTATTGACCCTCAAGTGAGATCCAGGCCCTACAGAAAAAAGGGAAGCTGGATTAACTACTTCCCAATTTAGTTCAGGACCTGCCCTATTTGTCTTTTATTTTCCTCCTCTTCCTTAGTCATTTCTGATGTTTTGAAGGGAGGCGAACTCCCTGTCATTAGAAGTGTGTAAGCAGGCTGCACTACTGCCTGCTTAGAGAGCTATGGGGGTCAGGGCTTCAAGCAATGAATGGAGGAAACTCTCTAATTTGATGACCTATGATCCTCCTAAATTTTCTAAGTCCTCTGTGGCAATAATTTCAAGAGAAACTTACTCTTTCAATAAAGATTTACTCAGCACTGTTCTAAGAGCCAGACACTGTACCAGGCAGTCGTGGACAGGCTGGACTTCTTGAAACTCAGCTTGGTAAGGACAGATCCAAACCAGCAGGTGACTAAAACACAGCCTAAGGGTTCTCATAGGTAAAGCACAGAAGTCATGGAAGCTCAGCGGAGGGGCTGGAGCAGAGGAGACAGATCCTGGGAGAGATGGCATCTGAACTACTGTTTGAGGACTGAGTTTGCTCAGGTCCTTCTGCAAACCACTGTAGCTGGGTTTCCTGTCAGCTAATCTCAGGCCCCTTCTCTGCCCTGCTGCATTTTGTTCATGCTGACTTTTCAATTATCAACTGTAACCATGGAAGGGGAGAAAAAATAAGTGGTCCACCCCATCTTACAAAACCGCATCAGCCAGGGGGACCAGACTCCAGGTTTCTGGCATCAGAGTTACTGGACGAGCGCGCCACTCAAGATTCACAGCTGTTTAACCAGGGGGAGGGAGGGGGAGAGGGAGTCAGGCTGCATTTGCCTCCAGGGCTGTGAACACAAAGGAAAGAAACTATTGTTAAGGGAAGAAGCAGGCTCCTCCTCGCAGTAGTGTATTTCTGGTTGTCACAAAGTAGACAGCAGAGCCAATAATCCAGCCTGCAAAATTGCCAGCTAATAAAACCAAACTCTTTGAAGTGGCTAATGAATACTCGCTTTTTAACTTACTCCGGTCTCATCGCTGAGAGCGGTGCAGTTGCTCCTGGGCAGAAGTTTCACTAATGTAGGGATGTTGACTGGCCACTACATCAAATATTTATTAAGTCACAGATGGGAATCTACAAAGAGTTTGCAGAGAGGTTTCGTGTCTGTCTCTGGTTCTAGGGGATGCACTTCCGCAATGCAAAGCGCAGGTCCACAAACACACATCTCTGAGCTTATGCATGTGGTTGCTGACCCATTTTAAATAGGTTAAATGGAGCCCCTTTTAGAGAAATCACTTTTTTCCCCTTAAAGCAAAAGCAGTACATTTTCAGTGGCCACATTTATAGAAAGTACCTAGCACTAAAAGAGGAAAGGGA
Organism: Molossus molossus; assembly: GCF_014108415.1. Taxonomy (NCBI): domain Eukaryota; kingdom Metazoa; phylum Chordata; class Mammalia; order Chiroptera; family Molossidae; genus Molossus; species Molossus molossus. Next base: position 26,501,856 of record NW_023425377.1, read on the forward strand.
GCTCACTCAGAACATCTCCATTCAGATATAGTATACCTACCAGTCTTTTAAATCAAATCCAATCATACTGTATCAAGAATTCCATCCATTTCACTCGTTTGCTTTTCTCATTTAACCGTAGATTTTTGACATCTCTGCACAACACTGAGTATTCTTCTACAGCATGGTTTTATGTATTTACACGGTATTCTAGAGTATCAATGTGCCACGATTTGCCCAGTCTCTTGGATATTTAAGTTGTATCTAGCTTTTCACTACTAGAAGTGATGTTTTTGATGAGCATCCTGATAGTTAATTACTTGTGCCCAGTGATGATATTTTCTCAGGCAAATGAGTGGAAAGGGAATTGCTAGGTCAAAGAGTTAGCCTGATCATACTAGTTTACTTTTTCGAGATCTGAGTCCGGAGAGGGTGGGGCTGTCATGCTTCATGGGCTGTCTCCTGACCCATCTGAACTGAAATGGTCTGTGAGGTCACTGAGAGCTACTCATTGGTCTAGGAGTTTCCGGGTTGGTTGGTTTGTATGTTTCTTTGTTTTTGTCACAGCCTCCTGGAAACTTGAACTTTTTTCCTCTTTAATTTAACAGCTATCTTATTTCACTAATCTCTCGTCTTTATTTAGTTACACCAAAGAGAAAGAAGAATCTCTTCCATGATAAACAGCAGTGCCTGGGTTCAATAAGGATTTACGGCTTGCTGTTTCGCATCGCTAGTAACCACAGTCTTAATGCCAGGTCTATCAATACCCTTTTCCTCTAACAATAGAAGGCAAGCTGTTTCCTGCAATTGAAGTCTCCTAGAACGGAGGTTCAGTGATATATAGGGGAAAAAAAAAAAATAGAGGAGAGGGTTGTTAAGACTGCCATTTATTTGCTTTGCCGTGTAAAAATATTGGAACAACCCAATAAACAATAGCCATCTACTTGCATCAAGTAGAAAAATCACGAAATGATTTTCTACTAAAAAATGAGCATTTATTTATTTTCAATTACAGTTTACTTTCCATATTACTTTGTACTGGTTTCAGATGTACAGCATAGTAGTTGGACAATCATCGACCTCACAAAGCGTTGCCCCGGTATTTTCAGTACCCACCTGGCACCATACATAGTTATCACAATATCATTGACTCTACTTCCTATGCTGTACTCTGCATCCCTGTGGCTATTTTGTGACAGTTTGTATTTCTTGATCCCTTCACCTTAAAGAGTGAGCATTTTAGCACACGTGCACTCATACCAAAAGGTAAGATCATTGCAGAATAGAGGTTACAGGCCATTCTTACCTAAGAAAGAATTGGCATTCTTGCACTGACATACACACTGATCTTATATTTCTTCTGACAAAGGACGTGGAAACAGTATTTTGGACTGGCAGCAGTCTGTGGACCCTGACTTGTGGGAACTGCTGTCTGACAGGCTCCTGACCACATCTTGTACATGCAGCAGGATCTGACCTAGACCTCGTCCTCCCTGGACAAGGGAGGAGGGGAACCTTCTACCCCTTCCGGAGTCTCTTCCTACTTGCTTGGCTTGCACCGTGCTCCCAGGTTGCAGTCATTTGGGTCCTGTTTGCATTATTTGTACATACCAAAAAACCGCCTATATTATTATCTATTGAGTGTTTGTTCTAAATCAATATGTTTTACTTCAAAAATAAAGTTATTTCGCCCTGGCCAGTTTGGCTCAGCGGTTAGAGCGTCAGCCTGCAGTCCACAGAGACCCGGGTTCGGTTCCCGCTAAGGGCGCGTACCTTGGTTGCAGTTTGTCCCCGGTCCTGGTTGGGTCGTGCGGGTGGCGGCCACTCAATGTGTCCCTTTCACGTCGATGTTTCTCTCTCTCTCTTCCTCTCTCTCCCTCCCGCTCTACCTGAATAAAAAATGGAAAAATGTCCTCGGGTGAGGATAAAAAATAAATAAATAAAAATAGATAAAAAATAAATTCATTTCAAAGGTAAACAATATTTCAAGCATGACTGGAAAAAAACACCACTTGTCATAATAGACAAAACGACGTTAATAAATTCTAGATCTAGTTTAGCTGCCAAATGTTCTTAGACTGCGTGCTGCACTTGCTTGGTTGAGAGAGGAGAGAAAGAGAGCGATTAGCAAGAAAAAGGTGTGAAAGATACTTGAGGAAACAAAAAGGATTAAAGGAGCAATGAAACAGAAATAAAATTCTCACTATGTGATGTCATTTATTCTGACGCTGTAACTACTCGAGTCCACAGTTTGGAAAGTACCAGTAAAGAGAAAAGAGAGCTGGACTTGGTCACCTCGTGAATATAAATCCTCAGGCAAATCACTTCCCCTCTTCTTAAAACCTCCACTTTCCCAGCTATAACGTGAGATGATGATAATCTCTGATTTAACATAGTGTGAAGAATAAGTGAGAATCGTTAAAGCATTTTGTAATGTCTAAAGTGCCATACACATCCTGAAGGCTTATCCTTGCTTGTGGGAGTATTTTTATTGATGAGAATCAGATTTTTTCTCCAAGGGCCCAGAATATACTGCCAGTCCAAACATCTCACTAGAACTTAAAATAAATAAGTGGATTAAAGCCTTTAAAAATGAATTGCTGGATCCCATATCATGTGAGATAGGTCCCAGAAGGATTGAGCTAAGGATTCTTAAGAATTCTAATTAGTCTGGCCTGTGAGACTCAGTGGTTGAGCGTCGACCCATGCACCAAGTGTTCACCAGTTTGATTCTCAGTCAGGACACATGCCAGGCTGTGGGCCTGATCCCCAGTGGGGGCATGCAGGAGGAGGCCAGTCGATGTTCTCTCTCATCGATGTTTCTCTCTCTCTCACCCTCTCTCTCTAATATCAATAAGGAAAAAAATAATAATAATAAATAAATAAAAAGAATTCTAATTATTTGGTCAGTGGCTGTGATTATCAGGAGGACGGGAACCATTCTGCTTTGTTCACTCTGTGTCCTTTGCAATCTGTTCAATGTGCGGCACATCAGAGATGCTCAATAAATACTGAGTAATTAAGTGAATAAATGAATGATTAAATGAATGACTTGTCTATATTAGACCTTGGTCTCTAGAGTCCATATCTGTGGTTTTTTGCCAACTAATACTGTATTAATCATATTTTTAATTTGTTTTTTTTATGATGCTTTGACATCTTGGGGCCACATGGACCTGGGGAAGGACCGCCCTTCCCAGGGGTAGCTAATCCCTGGACATAGCAAAAAACTTGCCTGTGTGCACACCTTTAATATACAAGCTGATCCTCACCCTCTTCCTTGGATCAGGCTTCTGCAGTGCTGGGCACTATCCCCCTGCCCTGATCATTCGGGACCAGGTAGCAGACAACTAGGAACCATCCTTCCACCTCAGAGCCCACTGAAATTATTCAGATTATTCAAACTATCCAATCCTAAACTTGCTCAGCTCTGTACCCTTCCTCGCCCTTTCCTTCCTGGGAAAACAGCAAGAAAGGCTTTTGCCGGTGCTTTTCCCTCTGTCTCCTGGTGCTCCCCCCTGTGGCCCTGCGCAGTGTGGCAGTCCCCTCCTCTTGGGAACTGGGTAACGAACCATCTTTTCTTTTCTTTTTTTTCTTTTTTCTTTTTAATCCTCACCTGAGGACATTTTTGCATTTATTTTCAGATAGAGCAGGAGGGAGAAAGGGAGGAAGAGAGAGAGAAACATCGACATGACAGAGGCACATCGAGTGGCCGTCACCCACACAATCCCAACCAGGGCTGGGGACAAACCACAACCGAGGTATGCCCTTAGCGGGAACTGAACCAGGGTCTCTCTGGTCCACGGGCCAACTCTCTAACTGCTGAGCCAAACTGACCAGGGCAACAAACCATCTTTTTCAATGGCTATTGTGTCCTGATGTGTTGGCCTGGCCACACCTGAATAAAAACAAGACCCCAGCTACATTTTGAAACAAGTATCAACCCTGAGAACTCACACCAACTCCAATCTCAATTCATGATCAAAGGGGAGTTGTTCTCACCTCCAGCTCAGGGAAGAGTAGACAGCTCAGGTCTAAGCCAGTCAACTTATCACGTGGTGCTTGTCTCAGATCGACATATGACCACATCAGAGTTGCGATGAGTCTTCTTCTGGGACAGATGCTCTTGATTCTTCTCCTGCTGGATTAGAAAAGGGGAAAGTTTTAGGCCTGGAGCTATGCAGCCATTTTGCTAGCTAGAGGCAAAAAGCCTGTTTGAAGTGGAGTCAACCAGAGAAATAAATCAGTTTCAAGAAATAGAAATCAGTTCCTGCCGGCAGCTGAGCCAACCTTAGTCCCAGACTTTCTAGGTACCTATGTTTAAGCCCATTTCGATTGGGTTTTCAGTACTTACAAATAAAAGGACCCTAACCAATAAGGTCTTCTTTCCCTTTTTCTTGCTGTCCCAAACCACATTTGGAATATTTATAGCTGCAAGTTGAATTCATTCAGTTCCACACTTAGTATGTGCCAGGCACTGTGCTGGGCCCTAGTGATACAACATCAAATAAGGCCCTTGAAGAGCTGCAGTGTGTGTGGGAAGACAGACATGCAAACAACCAGGGGAAGTGGAAGAAGAGCTTTCATAGAGGTCTGAGCAAAGGCTGTGGGACAGGTAAAAAGCTGGCAAATCTGCCTCGAGGGTCTCCCTCTTCAATCTTGTGTTTGTCACAGCCTCGACTGGGCCTTGTCCTGGGGGATGTCTCTCCCATTTCCAGGAGCATCAACAATATCCAGTGCTAACGTTTAGTGAGGGCTCCCTATGCCACTGTGCCCATGCTCAGTCCGTTCTCTCAGCTCCTTTGTAGGGCAGATAGTATTATCCCCGGTACAGAGATGAAGAGTCCTCTGATCCGAGGCGGAGTGAGGATAAACAATGCCACTCAGCTCCACAGCAGAGCCTGAACTCCAGCGTCCACGCCTGACTCGAGAGGCCGTCCACTGCCTCACTGCTAAGCCACTCCCCAGTATTTGCTGAGCGTCCCTTGTCTGCCAGGCTCCTCCCCATAACCGCAGTGACAAAGGAGCGTTCCAAAAGCATTTTACAACAGCATTTGCGGTAGGATTCTTTGACCGTATAGTACTGGAAAACAGTAGTCAACTTTGGAACACACAAGCTAGTCTGAGGACCACAACTAGTGAGTAAAATGAAATACGCCTGTGGGTGTGTGCATCCTTGCTCAAGACCCCAAACTCTCACTGGAGGTGTCCTCACCCGGTAGTCCTCAGAGAGATGGAGCAGACCGATGCAGCGTTAAGTAGGAAAAACAAAACCTCCTGGGTCCCAAGATCAGAACTGTCTACCGTGGGAAGGGGCTAGGCAAGCTCTCTGACTGACAAGGGTCAGCACATTGTGCCTTAGCCTCCAGCAGAGCAGGCGGGGCTTCTGAGAATTTCACAGGCCGGATGGAGGCACCAGAGGCAGCCGGAGCCCCAGGCATCTCGGCCTCCTTGGCAGATTTCCTTTTCAAGCTTCATGTGGGCTTGTCAACCTCATCATCCCAAACCAGTTAAACAAACAATTTATCAGACTGGCAGCCCCTCTGGACGCTGCAACTTTTATTTAAGGGGCTGCTGGCTTTTCCATGTTCAACTACACTTGGATGACTTTTCTTTCCAGAGAGAAAAGGGTGCCTCCTGCTGCTTGGGTACAAAGTGTACTACATGGACGTGCACATGTGGTGTGGATACTGGCTATGAATATGCATGGGCTCTCTTAGACGTATCGCATCGACTCTGTGCTTGGGGATAAGTATTTCCCCTTCAAATCAAAGCTGACTAAGATGCTTTTAAATCATCATTAGGTTTTTATGATAAATGAATACATTTATATTGAATTTGGATTTGAATTAGATATAATTCACATACTACATAATTAGATAACTTGCTTTCTTCCCTGAATAGTATTTCTCAAAGATCTTTTTATGAGCATTTAATTTTGAGTCTTTTGAAATAGATGTGAATAGACACAGTGGGTTTTGTAGCACTTTACAGCCTCTTTTATTTCAAAATGACTATTTTAGGTTTCTGACACTTTTTTCAATGACTAGTTAGGAAAACTGGGATTTTACTTCCCTGGTGTGTTTCATTTTATTTTTTTATTCACAGATCTTTTTGGATCTCAGGTGTTATTGCTGTAACATTCTGACTTTATTGTTCATTTGTCTTAAGAAATATGCAAGTCTTACTAATGACAGTCACTGTCATTTGCCAGGACTTACCTGTGCCATTCACTAAGCTTACCTCTTAGCTTGTGCAAACCTCAGAACAAATCTGGGAGGCAGATACTATTTTTTTCTCACTTTATAGTTGAGGTTTCTAACACTCAGAAGGCTCAAGATCTCTTGCCCGAGAAATCTTTCTTGTAAGAAAAGGAACTGGATTACCAACTAATGTGAAGTCAGCGCTCTTATCTTAACCATTGATTCTTTCATCCCAGAAACATCGAGTGAACAAGGCCCTTCTGGGCCCCAGCCACTGTTCTGAACACTGGCGAGGCAGCGAGGAACAAGACAGACCAAGCCCCCTGTTCAAGGAATTTGCAGACCCCCAGCTTCCCGATCAAGCCTGAATCACAAATCTGACTCCCACCCACAGATGTGATGGAAGTTCCTGCCTGTGGCTGGACTGGATTCCCAGGCTGGTTCGAGTCCACTTCTGAGCATTGCTCAGCTTGGGGCTGGGATGTATTCAATGTCTACTTCAGTGTCTGTATCATTATAAGTTTTAATAAGTATTTGTCGTTGTTTAACATTAGGATTGCTTTGGTTTTACTCTTTTAAAAACAATTTTTTTTTTTTAATCCTCACCTGAGGATATGTTTACTGATTCTAGAGAGAGGGAGAAAGAGACACTGATGTGAGAGAGAGAAACATCAATCAGTTGCCTCCCATACACACCCCGACAGGGGATCGAACACAAACCTGCACCCTAGGTATGTGCCCTGACCGGGACTTAAACCTGCAGCATTTTGATGGATGATGCTCCAACCAACTGAACCACCCAGCCAGGGCTGATTTTAATCTTGACCTAAATGTGTTCCCCTCCTTCGCCTGACTGACATCTCACAACTCACGCAAGCATTTCTATCCTTTCTGAGGACCAGGGCTAGACTCCCTCTGGCCAGGTCCCCCCACCTCTGGAGGCTGCTGCCTTCCCACCGGTCGGAATCTGGCTGGCTTCCCACTCTTTTGGGTCCCCCAAAAGCAACAGGGAGGATGAAAATAGGGTTGCAGATTTACAGCGCCTGTCTCTTGATCAGCAAATGGGGGGAGGAGGGGAGATGAAAAAGACCCTCTCCTGTCTTTGTCAGAACCGCTTCTTCGGCCTCCAAAGCATTTGGAACTTTCTCAAGGCAGGAAACTAAACCACTTTTTTCCCAGACATGATAGCTTAGGTCCTCCCCTAGCAGTGGGACCTGTCTGTCTTCCATTGGAATCTTTCATCTTCGCTTACATTCCCTCCTTTCAGAGCCTCTTCAATAATTGATGGGGTTCTGAGTGGCACAGCGGTGGCATCTGCGTGGCTGCATCAGGGTGGGAAGGATGGGGAAGAGGAAGGTGACACATTGCTGGGTCCCTGCCTCAGCGGCGGCGGCTGTTTTCTCCGTTTCCCTCCTCCCTTTCCCATGCCCAGCAGTGTCTGTGCAAGAGGCTTGTCTCCGGTCAGTTCTCCAGACATAGAGGCTAAGATGGGAATTCTGGTGCAGGTGATGTATGGAGGGAATGTCCTCAGAAGTAACCTGTACTTGGGACGGGGCACAGAAGAGGGAGAGAAGGAAGACAGGGCAGGAGGAGCTGGCCAAAGATGGGGTTTATGAAAAGCCCTGGTCCCACTGGTAGCTCTGCAGGATAAACTGCCTCTCAGAGGTGTCCTGCCCAGGTAAACGGGCTGGGCTAGTAAGCTCCCTCAGCAGTCAGCTAAATGCCATGCCATGTGCATCCCGGGCGTGGGGTGGAACCTCTTAGGCATCTCCCACCAAGGAGCTCTCTGCAGCCAAGGATAGGCCTTCCGAGAAAAATACAAAGATGTGAACCAGGAGCCACCAAATCTGCAGCAGCTGGAAGGAGGTTTGCATGTTCTAAGGATTGATGCCAGGTCGGAGATGAGTTGGGGGAATGTGGCATGGCCCAGATGGTGCTGAGCCTTGTCGCTCATGGGAAGGAGCCTAAATGTATGTACATGCCGTTGGAAACCTTATCGATGCATTCGGATGTGTAACGGAACTGTAGCCTCTAATGCATCGCGTGGGTCCAATCTCCAACTAATCCAGCAGAAACTTGACTTTTCATTATCTGTTTCAGTCGCAGAATATGCCAGGAGGATTTGGTCCTTTTCCTCCCCAAGACAGCCAGTGGGGTATGAAAGCTTACACAGGAATCTTTGTGGTGGCCAGCGGGGGGGCTGGCGGCGGGGGGGGGGGTAGACCTCCATGTGGGTCCTTGTGAGGGTGTCATAGCCCTGCAGCAAGCAGGAACCGGCCCTTGCTCTTTCCCCGTTACTTCCCTGCAGCAGGAAACTGTAAGTGGTGAGCGAGCCTGTTTCCCCCCAGTGCTGTTCCCCATCTCCACACCGCAGCCCATTGGCTGGCCCCCCACCTCCCACACCAAAGCCCATTGGCTGGCCCCCCACCTTCCACACCGAAGCCCATTGGCCGGCCCCCCACCTCCCACACCAAAGCCCATTGGCTGGCCCCCCACCTCCCACACCAAAGCCCATTAGCTGGCCCCCCACCTCCCACACCAAAGCCCATTGGCTGGCCCCCACCTCCCACACCGCAGCCCATTAGCTGGCCCCCCATCTCCCACACCGAAGCCCATTGGCCGGCCCCAAGCTCCATCTTGCTGGAGCTGCAGACCTGCCCTGGACTCCCGTTCAACCCTGGGCTTGAGGGTCAGCCTTGCAGTCCCCGGCTTTTCTGTGGTCAGTATGCTTCCCTCTAACCCCTCCACAGAGCACAGGGAACTTCTGGATACTGCCCATGCTCTAAGGCGCCAGGGCAGTTTTTTGTGATGGAACTCTACTCACATCATGCCATCATTTCCCCCTGATGTGGCTGTTCCACGCTTGCCTGGAGGGCACCCTGCAAGGCAGTCTCCTCCCCGAGTCCAAATCAGGATAAGGAAGCCAGGTAAGCCCTGGCCGTTTGGCTCAGCAGTTAGTGCATCGGCCCTCGGACAAATGAGTCTCAGGTTCGATTCGTACCTCGGTTGCAGTCATCCCCGGCCCTGGTCCAGGTCATGAGGGAGGCAACAGGTAGGGTTGAAGCGTCCCTCTCACATCGTTGTTTCTCTTTCTCTCCCTCCCACTCTATCTGAAGATAAATAGAAAAATATCTTCAGGTATAAGAAAGAAAGATCTTGTATCCTTTGAGATGACATGGAGGGACCTCCACAGTATTATGCTAAGTGAAATAAGCCAATCAGAGAAAGAAAAAAACCACATGATGTCACTTATTTGTAGAATATAATGAACAAGGTGGGCTGATGAACGAAATAGACCCAGAGACACAGAAAGGAGTACGGTTCAGACGGACAAACCTCAGAGTAGGGGGTTTGGGGGATGGATGAGATGAACCAAAGAACTTACATGCATGTATGCATAACCATGGACATAGACAACAATGCTAGGGGGGTGGGAGGGCGGGATGGAGAGGAGGGTGGCTGGGGGGGGGAACATCTGTAACAAAATTAAATTAATAAAAATTGAAAAAAAAAAGAGAAAAATACCCTCATATGAGGATTAAAACAAAAACAAAAACAAAAACCTGGCCGGTGTGGCTCAGTGGCTGAGCATCAACCCATGCACCAGAAGTCACTGGTACAATTCCCGGTCAGGGCACATGCCCAGGCTGTGGGCCTGATCCCCAGTGGGGTCATGAAGGAGGGGGGCCAATTGATTGTTCTTTCATTGATGTTTCTCTCTCTCTCTAAAAATCAATAAAGAAAAAAAATTTTTTTAAAGAAGAAGAAAGCCAGGTAATAGTCTCCCGTAACTGGACCTAACAGGGGCAATGGGGCACACACGTTTCCCCGTGTTTGTCTCCTAACCCTCCCCAGCACCCCGCTTCCCTCTTCCTCCAGGGTGGACGCCCTGCATCCCTTTCCCTTCCTCCAGGATGACATCACCATTCACTCTAAGCAGAGGCTGCAGTGGCAGATTAGCTGCCTGAGACTCGTGTGTTTATTAGTTTCAGATTATTATTCTGGTTACACATGGTGCAAGAAGATCACTGCAGTTGTGGTGTGGAAATTACAGGGGCCAAGGGGGGAAGCAGAGAAAACTGGAAGCTAGCTGCTTACAGTTTTCCATGGGAGACAGAGCAACGTGAACTAGAGTTGCAGAGAAGCAGGCAGATTTGATACAGATTTTCGGTATACATTTAGCCAACAGTCCACTTAACAAGCAGTAGGCACATGCTCTGAGCAAGGCCCCGGCATGATACAAAGATGAGGAGAACGTGGTCCCTGCACTCGAAATGCTTACAAAATAATAGGTAAGAAAGGACACGTGAACAACAAATCTCACTCTAGGTTAGCAGTGGAATTGTGTATAAGGCAGAGGAGAAGTAGGAATTACTAAAGGTAGACATCCTAGGTCCAGTAATGGTTAATGGGTGATCTTGGGTAAGTTACTTAAATTGAGGCTCAGGCCTCAATTTCCTAAAACCCAAAAAACCCAAAATGATGCAATGATAGAGTCTACTTCACGGGATTGTGTGAGGACTTGATGAGATTATCTATAAAACCCACTTAGGGTATGCACTGGCTCCTAACATTTATTTTTTTATCATCTAATGACTTAATCTGAGAACCTCCATTAGCCACAAGCCCTTACTTCCCTCCCCTGAAACACCCTTCCCCCTGACTGTACACTTCTCCACGTTGATAGGAAGGCTTCCAGACCATGCAACCTTCTTCCACAGCCAAGACAGTGTCAAACGGCCACTGGAATCCACTCAGCACTGTGCCTAAACTTGTGCAGAGGCTGGGAGCCGAGCCACACCACTATGGAACCTCTGATCTTACTGGACAGGCAAGGCTTAAATGTGTGAATAAGGAACAACACAGGCAGCCTTTGGCTTAGTGATTCATTCAACAAATAATCATTGAAGGTTTAGAGAATGATAGGCTTCTTCAATCCTTGAAACTGCTGTCCTGGCCCCCACAGAAACATTATCAATCCATTTTGCAGGTGAAGAAACTGAGGCACAGAGGGGGAAGTAACTTACCCAAGATCACACAGCTGGTAAATGGTAGATGCTGGTTTGACTCCAAAGCATGCACTTGTACATAAGTTTATCAGCCAATCAATAGCTACCTTTCGAGCATCAGCTACGTGCCAAGACACCGTTCTCAGCTCAGGGTACTCAATTTGGGCTGGCTTCAGATTTTGATACAGACATGCAGAGGACAGAAGTGTAAATGTGTGCCACTGGGGCTGGGCATTGAAGCAACACAGAACAGCGTGATTCTGAAGGTGGGAAAGAGCGTGGCTTAGAAGCAAGGCACTGGAGTCAGACAAACCCGGGGTAACTTCTAGCTCCACCACCTAACTAGCTGTGTGCCCAAGGGCAGGTTTATGTTCCAGTCTCCAAGCCTGTTTCCTCATCTGAAAAGGAAGGGAAAGTCTACTTCTTAGGGTAACTGAGAGCATCAAAGGAGATGATGTATGTGAAGTGCTTTGTCAGTACCTAACCCAGAGGCGGTGCTTTAAGACTATAGCTGCTGTTGTGATGTTGGCTAAAGTTGGGCATAAATGGTGCTGAGCTTCGCGGATCGCAGCGTTTCAGTGTGTCTTGGCACAACCCCTGACCCCATGAAAACGTATAGAGAGCCATTTGTTAAACAAGCACACCTCATGGAATGTAATCAGAAAGCAATGTGAAGTTTGCCCCCTTTGTCCATTTATTTATTTATTTATTTTATTTTTATTTTTTTGGTGTGTTCCCCTAGCGGGAACTGAGCCCTCTGGTCCGCAGGTCGACGCTCCAACTGATGAGTCAAACCGGCCAGGGCCCCTTTGTCCATTTAAATCTTCCCTATGGACAGAGTTCTGCCACTGGATGAAAATTTAGGCAGATCCCGTGACTTCTCTGTTTACTCTTACGTCACTTTTATTCACCTTCATCCATAAAACATCGTCTCAGTTTGGTAATTAAGATGCTCCGTCACCAGGTAATGATGTACCTAATGTGACTTAAAGTTAAATATTCTCTGCCCCTGCCCCCTTAGACCTGAAGCTGAACAATGGGATGTAATTTGCTTCTGTAAATATTTCGAATTCTCCACCCCTATCAGTTTAGTTCCCACTCCACGATGCTAATGCTAGACTTGGCAAAAGTGTGAGGCTGACTCTTCTGAGGGGCTTTTTTGATTCTTTGGAGACCCCCATCAATGTAGATGGCTCCTTCAGTTTCCTTGACATGAATGAATGAATTCCTGCCTGGCTGATTGATTGCTCATGGCTCCACCCATAGTTCTGAGCACCTTGGATTCCACTTCCGGCTTTTTTCTGCCCAGGTCTCCTTGCTACCTCTGCCGGTTCTCTTGGGCAGAATCTGAGGTGGCCTCACACTGACGTACTCATACACATGGTTCACATCTGATCATGGGAAAGAAACACTCATGGATTCTTTGCATCATTAAACTCTAGGAAAACAATTATTTCCCAAATTCCAGCCTTCCAGTCAGCACCAGAGGCCACTCCAGCCAATCTGACTCTCCTTAGATTTCTCGGACACAATTTACACCTGTTCACTGTACACCAGGAATAGCAAAGGACTCGTTTTAAGCTCTTTGAATGTCTCCTTGAAGTGTTTTTCCTTGGGCTTGGGGTAAAGTACAGCCCCACCTCTCCCCTTGGGGTGAAGAAATCCTCTTCAAAAATCCTCTAATCTTCAGCTAATGGCCCTTTTATACCCTTGAGGTGAGTAAGGGTTTCTCAGCCACCAACTTTGAAAATGCTTGTATCTTGTTCCAGCACCTCACTTTAGGATGTGCCTTGGCCAAAATTTCCCTTTTAATGTCCTATTACACTTACAACTCAGTGAATGAGCTAATGACTCATCCTCCCTCGGGGTGAGTGGGAAGGCGCCCTTAAACAGCCATTACAAGCCTTGGGTTCTTCTCCTAACCTCAGCCCAGTCTCTCCAGGTGACTTTGGAGCAGCCCCTTCATGGCTCTGGGTCTCAGCTCCTCCTCTCCGTGAAAGAGAAATCAAACCTCTGTTTTCGCCCTCTCCCCGGGGAGGTATTGTGAGGAATAATAAGGCAATGCCTATAAAGTGCTTTAAGTACTTCGGGGAAAGACGTTGGCCAAATACCAAATGATAATAATAACACGGCCATCATCATGCACATTATTATTCATGGGCTGAGAGGAGAAAAGGCTGCTGATGGTGTCTTTGCTCTGTGAGAAGGAGGACTTCAGGCCCCAGGATGTTCTATCAATAAGTCAAAGCCAATAAATACAGAGCGGTGGAAGTGGAAATTATCTGGCCATAAAGGCTGAATGTACGTGCCCATTTGTATTGGAAATGACAACAACCCACTCCATTTCTCATTTTTATATTTTTACAATTAGTGCTCAGAGCAGCTAGAATTCAGGGGAAGTTGCGTCCCCTTTCTGGGAGATGGGGAAGCACACAGATTCATCTTTTTTTTAAAAACATCTTGGATTTTACTATCCACTCCTCTCTTCTTAGCATAATTTTTGTCTGGATTTCCCTCACCTCTGCCTTCCACTCCACTCATTTCTGACTCCGAGGTCTCATCTGCCCCCAGGGGTGAGTCTGGTAGGAGATGAGGAGCAGAGAGGGACATCGGAGAGCCACATGGTCCAGCCAAGGCGCTTGGGCTAAGGACGGAAGGTTGTCCCTCCCCTAAAGTTCTGATTCAAATTTAGTCATTCTTTTGTTCACCAAAAAAAAAGAGCGTCACAGTGTGTGGAGCACGTGCGAGGTGCCAGAGAACCTTAGAAAAAGAGACAGCCCCTGCCAAAATGTCAGTCCCTGGCTGAAGGCCAGCGGGGTAGCACAGGTCAATGAACACCAGCTCTTGATCCACAACGCAACTAACAGGGTGTGACAGTGCACCGCCTTCGGCAGCCTTCATCCCAAGAGAGTCCCAAGGGTCCACCTCTGGTCCTAGAGGGAGGTTTGTCACCGCCTGCCCCGCGAGCAGTGCAGGTCAGGAGTTCACCCCGTCGTTCCGCGCCCACGCATCCTGAAGCGCGTGGCAGTCGGTGCCATGGACTCGAGCCCTGGAGACGCGATTTCAGTCCGAGCCTATTGCTTCTCTCCGGCATTTCTCCGAGCCTCGGTGTCTCTCTCTGTAAATTGAGGGGCAAAGGTCTGCTCAGTGTGCTTTCCAGAGGTGCTGTGGGGGCAAATGAGACCATGAAAGCAGCCGGTAACTGCAAAGCTCTGTTCAGACTCGACTCTGGCTCACACTGTGCCAAACACTGTGCCGGGGGAACTCGCGTAACACGGAAACTTCATTTCTTCAATATGACCTTTTCGCCTCTCTTTCCTTCTGATTCAAATGGGCCTCGCCCAGCCCCCTGAGCCCCTGCCTCCTTCTTTCTTGCAGGACCACTCCCTTCACTGTTAAGTCCTCAGGACAGTGAGGTTCTGATCGGCATCAAATAATCGTAGGAACAAAGCCCCGGGTCTGTTGACCCCAGAGACAGCGTTTCGGTCAAACTAGAGACAACACCTTGGCCTCAGTGGTGTTTCAGCTCCAGGCCCAGAAAAGGCTTGAAACCAGATGAAACGATGCCATGGCTGGGACCAGATGCAGTGGCCAATGACCCACTAGCCTAGTGCCACCGATCAGTAGAGACCATGACCCTGACCAGAACTCTAACCCCCTTAGTCACTATTAATGCTTTTCCCCTTATAAAACCCATGCCCTGGAAGCCACTGGGTGGGGGGTGGGGGAGCAGGTTTTTGGCATTACCTCACCTGTGTCTCCAGGCCTGAGCCACTTCCTAAAAATAAACCCTTGCTTTCTTTGCTCAGCCTTATTGGGCTCCGATGTGCACAGGCAAGTGGACCTCTTCAGTCAGGTAATACTAGCCCCCGAATACTGTAGCTGGGAATCTGAGCGCTAAGCCCACCTGTCTGGGCACTGGAGGACTTGCTGTTTTCTGTTTTGGAGTCTGTTCCCACTGAGGGAACAGGAACCTGCCTTGGTTACCTTTTGTCTTTTCCAATTTTACACAGATCGCATTTTTATGATTATAAAAGTAATATACTGGGTCTTTGCAAAACAAAACAAAACAAAACAAAAAAACCATTCAGACAGTAGAGAAAGCTATAAAGAAGAAATGCAAAACGTTCTACAAGCTTGAGCTTTGAATTTCAGGGGTATAGCCCGTTCAGACTTTTTGCTGTGCCTTCACACACACAGTGTTTTCCAAAGATCGGGCTTTGTATATACACTGTTTTGCAACCTGCCCTTTTCCTTAAAAATATATCCTGGACAGCTTCCCACATGCCTTCATTTATTCATTTTTTGAAAATGTTTTTATTGATTTTTTTTTAGAGAGAGAGGAAGGGAGAGAGAGAGAAATGGAAACATAGATGTGAGAGAGAAACATCTATCAGCTGTCTCCTGCATGCCCCCCACTGGGGATTGAGCCTACAACCCGGGCATGTGCCCTGACCGGGAATCAAACCAGGACCTCCGAGTCCATGGGACGCTCAATCCACTGAGCCACACCAGTCGGGCCCACCTGCCGTCATTCAAAAGGCTCTCTGAACAGATTGGGAATCTCTTCCTGAGACATAGCATCCTCTTTGAGTTCTCCCAGCATGCCTTAGGGTCCCTTTAATGGGGTACAGTCCCTTTCAGCGGCCATGGAGAATGAGAAACTCCCCCAGCTCAAAGCAGAGCAGACTGGGTACATTTACAAGCCCTGCTTGCTAGGTTCCAAGACACTGACATCCTGTCATTTCCCCCCTCTCGCTCCAATTTCAAGTTGAAGTTTGATGTTGAATTAAAAATGTTGCCAGAGGCTGCCTGCAGGGCCCTCAGGCTAAAGCAGTGGCAGCATCTGCCAGGGGAGACCCACAGGTCCTTCTTCGGACCCTGGTAACGTGCAGCTGGCATCTGAGCCAGCAGAGGAGGAGAGAAGCCAGTGTGTGAAGGGAAATTCAAGGATCAGTACTTTATTTCTAAATGTTTATTGTTGAGAGTATTACAGAGGTCCCCAATTTTTCCCCCATTGTCCCCCTCAATCGAGTTCCTGCCCCACCCCAGGTCTTCACCACAATTCTGTGTGTCCAGCCTTGGCAAGTGCTTACCCATTTTATTTGAGGTTTATGATTAAATATCAGGGGGGAGGTATTTGATGTTCAGACTTTTCCAGTGGGGCGGGGGAGGGGGAGGGAACAGCTCCTTGGGGGAGAAACACCAGACCTGGTTAACTGTCTCAGGACCCTGGTCAGTGCTGTGAAGGGGACACGCACAGAGCTGATCAACACATTCCTTTCACGAGGTAGGGCTGTTTGTTGAGAGAAGGTGCTGTGGATGCTCGGCGAACAGGAAAACCCTCTGCGGCCCTGAATTCAACGGCATGCCTGTTTAAGCAGAGAGCTGGAAAGACACACAGCACTGGAGACAGGAGTTGCCTCCAGAAAAAGAAACTGGGTGGCCGGGCGACAGGGTGACTGGGTGACTGGGTGACTGGGAGACAGGAGAGGGAGGCAGACTTACTTTCTACTGTAGATTCTTTTGCTGTTTGGTTGGCTTTAACATAGTTTGTACTGTGTGCATGATTTACCTTTCGACGTCATAAACAAACAAACAGACTCCAAGGAATCCTGGCTCCTGGGACACATCCTCTAGAAAAAGCACTGTGCTCATGGCGGCCATTCCTTATCCCTCAGCGCGTTAAAGCCCACTGAGTCTTTTCACTGAGCACAGCTGATGGCCTCATGTCTCCTGCACAGTACTTAGCCCTTAAAAATACCAAAGAACGTTCACATCAAAGAACCAGCAAGTCTTACGTTACCGTCTTGATGACTGGTGTGTGGTGTATGTTCTGGATGTGGAAGAGAAGTGATAGCCTCAGATGGGCTATGTAGCTGCCACTTCATGGGCCTGGCTTTCGCAGGGTCTTGTGACTGCACTAGTATTTATAAGTGATGTCATACAGGTGTCCCTCGCCACTTCGCGCTTCGACTTTCGCCACTTCGCTCTATCGCGGTTTTTTTCAAATATATTCATTAAAAAGTTGATCGAGACAGTGAAAATGATACAACGTGCGCTCGGTTGTCTGAGTCAATTATACACCCCTGTGTTACAATTAAAATTAAAATTACTGTATGTATGGACTGTAGGCCTGTGTGTTCAAGCACCCCAGGACTCCTTCAACGCCAGGTGCAACCGCTAGAGTCTGGAACGGATTGACTGCGATAAACGAGGGACGACTATATATAATATACTTATAACACATTTAAATTAATATACTTACATCATTCCAGCTCGTTCTCAATTCCAACTGCGCTGCCTTGGACACTCGCTAGCTGAGCTGCCTTGGACGAATGATGTAACCTCTCTGAGCCTCAGTTTCTTCATATGTAGAATGAAGGCTAATAGTAGGACCTGCCTCACAAGGTTGTTATGAACTAAATGGTCGTGCAGAGAGCCTGCCACATGAGTGCTCAACAGACATTCTTCTTCTTATTATTTTTATTGCTACTATCCTTGAAGAAAACAAAACGCTGACACCGTAAACCGACTCATAGGTATACTGAGGAGGAAACATGGAAGAAGTGTGGAAACGCGCTCCAGGTTCCAAGGTCTAAATATCCTCCTAAGCAAATCCACTCTTGTAAGCAACACCTTCCCAAGCAGCATGCCTCTCCGTGTCTTTATTCCGATGCCTCCCTTTATTTTACTTCCCTTAACTCCACACCTTTCTCCTCCACGAGCTGTCTTACACAAAAGCAATAACGGAGACAGTCACCGTGTCCTGTGAGTGCCTGGGAGTTAGCTTTTACTGTTCTCGGGTAAAAGCAGCTCCTGGTGACAGTTCTGGTAGATTACAGATGCTGGAGAATCCATGAGGAATAGACGGGCCTAAAATTGCTCATTCTTTTCTTTCTTTCTTTCTTTCTTTCTTTCTTTCTTTCTTTCTTTCTTTCTTTAACAAATAACTACTGAATGCCTTCTAGGGGCCAGCAATCTTCTAGAACTTTTGTTCTAAACTGGGGACTATTCTACCCCCCAGGGGACATTTGGCAGTGTCTGGAGACACTAGGGAGATTAACTGGCAACCAGTGGCTCGAGGCCGCGCATGCTGCCAGCCATCCTTCCGCGCCCAGACCAGGGTCCCATCACAAAGAATGATTCAGCCTGAAGGTCAAGAGAGCTGGGGGTGAGAGACCCTGTTCGAGAGACTGGGGAAAGTCAGATCCCAAAAAAAGACAAAGAGCCCCGCTCTTTTTTTTTTTTTTAGTTTTCACCTGAGGACATTTTTGCACTTATCTTCAGATAGAACGGGAGGGAGAGAGAGAGAGAAACATGATGTGAGAGAGAGACATCGACTGGTTGCCACCCGCACTACCCCAACCAGGGCGGGGGACAAACTGCAACCAAGGTTCGTGACCTTAGCGGGAACCGAACATGGGTCTCTCTGGTCCACGGGCCAACGCTTTAACCGCTGAGCCAAACCAGCCAGGGCCCCTCACTCTTGTAGAATATAAAATATATAAACTTATATTCAACAAGGAGTCAGAAAATAGACTGTAAAAATAATAAGTAAAATAGAAGGTATTAGGTACTAATGAAAAAAGACAAAAGTAAACAAAGTCAGGAGAATCAAGAATACTGAGCATGAGGAGTAAGGTATAGAATGGTCAGAAGGGAGCGGGTAAGGTTTGAGCAAATATTTAAGGGAGGGGAGGAAAATAGGCAAATAGTTATCTGTGGAAAAGCACCCCAGGCAGAGGGAACAACTACAGTAAAGACCCTAAGGCAGAGTGGCTGGGGATATTCCTGTGGCAGCAAGGAGACCAGAGTGTGGAACAGAGTGAGCCAGGGTTGAGCGGTAGAGACCAGGGTCAGAGAGCAAGCAGGAATCTCGGTCACGCACGGCCTTGTGGGCCACTGTAAAGACTTTGATATTTACCCTGAGGAAATGGTTTTGCACAGACACACAACATGATTGGACTTATATTATCCTGTTTGTTAAGAATAGACAAGTGAGAGGCAAGGGTGGAAGCAGGAGAAACCCATTTGTTAGGGGGTATTGTAAGGGGATGACAACCTGGGTTGGGGTGGTAGCCATGGAGACAGTAAGAATTGGGCAGATATCATTTGAAGGAAGAGCTAACTGGATTTGCTAATGGATTGAACTGGAAAATGATTCTGGGGGTTTTGGCCTGAGCAACTGAAAGAATGGAATTACTATACACTGGACTGAGACGTGGAAGTCTGGGGCTAAAGCAGGTTTGGGGGGGATGATCAGCAGTTCAGTCTTGGATGCACTAAGTTTCAGGTGTTTGAATGAAGATGTCAAATCAGCAGCTGGATACCCAACTCAGGAGAGAGATGAAGGCTGGAAATGGACATGTGTGATCAACAGAATGGAGATGATCAGGAGAGTGTGTGACGATGGAGATGAGGGCCAGGGACTGAGCCTGGGCACTGCAATGAAGAGCCCGGAGGAAAAAAGGAAGAACTTGCAAAGGAGAATGTGAAGGGTTGCCAATGAGGTAGGAGAAAACCTAAAGAACGTGTCATCCTGAAAGTAACGTGGAAAAGTGTATCAAAGAGCAGGGAGTAATCAACTGTTCAAATACTTCTAATGGATTTAGGATGCTGGGGACGATTATTAACCATTAGATTTTGTCACGTAGGTGTTCTTGACAAACATGATAGAGCAATTTGACTGGATTAGGTTCAAGAGAAATTAAGAGAAGAGGAATTGAAGACAGGAGGCATAGACAATTCCTGAGAAGTTTTGATGACAAAGGGAGCAAAGAAATGGGCCCATTGTCCCTGGTGAGGGGAATGGGGTCAAGAGAAAAACTTTGTAAGAGGAAACCAGTCTGCTGTAGAGAGCAAAAAGATAATATGTACAGAGAGAGGACAGATTTGCTGGAATCAGGTCTTGAAGTGAGAGGAGAATGGATTTAATACAGAAGCATTAGATAAGAGTATAGAAAGTTCATCCATGACAACATAAAGGAAGGAAGGCAGAGTAGGTGGGTAAAAGAGTTGAGAGGTTTGGGTTTGGTTGCTGATTAGTACTTCAGTTTTCTCACTGAAAGATAAAACTGACTTACCAGTTGAAATTGAGGATTGTGGAGGAGGTATTAGAGACTTGGAGAGGAAATGCGTGTATGTGAAGAAATTGTCTTGGATGTAAGAAGTTGAATGAACCGAAGACAAGTAATACTATTGCCTGGTAGGGGCCACTTGAGTTTCAAAGTCATTCTTTTAAGATGAGACCAATCAAGGTGGTTGTGGGATTTCTCCAGGACATTCAGCTGCATGAATATAAGTTCAGAGTAGGTAGGTGTTTGTGTTTGATTGAATGGAAGCTATGGTTTTCATTGAATTTGATGAAGTGAAAGAAGAACAAAGGAGTTGAGAATATATGAAAAACAATAATTATAATAATTCCTCTCATAATTGAAGCTATTCATCTTTTAATAGTGTACATTTTCATAATGTAGGCATAATCTTGTAACATCGAAATGGGTAAAAAGCACTTCATTGAGTCAGCTGGATCCCAAATTGGGCAAGCTTTTCATGAATTCATAGAACCAACATAGGTCTGGAGGTGTTACCTTGTCCCTTCTTCCATCTGCTCTCCTAAGCAGGTGAGACTCTTGCTTTTTGTGTCTCTCAAGGTGATGCCACCGTTTCCACAGAGAAAGCAAGACTAACATTTAGTAACCCAAGTTACAGAAATATTTCCCAAATAGCTTAATCACACTTCCCTTCTCCCACTTAAACATTTTCTCTTCTTGCATTCTTGGTAGTAATAAGGAATGACTTGCCAACTTTCCTCACATTCTTTCATGCTATTAATTCATTCAAGAACTACACCATGAGTACTAACTATGAACTAGTGACTAGGTATAGAATAGTGGGAAACCATGGTCCTTTATTTATCTCCTGACTATACAGCCATGTGCTAAACACATGTGATTTCAATGTGCTGTGATAGGGCTATGATTAGAGGAGAACAGAACCTTATATGAACACATGACACTGAGTTAGAGGCACACACTCAGTTGATGAGGAGTAGGAGGGGGGGAAGCTCATGAAAGTCTTCAGGAGGAAGGGATGTGGAAGCTGAGCAGGAGTTGGGTGAAAACAGGAGGGAAAAGAGCATTCCAGGCACCGTGAACATGTGTGGAAAGCTGGTGGAGAAAGGGAGCAGGATGCAAGAAGTTCAACAGGCCAGGAGCATAGGGAGGCAGGAGAAAACAAAGATGAGGCTGGAGAGGCTAGCAAGGGAATGTTAGGAAGGGTTGGCCATGTATACCAAGGATTTGGGCTTTGTCTTAAGGGCAGTGGAAACATCGATGGGATTTAAACAGAGAAGTGAGATCGTTCATTTGTACTTTTGACAGGCTCACTCTGGCTGCCCGGTGTGGGTAAAGGGATGGAGGACATCAGAACTAGACAGAAGATTGTCACAGGCCTAGAGGGAGAGATGACAGTGACCTGAATTAGGAATGTGGCAATGGAGCTAGAGAGAAACAATGAATTTAAGAGATGTTTTAGTTCATTGAATTGATAGGTCTTGGTAATTTATTGACTTTGGAGAATCAAGGAAAAGGAAGATTCAAAGAGGAAGCAGCAGTTTCTGATTATGAAAACTGATGGCTGGTGATGCCATTTGCAGAAATATGACACACAAAAACATAAATCAGTTTTGGAAACGTTGGGTTGAAATTCTCATGACATCGCCAAAAGAATATTCTTGAGGGTCATTTTACATAGGATCCGACACTCAGGGAGGTCTGACAGAGAAAGAGTGAGATACACATTTAAGAATGATCTGCAAACAGAGTGTAGTTGAAGTCATGGGAGTGGATAAAACAACCCATCATCTGTGTGGAGTATAAAGACAGGAAGACCTAAGCCAACCCCTTGAAGAACATCGGTATTTAAAGGATGAGCAGAAGGAGAAGCTTCCAAAGGATGCTGAGAATAATCAGCCAGAGAAGTAGAAGAAAAAAAACCCCAGAAGAATGTGAAATCATGGAGGCCAAAGCAAGAAAGTGCTTTAAAAAGGACGGTGTGGTCAATAGTGTTAAATACAGCCAAGAAACAGAATAAAGTGTGACATCACTAAATTTGACTAGGACAACCATGAGGGAAAAAAACAAACCACAGTGAATTAAAGAATGACTAGATGAGAAATTGTAGACAACACTTGTAAGCAATTATTTGAAAAAGTTTATGTCTACATGTTAAAAAAAAAAGTGGATGTCTGGCCAGGGAGCTCAGCTGGTTAGAGAGCTGTCCCAATACACCAAAGTTGCTGGTTCTATCCCTGGTCAGGGCACATATACGAATCAACAAGTGAATGCATAAATGCACAAATAAGTGGAACAACAAATCTCTCTCTCTCTTTAAAAAAAAAAAAAAAAGGAGAATTGGGTGCAAATCTTCACACAATTATCTCTTAAAAGACATATTGGTCTTAGGTGTCAAAGTATTTCAGGGGAAACATTTTCACATGAGTTGCCAAGATAATTTCCTCAACTCTCCATCTTGCATGAAAGCATAAACTCAGCCACAGTTATTCTAACTGAGCTCCAATTTCCTTTTTTGGGCAAAATTCTGTTATCTAATTGGGTACTACAAATCTATCACCTATGAATCATTTTGGTGACTATCTTCAGAATGTTTTCCAACTTCTTCAAGTTGCTCTTTAACCACTGAAGCATCATGAAATGGAAAGTTACATAGTAGGGACTCATCATCTACGTGAGGGAAACTGACTGGTTAACTTAAGAAAGAAAAAAAAAGAAGGGAGTTTATCAAAAGGCTATGAAGGAGCTCACACAAACCCAAAAAGCAAAAGAACCAGAAAGGACAGAAACCAATGCATCTTGGGGCATCTATGTGGCAGGAACTAATAGGAACAATCTCTTGAGAGTAGAACTCTTGGGATACAATGTGCCCGTCCTGGGTCACAAACCTACCTTTGACCAGGAGAGAGGACACCTTGATTGACAGTCCCATCAAAAGGAGTGAATGACCCTCAAAGGAAACTGAGGTGCCAGAAAGGGAATACAGGCTGGGCATTTACCATAGCCCCTAAGAGATTCAAATCCTGGAGCATCTAGCTGCATGCAAGACCTCATATGGTTGAGCCTTGAATACTATTTATTCAGACCATGATTCCCCACAGTGTGGCTTTCCTCCCCAGTAACATTCCTTTGGCTATGATTTCTACCTGTCTCTTCATTTTCTACCCCCTTGCTAGGCTTGGACATATAGACAAATCTTTATGCACTATAGAAAAACATGCTGTTGCCATCTTTCTGGTCAATCTCCCTCCTTCCTCCAAATTAGAGTTTGAAATCCCCAAATTCAGCCTGGGACATTGATGGATGGAACATCTGAGCTCCAAACCTCCCTTACCTGGCTCATTTGATTAGTGGAGACAGCTGAAATAAAAAATTCAGACCCCAAAGTATGTTGTGAGTCTGGATGATTCCATTTGGCTGAATCCCCAGACAGAGGAACTGGAGAGCTATCAAATACCCACTTTCCTTTGTGCTGGGAGTATGCAGCAAGCTGAGAATCCTAATGCTTTTGTAGGAAATAACCTCACACAGTCTACTGTTATCCTAGACTACAATTGTTCTTTTACATCCCAGTCATCACTTAATTGTATGCAAAAAGAAATGTCAAGATCTTTCTTATTTTAACTCAATCATGGAGAAATAGTTGCTGAGCAAAAAGGTTATAAGCAAATATATTTTGCAAAACAGATGTGTTTCTGGAAAGATACATGTAAATGATCTGGGGAGTTGTTTTGTTTTGTTGTCAGATTAACTAATACCCTTTTTCCCATTGGCTAATGAGTTCAGAATGGCATTATTTCTGCCTAAACTTCTAAGTCTCCAGAAGCATGATAATATGACAATGAAATGTTCTGGCTTTTGAAGCTCAAGTTTGAATTCAACTCCACTTTTCACTAGTTATATTCTCCTGAGCATGTTATTTAATGTGTTTGAATCCCATTTTCTACACTTGTGAAGCAGAGTTTGTTCTTGTCTTAGTGACCAATGCACAGCGATGCACAGTGCTTAGCACAGAGGAAACAGCCAATGAATTTCAGCAGCTACATTACTTTTAGTTCTTGTCTAAATTTCTGTGCTCTCCCATTAGGTCAAACACCACTTGAAAAGAATTCTTTAAACAACATTTCATTGTAAATTTAGAAAATGTTTATTGTAGAAATTTTTTAAAAAGAATAAAGTATAATACCAAAAAGTGACCCCTTATGCCACCTCTGAGAGATAGCCATCCTTAACATCCTAATGTTATGGACGATGCTCTTTTTTTTGCATTCAGTTCTTCAAAGTACTAAAAAAACAAAACAAAAAGACAACTGTAATTAAAGGAACCCTGCTCATACAGGCGAATCTTTTCTTTAAAAATTTTTAATTGAAATATAATTCATAAAACTCACCCTTGTAAATTGTACTAGTCAGTGGCTTTTAGTACATTTGCAAAGTTATATAACAATCATCATGCCCTGGCCAGTTTGGCTCAGCAGTTGGAGCGTTAGCCTGCAGACCAGAAAGTCCCAGGTTCAGTTCCCACTAGGGCCACATACTACCCAAAAAAAAAAATCATCACTACCTTATTTTAGAACATTTTCACCATTCCCCAAAGAAACCCGTACTGATTAGTCATCAATCCATATTCCCCACTCTCCCCAGTCCTTGGCAACACTGATCTACTTTCTATCTGTAAGGACTATTCTAGACACTTCATAGAAATGAAATCATTTAATAGATGGCCCTTTGTGTCTGGTTTCTTCCACTTAACGATGTTTTCAAGGTCTCTCCATGTTGTAGCATGTGTCAGTACTCCATTCTTTTTCATGGCTGAATGATATTCCATTTATGGGTATAACATAATGTGTTTCTCCATTTATTAGTTGATGGATGATTTTACTTTCTAGATATTATGAATAATGCTGTTATGAACAGTCATGTACAAGTTTTTGTGTTGACAGTTGTGGTGAATCCTTTTGTAAAGGAAAAAGTTTTGAAAATTTAATAGATCTCTAAAATGCTTGCCTTAAAGCAGTTTAAATTTGTTAGTAAATATTTCATTCATAGAGAAAAGCACAGAGAATATAATAAAACCAAGGACCTATCACACAAATAAATAAATTGTAATATTTTAACATTCTTGTTCCAGACCCAAATATTACACTGAACATAATCCTTGAACCCACCTCCCATCCCATTTCTTCCACCCACCATGAAGTAATCACTATCTTAATGCAAATTAAAAAGTTAATCCTGCTATATAAGTATCCTTTACCAATACTAAATTTTTAAGTTTATCTGTGTTGCTACAGTGCTGCTTTGGTGTATTGATTTAATCTGTTGTACAAAACCCCATGATAGATTTATTCATTCTCCTATGGCTGGAGCTTTAGATTGTGTCCTGGGTTTTGTCAGTCTAAACAGTGATGCAGCAAACATCCTCATACATGTTATTTTGTGACTCTCACCTGGGTTGTGAGATATGTACATCCTCAACTTTAATTGGTTTTTCCATATTGCTCTCATAAGTCAGATTTTCTCATTTCAGGCACACTTGTGCATGGCCCTGCTGAAGCAATAGTGTCTGTATAGCTTGTAAGCTCCTTGACTGCGGGGCCCATGCAGTCTCTAACATGGCCTGAATGGGAAAATTTGCTTTGGGAAAATATAAAAAGAACACAATTTACAGTGTTATGGCTTGAATTGTGTCCTCCAAAAAGATGTTGAAGTCCTAACCCCTAATACCTGTGAATGTGACCTTATTTGGAAATATGGTCTTTGCTGATGATCAAGTTACGATGACTGTATCCCTATTTTAAAAAAGAAAGTGGGACACAGAGACATGTTCATAGGGAGAACACCAAAATGAAGTCAGAGATTGGGGTGATGCATCTCCAAACCAAAGAATGCTGAGGTTGCCAGAGACCCACAAGAATCTAGGCCTAGAACAGTCTCCCTCACAGCACCCAGAAGGAACCGACCCTGCTGACACCCTGATCTAGGATTCTAGCCTCCAGAACTATGAGGCGATACATTTCTGTTGTTTAAACCACACTGGCTGTGGTACTTGTTACAGCAGCCCCAGGAAGCTAATACACACTGGAATGAGTCATCTTGGCATCCAAATTAAAGATCAATCATCTGAGGTTAGTGGATATCTGCTTTAGCATCAATTTCTGTTCCATTTGTCACCCTGGATTGTTTCTTTTTGTTGTGGTTGTTAGTTTTGTTTTGTCTTGTCTTTTTGAGCTCAGTGGATGGAGCCCTTCATTTTCCTTTGATCATAAAACATTTGTACAGCCATTTGGTTATTAGCTGTCATTCGATATAACCAAGACCATTTACCTTTCCCCTGCTTAATATGTAAGATCACTTTTCCAGTTCTGGTATTCAGTGCTCATAGGGAAGATACCTGATTAAGTTTAAGAGACATCCTTGATTCCAAGGAGTTTCCGGATTCAAGGGGAAACTCTTGGCGAAAACTTGCCTACAGAAAGTATATGGGAAGAAAATATTGGTCAAGGACTCTTTGTTATCCTACTTCTTACGCCTAAGACATGTTGATCCAGTAGGAAAGATAATTCTGGGGTCATAGTGTAGGCTCCTGACTAGAAAGCCAAGTGGAATGTCCATAAAAGAAAGATTGGGGAAATTCAGGCAGAGCTATGAGTAAAGCAATAGGATTGGAATGGCCTAATTATTATATATTTTGAATAGCAATAGAAAAAACATCAATTTGCCCTGGTCGGTTTGATGTATTGGCCTGCGGTCCCGAGAGACCTGGGTTCGGTTCCCACTAAGGGCATGTACCTCGGTTGCAGTTTGTCCCTGGCCCTAGTTGGTTGTGCAGGTGGCAGCCACTCGATGTGTCCCTTTCAAGTCGATGTTTCTCTCTCTCTCTCTCTCTCTCTCTCTCTCTCTCTCTCTGTTCCTCTCTCTCCCTCCCACTCTACCTGAACAAAAAATAGAAAAATGTCCTCAGGTGAGGATAAAAAAAAAGAAAGAAACAAAGAAAAAACATCAATTATGGGATTCTGTACAACAGAGTCATGAATGAACCAGAAGTACATGTAGCAACATGGACAAATCTTAAAAACACGAGTTGTTTAAGGATAGATAAATAGCAAAAACAATTTTTTAATGTACACGAGTAAAATAGCCACACATTTAGTTACTTCTGGAAGAATGTGGATAGCAGGAAAAAAGTATAGTGACTTTGGAAACACTTGGAAAGTGCTCAAAACTTTGTGCTCACTAACAACCTTGTACCCTGTCAGGCAAGTTTACAGACATTATCTCTAAATGGTCCCAATAGTCTCAAAAAGGTAGATGATTTTCTTTTCTCCATTTTGCAAGTGAAGAAACTGAGGCACAGACAGAGTAATTAGGTTTCCAAGATCTCACCAACGGTGAGTTCCAGCTCCGGAGCCTGCGCTCTTAAAATCTACACTGTAGGGTCTTCTACAAATGTCAGAAATACTAAATTGCTAGTGTTATTACAAGAGAACTGAGCCAGATTCAGTTCTTCTGTTAGAAACTCCTTTGAAAAAAGCAGGCAGCTTTTCTGGAAAGATCGCCTATGCCCACTTGAACCTCAAATATTACCGTTGGCTTATAGGACAGCTAAGCTCTTCCATAACGCAGGGAGAAGAGGGGTAAATGGTAGCATTTAGCTTTTGTGACTGAACTGAGGGGGCCTTGGAACCCTTCCACCCACTTGAAAAACGGTCACCCATCTGACATTAATAGAAAAAGACCATTAAAAAGCTTTATGCTATTCTGTTCTCCTGGTTCGGGTCCCTCTTTGCCTTT
Source organism: Molossus molossus (assembly GCF_014108415.1). Classification (NCBI taxonomy): domain Eukaryota; kingdom Metazoa; phylum Chordata; class Mammalia; order Chiroptera; family Molossidae; genus Molossus; species Molossus molossus. The sequence goes on from NW_023425377.1 coordinate 26,529,918, forward strand.
GTTGCTGCTGGCATTTGATAAATTATGGATGCGCCTAGGTGCTGCTGTTCCCTGGTTTCCTCTGTAGTGCCGCACGCTCCCCGGGCCTGCATCGCATCCTTCCTCTGAGCGGCGGGCCGCGCGGCCCAGACCCCACATCAGTGTAATTAGCGCGCCGCACACAGCTCGGGTGTCAGGACTGCTTCCCCTCACTGCCAGCCCTCTGCCAGCCCTCCGCCAGCCCCTGTCACTCACGCCAGAGCCAGCCAGGCGGCGGCAAGGCCAGCAGCGGGGCGCGGGCAGCGGAGAGGGGATGCTCAGGTGCTCCGGGTGGATACTCAGGGGCCTCTGCTGCCAGCGTGGGTCGGGGGGCAACTCTGGGGGTTGGCAGCAGCCTCAGACAGCGTCTGGTCGCAAAGGCAGACGATGTGGGAAGGAGGGACATTAATACCTGCCCCTTGACTGGCTACAGAGGAGGGGTGAATGGAAGGTGGTGGAAAACTCCGAAGGAGCCTAGAGCTGGATGGATTAGGGGAACCCGCAGGCCAGTGTTTCCCCAAATATGCTGCTGGTGAAAAGTGTAGTTGAGTGGTGATGCAGAGTATCTGGGTGGTGTGCTAAGGAGCACATCTTTATTTTAATGGATTGGTATTTATTTTAAAGTTGATAGATATGGATATGGATATAGATATAGACATAGACATAGATGCATAATCTTGCTCATCAAACTCACAATTTTATGAAGATTGTTGTTAAAGTAGATATACTCTCGCATTCAATTTGATTTTAAAGGAAAATGAAATTATGCACAGGTGCATGCAGACCCAGCAAGGATGATAAAGGGCACACCCATGACAGAGGTTTGGGGAGAATTGCAAGAGGGCCAGGGATTCCTAACTGTTTGGCGGCTCATGGATGCCTATAAGAACTTGATGAAAGCAGATGACTTGCCCCTCTCTCAGAAAAAATGTACATACTTACAAATTTAGGGTACAAATACAAGGGTTTTGTGGGTGCTCTGAATGTCATTCCTTGGCCCTTAAGGAATACACAGACACCAGATTGAGACCCTCTGAACTATACTGTTAGCTCCTCAAAGGCAAGTCCTCAGCCTTTCTCCTTCCTGCTTCCCACACACTCAGGAGATGCTCAAAATGTTTGCTCAAGAAATCAAATCCTTTTTTTTTTCCAGAAGGCCCCTGAGAGATCAATGGATTTGTTCAAGATCACAAATTTAAGGCCAAACCTCATGTCTCCTGATTCCCAGCTACTCCACTAAATGTTCCTGTCTCCTACCTACCTCTATTTTTTTTTTTAATCCTTACCCAAGGATATTTTTCTATTTATCTTCAGATAGAGTGGGAGGAAGAGAGAAGAAGAAAAAGAGAGAGAGAGAGAAACATCGATGTGAGAAGGACACATCGATTGGTTGCCTCCCGCATGACCCTGACCAGGGCCAGGGACAAACTGCAACTGAGGTATCGAACCCTTGGCTGGAATCGAACCCATGACTCATTGGTCCATGGCTCAACACTCTACTGCTGAGCCAAACCAGCCAGGGCCCGCCTCTATCTCTTTAACCACCCCACAACTTCTTCTGCCTATTGCCTGCACCCTCTCCCCCAAATCCAGGACTTTGGGATTCTAGAAACAGAGGGAACAGTAGAAGGTGAGAAGGAAAGGTAGCAAAGGATCAAAGACAATGTCAAGCTTGGCCCTGGGCCCTGCCTCCTGACACTCCCCCCCCCCCCCAAGCACCCTGGAAGGGCTGCTCTGGCCAATAAAAGAGAGAGAAGGTGCTGACCCCAGGGCCACCCTCTGTGCCATTTGTCAGCGATGGCATGGAGGAAGGAGACAGGCATATAGATTTAATTTGCTTGGAGTGTTCCATCTAAGCCCCTTTCCCGGATGGCTATGAGACGTACGAAGTTTACATAAGAAACCCGTTAATGCTTCATCTCTGGGGTTAATATTTAATTAGACAGTTTTTAAAAAATGCATACTATTGCCAGGGAGACTGCTTCAGTGCTTGTCTCCTTCCTCTGGGATGCGGTGTGCAGACACAGAATTCTGAGCCCCTCACAGTTCCCCTGAAAACCCTTGCCACTGGCGACTCTGGACTGGGCACGGGGTGGGGAGCAAAGGCCCACGAAGAGCCCACGTGTAGAAGGCTTTAAAAACTGTTGAATCTCCTCCAAGGGGTTAGTCAGAGACCACCTGGCTGACTACCTACACCCAGTATCAGGGACCTCACTATTCCGAAGGCAGTTTATCCAATTTGGGGACCATTCTGATGGTGCCAGGGGCTTTCTGTAACTTAAGATCAAATCACTAGCTTCTAGTAGTCTTGGTTCAACAACTTACGGCCACAGAGACCAAGTCTAATTCTTCTATTATGTAAGTTTCTAGCTATCATCCTTATTTGAGCATTTACATGTGGGTAGGTCATGTGCTAAGCAATTTACAAACACCTCTCATTTAATCCACACACGTCCACGTTGATGTAGGTATCATTATCGTTCTCATTTTACAAATGACCTGATGAAGGCCATACTGCGAGGACTCGTCAGAATGGGATTTCAACACACCCTGGTGTGTCTGACTCTGTATCCTGTGATTTCTACTGTAACGCCACACAGATTCTCTCTACTTTCCCTCAAGAGCCCTTAAGATATCGGAAGTAAGCACTTATGTTCCCTGCCTTCTCTGGCCTCTCTGATGATTCTCTTTCTAGGCTAAGCATCTTGGGTCCCTCCAGTCCCAAGTACGTGATTTCTGCCACCCCATCACTAGGGGCCAACACTGGCGATTCTCCTATACCCACATTCCACCCGCGTTATGCCCCATTTCATTCCTACTGGGCGGTTCAGAACAACACCTGCCTTTTATCCCCTGGTCAGTGAGATGGAATGAAGTTTCTGTTCGTTCACATTTTATCTTTAGGCTTAACTGAAACCCTCATGCATTTTTGTTGCATGATATTTTTTGTTGTTGATAAGCTGTTTTCCAATCTCTTTTCTTTGCAACTGTGTGTTTAGAACTATACATACATTTTAATTTGCATTTCTCTCTGTTTAAATTCCATCTTTCAATTTGGTTCATCATTCCAACCTCTTGAGACCTTTCAGAATTTGGTACTCATAAAATTTGTTCTCAACTCCCAGCTCTGTGCTGTTTCCAAACAGAATACACCTGCCTTCCAGGTCGCAGGGTTGTTGATAAACATTGAACGGAAGTGAAGAGAGAGTTCTGAAGTGACACGTGTTTGGCTATTGCAGGTTTTGTGTGTCCTTTCTGTCCACCTGACTTCAGCGCTGCACACCTGAGGGCTCGGATTTTGCTCTCAGGAAACCTAGACATGAGGCTGGAGGTAGCAAGGAGCTAGAAGGTGGATCATTTCTGTTTGATTTCAGGACATCCTTTAAAAATATTTTGTGTTTAGATTTTTCATTAAGAAAATAATACACAAAGAATAGAGAAAACTTGGAAACTAGAGAACTGAAGGGGGAAAATCTAGCCATAATACCACCACCTTGATAAAAGTGCTAGCCACCATTTTATATATTGTATTTCTTTTTCAATATTAAGAGAATTGCACTCTATATGTCACTTTATACCTTTTTTTTTTTTAATTCCTCACCCGAGGACATTTTTGGATATCTTGTTCAGATAGAGGGGGAGGGAGAGAGAGAGAGAAACATCGATGTGAAAGAGACACATCCAGTGGTTGCCACCCACATGACCCAACCAAGGCCGTGGACAAACTGCAACTGAGGTACGTGCCCTTAGCGGGAACCGAACCCGGGTCTCTCTGGACCGCAGGCCGGCGCTCTAACCGTTAAGAAAATTTATTTGTACCTCTAGGGCAGAAATAGGGAAATGGTATGTTTGTACAAACCATACTTTTATGAAATGGATCCTCATACCACAGTCTGTTTAACACAGGCTTGTTGCGGACATTATTCCTGGATTTTTGAAATCCAGCCAACATAAATACCTCTGTTACTCTGCTTTGGCCTTCATAGCTGCTTCCTCTCTCAGACCATGTTTCTTTTCTAAGTTCAGGCTTGTTAAAGACAGGTGTCTTTTGACAGCCTTCTTGCCCTCAATGACCATCAAGATGCATGGCCACTGTCAGGCCAATCATTACACAGCTGACATCCACCCAGATCTTGTTCTTTGCAGCATCAAGCATCTCAAATGAGACAGTCTCTGGGATTTCATCTTTCTTTTTGAAGCGGCCTGCCCATACCGGGTCTTCCTCTCCCAATCCGTAGGTTTGTGTAATGGCACTCTGTGGCTGTAAGTATGGGGTGGAGCTTTTGGACTTTCCAGTGGTTTGGTGCAAAATTCATTTATTCTCTTCAAATCAGAGTTTCTGGTAAGCCTTAGAGAGGAGGAAGCATCTCTTGCACATAACCTAAAACACTTTCCCGCCGCCAGGAGCAGGCCAGAGGCTCCCCACAGCCCCCTACTCCACGGACCAGCAAGGCGTCTCCGGGGAGACGCTGGTGTGGGAGCACTCAATGTCTCTGAGTCTAAAACCATTCCTTTCAATAGCACTGTTTAATAACTAACTCTTGGCCTGGCTGGTGTGGCTCAGTGGTTAAGTGTTGAGCCATGCACCAGGAAGTCACCAGTTTGATTCCCGGCCAGGGCAGTGCCCAGGTTGTGGGCTGGATCCCCAGTGGGGGGCATGCAGGAGGCAGCCAATCGATGTTCTCTCTCATCGATGTTTCTGCCTCTCTCTCCCTCTCCCGTCCTCTCTCTCTAAAATCAATAAAGAAAAGAAATTAATAATTAACTCTTTTTTTGTCGGTCTCCACAGGGGTCCCTGATGTCTTGAGGGCTGGATCTATGTCTTGATTATCTTCTTCATAGCACTAGCTCACTGCCTGGCACACATGAAGAGTTCGTGAAGGCTCATTGAATTGATGGGCGAACACTCCACAGTTTGCTTTGGCATTTGTGTGTGGCTCCATGTGAATTATTTCTAAATTTTCAAGTTTGTCATTCATGCTCCTGTGAACATATGGCATTAGAGCATCTTAGATTTTCCACCACCCCTTCTCCCTGCATCTATGTTGGTGTTATTCATGTGCAAACTTTGGCAATCCAGCTCATGGGAAAAGATCAAATAACTCAGAACATGTGACCTATTCCATCAGCGCGGTAGCTTACCAGTAGGAGAACTTCGACTTGGATAAACAAACCAGGCAGGTAACCCTAAACTTGCCTTTCTTATTGGAAATTTCCACTCAGGTTATTCTATGCTAAGTAGTACCCCACGGGTTCCTGAAGAGAGGGCCCATTTTAATTCCTTCCACTGATCACAGACCTGAGCATGTCCAATTTGTTTACCTGCTGACGTCACCTAGTTTTCAAACAGCTTCTAAACACCTGATCAGTGAACAAATGATAATTCAATAATAGTAATAGATACATTTCTTTTTCACCTCTAATATGCCAGATACTTTACATATGTCATCAATCACATATTGTCACAGTACAACTCCCTGACGTAGCTCCTACTATTATCCCTATTGAATAAATGTAGAAACAGGGACTCAGAGAGGTAAGCAACTTGCCCAGGATTACACAGAAGAATATAGAGTAAAACATGTTTCATTTTATGGAATAAAATGATTATTTTTTTACCAATAATTAAATTTTTAAAAAAATATTTTTACTGATTTTTTTTTATTATTACTTAGAGAGAGAGGAAGGGAAAGTTAGAAACATCAATGTGACAGAGAAACATTGATTGGCTGCCTCCTGCATGCCCCCCACTGGGGATCAAGTCCACGACCCTGGCCATTATCAAACCAGGACCTCTCAGTCCATGGGGTGATGCTCAGTTCACTGAGCCACACCATCTGGGCCCAATAATTAAATATTAACTGCCAAAACTGGTTCTATGCATAGGTGGGAAAGTCACCTGCTTGAATGGTTTGACCAAAGGGATATTAAAATATTGTCCTGACCCCAAAACTTTACCTTCTCCTGCCATGGAGCCTGGAGATGCCATCATGAACTTAGTTCTTGAACCATGGCATTGCCTGTAAACAGTCCTTGCGAAAGAGAAATTAAATGGCCCCGGTTGGGGTAGTACATTAACATAGTTGTACCCTTTGATGTATCAACATAAATTACATTGTCAAATTAGATAGCCTCATGGTTCTCGACTCTGGCTGCACATTATAATTATTGTTTCTGAAGAGATTTTATTTATTTATTTATTTTTTATCCTCACCCGAGGACATTTTTCCATCTTTTGTTCAGGTAGAGTGGGAGGGAGAGAGAGGAACAGAGAGAGGAGAGAAACATCAATGTGAAGGGACACATCGAGTGGCTGCCACCTGCACGACCAACCAGGGCCGGGGACAAACTGCAACAGAGGTATGTGCCCTTAGCGGGAACCGAACCCGGGTCTCTCCAGACTGCAGGCCGACGCTCTAACCGCTGAGCCAAACCGGCCAGGGCTGTTTCTGAAGAGATTTTAAAAAATACTGCTGCCCAGTCTCACCCATCCCCTCTGAGATGCTGAGTCAATTGAGCTGAGCCCAGGCAGGTGTGAAAATCCCTGAGCCATTTTATAAGACCCTAAAAAAAAAGAGAGAGAGATGTAGAATAAGTAAGATTTGTTGAGAGTGTCCATTATGCTCCCAAATAAATATACGTAACTGGGAAATAGTTAATAACAATAAAATGGGAGTGGGAAGGCCCTGAAGATAAATTTTCTCTATGTGTTTGCCTTAGACCAACCTGTTTTGTTAGAATTTTATATTGAAATTCTCAGTACTTTCTTCCATCTTCTACCTAATTATTTACTTTTTTATTATTATTATTATGACAAGTGGGGTCTTAGTACAGGGTTGCAAGGCCTGGTTAAGTATGATGTGGGAGTAGCACTGGCCAGAGACAAAACTGAGATCAAGCTAAGCAATTCATTCTGCTCAGGTCTCACCATAGGAGGAGAAGCAGAGAATCAGAAATTTGGCCTGAAACAACAGGAGAGAGGGAATGGGTTTTGAATGCAGGAGAGCAGAATGGCGGAGAAAGGTCCTTAAAGCACTGACACATTGGCAAGGAAGGCTTTTATAGGCACCTGTGCATGACCTTAGGTAGGGAAGAAGCCACTGAAGCCAGTGAGGACACTAAGCCAGGCAGAGATTTCTCCCATCCTTGCAGGAAAATTAACCTGACATCTGAAGAAAGAATGATTTCTTCTGTTTATTTTTGGAAGAGGAAGCATTGAATTCCACTGTAGTTGTAGTGTTAAAAATCATTGATTGCTTACATTTTGCTAGATAGTGTTCAAACTATTTATCTTATTTAAACGCCATAGTATCTCTGTAACATAGTTACTACCCTTTTCTAGGTGGATATGGTCAGTTGGTACTCCACATCAATTTTCCTCCTCTTTTAGGTATCCTTTCCCGTTTTTGAGAGGCCAGAAAGCTAACAACTCATTTCCAGACTCCCTTGCAGCTAGCTAAGATTGTAGATGTGAGATAAATTTCATGAAGTAGATGCACTTGGGTAAGATTTAGATGACAGAAATTAAGTAAAGGGCAATTTTCTGCTGTGTTTCTTGTTTTCACCTGGCAAGGAAAAATATAGAAGTACTAATATTTCATCTCCAGCTTCCAGGGGCAGTTGTAGTGGTAGTGGCAACTGGTTTCAGTGGCCCAGGGTCCAGAAAATTACACAAGCAAATGATACTTTCCTCATCTCTGGATAACAGCCAAGATAGTATGTTCTGGACCTCAGTTGTTCCAGTGGTGAGCTGCTGATTACTCCATAGTGACAAAGATTATAGCTCTCATACTATTCTGGGAGTCATTCCTACATGCCTAAACTACAGCCCATGCCTTCAGCCCTTCCAACAATTTTATAAGTTTGTTTGTTCATTTTCTTTGTTCATCCTCACCTGAGGATTTTTTCTGTTGAATTTTAGAGAAAGTGGAAGGGAAGGAGGAAGGGGGAGAGAGAGAGAAAGAGAGAAACATCGATGTGAGAGAGACACATAGATTGGTTGCCCCCTGCATGTGCTCCAACTGGGGTTGGGGAGTGAACCTGTATTGCAAGTCCGTACCCTGGACGGGAAATCAAACCCAAGGCACTGTGGTGCACAGTTTGATGCTCTAGCCATTGAGCCACACTGGCCAGGGCTGTAAGTTCTTAATTCATAGCATTAAATTCCTCTGTGCTGCCCTGGCTGGTTTGGCTCAGCGGTTGGAGCATCGGCCTGCGGTACAGAGAGACCCGGGTTCGGTTCCCACCAAGGGCACGTACCTCAGTGGCAGTTCGTCCCCAGCCCTGGTTGGTCGTGCGGGTGGCAGCCACTCGATGTGTCCCTTTACATCAGTGTTTCTCTCTCTCTCTTCCTCTCTCTCCCTCCTGCTCTATCTGAACAAAAAATGGAAAAATGTCCTCGAGTGAGGATAAAAAAAAATCCCTCTGTGCTTCAAAATTCCTAGTGTGATTTCTTTTTCAAAAAAGTACTATTAATTTTTTTGTTAATCCTCAACCAAGAATATTTTTCCGTTGATTTTTAGATAGAATGGAAGGGAGGGAGGGAGGAGGAAGGGAGGGCGAGAGAGAGAGAAACATCAATGTGAGAAAGACACATCAACTGGATGACTCTCGCATAACCCCGACCAGGGCTGGGGATTGAACCTGTAACCCAAGTATGTGCCCTTGACCAGGAATTGAACCCAAGACCCTTCGGTCGAGGGCTGATGCTCTAACCTCAGACTCAAACTGGCCAAGGGCACTAGGGTGATTTCTATATCCTACACTGAACCTTTTTCTTTTTCTTTTTCTTTTTTTTACAGATGAGGAAATTGAGTCCTAGAGAGTATAGATAGATTTCCAAAGTTGTATTGCTTGTTAAAAATAGATACAGAATTCTATACTTCATTAGACAAAAAGTACTCCAGAGTTTAGAAGAACAAGAATGAAGAATACACGGGTTATATTTCTCATAGATTTGACAAAGCAAAGTACTGCAAAGCCAAGTTCACATACACTCTCTTCCCACTTTTAAACGTATGAGTTGCACTTGTGATTGCGGTAAGTGCTTAACTTAATTGGTTTGCATCCATGCCGGGACCTCTGGGATGCCACTTACATAACTCATCCACAGGAGTCTGTCTTGCCAATAAGTACTTGCAGAGGCCTTCACTCCACAGCCACATTAAATACAGGGCTCTGTTCTCTGTAACTAGCTACTGGCCTCCCCTAACTCTTGGGGGTCAGAGAAACAAAGGGCAAAGGAACCAGAGCAGCGGACACAATTTGAGCACGTGCCATGTGCCAGGCTTGGCTCTGAGACCTGACTTTATTTTCTGGTGTAATCCTCACAACAACCCTAAGAGGAGCGTGCAGTTATTAACCACGTCTTTTGTAGAAAACTGAGGCACACAGAGATGAAGTCCCTTTGCCCAGGGTCAGACAGCCAGGAAGTGGTAGAGTCTAGATACCCCTGCCCCCAAAGTGCTCTCTCATTACAGTGCCATTCTGCCTCCCACTCATCCTCAGAATGCTTTGTTTTAATTTCAGGTACCATGGTAAACTGCACGGAATACTCCCCACAGTGAGGTCAGATATAAATAAACCAACAAGAAAAGTATGAATGATGGCCTCTTTAGTGTCAGCCCTCCTGCGTCTCGCCTCTCCCAGGCCTTGCTGAGACGGTGTTTCTACCTGCTCCGACAAGCCGGCCGGGACAGGATCGACCTCACTACCGCAGTTCATGGAGCTACACCCGTTTGCTCCGGTCTTTTCTGCCCACACGTTGCAATCCGCTCCTGCACAGTGGGAGGCAAGGCACAGACAGGCGGAGTTAGAGCGCAAATCTGCGGGCGCAGAGAGAGAGAGAAATGCCTCGAAATGGTCAGACCTCACCCTCAGCAGCCTCATGAAAGTTTAAAATCAGAGTCAACACAGGGCTCTCTAATTAGACAGCCCTCTTTCTCCTGCCTGGCGTTTCCACCAACTCCCATCCCTCCTCGAAATAGATTTTCGCGAAGGCGAGCGAGAGTCGTTTTAAAATTCTGCGCTACAGAGAGCCGGACTAAGATGGTTCTGTTGAAATTACAAAACACTATACTTTCAAATAGCTGCTGAATTATTTAGTGACTTTACACTGTCCAAGTGCTGGGCTCTTCGGGTAGACAATGTCTTGGTTTTCCTCCTATCTTGTTTGTTATGACATTCAGTAAATGGAGAGAGATTGCTCCTCTTAATAATTTATAAAATAATAATCCACATTAAGGATGGAGCTCCTCGGATCAGTGAGGGGTTCAAATGGGGTAGTCAAGAGAATAAGAAGCTCAAAATTGTCTTCGAGGTCGGTTAAGTGGCAGCACCCGGCATTATCACGCTGAACTTTTTGGTATTTGCTTCTTTCTCACGACACCTGCCTTTAGCTGTTCCTTTACCTCACAGTGGTTTCTTGAACTGTAAACGGTGTTTGCTATCACTTCTTGGCATCTACCTGATTCGGTCTTACAATGAAATGGGGCCGCTTGGAGGCAAAAAGCAGGATAGTGTGTTTTTGTCATGCATCTGACAGTTCAAAGTTCCTATTTACTTTGGCAAAGTCACATTTTTCTTGCCTGTTTTAGAAAGAAGGGAAGGAAGAAGGGAGGGAGGAAAGAGAGAAAGTGGGGGAGAGAAAGAGAGAGGGAGAAGGAAAGAGAGAGAGAGGAAGGAAGGCAAGCAGGCAGGAGGGAGAGAGGGAGGGAAGGAAGGAAGGAAGGAAGGAAGGAAGGAAGGGAGGGAGGGAGGGAGGGAGGGAGGGAGGGAGGGAGGGAGGGAGGAGGAAGGAAGGAAGGAAGGAACTATTTAAGATGAGCACAGTTTGTGTGTCTCCTTTTTCTCTCCAGGGTGCACATACATTCCCTCACCTTTCTGTTTAGTTCATTGCTAGGTTCCTGTGCCTTTGGTGACAGCTATGGAAACTATTAAGACAAACAGGTATCTGCTTCTCCTGGACCAGAGAGTTCTCATAAGCTTTGCAAGTTTCTCAAGAGCAGAGGTCCTGCCTTTTTCCTCCTGTTTCCCGCTCCGGTGAGCACGGTGCCTTTCACGCCCACCTGGTCTGTATTAAGTCAGCGCCTACAGATCTCCCTGAGGATGCACAGAGGAGGAAGACCTGGAGAGTCAGGACATGAACACGTGACGTGTGACAGTGCTACACAAATGGCATGTGCACAGTGCTGGGGGAGACCAGGGCAAGGGGCTACTGGCCCACAGCCTAGGAAGACAGGGAGCACCCCCGCGGAGTGGCGTCTGAGCGGGGACTGGAAGGAGGAACGGGGTTCGCCAGGCAGAGGGCACGGGTGTGAAAGCCACAGCAGCAGTAAAGAGCGGCGCACGGTGGCAACAGGGCGCTGCTGAAGGTCTGGAGCGCAGGGTTCACATGCAGTCTGAGGACGTGGATAGCGGCTCAGAAGATAGGGAAAGGGCCCTGGCTGGGGGGCTCAGGTGGTTGAGCACTGACTGTGCACAGAAAGGTCACCGGTTCCATTCCAGGTCAGGCACATGCCCAGGTTGCAGGCTTATTCCCCAATTGGGGCGTGTGCAGGAGGCAACCCATCCATGTTTCTCTCTCTCTCCCCACCCCTTCCTCTCTCGCTCTCTCAAAAAAATCAATAAGAACATATTTTTTAAAAAAGGAGAAGAAGATAGGGAAAGGGACTTGTGTGACATGCTGAAGACACCCTGGGCGTGGTGGCCAGAGTGGGGAGGAAGGGGCACTTCTCCCTCTCACATTGCTGTTGGGTGATTTCAAGGCACACCTGTATGGACGGCGACTTGACAGTACCCAGCTAAAGGGAAAATGCACAGCCCCTTGGCCCAGCAACACCTCCAGCGATGTAGCGGGCAGATATTGTGACATTCCATATGCAGGAGGTGACTCGTTATAGCACTGTTCATAGAAGCCAAAGGCGAGGGGGGGAACATAATTCCATCCACAGGGATTAGTTAAATAAATATATTTATTTATAAGGAGATATTAAGTGTATTTTAAAAGTGTAGAACAGTACGGTATGCACCGTTGGCTACTATCTTGAGAAAAAAGAACACATGAAGACACACACACATAAATATATATTTGTATGCAGATATATACACAGACACGCAAGCAAATATGATAGGCTTCTAATTAGTGACACTTCTCTGGAAAGATACAGAAGACATTGACAGTAGTGTCAGGTGAGGAGAGTGGATGAGAAGAGACGTAGAAGGGAGAATTCTCCTCACTTTCACCTCTCAGTTTTGAATCACGTGAATGTACCACTTGGTCAAATAACTGTAACACAATTAAAACTTTAAAAAAAGAAAAGAAAAGAGTACGATATAATCAGACATGCTTTCAAGGAAGTGAGAATTGTGAGGAGCAAGAGGAAGGAGACCAGAGGCAGGGAGACTAGTGAGGAGGCTCCTGAGCCGGCCAATCCTGAGGCGGTGAAGCCATGGATTCAGGAAGAAAGGGGCGGACTTCAGGTGTCATTTGCGAGTGATCTCACCTACCTTACTTTGAACATTGACTACGGGCCAGGCGCTTTATACGCATCACATCATTTAGTCCCTTTTACTAGCATAAGAGATCTTGTTTGCCCCACTTTACAGGTGAGGAAATAAGGCTTAGAGAAGTTAAGTGACTTATCCAGAGTCACACAGGTGGGGGCTTTGGTAGCATCCGTGCATGTGACAAGATCTGGGAGGGCAACTTGCTGAGACTAGAAAAAGGGAGGAACCTCAGAGAAAGCATAGAGGGTTTGGGGCACCTCTGAAAGACCTCTGGAGCTCCTGAGGCTGTGGGTGGCTCCTGTACCCTGGTTTGGGGGCTGGAAATCAGGTTGACCCTTGGGGGGCAGATGGTCCCAATGCCTGAGACTAACTCAGAAATGTCGGGAGAAGCCCAGGCCTCACTAAGCCCCACCGCAGCCAGAGGCTCCATGAGGCACAGCGTCCCTCGTCTCCTCCGGAGCTCAGCTCACTGGTTCCTGGGGACGGCTGGGTGAGCCGTGCCTCTCCCTCCCCAGCAGGAAGTGCTAGAAAGGGGTTCCTCGGGGTGCCATTTAGCCACACCGGGCTCTCATATTTTCCCCTCCAATCTCCCTGCGGTATCAAGTGTGTGACTATTGATTTCCTCCCTGCATTTGTTTTTGTTATCAATTATTTATGGGATCATTTTCCGTCCTTCGTGCATGAAGGCAAATTTTGTGTAAAAATCAATTGAGTGAGCGCCGCCGATGGCTTGTTGTGTTTTCTTGGCTTTCATCTCTGCGCCCCCAGTTCTCTGGAGAAGCAGGGCAGGGGCTTAGGGAGCAGCCGGAATGGGAAGGGGAGGTGGGGGACGAGGCAGGGTGCGGAAATCTGCCTTCAGAGACCTAGCCTGTCCATCGCTTTGGGTCCCTGGGACATTCACACTTTGTTGAGCTCCCCTGGAAGGCTAGGTAGGAATTCATGTCTTCCTGCCCTGATCTGACCCCTGCTCCCCGAGCCCATGTGCTGGGATACAGAATGGCTAACAGCTCACTTAGATTTATGTCAGCGTAGAAATTCACAGGACTCCCCAGGACCAAGACTTGGGGACCTGCTCTCTAGTGACTTCACCTGAAGACCCCACGGAAGTCACCCTGCAGGATTCGATGTGGAGGCATGTGATTAAGGGCAGGGCTGCCATTTAATGATTACCTGCTTTACACTCGGCTGAGCACTTCCCATACATTCTCCTTTAGCTTCAGCACACCTGGTGCTGGTGAGGTAGGAAGGGTGTAAAGGAAGGAGCAGGGTGTTTGGTGTCAGAACGTTCTAGTTAAAGTCCCTACTTGGCCCCTTGCTAGCTGTGGGTCCTTGGGTAAGCTTTTACCCTCTCTGTGGCACACTTATAAAATAGGGATAATATCAGTGCTTACCTCAAATGAGAGCCTGTATTTAAGGCTAGGTAAGGTCTCAGTAAATAAAGGGATTCTTGCCCTGGCCGGTTTGGCTCACTGGTTGAAGCATCAGCCTGAGGACCAAGGGCTCTCGGTTTGATTCCGGTCAAGGGCGCATACCTGGGTTGCAGTTTGGTCCCTGCCCTGGTCGGTTGTGAGGGAGGCAACCCACTGATCGAAGGGTTGATGGGTGTGTGTGTGTCTCTCTCCCTCCCTCCCACTCTGTCTGAAGATAAATGGAAAAATATCCTCAGGTGAGGATTTTAAAATAAATACATACATAAAAGGATTCTCTGCTTAAATGCCACTTATGCAGAGTGCCCAACCCTTGGAAGCCCAGCTGAAGTGGGTCCTTCCAACTCTGGCAGTGACTGTGGGTCATGCGTGCATCGCAACGGGCTCCTCTCTAAACTGTGCACGCCCGTCTCTCCCCACGCCCCCGTTAAAACGGAAGTTCCTTGAGGGGGCGGCTCCTGTGTCTCTGTCCAGAGCACTTTCAGAACACATGGAGGGTGCTCAATAAATGTTAGTTACTGTTATCATCACTCTCATTTTCCAGGTAGGGGCAGAAAGGCTAAGCCATGGGACCTGCCCAAGTTCACAGAGCTAGTTCGAGGCACAGATGGTGCTCACACTTGAGTCTTTCTGACTTCAAAGCATCTCCTTTGCACTCTTCCCTTTCCAAGTTGCCATGAGGTCAAATTCAGGTTCGTGGCTGACCAAGCCAGAGACTGGCGCGGTGTCTCCCTGGGGGCTGCTCCCTGTGCGGCACCCTCTTCTTTCCTACCTGCTCTTACAGTTGGTGCGAGGACTGGGGCTGCCTTTCTCACAGGTGCTTCTGATGAGTACCCGGTCCCGACAGATGTGCCGTGTTCCATGTTGCCGGGCCCTGAAGCTGCCCCAGAGCCGCCCACCCGCGCTCCACACTGGCAGGACAGCAGGACAGGATATGGAGGCAGAGAAATCCCAGCGGCTCTGCTCCAGGAGGTGTTTGTCGGGGCTCTGGAATGGCTTTTCCTAAAACTTGGCACTGTTCTGCAGTTCCCCCAACAACCAGTTGCCTGGGCTACACAGTGTTTCTCATCCACCCAAAGTCTTGTCTAATAAGATTCTGCCCTAGGTCTCTTTTATGAGAAAGAGTTGTCTGTTTGAAGGGGTTTTCTAGACCCAAAAGGCACTTGGCTTGCTGTGGGGAGGTCCTGTGAGCCACAGACATTTTTTTTTTAATCCTCACCTGAGGATATTTTTCTATTTATCTTCAGATACAGTAGGAGGGAGAGAGAAACATCGATGTGAGAGAGACACATCGAATGCTTGCCTCCCACATAACCCTGACCAAGGCTGAGGACTGAACCGCAACCGAGGTACATGCCCTTGACCGGGAATCGAACCCAAGACTCTTTGGTCCATGACCAAAGCTCTGATCACTGAGCCACACCGGCCAGGGCCCCACTGCCTGTTTTTAGAGGGTTTTGTAGAAACACAGCCTATTTGTTTACATATCATCTATGTCTGCCTCTGCATGGCAATGGCAAGGTTAAGTAGTTGCACCAAACACCACATGGCCACAAAGCCTAAAGTAGTTACTATCTGTCCCACACAGAAAAAATTAGACACATTGTTTTCAAACTAGGTTCCAAGAAACAGTAGCATCCCTCAAGACAATGGAGGCCATCCAGAAAAATGCAGGCAAGGGGTCATTCCCTGGTCAAATATGTTTGAGAAATGCTCCGTTCTAGATTTCTCTTCTGGAGATGCACATTTGTTTTAACTTATAAATGCCTCTATAAAGGTCTGCAGTTAAAACAAACAGCAGTGACAACAAAACCTCTCTGAAAATTTCCCAACTTATTTTACTTGTCAATGAGATACTTTTTATGGTGAAGCCAATTTTTTTTTACCCTCCTCCTGATCCCCCCCACCCCAACATTGTTGTCTACGTCCATTGATTATGCATACATGCATCTATGTTCTTTGGTTTACCTCATCCCTGCCCTCCACCCCCCTCCTCTGAGGTTTGTCAGTCTGAACCGTACTCCTTTCTATGTCTCTGGATCTGTTTTATTCATCAGCTTTTTTTTTGTTCATTATATCCACAAATAAGAGAGATCATGTGGTATTTGTCTTTCTCCGGTTGGTGTGAAGCCAATATTTTAAGGGTGACCAGTAGTGTGTGGTCCACAATGATAAATGTCTATAGAGTTCCTTGTTTCCGATTCCAGTCATCTGTGTGACCTTTACGTTTGCCATGTGTGTATACCACATATACTACTTACTAAATGTGATGACTACAAATGTTTACTAAAGATTTTTCTTTCATTTACTCTCTTTTTAAACTTGGCCTCAACCAAGCAACAACAAACATGAAATCATGAACCTGAGGTGCCTGTGTGTGTGTCTGTGTCACTGTGTGTGTGTGGGGGGGTAATAGCTACAAAAATAGACATATTTTCTTATGTGCCCACTCAATTATCCACAGGCCACCGACGGAGGAAAATATAACACACTTTGGGTATTATTGGTCTCTCCCGCTAAGATGATTCCAGTACCCAATTCCAGTGGGAAGGGGGGTAGGTGTCCTCACACCAATGAGCAAATGCTTTGATTACAGCTGGGTGCCCTACTGTTCAACTTGATTCTGACACTCCTGGGGATAGCGTCAGATCCCTCAGGTTAAGGGCTCAGTCCCACAAGACTGCTCCACCCTCTTCAGTCACCAGCCACAAGTCTAGTTTGTCACCTGTGCTTTTGACCAACCAGCTATCAATGGGGGGTTCTTACAGCCTCCTCCTTGGGTTAGATTCATTTCCTAGTGCAAGTCACAGAACTAAGGGAAACATGTTACTTACTACATCACTGGTTTATTATAAAAGTGTGGAGTTCAGGAACAGTCGGATGGAAGAGATGCGTAGGGCAAGGTACAGGGGAAGGGTGTGACATTTCTGTGCCCTCTCCAAGTGAGCCCAATCTTCATGTGTTCACCAAACCAGAATCTCTCTGAACCTTCTCTTTTTGGGTTTTTATGGAAGCTTCATTACACAGACAGGATTGAGTACATCATTGGTTGTTCACAACTGATTCACCCTCCAGCCCCTCTCCCTTCCCAGGATGCCGGGAAGGGCAGGGGGTGTTTGAAAGTGTCAACCTTCTAATCACATGGCTGGTTCTCCTGGCAGCCAGTCTCCATCCTTAGGTTTCAGTCAAAAGTCACCTCATTCACATAGCAAAATACAACTTTATGTCTTCATCACTTAGGAAATCCCAAGGGTTATAGGAACTCTGTACCAGACACAGGTTAAAGATCAAATATGTATATTTCTTATTACAAGTCACAATATCACAACTGCACCACCTAGTTCAGTAGCCACTAGCTGCAGGTGACGTCTACATTTAAATGAGTTTAAATTAAATAAAAATTTCAGTTCCTCAGTCTCATTACCCACATTTCAAGTGCTCAGAAGCCACATGTATCCAGTGGCTACCACGGTGGACAGTGCAGATATACAAGCTTTCCATAATTGCAGAAAGCTTGATTGAACAGCACTGGACCTTTCTAGAATCTTTGAAAACTACTAAGCGCTGTTCCCTCAGTCACCATCCCCACCCCTGCCCTGAGAAGTACAGTGATACCTCGGTTCTCGAACGCCTCGGTTTTCGACCAAATCAGGATTCGAGAAACTTTTGTCTCGGAATCCGAACAAATATTTGGAACTCGAACTTCCGAGTTGAGCCGAATGGCGTTCATTCGGCCCAGCGCACCTTGCTTGCGTCATCAGTGTGAGTGCAGAGAGAGAGTCACGCTTTGTGGAGTCCGCTTTCCTATTGGGTTTCATTGCTTCGGTTCTCGAACAATTCGGTTCTCGACCGTCCTCCTGGAACGAATTATGTTCGAGAACTGAGGTATCACTGTATAGCTATTGGGGTCAAAGCCAACACTCTTTTTTTCTTTTATTGATGTTAGAGAGAAAGAGAGAGGAAGGGAGAGGGAGAGATAAAAATGTCGATGAGAGAGAACATGGATTGGCCGCCTCCTGCAAGCCCCCCTACTGGGGATCGGGCCCACAACCTGGGCATGTGCCCTGACCAGGAATCGAACAGGCAAACTCTTAGTACATGGGTCAGTGCTCAACCACTAAGCTACCTGCTGGGCCCAACACTCTTTCTTTATCTTATCTCCTAAGGGTCCACTCCTACTCCCCTCCCCCACCTCTACCTCTTTTTCACACTCACACACTCACACACACACTCCAGCATCACCAATTTCCACCCTTTTGTCTATACACCAGGATCCAGAGCTGCCCTCAGGGATCCAAGGATTAGTCTAGAAACTTCCTGGGCAACACTGTCTAGGGGTTTTCCTCCTTCTGGGCCATAGGCTTCCAAAACGCAAAAGAAGATTGAATTAGATTAGATATCACAATTTGGCGGTCTGTGAGCTAAATCTGGCTTACGTCGATGTTTAGTTTGACCTACCTGATTTTTAAAACTTTTTTTTTGAAAGAAGGAGACATAAAAAGATAAGCCATTTTAGAAATCTAGACTTCCAGCTTCTCTTGGAAAATCAGAAGAGTTGCTCACCTTGGGCTCATGGCCCACATGGCAGTGGCTGGCTGATAATGAGTAACTTCTGCCCCCTTAGGCCACGTGTGCACCCTCTGGCTCACCAAACGGCCACCACTCCGCAGCCCTGTGTGGCTCATCTTCTCATTTACATGACCTTCTGGCATTTGAGTCTGTTACTCTGAACTGATCATCTCAAAAGTTCCATCAGTTACTTTTCACCTATGATTTTAAATATATGAGTGCACTCTCGTCAGGGACAGTGTGGTGGTTTTCCGGACCTAGGAGAGAACTAGGTACCATGTGGAACAATGCATAGATATGAATTGATTTTCAAGGAATGTTCAGTCCCTGTGATTAGCAGGGTTGAAGAGTTTGGGGCTGGCCTAATATTTCCCCTATTTAATATCTTCAAGTCTATGGCATCTGATTCCCAAGGTAACACATACTTAGAGATATAGTACTTAGATTTTTGAGGAGGTCACAGATCACTTTGAGAATTTGATAAATGCTGTAGACTTAGTAAGGGTGGGAATGGACAAATGAAAAGACATCATTTTGCATATAGTTTCAGGAGGGTACAGAGCCTCCCTTCATGAAGGCATATCCCCGGCTCTCCCAGGAATCCTCAGACCTCGGTTTAGAACCCCCGATCGGGAGACTTCCAGTCAACGTAGGAGGCTGGCCCATGCATCAGCTCCACTCTCTCCCAACCCTAACCTAAATTATCATTAACGGATGTAAAGCATGACCCTCCAGGGACAAAGAGAATGAGAAAGGAAACAGTTGCAAAACAAAAAAAAATTGGGGGGGGGGAGACCCTGGGAAACAAACAGATAACAGGTAATTGATTTAATAGAATTCAAGAAAGCTGAATCCATCGTCAGCAGTGGGAAAAGCAATCCGAAATGAACAGCAGCTCCCTAAAAGACTTAAGAAGTGACAGTGCCATGTGTCTCTGGAAGTGGCAGTTAAAATAAGGGTACAAATGGGAGATTTGGTTAGGAGTTTGTTGAAGAAGCAGTTGATAATGTAATAACTATATATAGTGTCAGGTGGGTACTAGACTTATCGGGGTGATCCCTTCGTTAAGTTATATAAATATCTAATCACTATGTTGTACACCTGAAATTAATATTGTAAGTCAACTGTAATTAGAAATGAAATATATATATATGTGCATATATATATGTATAAATGAAGTGGTTAGACACATTACCTCACCCACTTGGCACAGGTAGGCAACCGCCTCTCCCCAACCTGGCAGAATACTGGTAATTTGCTCACTGAAAAAAAATTTTAAGTCAGTGTGTTTGGGACACCAACCATACAGAAAACAGAGGAATTAAATAAGATTGTACATTCTAAATTTTTGTTGTTGTTGGTAATCCTCACCTGAGGATATTTGGACATTTTTCCATTGATCTTTGGATAGAGTGGAAGGGAGGGAGAGGGAGGGAGTGGGGGGGAGAGAGAGAGAGAGAGAGAGAGAGATGTGTGAGAGACACATCAACTGGCTGCCTCCCACATGACCATGACCGGGACTGGGGATCGAACCTGCAACCCAGGCATATCCCTTGACCAGGAATCGAACCCATGACCCTCTCTTCCATGGGCCGACGCTCTAGCCACTGAGCCAAACCAGGCTGTACATTCTAAATATGAAAAGTTCTTTCCTTTTCCTCCACTCCACACCCTGAACATGGGCAGCCACATGTATCCTCCAAACGGGAATTTGAGAGCGTCTACTCTGGACATCTAACTGGCTCAAAAGAACAAAACCCAACCAAACAAACAAGAAAACTGTTATTAGGGAATTCCAAGGGAGCAGCCCAGCCAGGTCACCCTAATGGAAAACCAAAGCAAACAAGGCCAGCTCGTGCGCACAGCGTTTCCATTTAACTTTTTACCCAGAATCTAACCAGAATCTAATACAAGGCCAAAGCAGGCACACTGAAAACAAAAGCACTTTGGGGGAAGCGAACTCTGAAGAAATAATAAATTTAAAAGAAACTATTACTAATATTAGGAATATAACTCAGAAATATAACTAAGAGAATTAGTAACTCAGAAATATAACTAAGAGATAACATCCATTACACAAAAAATGTTTTTTTGTTTTTGGTACAGGCCCCTAGCAGGAACCGAACCTGGGACTCTCTGGTTCTCAGACCAATGCTCCAACCGCTGAGCCAAACTGGCCAGGGTAAAAAAAAAAAAGGTTTTCTTTAATGAACGACAAGAGAGCTTCCTGTCAAGACGGCGGTGTAGGTAAATGCAGTATTGCCTCCTCCCACAACCACATCAAAATCACAACTAAACTACAGAACAAACATGCTTCAGAACCATCTGAAATCGAGCTGAATGGAAGTCCTACAATCGCAAAATTAAAGAAGCCACACTGAGACTGGTAGGAGGGGCAGATGGGCTGGTCCCACATCCATGTGTGGAGGATAAAATCAGGAGGGTACCTGGCTGGGAAGGTCCTCCCTGAGGAGTGAGGGCTTCCTGTCCCACTCCAGGCACCCAGCTCAGGGTTCCAGTGCCAGGAAGAGAAGTCCCCATAACTTGTGGCTGTAAAATCAGTGGGAACTGAGGCTGAGGCTGCTGAAGCCCCAGGCAGTTCCTCTTAAAGGGCCCATGCATGGACTTACTTGGACTGGCTCCCTCCAGGCTCCAGCATCGGGGAGGCAGCTTGAAAGGCACCAGAGACAAATGGGGAAGAACTGAGTTGTTTGACATCGGGGTGAGAGCTGGGGAGGCAGCTTCCTCCTGGACAGATGTGCTGACTGAGGCCATGTTCCTTTGGTGAGCCCTTCTCTGACAGGGCAGGCAGATGGGCGCCATATCTGGGACTCCAGCAACCTGGCTCACACGCTTGCCCCGCCCTTGTGATTCCCTGAGGCCCTGCCACACTCAACTTTTGGGCCCACCCAAGCTGTTTCCAGAGGAATAGCCTATCTTGGCTCCTCTTTCAGATTTCCCTAAATTCTCTGAAACTAACAGCATCTGGTCTCAGCGAGCCCCATACCTCTCAGTAAGTGGCCCCAGGCCAGCACACCCAGTGGACAGCTTCAGACCATGTCAAAACACCATGACCCAACCACCTCCATAAGCAACACACTCAAGGGGGTGACTCAGTGGGTACCAGAGCCCTGCTGAAGTAAGTCTTGCTCTGTGTGGTGGGCCCTGCACAGCTGATTCTCCAAGGTGGTCAGAGGTTGGTGATCAGTGGCCACAGCCAGTCCTTGCAGCTGATCAGCCTGAGTAAATCCCTCCCATTAATATGCCAACAGCAGTCAATACCCAATTACAACAGAAGGTTGTACAGTCCACACGGGCAGGTACACCTCAGCTTGGGTGATCAGGGAGGCTGTGCCACTGGACCCTACAGGACACCTACTATAATAGGCCACCCTACCAAGCCTAGGAGACATAGCAACTTTACCTAATACATAGAAACAAACACAGGGAGGCAGCCAAATGAGGAGACAAAGAAACATGTCCCAAATGAAAGAACAGAATAAAACTCCAGGAAAAGAACTAAGCAAAATGGAGAAAAGCAACCTAACAGATGCAGAGTTCAAAACACTGGTTATAAGGATGCTCAGTGGACTTAGTGAGGACCTCCAGAGCATAATAAAGGACCAGTCAAAAATGAAGGATGCACTAACTGAAATAAAGAATAATTTACATACTAAATTTAGAATAAGTGAAGCTGGGAATCAAACCATCAATTTGGAATATAATAAGTAAAAAAACACCCAATCAACAAAAAGAAAAAAGAATCCGAAAAAGTAAGGAGAGCCTTGGCCGGTTTGGTTCAGCAGTAAGAGCGTCTGCTTGCGGACCAGAGAGTCCTGAGTTTGGTTCCAGCTAAGGGCACATACCTCGGTTGCAGTTTGTCCCTAACCCTGGTTGGGGTCATGTGGGTGGCAACCACCTGATGTGTCTCTCTCACATTAATGTTTCTCTCTCTCTTCTTCCCTCTCTCCCTCCCACTCTATCTGAGGATAAATGTAAAAAAAAAAAAATGTCCTCGGATAAAGATAAAAAAAAAAAAGTAAGGAGAGCGTAAGGAGCCTCTGGGACAACTTCAAGATTACCAACATTTACATCATGGGAGTGCCAGAAGGAGAAGAGAGAGAGGAATAGACTGAAAACCTATTTGGAAAACATAATGACAGGAGAATTCCCTAACTTGGTAAAGGAAACAGACATACAAGTCCAGGAATAATAGAAAGTCCCAAACAAGATGAACCCAAAGGGTCCCACATTAAGGTACATCATAATTAAAATGCAAAAGGTTAAAGACAGAGAATCTTAAAAGCAGCAAGAGAAAAGCAGTTAGTTACCTACAAAGGAGCTCCCATAAAACTGTCAGCTGATTTCTCAAAAGAAACTTTGCAGGCCAGGAGGGAGTGGTAAGAAATATTCAAAGTGAAGAAAAACAAGGACCTACAACCAAGATTACTCTATCCTGCAAGGCTATCATGTTTCCATGTTGGCATAAAATCTCTCATCCTTCAGGAAAGCAGCAGCTCCTCTTACATTCTCCTCCCCCATCCTGCAAAACTATTTGAACTTTGAAGAGTCCAGCTACATACAGGACAGCAGTTGGTTTGTTCTGGAGAAGATGTGTCCATCTCGACAGGTCATGTACAAAGAGAAAGGCCATGTGCAAGCTGGATCCATGCAACTGGTAGCCAATGGGGAAACAGAGGGGGTAGTTCCATCAGTGTAGTGATCTAGTATGGTTGCCAGGAACACACACCTTCCTCTCCAGTTGACTCTTACTTCCTCCTGTCATTAAAAACAAAAAAATCATAGTCGAGTTCCATAACTTGGTGCCAACCGATGATAAGCTAAATCACAGGGCTTTGGAAGTTATTGTCTCTCTTCTTTCCAGCTTCCATGACTTTGCTCTCTGAAGAGGAGAGGGGGAGAAAAAGAACAGTATTCGTAGGTTATATAGTATGCTAACAGAGATATTCAGAAAGGTTGGGACTAGCTCCCAAACACTAAAGAAAGGTCAAGGTCATGTTAACGTGGTCAGCACCTAACAAACAAGTGGGTCCTGAGTCCCAGGAATGAGATGTCATTAGTCCCAAGATTGAGTGTAAGCTCCCTGGCTGAGTCCTGAGTTCTCTGTGGGGCCTGTCACAGAGTAATAACATAAAAAACATTTGTCAGATTAACTCGTATTTCCATAGCTCAACTATTTCTGATGAAGCCAGGCAGCTACACAGAAATCAAGAGACCCCTTTTTTCTTCAGTTTTTAGTCAATCTGAGCTGGAGAATGAAAAATAAATAAATAAGCAAAGTGCAGTCTATTCATAATGATTTTCTTTTGTATTTTTAAGTGCATCTTTATTGCTGAATGTATTACAGATGTTCATTGTTTACCCCCTATTGACCCCCTCACCGTCTTCCCTACACTTTTGTCTATGTCCATTGGTTGTCATTCATACATATAAGTTCTTTGGTTTATCTCTTCTCACCACCTTCCTCCCTCCCCTTTGAGGATTGTCAGTCTAACAACCAATTTGTACTTCTTAATCCCTTCACCTTTTTCACCTATTCCCCCAACCCCCTTCCCACCTGGCGACCAACAAAAAGTTCTCTGTATCTATACTCATAATCATCTTTGTAACTGTATTTATTTTGTATTGGGTCAAATGAAAATCTTTAGAGGCTTTAAACACTGAATACTTTGTATTATTCCTTCTCCTGTATGAAATTAAAAACACTATCTCATAAAAATTTCTGGAAGAAGTCCAGCACAAGTCTAAACTTGATTACTAGAATGCTTTTTTTCTCTCAAGAGAAACATCAATGCATTCATTGGTTGGTTCTTGTATGTACCCTGACTGGGTATCAAACCTGAAACTTTTGTGTATTGGGACAACGCTCTGATCAACTGAGCTACCTGACCAGGGCTTAGGCTGCTTTTCAAAATACCAAATATTGAAGTCTTCCAAAACATCTTTCGTTATTTTGGGGTGTCTTTGCTTTGCAAGTATTCAAAAGTGCATGTTTAGTCTGCCTTTTGGTAATTGAGCCCTGGCTTCAAGCTTTCTGCACAGACTATTGCCTGGGTCCAAATGAAAACCATAGTAAACAGACATCGGTCCTCCCAAACACTCCTATCAAGGAAGAGGAGCCAGAGAGGGAAAGAACTGAATGACAAAGGGAAAGAAGCTTGTTTTTGTTGTGTTTTTAGCCATACCAGTAGACAAAAGGCAGTATGGGCTCTCAGTTTAGTCCCTACTCTGCAAAACTATTTTTAAATAACAACTCCCCAATGATATCCCCCATTTCCCCCTGAAGTCTCTACTGACCCCCTACACTAACACCATAGATAGCAGTGTTGTTGAGTTCCTCTAATACACTGAGTTGATAAAGAAGCAGAGACTGATGTTTTTCTTATTATTGGCTTCAAGTATATATCTTGGTATTTTAAAGGGCAAATGCAAAAATAAAAATTTTAAATCATATTTCTTTTCCATGCTCCTTTAAGGAAGTTGTAGATTTTGGGGATGAGATAGTTGCTTTATATGTTTCACTGGATGGATCTAGCAATGAGCAACTGTCTAGAGCAACAGCAGCTCTCTGGTTAGCATGCCATGTCCTTCCACCATGGATCTGGTGCTGAAATCTCCTCCCAGTCACTCACTAAAATCTCTGATTAATCTCCAACATAAAGACTCTCAGCATAGCTCACTCCTTGGATCGTGTTGACTTCCAGAGCCTTCCTTTTTGTATAAAACTGAAAATTTTGTCTCTGTGACTTTCATTTGCCATTTAGCTTTACCTCTCGGGCCCCACAGAACAAGGATGAGGCTTCTTTCACATAGAGGATTTTACCCCTAAAACCATAAGTTCACTTTTTTTCTGAATACAGCTCTAGAGACAGACAATCTTCAGTTTAACACCTAGAGTCTATCATTTATTGGTGTGTGTCCTTGAACAAGATGTTAACCTTCCTGATACCTTACTTATAAAATATGAATTATAATATATATAAGATGTTCGTAAAACATCTTAGAAGGGGCAGCACTTTGAATATAGGGACACTCCTTCCCTTAAAATTCCCTTCTTTCCCCATTTCACCTTTGAGGGGAGGGTGTGGGGTCAGGAGGATAATAAGCAAGAATAGCTCAATCATAACTCAATTTCAATTATTTGTTAAATACCTACTATTCTAAAGTGATCATAGAGGTGTTGCTCGTTTTACTGTTATTTACCATTATTTACTAAATTGCTTTTAGGTCTCATTATTGCCCTACAATAAAGAGGTTGCACTAGAATTTACTCTCAAAAGAGGCTACTTGTTCCTATAGACCACATGTCAGTGTGCAGGGTGTGGTTGTAACCAATGGTTTGGGGTGCTACAACCACTAACTCCGTGATAAGCAAACCAACAGCAATGGCAGGGAGGGCAAAACAGTCACAGATGTGTTGTGAATGGAACGCATAACTTACACCACCTTTAATAGAATAAGAATCGAAAGAAGCCCTGGCCAGTTTGGCTCAGCAGTTAGAGTGTCAGCCCTTGGACCAAAAAGTCTCAGGTTCAGTTCTGGTCAAGGGCTGTACTTCAGTGTGGTTTGGTCCCCGGCCTGGTTGGGGTTGTGTAGAAGGCAACCAGTTGCTGTGTCTCTCTCACATTGATGTCTCTCTCTCTCTCTCTCTCTCTCTCTCTCTCTCTCCCTCCCTCCCTCCCTCCCTCTCTATCTGAAGATAAATGGAGAAAAAAAAAAATCCTCGGGTAAAGATTTTTTAAAAAAATTGAAAAAAGTTGTATTTCAGGCTATCTACCCAAACTCCAATGTGGAGCACCTACCTGAGTGAGGTGGGCGGGAGTATAAGGATCATCTTCCTAAATATGGGCAAGACATCAGAGTCACATGGAGAGACTGTGGAAAATGTGACTTCCTGAGCCCCTAGAAATACAACTCCATATTCTTCAGCCAGAGGATCTTTAAGGACTCTTTTCTGTTTACATTATTATTAACTCTTCCTTGTGATGGAAAACCCCTACTGCGGCCATCAAGAAATACAGGTCTTCTTCTAAATGACCTAATAAAATGAGTAGACTAGATAGGCCATCCTACCTGAAGCATAAGCAATAGTAAAATACCATCAGTGAAAATATCAAGAAGTAAAAAGTATAGGATGGGAATTATGTTAGTGTAGTCAAAAGGTGCAAACTTCCAGTTAAAAAGTAAGTTCTGGGATACAATGTACAGCATAGTGACTACAGTTAACTATAGTGTATTGTCTATTTGAACATTGTTAAGAGGGTAGATCTTAAAAGTTCTCACCACAAGGAAATAATTGTGACTATGTAAGATGATGAATGTTAACTACTCTTACTGTAATAATCATTTTGCCATACATATATATACATACACACACATATATATATAATCATTATGTTGTATAACTTAAACTAATACAGTGTTAGATGTCAATTATATCTTAATAAAACTGAGGTGGGGGGACTAAAGAATAAACAATCTGGCAATCTGGGAAGCTGGAGAGAGAAGAGCTGAAAATGGTCCACCTTCTAATCATTCTACCTGAACAATGTGATCAGTGATGCACTGCTTCAAAGGCTGAGTGAGCTCACAAGTCAGAATGGTAGAAAAATGATCTGCCCTGGCAGGTGTGGGTTGGTTAGGCATCCTCCCAAGCACAGAAAGGTTGCTGATTCGATTCCCAGTCAGGGCACATGCCAGGGTTGCCGGCTTGATCTCCAGTGGGGTCTTGGAGGAGGCAGCCAATGTTTTCCTCTCTCTCTCTCTCTCTCTCTCTCTCTCTCTCACACACACACACACACACACACACACACACACACCTCTCTCTAAAAATCAATAAAAAAATCTTTAAAAAATGTTTTTTAAAAAAAGGAAAATGAAGACCTGAAAGCAGAGAACAAGAGGTCTGGTCAACACTCTCTTATTTGTGGATTCCAGCCAGAGCTGGGATGGATGCAGCCCACAGTGACCCCCAGTCCTTCCGTTCCTCACTGGGCTGAGTCTCCCCAGACCTGCCAATGAACTGGCTTGGATGAGCCAGGACTATTTAGTCTAACAAAATGTTCTCATTTCATCCTGTCTCCTACACCCACCCTGCCTTTAATTTTTAAACTTAGAAACTGTTGGTGTTTTTATTTTTTCATTAGATGGTGGGGGTTGTGTTTCTGCCACATGGTTTTGGAATCCTCAGTACTGGGAACCCAGGAGATACTACACTTCTCCCAGATCTACTTTGATTACACAACTATGTGTTTAAAAACAAAATAGAAAAATAAAATAAATCCCCAAAATATCAAATGTAACATATGCCAACACCTATATACAGAAGTTCACACAATGTCACAGCTGGCCCTTCAGAAGTCATTTGGCCAAACCCTCTCATTTTACTGATAAGAAATGAGGCCAGGCTGGTGAGAGGCCAGGCTGGTAAGCATCAACCCATGCAGCAAGAGGTCACTGATTCGATTCCCAGTCAGGGCACATGCCCAGGTTGTGGGCTTGATCCCCAGTAGGGGGCATGCAGGAGGCAGCCAATTGATGTTCTCTCTCATAGGTGTTTCTATCCCTCTCTCCCTCTTCCTTCCTCTCTCTAAAATCAATAAAGAAAAATATTTAAAAAAGAAATGAGGGGGCCAGAGCAGGGACGTTCCAGCTCAAAGTTTTAATTCCAGTTGTTGGCAAACTGGTTAAAATCAACAAAACTAGATTTTGACCCCTAATGCAGTGCTTTTTTCACTCCATCACACTGTCTCTTGGGAGACTATTGATCTAAAAAATAATTTTGCCAAAGCTACTTGAAATCTTTATTGACAACTGGCTCAAGTTTTAATTTTTTCCTTCAGTAAAGTTCTTCCCAGTTTGCTAATTGGTTTCAGTGTTTATAGGTAGTTGACCATAAATTCAGATAGTCACATGAAGAATAAATAGCCTTTAAATGACCTAGTCTAAGAGGTCTTAACCTGGAACCTATAAATTCATGGGTTGAACCCAGGGGATCCATGGTCGAACTTCAAGAATTTAGCAAAAATGTTGAATGCACAGATGTGCATTTTTTCTGGATTAGGAAAACAGTTTTCTCAGATTCTTAGGGGCGAGCAGTCCATGAATCTTCACCAAAATTGAATTACTATCTAATTCAACTTCCCCTACTTAGAATTGGGAAACTGAGGCAATGAAGGTCAATAGAATTGCCAAGGTCACAGAATAGAGCAAGGCCTGGAACTCAGATCTCTTAGTGCACATCCCAGGCTCTTCCCCACTGCACCATGTAGCCTGTGCTCTGTATGCTGACCAGAGGTTATTCTAATTTTCTGTTAACTCTCTTCCAACCCATGCTTTCACTACAAAAGGAATGTATTGAGGGAGTATGCAGGACTCAGTAGAAATCAATCCCACATCAGGAACAATGTCACAGCAGTCCATCAGGATCACCACCTTGACTCTGTTAGGGATGGAATTCATATTCTGAGGCTCTGAGCTCCCTTACATGTGGGAGCTCAGCTGGAGTTTCTGCAGTTGGTGTTCAGTACCCAACCCGGGGTGAATGATTATCTGCAGTCCCATCGTTAGCTATGTACACCAAAACCAAAACAAAACAAAACAAAAACTCATCTTACTGGAGAAATGGACTCACTTAGAATAAGTAAAGGAGTAAAGATAGATTTTTAACAGAATCTAATAAAACCAAGTGCTATACAGAATGGAAGTATTCAATACATACAGGTAGCTCCATTAGAAGTATAGCATCTGATTCTATGGTAATAACAGACAGGCTGCCTTAAATTCTATCTGGAAGGAGGTGGAATAGAACTCAAATCAACCTACATGTTTATGAGTAGGCAGTTTTTATACATTACAGTGTCTGCACCTCCAAATTAATTTTTAGTTAAAAAAATGAATCAGGCCCTGGCCAGTTTGGCTCAGCGGTTAGAGCGTCCGCCTGCGGTCTGGAGAGACCCGGGTTCGGTTCTCGCTAAGGGCACTTACTTCGGTTGCAGTTTGTCCCCGGCCCTAGTTGGTCGTGCGGGTGGCAGCCACTCGATGTGTCCCTTCACGTCGATGTTTCTCTCTCTCTCACCCTTCCTCTCTCTCCCTCCCACTCTATCTGTACAAAAAATGGAAAAATATCCTCGGGTGAGGATAAAAAAAAAAAAAAAATGAATCAGACTTTTCAACTGCCCATTCAATTTAGATTCTTATATTATTGATTTTTATAAAAAAACTTCCCAGGATTCTTGGTGTGAGAAGAGTATTACGATGATTATATCTCTAGTTCTCTGATATCAGAACAAGAAGTTAATGCACAACTATAAATCACAAATCAAGAAATGGCAACCAATAACATAATCTCTGAAGTATACACAAGAAATTGATAATGTTATTTGCCTTTGACAAAGAGAACTGGGTTACTTGGGTTGAGGATGGGAGAAAGACTTTTCACTGCAAATCATCTAGTTCTTTTGAATTTCAATCATGTATTATTAAATAAAAATATTAAGAAATGAACCCTGAATTTTAAAAAGAAAGAAATACTGTGCTTTCCACCTAAAACTAATACAAAATAATACGGAATGTAAACTATAATTGAAAAATAAAATTTAAAGTTCATTTTTTAAAAAGAGAGAAATCATATCAAAATATATTATTTAGACGTGTAATTAACTTCTGTGAGAAACAGCTAAAAGTTGCCCTTCAATATTCAGTTTTTAACTATGTGTATGAATTACTTTGACAAAATATAAAACTAATTTAATTTAAAGAAAATTTTAGAAAAGAAACATTTTTAAAGAAAATTTAAAGAAAAGAAAATTACTTCCAACCAACTTGTTTTACAGGTAAGAAACTGAGGCCCAGGGATGGCAGAAACTAGTGGAAAAGCCTATATAAATCCACACTCAGGTTGCTATGTCTCAGGCCAGAGAGCTTTTCTTAACATGGACAAAGACTCTTCCTGTGACTGGTGTCTAAATGCCTTCTAATTATTGTTATTATTGTTATTGTTATTATTAGATTAAGACATTTTTAGAATATTTCAATAAAATTGACCTCTCCTCATTTTGATCCTCTGTGCTAGTAATTGTACCCTTTTTTATTCATTCAATTACAAGCAAATTGACAGGAGACATTTATATGAGGCAGCTTAAACCCCAGCTAATGGAGTGCCTAATGACTAATTGATCAGATCCCAACCCAGAGAGCAGCTCTGAGTGGCCTAAAGGAATTTATGCAATTAGTTTAGGTTTGGTAGAAATTGAGTGCATATGAAAGTAAGCTTTTTATGGTCTTGATTTATGAGGGCTGGGCATTAACTGTATCTGCCAAGAGGTGAGCTGCCTAGCCAGCCCCGGGCACTGGGGGCTCTGTCGCAGGCCAGGATGCTGGGTTCTGGGGCTGGGCTGATGTGTGTGCGGGAGGGTGGGGTGAGAAGAGGAAAGAGAGAAATTGGAATTGAAAGTGGAATTGTGCCAGAGACCTCTTGCACCCATGGTGGTTCTCCCTCCCCATGTAATTTAAAATAAAAACAATATTAAATCCTAAAAATATGAAAAGTCTCACAAAAGTCTGATTTTCCCAGGATAAACACTAAAACTAAAACGAGAGAGAGTGTTACAGTTGTTTCGGTACCAGTGTGCCTCCGGTGCCCGGCTGGATTAGGCTGAACTGGGGGGAGGGGCACAGAACTGACATTTTATGGACACAAGTGCTCCACAAGCTGGTGACAGGACGCAGCGGGTGAGGAGGACTCTGAGGAAGAGCCAGGGCCTGACCGCCCATCCCTCTTTCCGAAACTCTCCTCCTGAAGTCCAGAGGGCTCCCAAGGCCGGGGGCGCAGCCGAGGGGAAGCCTCCTCCGGAGGCGCGGGGAGGTGGAGAGCCAAGCGAACCCAGACCCCGCTAGGGAGCCCCAGGAGCTCAGCGGGTGCGGAAGCGCTGTCGCGCGGGGCGGAGGGAAACCTGACCTGATCGGAAAAGAACGATCGAAGGGGAGACTAATTCGTCCGCCGGGTCCTCGCTGGCTCCGTCTGCCCGCTGGGGCGGGGTTACGGGGGGGCCGGGGGCTGGCGGAGGCTGGGGGGGCTGCAACTCTGCGGAAGAAAGAGGGGAAGGGGGCTCTATGCGCCACCCAAGGAGGCATCCCACGTGGCTCCTGCACTTGGGGCTCAGAGTTTCGCGCCTGCGAGGTTGGAGAGAGGCTAAGAAAGGGTTGCGTGGGAAACAAGTAAACAGAGGGATACAGAGAGGGACAGAGACGTGTGAGGCGCCGCGGAACTCCGAGGACGAGGCCCGCGGAGACCGAGCGGCAGTGCAGGGCCGGAATTCCCGCGGGGACAACAGGCAACCTGGGCCGCGCCACCTCCTCGGCCCCTGCTCGCTGCTCGCGTGGTGCCCCAGCCACGTCTGACGCTCCTGCTGCACTCCTACCCCAGGCGGCCCGGGCGCTGCCCCGGCCAGGCTTGGGTCTCACTTGGGGACCGGTGAGGCGAAGAGACGGGGGTTTGCCACATCTCTCCACCAGATTGCTGAATTCACTACTTGCATTGGGCAAATTACACAAACGCTCTGTGCCTCTAAGTTCTCATCTGTAAAGTGGGTTTAAAATGGTGCCTACTCATTAGACTTATTGGAGTGATCACTTCATAAGTTATAAATGTCTGATCACTGTGTGGTCCACCCGAAACTAACAAAATGTATGCCAACTGTAATTTAAAAATTAAAATAAAACGGTACCTACTCATAGTGTTGTTTAAAGATGAATAAATTAAGGCGCATAAAGTACCTCCCCCACCGGAAGCCCTCAATACATGTTAGATATTATTTGTTTATCCTACAAATAATGTGAAGCGCTCACTCTGCCAGGCGCGCGCTGAATTCGGGGCTGCAGGGGGCACTGGGCGGACCAGGGGCTGGCTCGCCCCGAGAGCATTCACTGCTAAATAAATAAACAGGGTGCTATCAAGGAGTAAGAAGGACTAAGAAAGAGATAAAGCGGTGTAGTGTGACTGGGGAAAAACCAATTTAGGTAGAAGGAACCGCCCTTCCCTTGGTCTTAGTCTCTCTTTCAGTACAAATGATGGGCTTTTAGATGCTCTCCTCCTGCTGACGCATTTTGGTACCTGGGCCCAAAGGTTGGAGCAGGGCGGGGAAGAACAAGACCGAGACCCCGTCCCTCGCGCCCTCTCTGCCCACTGGAGCCCCGCCCCTCGGGAGGGAGCCTGCGCTGAGTCTGCAACCGTGAGAGAAGTTCGATGCTTGCCAGGACTCTGCAGGGGAGAAAGGCTCCAGTTCGAGGAGCAGCCCATTGGGTCAGCTTCTCAGAGGGTACTGTGTGTGCATTCGTACCACGCACTCCTCTGGAGAGTGACTTCATCGTCCCTTCCATAGGTGGATGTACAGTGTGCAAAGAGATTTCTTTCATGCTTTCTGGCTTGCCCCTGACAACCATGTCACAGGTTGTCGTGGTGTGAAGAGACTGTGGCTCCCAGAGGGAAAATGTTGACCCCACACTACTCCAAGTCCTGAATTTACCCCTGCAGCACTACATCTTTCTTTTTCTGAATATAAATAATGTTTTAAAGTGATCAAGTATCCATTAATGCCTACTATGTGTCAGGACCTGGGCTTATGTGATTCCTTTTCATTATCAGCGCAATCCTGAAAGTTGGTCTCTGTTCCAATTTCACAGATGAGGGCACTAAGGCTCAGAGCAGTAAAGTCACTTACTCAAGTAAAAGATGAAGTAGGTATCCCAGCCCAGGTGTGTCCACTCCAGACCTGGAGCTGTTTCCATCTCAGCAGGAAAGTAAAAGAACGTAAGCACCAAAGAACAAATGCAGAGTCATGGGAAAATCAGGCACACTCAGCAGGGAGAGGTCACTCCCTGATCCTCCTCCTTGGTTCCTTCTCTAGGTACCAAGGGCCCAAGTCACAGAGCAGCCCTTCTGTACCCATGATCACCACAGAGTGAGGTAAGGCCTCTTCTAATTTAAACAGGAAGTAAACTGGCTGCCTTTTAATGAAATTTTGAGATGCAGACCACCACTTAGACCCTGACCCCACCCCCAGGGATACTTGCCTATTCTTGATGGTCTCTTCTCCCCTACCTCCCTAGTCTAGAAAGGATTGAGTTGGAAGGGGTTCGTTCATTCATTCATTCATTCATTCAATGGATATCTATTGTCTGCCACTCTGGAACAGATCTTGATCTGGGAGCTGGGCTTGAAACTGTAAATAAAACTGACATTACCTTAGGCACACAGAGAGGAAGCTACTGGGCAAAGATCATACGGCTCAGATTCGCAGGATTCTTGCCTCCAAATTCTGCCTGCCAAGGCTTCAGCCCTGCTGGCTTGTGTATGCCTGTGGTTTTGGGGGTCAGGCCCTGGTTCTAGCCAGGCAGATGCCTAGAAGCCTTCCCCCTGGTTCATAGATGACTCTCAAAGTCCCCCCTTGACAGGTACAATGCAGCTCTCCATATAAACAGCCTTGAATATTAGCCTCACCTCTTGGTACAGTTTAAAGAAACTCCCAGCTGGGCCTTGGCCAGTAAATGTTGCAAGTCTTCAGGATTTGGGAAAAGAAAATCTGCTCTAGGATGCTTTTCAGTAACTTATTATAATTTTTGTGAAGTTTTACAGCCATCAGCAGAGGCTTAGAGAGGTGGTGTGACTTGCCCAGGGTCACACAGTTGGGAAATGGTCCACCAGGATGCACACAGGCTTATGTAAACCCCAAACTGGCAAGTACTCCCCCACCTCCTCCACCACCCTTGAGAGAGGTCTGTGCCTCCAACAGACCCGTGGCAAAGGCGACTGCACAATTCCGGAGAAACCACAGCTCCCGTTGCTTCCTGAGCGAGCCCCAAGTAGAGAGGCAGCGGCGCCGGGCCGGCGCAGTCGGGGTGGGAGAGGGAGGAGTGTGTCGTGGCCGGGCCGCAGCCCTCCTCCCCCTGTAGAAACTGGTCAAAATGTTCGTGCAGTCCCCGGCGCCTGGACTGGACCAGGCGCAGAGACGCGGGTCTCACTCATAACTCAGCCCGGCCGGTTCTGACGCAAATCTTGCACTTAGGCGAATCTCACCCTCTCCAAAAAAAGTCTCCTAAACTTTTGAGGTTATTAATTTTAAAAAGAAACAAACTAAATAACAGCAGGGAACTTTTCTAAAAGGAGATGGAGGCGGATATCCGGTTCTTTCTGGGGCCAGAAAAGCCGAAGGCTCTTACCTGCAGGAAATCTCGCAGCCCGCAAACGTGCGTCTGTCTGGAGCGCTTTGCTTCGGCGCGGGACGCTCACGGCTGCCTCCTCTGCAGCCCGGCTGGGCTCCGGCCCTGTGTTTTATACCACTATAGGCAATTAATATTGCATCAGCCGTATTTTAAATTTTCAAAACCCACAATATAATGTAATGGCATAAGGGCATTTATTATTAAAGGACACCCGATGGAGAGGGAGGTGGAGGAATTGCTGGGGCTGTTGCACCAGGCGGGGGCGAGGGGCTGAGGGCAATCCTCAGGTTTGCTTTTGCAGTAGGGGTGGGGGGCTCACTGCGCGGAGGGGAGACCGGCTCTGCTCCAGTTTCGGGCTGGAGGTCTGATGACCCAGAGCTCTTTGAAGACACAGTGGGGAAATGTGCAGACGACTCCTGGACTTGGAGCATTAATTTTTAAATCATGAAGGTGTTTTTGCGGCTCATAAATAAAAAGGTTTCCTCCCCTTTTAGAGGGAGTGGAAGAGAGCGAAGGGAACTAGCATCTGTTGAGCACCTACTATGTACAGGGCACTACACTAGGATCTTTGCAGCAGACGTCTCAGCGCACCACAGAGAAGCCGAAATAGAGTAACTTCTTGGGTGACAATTTCAAATGAATTTCTGAAGAGACCACCAAGGGACCCCAACGGATTCTGTCATAGTGAAGAGTACTTTCCTCCTCTTTGCATCCATTGCCTCATTTCCTATACAGTTGTTTGACTGTATTAAAATAATGTTTCCTGTTAAGTGCCAACCACTGCCAGACGCCTTAAATGAACAATCTTACATAGTCCCGGCAATATTAGCATCTTCATCCAGCATACAAACAGCAGAGGCTCAGAGAAGTTAAGCAATGGGCTTTAGGGTAGTTCAGCCAATGAGTGGAGGCATTAGGGGTCGCTCATACAGCAGTCTGGCTTCAAAGCTTTGTGATCTGAGTCAAGCTGAGCAAACAGAGGCTGATGGATTCGCTGGGAGGGTGGGGAGCCTGAAGGGAAGTGACTTGAGGTCTGGGCATCAGGGGAGGGCCACCCTGAAGGAGATGGGGTGAAAGGATGAGGCTGCCCAGCAAAAGGAGAAATGAGAGGAGATGGTGGGAGACTGGCCTGCCCAGAAGTTACAGCCAGCCCTTCTGGGTTCTCACTTTTGAATTCTTTCCAAAACGAGCACTCCTTAGCTTCTGAGAAAGAAAAGCACTGCGATTCGGGTTGAAAAATAAAGCATTTATTTTAGAAGTTAATTGAAAGGGTAAAGGGAGAAGAAAACTTAATATTTTATTTGTATCTACTCGAGAATGAAACCAAAGATCACACAGCAACACGCAAATTATATGAAGCAACGAAAGCTAAAGTGTGATGGGGCTAGAGGGAGTGAGGTGAGAAGGATCCAGGCCGGTGGTCTGGCCCCTCTTTTCCACCCAAAACTATAAGTGAATCTCCACTGAGAGGCACCCATATAAGGGAGATGGAAAGAAGCGATGTTAAATAAATAATAGGAAACAACGATGTTAACAATAACAATAAAAGAGCGACGAGGTTAGATGTGTTGGAAGGACTTGCATATAATTTGGAGAAGTTTCAATTGCTTTCGAGCAGCCGCTTCTACAGTGCTCTGGGAGTCTTGCTGGATTAGTGAACTTGGGATCCGAGAGTTCTCAGTCCTTTCGGAACGCGACCAATCCCTGGCTCTCCAGCAGGCGGTAATTACCAGCAGATGGTAGAGGATGGACCAAACCAGGTGTCCGCTGTTGCTTGCAAATAGCTGAGCGATCCCAGCCATGTGGGCCCTTTTCTGGAGTCCGACCTACGTGGAGAACCGATCGGAGCCAGCAACTCCCCGCACAATTTCCCTGAACTAATCCATGCTACCTTAGAGAATTTACAGCAAACCAAAGAATGAGATCGATAAAATTTAGGTAAGGAAGGGAGTATAAGGTTATCCTTTGGAAACATACATGATTTTATATACTCTAAATAAATCTCCAGTACATGTTTGTGCCCCAGTTAGACTTTGCATTATTATTTATCACTTCCTTCCCATCCCTTCATTCCTTGCCTAATCGCGCTTAGCAGAGTGGCTCCTTCGCCTCTGAGTCGTGTGGTCCGGCCAATTCACTACCCCCTGCGTTTGGGCTCCTGCCCTGAGGTTGCGCAGGCCAGCGCGCTAGGGAGATTTTCAGCACCACGGACAGCACAAGTCCCTCCAGGCCTGCCCTTCAAGACTTTTTCCTTAGCGCCAAAACTTTTCTGGTGGGAATAGAATGGAGAAAAGAAAAAGAGAAGGCCGGGAGACAGCCAGGTGGGATAAAGGGGAAAGTCTGTGGCTTCGGGGAAGAGACCCTGACCTGACAGAAAACGTCTTGGAATCCCCCATAACCGTCCCCCCAGGACGTACACATATTTCCCGGCCCCGGATGCTGTGCCCCGCCATAGTCAGTGGACAGCCGAGTACTTCATTCGTTTCTGTTTCTGTCTCTGGTTGCAGAACCAGACCCTCACCACGTTCTTTTTAAGGTCCAGTTTCTCCGCGATGGCCGCTATTTTCTCAGATGAGGGCCGCGGCTGAATGGCGAAGTAGGCCTCAAGTGAGCGCTTCTCTGGCGCCGCGATGGACGTGCGTTTGCGCTTCCGTTCGCTGCCGTTGAAGAGCTCCGGCTTGCTGTTTTTCTCTCGGTAGGCGGCCTCGGCTTCCTCCAGCCAGGCCTGGAGCACTGGCTTGAGCGCGATCATGTTGTTGTGCGAGAGAGTGAGAGACTCGAACCTGCAGATGGTGCTCTGGCTGAGCGAGCCTACGCCCGGGATCTTGAGGTTGGCTAGAGCCGCGCCCACGTCCGCCTGAGTTACCCCCAGCTTGATGCGCCGCTGTTTGAAGCGCTCCGCGAAGGCCTCCAGCTCTCGTGGGTCCGACTCCACGTCACTGAGGCAGGCGGGCATGGCGCTGTGAGGCGCCACGGCGTGTGGATGGCTCATGCCCATGGCCTGGTGCAGGTGGCCCATGGCGCCCAGGTGGTGCGGGTGGATCTGCGCCGGCATCACCGAGTGCTCCGGAGCGCCCAAGCCGCTGACGCTCAGCGTGGGCGAGATATGCTCTAGCAGGTCGCCCTCGAGGCCCTGGTGCACCGCGTGGTGCGGGTGCGAGGTGAGCGCGGCCGGGTGGGAGATGGGCACGGTGGACGAAGTGGACGTGCAGGGCACGCTACTCATGGTATGGTAGGTGGCGTCGGGCTTGAACGGATGGTTCTTGCCGTGGGAGACGATATCCACCGCCGCCAGAGCTTCGGCGCGTGCCAGCAGGCTCTCATCAAAGCTTCCAAATATATTACCCTGCAGCTGCAAGCGAGAAGG
Organism: Molossus molossus; assembly: GCF_014108415.1. Taxonomy (NCBI): domain Eukaryota; kingdom Metazoa; phylum Chordata; class Mammalia; order Chiroptera; family Molossidae; genus Molossus; species Molossus molossus. Next base: position 26,568,048 of record NW_023425377.1, read on the forward strand.
CGCACAGCAGGGTCAGTGGGGAATACTGTCAACTCAGGATTAAAACACATTTTCAAGCAACCGAGATGCCTCTCCTCAAAGCCCAGGTCATAAAAATTAATACGGAGACTGAGGCTCTGCTTGAACAGACGTGTGGATCAGAGACATGAATGAGAGAGAGCGCGCGGGGAGAAAGCGCGGGGGAGACAAGAGAGGGGTTCAGACAGCGGCGATTGTTCTGGGCGACATGAAAAAAACATGAAGCAAGTGCCTGTCAAAAAATGTGCCTTAGAGCGGTAATTATGCTCCACTACGTACCTGCGGGGCTGGGAGACAGACTCGGCGCATGGCCTCGGAGCCGGAGTGCAGGCTGGAGAATTTGGGTTCTTGAAGCACCGGGTGCATGCCGAAAGGCTGCTTGGTGTTCATGGTCATCATCTTCGCGCGCCTGGCAGGGAGGCAGCGAGGGACATGAATCAGGCTCGTCTCGCTCGCTCGCCGCGCTCCAAGTGAGCGCCGCTCAGCGCCCGCGCTCCCCTCGCCCTCTCGCTCGCTGCCTCCCCTCTCCCCCACCTGCTTCTTCACTCATCTTACAAGCAGCCTGCCAGGAAGGGCCCGGGAGCGCGCAGGCGTGCTCACGCGCCGGGGACTCGCAGGGGCCGCCCGGGAGGCAAGGCCAGGCAGCAGCTCTCTGCGCGCCTCTCTGCGCCCGCCACGGCCGCCCGGGCCACGGCATTTATACCCGGGCCCGAGCCTCTCCCGGTCTGCCCCGCCCCGCCTGGATGCAGCCCTGCCGACCTTCCGGATTCTTTCTTCTTCGCGTGAACTCCCCCACCACCCCAAAAGTCCCAAACCTCTCCGTCCGGTCCCAACTCGCGCTGCCTAGATCCAAGGGCAGCCCGGGGCTGGGCAGGACCCAGAAGCTGACCCTACTCCAACTCTCTACCCCCCCCCCCCACACACACACACACGCACACACACACTCCTTGTCGGACCGGCTGCCGCCAAACTGCCCATTTCCAGGGCGCTCCTGGCCCCACGCCCGAGCCGTCCACTAGAGTCCAGACCCAGGGCTCAGTGAAGAGGCGCCGCTAAGCACCCAAGCGGGCTCCGGGAGGAGTGAGGGGCTGCCATAACGAGCCCCAGGCGACCCCCATTCCCTAACTGCCAAGCGTTGTTGAGGTGGGGGAAGTAACTGCCTGCCCAGTCCAGGAGGCCTGTGGCTTCCTCCCCACGCTTGCCTTTCTTGCCTTTGCTTAAGACAACTTGGCTCCTTCCCCGTCTCCTCCACCCGCCAGTATTTTTTTTTAGAAGAGTGAGTTCAGAACTGCTGGGCCGCTAGTGCTAAGGAGCCCCAAATCCCGAAACAATAGCTACCGTGTTTGAGCTCCTGATGTGTGCTAGGCAACTTAGAGAGTTAACTCGTGGAGTCATCACACCCTATGGAGTAGGTACTGTTATTTTATAGATAAGGAAAACAAGGGTCAGAGGGTTACGCGATTGGCCCAAGACAACATGGCTGGTTGGGAACAGCCATTCATTCACTTGCTCCTCCCGTTATCCATCCCGCAAATATTTCCTCGTGGCCTACTGTGTGCCAGGCGCCAACGCTGGACTTCCCAGGGTCTTAACCACCTAACTACTTTGTCTTCCTTCCCGAGTTTTGGAACCGAAGTGCTCCGGGGTTAGTACTGCCCTGCCTCCCCTCTGCTCTCATCCCCTCTCCTTCCCTCCTCTCCTCTCCTTTCCCTGCGCTAGTAAACATCGTGAATAATGGATGGGGAATCCTGGGACTGTGGCCGCGCCGCCCTCAAGAGAGAGCAAAACCAGGTTCAGAGAGAAGCCCTCAGCGCCCAGCTGAGCCCGCGTCGCGGAGGCCGCCGCCTCCACCCGAGCAGAGGCCTTGGGGGTTTCAAAGATCTGCCCAGCTTGCGGGCTGAGCCTCGTGCGCCGCGGGGGAAGGAGGGAGGCGGGTTTCTCAGATGTCACGTGGTGGGGGTTGGGGTGTTGGAGGGGGCCACCTGGGCACCTAAAAGGAGGGCCTGCCTAGATCCCGGCTTGGCGTTCTCGGGTCTCGCCCACCCTTCTCCGCGTCGGAGCCCTTGCCGGGGTTCTGCCCTGTAACTGTGTAAAAGGACTCAGCCCGGGTGCGGGAGATCATGCAAAGCCCTTCTGCTAAACCTCTCTGAGCCTCAGTTACCTGGGCTCTATAATGGGAATTGCACTAGTGTTTACCTTCTTCGGTTCCGCGAAGACGTTTTGAGCTAAAGTCGAAAGGAAAGCATTGAGCACGGACCCGTAGTGTTCAGTAAACCTCCTCAATAAACCTCCTCACAAGCTGGTGCTTTGGGGCACTGGCCCTGCCTCAGAATCAAAACGTACCTCCGCCCCTTGCTGACTGGGAGGCCATGAGCCATTTCAAGGTCTTTACTACAGTTTCCTCATCTGTTAAATGGAGGTTACAGTTTCTCCTCTACTGATGGTTGTGAGTGGTACACTGACATAAGCATTTGGCATAGTGCCTGGCACACTGAAATCATGAAATAAGCCCTGGCCAGTTCTGCTCAGCGGTTAGAGCATCGACCTGCGGTCCAGAGAGACCCAGGTTCAGTTCCCTCTTAGGGCTAGTACTTTGGTTGCAGTTTGTCCCTGGCCCTGGTTGGGTCGTGAGGGTGGCAGCCACTCGATGTGTCCCTTTCACGTCGCTGTTTCTCTCTCTCTCTCTCTTCCTCCCACTCTGTCTGAACAAAAAATGAAAAAATGTCCTTGGGTGAGGATAAAAGAAAGAAAGAAATCATGGAATAAGTGTTCCTCTCTTCTTCTTCCTTCAATTTAAAGAGAAAGCACTTGGGAGTGGGAGTGGGAGTGGCCTGGGTCATCTCCCTGGAAAATGCTTGGTCTGCAGGTGCAAACTGGACCCCAGGTCTCCTCCATTCATTCAGCACCTGCTAGGTGCCAGACCTCCTGCAGAGGGGCTGAGACACCACTATGGATCAGACTCCTTGCCCACCCTCTAAAGTCCACCACAGAGCCCTGGCCGGTTTGGCTCAGCGGTTAGAGCGTCGACCTGCGGTCAGGAGAGACCCGGGTTCGGTTCCCGCTGAGGGCACGTACTTCGGTTGCAGTTTGTCCCCGGCCCTGGTTGGTCGTGCGGGTGGCAGCCACTCGATGTGTCCCTTCACATCGATGTTTCTCTCTCTCTCTCCCTTCCTCTCTCTCCCTCCCACTCTATGAAAAAAAAAAAAAAAAGTCCACCACAGAAAATTGACTGGAAACTTGCATCGCAGTGGAGGGAGGTAGCTTCATGCATAAGGCACAGAATAAGGCTGGTGGGATTCTTGAAATAGAGAATATGCGCCAGAACTGTGGGCCTCAGGAGACCTGGGCTTTGGACAGCATTCTTAAACTAGGTCTGTCCCAGAAGGAGAGGCCTGGACTGGATGACTGCTAAGTGCTTCGGCTCTAGCAAAAGACTATCATTCTGGTTAATTTAAGTGAAACACATTTTGAGCAAATCAGAGCTTCTCTCCAGGGACACTCAACTCCCAACAAGCTGAATGCAGTGTTATTTTATCACTCACCAGCATTTCGGACCATTCATTCTTGTTTTCTGCCCAAAGCCAAAAGAGGAAAGGATATTGCATCCTCCAAGAAGCGGAATCTGGAACTAGCCTGGCCCCAGATCCTTGAGACCCACACTAATCCTTAATACCTTAGTTGTCTGTGACGCTGAACCTCCAGAAACAAAGGGAAAGGCCCAACCACATCCATTCTTCTCTGCTTTGTCTGGGAGATACTAGCCTGGGTTGAGGTCAGGCAGGGGTCAACAATAGAGCAAAACCAACTGGGCCCCTTAGGCCTCCAGTGCTAACCTTCAGCTCCTCAGTCTCCGCTCCAGCATCCCAAGGCATCAGGATCACAAATCAAAACCCAAGCTTGCATCTGGCAACCCGTGTTCCCTGGGTCTTTCCCATTCTTCCTTGTAAAAAGGTCTACTAGCAGCTCTAGGTGGCCACAGTAGGGTGACACCCATCCTTATGGACCAGTCTTCCTGAGAAGGCCCTGGAGATAACCAACTGGATAAGAAAGGAGGGAAAGACCATACAGAAAGCAATGGGAAGGAGAGCCTTCGAATACAGTTGACAACATTCTCTACACTTTACAGGATTTGAACATTTAAATTTTGTTAGGAGCAAGTCCAGTGAAATAAATTAGCTGGGTGTGTAAACGGGAAGATTGGGACTGTGATAAGCTGGAGAACACATGCCCCGACTCTTGCCTTAAATGAATGAACGTTTATTTTGTTAATCCTCACCCGAGGATATTTTTCCATTGATTTTTAGAGAGAGTGAAAGGGAGGGAGGGAGAGAGGAGCATCAATGTGAGAGAGACACATTGATTGGTTGCCTCCCTCATGACCCCGACTGGGGCTGGGGATGGAACCTTCAACCCTTCGGTCCTCGGGCCAACACTTTGCTGAGCCAAACCGACCAGGGCTGAATGAATTAATTTAATTAATCATAATTAAATTACAATAATTGCCCACTGATTTCTATGAGCACACATGCACACACACATACACACACACACACACACATCGTATAAACCAAACAAAATCTGTCTGAGGGTCCAAGTAAAAACCACATGGGCAAGTGACACTAAGGGGGCATTTTCTTCATTCTACAATCATTTCAAAATACCTATGGGTCTTGTGATCGATTCTGTATAAGTTCCGCTCGCTAACCGATTGCGCCACTGGAACTCCAATTGTGATCGATTCTGTAGCTATAGTGCACACTGTTTCAGGGGCTGAGTCTAGTGAGGACATAACATTGCCACATGTAAGTTGAAATCGGGACGTAATGCACGATGTCCTAGGGAAGGACTAGTCCTGCAGGGGTGCTGGGGCAGGGAGCAAAGGCATTTTCCTGTGGGTCAGTGGTTTTCAACTTTAGTGTGAGTGGGAATCATCTGCAGCCTCTTAAAATACAGCATCACAGGACCACAGAGATTCTGACCGCAAGGACTAAGGTGACTTTTAACAGACATCCATGATTCATACGCAGGTGATCTGTACTCAAAGAGACAGTTTTCCTTCTCTGAGTTTTTTGCATTGTTCTCTATTATCCCTTAAGAACGTGCTATTTTGTTGTCTCTGCTCCTTGAAAGACCCTGGGATTTCTTTGAGGATGAGTCTTATCAGGCCCTGTGTCTCATTAAGAAGCTTAATATAAAATTTGTGTTAAATGAATGCAGGCATGAATAATGTCGCCCCTCCCCCCAGGATTCTGACCTATGCTGGTCTTGACAACAAGAAGAGTCCTTCTGGAGTGGTTTCTGAATGCCAAGCTCTGGGCTATGTGGGTTAGAAGTATTGTACACTGAATCCCCACATCATTCCAGTGAGGATGATAATATTATTTCCATTTTACAGATGAGAAAACGGAGGCCCAGAGAGAGTGAACTGCCCAAGGCCACACAGTGAAGCATGGTAGACTGAGCACTGGAACCCAGGTTTATCTTAACTGACATCCTGGGCTAGCCCCAGTTTCAAGGCCCCGAAGCTCAGGAGCTAAGGAAGTGGGATGAGCCTGGTTTTACTTCTCTCCCACAAGGCAAAGCCTGGCTTTCAGGGGCTCACAGGCTGGCCCTGCTCCAGGCTTGCTTCCGGAGGTGATCGCTTGGAGAAGCCAGCAACGACCCCCTCCCACCTTCGTCCCTGGCCAAGCTCCACCCCCAAGAGTTGGGGAGAGGGAAGAGGGGTGGAATGGGAGATGGCCTGATAGGACAGCCGAACTCAAGATGCCATCGCGGGGAGGCAGCTGGCGAGGCTGCCTGGCCAGGTGTTCGCAGCCGCCCGCCTCGCCTTCCTCTCCCTTTCTCTCATCTCCTTTCACAAACTTCTCACATGTACCGGCCGCCTGCGCAGCTGCTGTAGGACTCGCCTGTCGGCCGCTCGCCTTGCATTGTCTGCAAGGACCCAGACGATCCGAGATGCCCAGAGGGACTCAGGGGCCCGAGGCCCAGCATCCATAGGGGATAGGCACGCGCCAGGAGCCCTCCCCTCCCTTGGGGTCCCCACCGAGGACAGAACACAAGCTCTCAAGCAGTAGGGCTCCAGGCAGGCCCCTGACCCCATCCAGCCTCAGTTTTCTCATCTAAAAAATGAAGGCACAGAGCCAAGAGAACTCCAAGAGCCCCTCTCCATCACACCTATTCACTGAACACATTTATTGAGCACCTACTATGTGGCAGCCGCTATGTTAGGAAATAGGAATTCAGCTGCAAAAAAGACAGCAGACACCCCCTACTCACACTTACCCCCTACCCACCCTACTCGCTACAACGCACCCTCTCAAATGATGCTTGAGCAGGTGAGCAATAAAAACATTAAAAAAAAAAGATCCCCTCCAGTAGTGAGAGCTGCTAAAGAAAAAATAAACCAGGGTGATGGAAGAGAGAATCTGTGGATAGAAAAGGAAGAAGTGACCTTTGAGCTAAAGCCTTAGGGATAACATTGAAGACAAGGGGAGCAATACGTGTGAACGCCCTGGGGTGGGAGCATGTGTGGGGTAGTCTGGGAAGAGCAGAAAGGCTAGAGGGGTGGGAGTGTGGTGAGGGGGCTTGGATGTGGGAGATGATAACGTCAAAAGGCAGGCCTTGGGATTTGCGGGGGTGGGGTATTGTTCCGTGGAGAGTGGGAGCCACCAGCGAGTTTAACCAAGGCTGTGATGGCATGTGAGGTCTGTTTCTGGTGGCTGCTTGGGTTGCCGTGGTCCAGAGTGGACGAGAGTAACCCTAAGTGTTCTGGGTTTAGTCTACTGCTTCATGGAGGATCGAGGTCAATAGTTTGGATTTGAGGGTCCATTGCCCAGAAGATGTCCCAATAACCTCCCACAGTTAGTGCTTCGCTTTTTCATACCCCCCCCCACTCTCAATGTGGCCCCCCACCTTGTCTTCATCTTTGAGCTCCAGACTTCAGAATACCTGTGTCAGCAGCATGGCCAGCTCTGTGCTTATCCTCAAGAATCTGGCCTCAATAAATGCAGGGTCCTTTTTCTGACACATGAGGACTGGTTTTACCTTCTTCTGCTCCAGTTCATAGGCATCTTAGAGTTCAAAGTCATAAAGGAATCCCTAGGTGGCCTAGTTGGCTGTCATCTCTTCTAGGGCCAAAGGACCAGGCCATTTCTCTTACCCAGCCAGTTTGGTTGGGAAGCGGCAGATAGGGGTGGTGGGCAGAGCACGGGAAGTCTGGATTCAAACATGGACATGGAGCTAACCTGCTTAAGTGACCCTGGACAAGTCACTTGGGGGCTCTGGGCCTCAGTTTCCTCATTCCTACAAGGCAGACAAGCTCCCCGGGCCCTCTCAGTGTGGGTATGCCAAGGTTCTAAGTGTAGATCTTGGGAAAATGGTAAGGGCCAAATCTACCAGCCTAAATGGAAACCAAGTTCTGACGGTTCTGCAGGGGGCTCTGTTGCTGTGTGTGTTCATCAACTGCTTGCTGAGTGCTTCCTTTGTGCCAGGCACACGCCGGGGTCTGAAGATACAAGAACAAACAAGGGCTTCGTGGGTGCTGCTTCCAGAAGGTGAGAGTCTGTGTTGTCATTTTCGGTCTTCACAATAAGTCCCTAGAAGCGAACATTATCCCTCCATCTTTTCTTTACAGACAGATAAGGAAACTGAGGCTCAGAGAGGTGCTGTAACTTGTCTGCCAATGCACAGCTCTTGTTTCTTGAGCTCTTCCTCTGCCTGGCTCTGTGCACCCTTACAGCTACCCTACCCACGAAGTAGGTACTACACTGCCTGTGTCACAGATGGAGCGCTGAGGCTCAGAGAAGTTAAGTGTGTTCCTTGAGGCCACACAGGAATAATTGGCAGGGATAGGATTTGAACTGAGGTCTGCTGCTGGAGACCACAGACCCCCCCCCCAACACACACCCCAGGCAGCCCGCAGGAAAAGGGGGTGAAACTTCCTGCCACCTGTTCACTCCCCCAATAAGCTCTGGAGCAACAAAGGGAAATGCAGCCATTAACCAGCCTCTAAATTTAAAAAACAATGAAAAAAAAACAAGAAGAAAAAGAAAGGTAGGAAAGAAAAAGAGAGAGGGAAAACAAGGAAGGCTTTGCTCCCATCAGGGGGGGAAATCGGCGTCTTGTCGCCTAGCTCCATGCCCTGATTTATGATAAAAAATTTAGAGGAAATCATTTATATTTTAAAGGATCTAAATAGCTGCATGAAAGTTTTATCTAAAGTGCCACTGTATTTATAGGCAGTTCTTCCATGCTGGAGGTAATTAATAGATGTATAAATCGCAGGGCTCCGGGCTCTCCTGCCCGCAGGGCTGGATGGCGCGGGCCTGGGCTCTCGGGGACCTTTCGGGAAGGGGCGGCAGCAGCGGAGAGACCCGCACCGCACCCCCTCCCTCTCCAGCCGCCACCCCGCCCCAGCGCTGTGGTTTGTGAAGCCTTTTCTGGGACCCCGGAGATTACTCATATTAGGCTAGTGGACGCAGCTGAACCCGAGCTGTGGTTCCCGGCTGCCCACTTTCTAGTGTCTTTCCAGAAAGGTCAAGAGAGAGCCAGAGAGGCGGCACCGGCCCTCTTTCCTGCCCCAAGCCAGCAGCAGGGAATTTACCACCCCGCCCTGGCCGGCTAGAACGCGTCCTCACAAATGAAATCCGGGGCTCCCTCCCTCCTCCACCCCAACGTAGCCAAACTCCCTTTTCTCTCTGCGCCCCTGCTTACGTGCCCAAGCCGGGCGCTTGTTTTGGAAAAGGAACCGATTGAGAGGCCGGCAGATCTTGGCTTACTTTAATTAAAGCTGTGAAATATTGATGGTTTTGGCTCTGTCTGTGGCCACCACACCTTACAGGCAGGGAGAGAAGCCCAGGGATGAACAAGTTGAGGAAGGCCAGATGGTTTCCTTTCAGAAACAGCCCTACAGACCTACAGAGGTGTCACTGCCTGAGATCATCACCCATCCCTAAATAATTAATGGGTCTCCTGAATTTGCAAAGGAAAAAAAAAAAAAATCTACCAAACTGGAAATAACTGTGAGGACTCATTGGGTTTGAACCTTTGGAAAGGAGGAGAGGGTGTGCTTACCTCGTGGGCCGAGGGTGGACAGAATGCAGCTACCTTGGCCAGCTTCCGTCGCTGGGTCCCTGCAGCAGGGTCATGTCGAGAGCTTTGTGTCAGTATCTAGGGCAGAGAGGTCCTTCCCCATCCAAGCACACTTCTTTCTCTTCCTTGGGAGACCAAAGAGGGGCATTTCTTAGGAGAAACTATCCAGCTCCCTTTTCAAAGCTCTTTAATTTCCCAGGCTCTGATAATGTGCCACCAAAAAGTGGGTTTCAAAGAAACTTACATGGTCCCCTATTTACTTACCATTAAATTTGAGCTGGAGGATAAAAGTGTGTGTGTGTGTGTGTGTGTGTGTGTGTGTGTGTGTTTAACTTGTCCCGTGGCCCCAAACACAGCCCTACAGATAGAGTTGCCATCCTAGGACATCAGGATACTTTGACCTAGTGGGTTCATTTACGGGACCTGGAGGGGGAATGATGTTGGTGCTGTTGGGGGTGGTGGTGGAGACATTATTCCCTGAGATCCATGCCTTCTGTCTGGTCCATCCCATTTGGGTGAACTGGGGTAAAAGATTATTTCCGCTTTTGACACAAATTTGACCTTGCCATGGACATATTTTAATACATTAGTCCAGAAGAATTTTACAGACAGTGACTTCTCTTTACCAAAAATCATCACTTAACAAATAGAACAAAATACTTTAAATAATACTACCCTTGGCCAGCTGGTGTAGCTCAGTGGATTGAACATCCTCCCATGGACTGAGAGGTCCTGGTTCGATTCCCCAACAGGGCAGATGTCCAAGTTGTGGGCTTGATCCCCTGTAGGGGGCGTGCAGGAGGCAGCCCATGGATGTTTCTCTCTCACATTGATGTTTCTATCTCTCTCTCTCAAAAATCAATAAAAACAAAAGTTTAAAAAAAATAAATAAATAAACAACACTACCCTGTTCCATTTCTTCCCATGTATATTGATCTATAATTATTATACTTACCAAACAATTTTTAAAATATAACAAATAGGACATGAAGGTCTGGCCCAATCATTGGGTTCAGCACTCAAGTTCTCTCTATAGAGAAGCTAGAAGTTTCTCTCCTGCCTTTTCAGACACTTTTTCTTTCCGTGAGAAGGGCAGTTCCTTTCCTCTGCTCTCGCATCCTGCTTCCCAAGCAGTGGAGAGAGTTTTCATGCGTTTGCAACAGGTCTGGTGGTAAACAGGACCTGGAAGTGAATGTCACATCCCGAGAGGCTGCAAGGTATGGTAGGTGGCGACTCTGTTCCATTTCATTTCACATTTATAACCTCCTTTTTCTCCAAAGAGCATGTTACACACAATGGGCCCGTTCCAGTGCAGGAGAAATGACTGCATCCTTTGTGAATGAGCGGGAAGTCTTCCAGGTGGTGAGCCTTTGATAACTGCTGTGAATGAGGAGGGGTCTGTGACAGGGGATGACCAGAGGGCTTGGGGGAATCAGAGAAGCCTTCTCTGAGTTGCTGAGACCCAAATGAGGAGAAGGACCCAGCCATATGACAATCTCTGGGAAGAGAGAATAGTTAGATGCTGTTCTCCAAACTGGGAACCAGTTTGCGTGTTCAAAGACCAAGAACAAGACTACTGTGTCTGGAGCCAATGAGACGAGAGGAAATTCAGGGGATGAGTTTGGAGAGGTGGAGAGATCAAATAGGACCTTATAAATCCTGGTAAGAAACTAGTGCTTTATTCCAAGTGCAATGAAGGTTTTAAACAGGAAAGTGATTTTTTTTTTTATCCTCACCCGAGGATATTTTTCCATTTTTTTGTACAGATAGAGTGGGAGGGAGAGAGAGGAAGGAAGAGAGAGAGAGAGAGAAACATCGACGTGAAGGGACACATCGAGTGGCTGCCACCCGCACGACCAAACAGGGCCGGGGACTGAACCCGGGTCTCTCCGGACCGCAGGCTGATGCTCTAACCACTGAGCCAAACTGGCCAGGGCAGGAAAGTGATATTTTGATAAAAGTCTCATAAAAGGGGACACAACCTAGGTTGGAGACAGGCTGTTGGCAGGGAGGTTTTTCAGAAAAAAGTGATACTCTTGCTGTTCCTTCTGGCTAGAATGCTCTTCCCCCAGAGTCCCGCTCACCCTGACACTTCCTTCAGGGGTCACCTTAGGTGTCAGTGAAGCCGTCCTGGACCATATAAATGTCAACTACCTCGCCACCACCCCCATTTCCTGTGCCCCTCTTCTGCTTTATTTGTCCCCATAACACTCATCATCTTACATACCTTATAGTTGTTTTTCACTTATTTATTAGTTTCTTGTCTATTTTGCTCATGGAATGTGAGTGTGACAAAGGCAGGGACTTGGTTTTAGTGACTTCTATACACCCAGCATCACCGACACTGTCTGGAGCTCAGTGAATATGTGTGGCGTGAGAGGATGAACCTGGGCTGGGCTCTGACATCTGAGTGACACTGCCTGTGCTATTGATTTGGCATATATTTTGAAAAGGTTAGCTCTGTCTGCATCTCCTCATTCAGACCCCCCTGTGTGTGGTCTTGGAAGGTATCCAAGGTGAGTGTCCAATGTGGGCATCAACCTCACCTCGTACCATGTTCCCCATCATTCCGCTCTCGTCCCAAACGTGCTAAGCCCATTCCCATCTCAGAACCTTTGCCCTCCGGTTCCCCTGTCTAGAATTTTCTTCCCTCATTTCTTCATCTGCTGGCTCTTTCTTGTCTTTCAGTTCTTAGCTCAAATGTCACCTCACCGGAGAGGACTTCCCTGGCCTTCCCTGACTCCCCAATCAAAACTATTTCCATCCACCCTGCCCCCATCAGTCACGTTCTATCCCATTACCACATTCTAATTTTTCTACCTCGTACTCATCCCTATTTGAAAATGACTTGTTCTCAGCCTGCGGTCCTGAGAGACCCGGGTTCGGTTCCCGCTAAGGGCGCGTACTTCGGTTGCAGTTTGTTCCCGGCCCTGGTTGGTCGTGCGGTGGCAGCCACTCGATGTGTTCTTTTTTTTTTTTTTATCCTCACTCGAGGACATTTTTCCATTCTTTGTACAGATAGAGTGGGAGGGAGAGAGAGGAAGAGATAGAGAGAAACATCGACGTGAAGGGACACATCGAGTGGCTGCCACCGCACGACCAACCAGGGCCGGGAACAAACTGCAACCGAAGTACGCGCCCTTAGCGGGAACCGAACCCGGGTCTCCCAGGACCGCAGGTCGATGCTCTAACCGCTGAGCCAAACCGGCCAGGGCAAAAAATGACTTGTTCTTTTACTGGCTTATGTGGTTCTCACCCAGGTGCTTTCACTAGAATGTAAGCTCCATGAGAGCAGACCAGGTCCTCCTTGCTTCCGGTGGAGTGGCCAGTGCCTAGGCAGGAGGTGCTCCCAACGTGTGCTGAATGGATGCGTAAATGACTACATAAGCCAGGCAAGGAGGCTGGCCTGGAGCCGCAGGGCAAGTGATTGGCACTGCCCAGGAAATCCAATTCCCAGGTCCCTCCTCCCCTTTGGGCCACATCGCCTTCCCGATGTATGTGGGAAAAGATACCCAAAAAGATAAACAAGAAAAGCTGAAACTTTTCTAAGCCCAAACTGCAGGGGAAACGCTGAGCGCTTGTGGAGGAAAGAAGAAGCATGTCCCGGCTTCGGGAGGGTCACTGCTTCCATTGTTCACCTGAGCCTTTGGGTCAAGAAAGCAGATTTCTGACATCATAAAACCGATGAAGACAAAAAAAAAAAAACACAAACTCGACACTGGCTATGACATGACTGTTCCACTGTACAATCTGATCGAGGAAATGTATCTAGGATTACCCAGACAGTCAATTATTCATGAGCTAAACGTCCAGGCATCAATTACCTGGCTTGATGCTCTTATTCATTAAGGAGATTGAACAGCCCAACTTAACAAAGCAGGAGAAAGTTGCTAAGTAACAGAAGTTACCTGACCAGCCCACAACACTGCAACCTCCACAATATGAGTCCTTTCATGGCAAGAGAGGGCCCAGGGATCACTGGCAGGACAGATCAAGTGGTAAACCCCACCGGGGCTAGTTTCAGCTTCGGCAAAGGGAAGGGGGCTTAGGGCAGAGGGTCTGGATTTAGAGACAACAGAAGGAACGGACAAGATAGAAGCTAAACCTTTTCCAAATGAGGGAGTGGTACATACCGTAAGGAATTAGAGTATTTCATAACACACATCAATGAGCATTTTAAATAAAAGTCAAAGAGGCTTATCTAGCATAACATTGAGCAAAAGTGAACTACAAGTACAACAAAAATTCCCCTGGGTGATTCGAATCCTTGGATTTTTCTCTCCAGGCACCCACCTGAGAGTGAGTCTAAAAGTCATTCTAAGGATAGAAACATTTACAAACAGGATACAAAAGTTTATATAGAGGACAGAGAGTTTTATACACTCGACATAATTAACTTTCTCCTTCTAAAAACTTGTTCCACTATAAATAAAACTATAATCTCCTCGATGACTACTCTCAGTACGTGTCTGTGTTATTTTTATAATCAGAAAAAAAGACTTCTGTATTTTTCGATTTGAACATACGGATCTTGAGGAAAAGAGTTTGTGTTTTGGACTTCAATGGGCAAAGCGGTTGACGTGGATTTATCAAAAAATCAGGATGCTCACCATGTCCAGTGTATTGCTGTGGGACTTAGTGTGGTGTGGGTGGGACCAGTCACATAATTTGCAGGGCCCAATGCAAAATGACAATGTGGATCCCCTTGTTCAAAAATTATTAAGAATTTCAAGATGGCAATAGCAGAGCTGTATTTTATTTTTTAATCCTCAGCCGAGGACACTTTTCTATTTATCTTCAGATAGAGTGGGAGGGAGAGAGAGAGAGAGAGAGAGAGACAGAGAGAAACATCGATGTGATAGAGCCACATCGACTGGTTGCCTCCTCCTGCATGACCCGACCAGGGCTGGGACGAACTGCAACCGAGGTACATGCTCTTGAACAGAATCGAACCCACCACTCTTTGGTCCACAGGCTGATGCTCTAACCGCTGAGCTAAACCTGCCAGGGCAACAGTAGCAGAGCTTTAAAGGAAGCACCCTTCCTAAGCACTGGGCCTCGTGACGCACCCAGGAAGCTGGCCCCAGGTGGCAGGGCTAAGAGCACAGGCCTTCCAGTGACACAGACCCCAGTGTGAGCCTGGCTTCACCTTTACAAGCTGTGAGGCCTCAGTGAGTCTGTTTTCTTGGGGATAATAATAGGAGCAGAAAAAGACCAAGCCTGGCACATGTTAATCACTCCATGGGGATCATTATCTTTAATGCTGTGGAATTGTTAATGACAAAAGTTCTTGACAATGGACAGGGTCTACTCCAGGGTGGATGCTAAGTGTCTACCTGGGGTAACTCAAGCATGCAAACTCCAAAAACAAGGCAAAAACACTTTCTCCCTGCACTTGGGTATCACCTGGTGCAGGGTTCAGTGGAATTCCTTTCTCCCCATAGCTATTAGCTTCTGAGTAGGGCCTGATTTGGGTTGAATATTTCATGTGAGGTGAGGCTGTTGCAAGTTTGATAACTGATGTTCATTCTGAGCCAACATCATTTGGCTCATTCATTCATTCATTCATTCATTCATTCAGGAAATACTTTGATGGTCATGTGCTGGCAAGAGGGAAGAAGAAAATGATAAGCAGTTTTTAGCTGCAGGGTAGGGGAGTGGGCATGGGGACATGCATTCTGGGAAAAACTGCCTCCACCCTTCACGTGACTGATTGGTTCACATCTTTTCAGGTCTCAGCTCAAACGTCAGCTCCTCAGACAGGCCTTCCTCCACTACCCTCCTTCAAGAAGACTACCAATAACTCTGTCCTGCCACCCCACTTCTCGCCTTCATAGATCCTGTTGACTTCTCTGTAAACCACAGGGACCATGTCTTGTTCATTCTGTATCTCTAGAACACAGAGAATGGCCTGGCTCATAGCAGAAGCGCAGTAAATATTTTTCAATAAATTAATGAATAATGTACTAGGGAAATTTGATGGTGCCATGGGAGCACAGAGGAGAAGTGTTGCATTCTGCCTGAAATCGTTGCTGACGGCTTCCCAGAGGAGGTGCCTTTTCAGATGAGTCTTGAGGGATGCGACGTAGTTTGACAGGCAAACGAAGGTGGGGAGATATGCCAGTCAGAGGAATAGGTATGCAAAAGCCAGCAGCCCAGGAGGCTTCAGGACCTGGAAATGTTTTTGTTTTGTTTTGTTTTGTTTTGTTTTTTGTTTTCTGTTCAGGTAGAGCGGGAGGGAGAGAGAGGAACAGAGAGAGAGAGAGAAACATCGATGTGAAAGGAACACATCGAGTGGCTGCCACCCGCACGACCGACCAGGGCCGGGGACAAACTGCAACCGAGGTACGTGCTCTTAGCAGGAACTGAACCCGGGTCTCTCCGGACCGCAGGCCGCGCTCTAACCCCTGAGCCAAACCGGCCAGGGCATGACCTGGAAATGTTTCAGTGGGACAAAAAGGCAGGGTGCAGAAGGTCAGGAGTCCCGCCCAGAAATTGAAGTAGAAACCAAAATCACTAAAGACATTATGTGTAATTCTAAGGAGGCTCTTTCTTTCTTTCTTTCTTTCTTTCTTTCTTTCTTTCTTTCTTCTTTCTTTCTTTCTTTCTTCCTTCCTTCCTTCCTTCCTCCTTCTTTCTTTCTTCCTTTCTTTCTTCCTTTCTTCCTTTCTTTCTTTTTCTTTTTTTATCCTCACCCGAGGACACTTTTTCATTTTTTGTTCAGATAGAGTAGGTGGGAGAGAGAAGAAGAAGAAGAGAGAGAGAGAGAGAAACATCAATGTGAAAGGGACATATTGAGTGGCTGCCACCTGCACGACCAACCAGGGCCGGGGACAAACTGCACCCGAGGTTCGTGCCCTTAGTGGGAACCGAACCCGGGTCTCTCTGGACCGCAGGCCAACACTCTAACCCCTGAGCCAAACCAGCCAGGGCGGAGGCTGGCTTTTATATACTGGAGTAAAGCACACTCCCATTTATCTGCCTGCTCTGTGCCAGGCACTGATCTGAGTGTAATGGATACAGCAATGAGCAAGTCATACATGATCCCTGCCCTCTGGGAGCTTATCTTCCAGCCGGGAAGACAAACATGACCTAAATACATAATACTTTATTATTTAATCATTACAAAATAATTAAGAGTCTATGTTTGATTAAATGTTACAGAGAAGAGCAGGGTATGACAGCTCATCACAGGAAGATCTAACCTGGTCTAGGGATTGGAGAATCCTCCCCTCTCTGACTCTCAAATTGATCCTGGGAACACCCATTGCTTGATGTCAAAAATTAAGCTGTCTGTACCAATGGGAAAAATTATCTCACATATATATTCATGAGTTCAGGAAGTCCATTCCCAGAAAGATATATTTGGTTTGATGCCATTTATATAATATTTTAAAGCATGAAAAATATTGTTTTTGATACTGGAATAAGTATTGTGGTTCTCTGGGGGGTAGGGGTGAAGGTTGGAATAAAGAATGTCACTGGGGAGGTTGAACTGGATTCATGTTTTATTTCTAAGCTGGGATAGATACACGGATTACGTTTATTCTCTGTATCTTTTCATATTTTGGAAGCATTTCACTTAAAAAAAATAAAGTTAACTGAAGTCTATACTAAGTATTTTTTTTTATCAGTCATTATTACCATTGTAACACATCTGTTCTCCAAGGAAACAGAAATACGTCTGCGGTACCAATGTTTTCACATATTGCAGGGTACATAAACTCCAAGCCCATAAAAGTTTTATTCGGTCCAAAAACTTTCCCCAGTCCTGTAAGTTCTTCCCAGAAATTCTGTATATGAAACAAGAAGGAAGCTAAGGAAAGAAATGTTGGGGTTTTTTTGTTTTTTGTTTTTAATTCTGTCTTCATTAAAGCAACTCTTCTTACAAACTAGGACTTTTTGGTGCCTGGTTGGACCTTTTGCAAATTCCTTTTATTTTTATTTGGGAAAGAGGCAAGTAAAATGAAAAGCAATCCAGGGAAGGCAGGAACGGCGGGAACCTCAAATTCTCACCAATGCCACAGTCCCGGCGCCGGAGGGATAGCACCCGATCGATGGCTAAGTGCACGGGAATGGCCGGTCCCCTGCCCGTCGCAAATGGCTTTCAGTGGTCCCCCTGAGAAAGGACTCTTGGGCGTCTGTGCATCTCTGGACTCTGCGACCCAGGTCAAAGCTGGCATAGGGTAGGAACAATAGGCTTCCTGCTTCCAAATATTTTCTCATGAGTCCACGGTGGGTCTCTAGGTTAGTCCTTAAAATAGCCAGCGAGGAGCAACTGGACTGGCAGCCAGTTATCGATCAGTCAGCAGAGTGCTAGCAGCTGTCATCAGGCCAGAGAAATAGAGAGACCATGTACCTGCCCTCCCCTGACAGAATACATTTCCCCAAATCTTCATCACAGACCTAGAACTAAAAGCCCTAACCAATTTGCTACTTCAGCAGCTGATGTCTAATAATATCCTCTGATAAATGGAGATAAATAGTGTTTGGAAAGTGGACAGTGCTTTGTAGATTGACAGCCCAATCCTAAGAGGCACAAAGGCGTCAAGCCATCATCCGAAGTGAAAGTCTGTACAACCGTCAGCAGTGAAGGCTCTTTTCCACCCTGGACCTGTGCTTTCCGGCCTCTTCAGATGCTAAATCCGTCCACCCGTCCATCCATCCATCCATCCATCCATCCATCCATCCATCCATCTGTCCATCCATCCATTCATCCATCCATCCATCCATCAAAACGTGGCTCAATGGCTCTCTGTGTCAGGTTCCATTCCAGGTTCTGGGATATGAAAATGACCAGGATTCTGGCTTGGAGAAGCAGACAATCAATGTTGACCACATACCCACTGGAAATAGGATCTGGCATAAGATCTCTGAGGAAAAGATCCCCCCTCCAGCTTTGATATGCCAAGTGGATGAGATGATGAGATCAATGATAGTCTTGTCCACGAACGGCCAATGAGTTTGTTATATTCTGGTGTCGCTTACACTTCACTGGTGAGGGCTGTCTGGGACATCATGATAGGGATGATTCTGAGCACGGGCTCAGGAGGGGAAGAGCAGTGTGGTTGATTAGTGATGTCAGGTACAAGTGAAGAATGAGTGACAGCACACATTTGCTTCCTCCGGTGCAGTGAAAAGCAAAGGGCTAGACGTCTGTACATAGAGGCTCGATCTTACTTCTGTGAATAACCGTGTGTCTTAGGCAAGGCAGTACTTTCTCTCTGTTTCCTTAGCCATAGAACAAGGATGATAATATATGCTCTGCTCTCTCTTCTTTCCCAGTTTGCCAGTAAGAATTGAATGACATAAAATGAGAAAGTATTTATCACCAACTCCTTATATATGTTGTAGGTTAATATTGTACTCAAGGAATTGGGTAGGCTTTAATCTGAGGGAGAAGAAGAACCAGTTTGTTGCTCTTTTGTTTTTTTAAGACTTTTTTTTTCTTTATTGGTTTGAGAGAGAGATGGAAACATCGATGAGAGAGAACATCAATTGGCTGCCTCCTGCATGCCCCTTACTGGGGATCGGGCCCACAACCTGGGCATGTGCCCTGACCGAGAATCGAACCGGCGACCTCTTGGTCAACGCTCAACCACTAAGACACACCGGCTGGGCTGTTGCTCTTTTTTATGGATTTAATTTTGCTTCTCTGTTCTGTCCATACTTGTGCAAGGTGGGTCTTTTTGAAGGACATTCAACAGAGGAGAAAAGTATCATAAAACTTCCTTTAAAATGAGGGGAACAGAACTCTCACAGAAACCCAGTAATAGTGTGGGTCATGGAGACTGGTCCCCAGTTCAAGATGAGGGGATGGTTTATAATCAAATATAGTCTTAGGACCTTCTCCCTCTCTCAGGAGTCTGATTCCCCAATTGTGACAACTGTGGTGGTTAGTTACTCCTCTGTGTGATGTTGGTGACAACAATGATGATGGAGATGAAGACAATTATCAATGCTGTGTCAGGCACTTTACCAAAGACTTTACTGAGGGTTCTCTATTTAATCCTTCCAACAGTCCATGAGGCACTCTTATTTCAGAGATGAGATGAACGAAATCTTAAGAGCATAAATAACACCCAAGGTCACAGAGCTAGTGAGAACCCTCTGACAAAAGTCTGTGGAGCTCCCATGATCATACTTTACTGTCACGGTCCTAGAAGTCTCCTAGCAAGAGGCTATAACCACCTAACAAAGAGTGATCCATGCCCCAGGCCAGGAGTTGGATTAACAACTCTAAGTCCTCAATAGTTGGGAGTTCTGTGACTCTAGCCCCATGAACACTGGTGGAAAGGACCATTTTCTTAAGTAGGAAGGTTATTTTTCAGGAAGAGATAACTTGATGAAGCCAAAGTGGGTACAATTAACCCAGGAACGCTGTGCTTCTATTTTTCATGATTTTTTAAAAAGTACTTTGGATTAACTTTTAGCAATGAGCAAAAATTAGAATTTTCTCCCATTTCACTCACATCACCTGTTTCTCTTCCCAGAACTCGTAAAATTTCCATTTTCTAATATCACATTTTACAGAGCCCTTGTCCATAATGTGGATAGACCACATCCTTTTACCATTTACATCCTAGCAGGTAAATAACATTAATTTTAAGATGTTCCCATCATATGCTTCTTAAGAACTAGCTAAAGTCTATATATAGTGCAAATGCTCGAGCCTGTCTAGACCACCAAAAGGAACTATTCTGCCATAGAACGTTGGGTAAAGTTTGTTGAATTGCCAGCCTCCTTATATTCACTGTTTTCAAAATATCTTGTTGAAACTTCACATCTTAAATTGTGTCCATTGTGCCCACAAAGTGGTTACAGGGACTGGCAGATGGACAGTAGGGCCAGGTGCAGCTCAGCTGTTCAGTCCCACATTCAGCTCAAGCTTAGGGGCCAAAAAGTCCTACCCTTGGGTAGGAAAGTAACAGAGAGTAATGTATCTTCATTTAGAGTATATTTGGTCTCTAATCATAGAATTATGTCAAGGGGTAAAAATAAATTAATGTGTGCCAAGTGCTCAGTGTCTGAACCATTTAGGCATTCGTTAATGGTAGCTGTTACCACTACCGTGGTGGTGGCAGTGGATACCATGCCCATTTTTTCACATCAATATATAAATCTCTGTCTTAGCCTTTTCATGACTGCATAGTATTCCACTGTAAGAATAGGTAGGTGTGTGTGTGCTTTCTTTATTCATCTGTATTTTCTGAATTTCTTAGAGTGATTATAATGTATCACATAAGTAATAAGAAAACTATTTTTATTATTTTTATTTTTAATTTTAAATCTTTATTGTTGAATGTAGAATGTATTACAGATGTTCCTCATTTTTCCCCCATTGACCTCCTCCTCCCCACTCCCGCCCCCCTCCCGCCTTTTCCCACACTATTGTCTGTGTCCATTGGTTATGCATATAAGTTCTTTGGTTTATTTCTTCCCACCCCCCAACCCCTTTCCCTTTGAGGTTTGTCAGTCCAGCAATGAATTTGTACTTCTTAATCCCTAAGAAAACTATTTTTAAAGACTGTTTTTGCTACTAAATAATCAGATATGAAAAGTCCTCATGAAACACATGCATTTGTAGACATCAGTGAACATTTTAGGACTGTTGAAGTGAGTCTTCCCTCACTGATCTTTAAATAACAAACAAATTTTCCCCATGCTATTACTAATTAAGAGAATTAGGTTTCCCAGAGAAACCTAGCGCATGGTGACACCCCTCTAAACCAAGAGAATTAGATCTCTTTGTTTATCCTTTGCAATGTTTAGCAGGATTCAGACTGCAAACATTAATGTTATGTTAGGCTAGTTAGTTAATTTCATTAGGAGCCTGACTATACATTTTAGCCCCGATCTCCAGATAAGCCTGGTCCTCATCAGTGTCTCCTTCTATTATACTGGACTGGGCAAGTGGGCTGGTTAAGAATCCACACAAATACATGTCAAAGAAACACATTCAAAACATCACGAAGTTTTTAAAGACATATAATAATTTCAGACCTATTGTAATGGATATTTCTTCTCACAACATATGTTCTCTTAAAGACAAATGAAAGTATTATATAGCTGATTCCAAAATGAAACAAAAGCCTTTACTTTTTCTTGGATGTTTGAAGGCTTTCTCCGAAAATCACTGTAATCGGTACAAGGAAAACTCTTTCTCTTCCAACTGCGTGACTAAGTCACAGCTTTGCTTCACATTTAATTGTGTCTTCCCATTCCTTCTGCTGTGATGTTTGTCCTGTTCCAATCACAGGGTTGTCCCAAGGCTTCCGGAAGGCAGGGGTGACGGCGGGAGAGGGTTTATCGGGAAACCTAACCGACACTCTGCAAAGGGCCATTTCAGTCCACCAAGGGGCCATGAGGCCAGGGGAGGGGTTTGTGAAATCCAGGATGCACCCGTCACCTGCACCCACCTTTCCCAAGGGATTGGTTCTACTCTTTCCTGAATGAAAACATACGTACACTTGGTCCACGGCATGCTAGACTTGTATCTGTGAAACGGTGAGCATGACAGCTCCGTCTGTGTCATGACGTGGTAGTCACATGAGGTGACTACCTTAAAGAACGGGATGAGAAAGGACTGATGTATCTAACTCCCGAAAAGAACTTGTGATATGCTAATGACCTCAGAAAGTCTTTACATCCACAGACTTGGAAAATGGTGCTAGATGAGCCCCTCTCAGCAGTTAGAGCTGATCCTCCAGGGACCACCCTACCCCACTTAGTCTGACCACAGGTGCAGATGAGACACTGAGCCTCCTGTCAGGCTCTGGCCAACAATGCTGAGGTTGGGGCATGCCACATCAGGACGTATTCACAGTCATCAGAATGGCGGATGCGGAGCAAGGACTGTCCCAGTGGGTGCACACAAAAGACACGGCGTGCAGAGGAGGCTGGTGTTGCTGGGAGACGGCGTGAGACATGGCCTAAGAGCACCAGTCCTCGGATCTGAGGGACAGGAGCTGGAATCCCTGCTTTGCCTCTTCCCAGCTGTGTGACCTGGGGTGGATTAATTAACCACTCTGAGCTTCCGTTTCCTCATTTGTAAAACAGGGATACCTTTAGTACCTCCCTCCCAGGGTTGGGTGTAAGTGCTCATTATAATCGGTGCAGACAAATAAGCAAGTCCCTATACATAGGGGCTAGTCTACCGATAGCCATGCTTCCCCAAATCACACGTGGTAAAACCAATGACGGCAATAACCGTAGCCAGCACGTACCAAGCGTTCACCATAGGCAAGCACTGGACTTAGCTTTCATGGGCGCTATCGAATTTGATCCCCACAGCAAGCCAAGACAGCTGGGATTATTTACATCCCCATTTACCAGCATGAAAACAGAGGCGCACATTCTTAAGTAATTATAACAACGGAGCTAAGAAGTATCCGAACCTGGACTCGATCCCAAGTCTGAGTGACCTCAGATGATGCCCTTCTAAAAATGCTGGCACCAGCAGTGCATGGAGCCAGCAGAACAGGCAGAAATAAATTTGTGTATAACTGGCAGACTCAGGTATGGGCTATGCTTAAGCAATTTTGCAGCTGAAAATTCATTTGTACCCTGAAAAGTATGATTTCTGTAAGTAATACTGTCCCCTTCGATGTCTTCCATCTCATGCCATAGTCATCACTGACCTGTGGGTATTTCAGAGAGAGTGGGCGTGGCGGCAAGAGGAGAAAAGTTCACATTTTTGAAGGTTGTAGGATTGGTGAGGGCTACCGGAGAACCTGGCCAGACTCCCACAATCTCCAAGTTATAATTGGAGAAATACAACTTATCTCTGCAAAACAATGGCTTTCCTTATTGCATGCTCATTATAGAAACATTAGAAAACACACAGAAGCACAAAGAAGGCAATGAAAGCAATTCACAGCCCACAACTACTCTCGCGTTTTAGTATACGTCATTCTACTCGTTCTTTTCCTTCTTCTGGATACTCGTATTCATTCATACAACTGTCAGTTTCCACCATCTCCCCCTCATCGCTCTCCTCCGAAAACGCGGTCTGTCTGCCCGGCCCTAGTGGCTCAGTTGGTTGAGCATCATCCTGTGCACCAAAGGGTTGCCAGTTCAATTTCTGGTCAGGGCACATGCCTGGGTTGTGGGTTCACTCCCCAATCGGGGTGCACACAGAAGACAATCGATTGATCTCTCTCTCTCTCTCCCCTCTCTTCTTTTCTCCAAGCATGTCCTCAGGTGAGGATTATAAAAATAATAATGTTGGCCATCCCCAAAGTAGTAGCACCGTTTGCCTAGCTACTCAGGACGATTGCTGGAATGATTTTGAGTTACTCTCTCACACACTCCACATCCAATCCATTGACAAATCTCATCTCTCCCACCTTCCAAATATATCTACTTCCAAGACCATCATCCATGTCCAGACCACCACCACCAATTTTTTTTTTTAATCTTTACCTGAGGATGTGTTTTTATTGCTTTTTAGAGAGAGAGGAAGGGAGAAAAATATTGATGAGAGAGCGAAACATCATTCAGTTGCCTCCCATATGAGCCCTGACTGGGGATGGAACCCGCAACCTAGGAATGTGCTCTGACAAGGAATCAAACCCTTAACCTTTTGGTGTAAGGGACAATGCTCCAACCAAGCGAGCCACCCAGCCAGGGCCGCCATCACCTCCTGCCTTCTAACTGACCTCCCTGTCTCTCTAGTCAATTCTCAAAACAACAGCCAGTCGTGATCCTTTTAAAAAGAGTTTTAACATATCATACCCCTGCTCAGAACCTCCCCATAGCTTCCCATCACACTCAGAATAAAATCCCAGGACTTTCCCAGGATCCAAAAAGTCCTGTGTGATCTACTCCCCTCCCCAACGTCCTCCACATCTTGTCTTCCCACTCCCCACCTGCTTCCCGTACCCCAGCACCCAGACCAGCAGGACCCCACTCTGAACTTAACCAGCTCTGTCTGGAGCCTTCTGCCCCCAAGCTGAGCACATGACTTGTTTTAATGCGCATCTCTGCTTTATTTGTTCATGTTCCATCCCCCTCACCAGGATAAAACTCCATGAGAGCAGGAGACTTTGTTTACCTTATTCACTTCTGAGGTCCCACATTCCAGTACCGGGTCTGTCACTAAGAGAGATGCACCATACACGAGACTAAAAATCACACCAGCAAACGTAAAACTACAACTGTGATAAGTTCATGTGCTAGTCAGGACAGGCTGGGTTATGCCGCAGTAACAGACAACCCCTACATCTCAGCCTCAAATAACAATAATTATTTCTTTCTTGGAGTAGATGTCCAGTGGGGATGAGAGATGGTCTCTGCCAAGTCACCCTCACCCAGCAATGAAGGCTGATTGAATCTCTACCACTGGAGACGTTACATGTCCATGGCAGAGAGGAGAGATTAGAGCAAATTGGACTGTTTCTTTAAGTTTCCTATAGAGAATTGATACATATTGTTTCTTTTCTCATTTCATGAACCAAAGCAAGTCACACGGCCATACGTACCTTCGTGCAGGCCAGGGATGCGTGATTCCATCATGTGCCTAAACAGAGAGGGATCGGAAGTACAGGGTGTCCACAAAGACCGAAAACATGATGAATAGTTTATTGATATTGTACTTCATGACACAATATTTCCTTGTTCCCAGACGTTGGATACCCTGTGTTCAGTCAACAACACTGACGACTCTCACAGGGCTGTGCAGAAAATGTCTTTCTCGTCGATGGTGACTCTGAGAACATCCAACGGGAATCGGATCCCTGTTTGTGGGAAATGATGTTTGAGCTGAGATCTGAAGGGTGTAGAGCTCAGGGGAGAAGGAGGATGTTTCAGGGAGAGGGAACTTCTTGGACAGTGGGCCCTCGGTTGGGTGAGTCGAGGGGGCGATGAGTGGGGGACAGAGCAAGAGGGGCGGGCAGGACCAGGGTTCTGCATGCATTTGAGTGAGGGTGAGGGTGTGTACACAAGTGTTATTTTTACAAAGCCGGTATCCAACTCAAATAGTTTCATAGCTGTTTTTTTCTAACTTCACATTATCATGAACAACTTTCCCGTCATTAAACACCAATACAACTTACTTTTAATGACATCATAGAATACCATTATATAACCAAATCATGATTCATTTAACCAATCTCCTATGGTTCAGATTTGAAATGGCTTCATTTTTTTTAACCACTGCAAATGACGCTACAGAGAAGATCCTTGTCACTCAATCTTTGCATTCTTCCACCATCACTTGCTCTGTTAAACTCAAAGCACAGTAGCTGGGTAAATGAGTATGCACATTTTTAAAGAGCTTTTTAAAAAAATGAATTAACAAATCATCCTCCGAGAAGTTTCTGTGCTCACACAACCACTGTGGCTTTACTTTCAACATGAAGGCATCTGAAAGTCGTTTCATTTCACTAGTTTCTAGAACAGCCTATTAGACCAGGATTGAGGGGAAGGGCTGGGAAGAGAGAGATCTCCAAGTGCGCAGGGGTATTTCATTGAGACAAAACAGCAAAACTCATATATCAGGCAACAGTTTCCAGTAAGTAGCCATCATCTTATCCACAGTATAGATCTCTCTGGCAGCCAACATTCAGGGGCCATATAATTCAGGAGTCATTGTCGAAACAGATCAATGGGTCCTGCACAGGCTCACAAGCTTTCGCCCGCAATTGAGAGTGGGGGGGGTCTGTGCCCCTCCTGACAGAGCGGCCTGGCCCGTGAATGGCAGATCACCATTCAGCCCTCCACGGGGCTGCACTTTCCTTCCCAAGCGCAGCCCGAAGCAGCGGAAGGGGAAGCAGTGTGGCTTTGTGGTCTGATGAGAGGCCTGGGCCATTAGAACTCCAGGTTCTCTGTGGGGCTCTGTCAGTGACGTCGCCCACGCCCCCGCGCTGTGTCTCCTTTTTCTTAGCGATCAAATGGCAGAAGCCGCCGGCTGCTTCCACGTGAAGCGTATGTACATCCAAGTGCTTGAAGACTCTTAAGGCGCCAGGGCATCCATCAGGGAAATGTTGTTGCCCAGGGCAACTACACTTCTTTTTCTACGACCACCATTGGGTCAGAGGTTTCGTGGGTTCTCTTCAGAAAAATCCCAGTTTCCTGGTCCCGTGAAGAGGGAGAATCAAAATGAAGACACCAATGAGAAATAAGAACTGTGGGAAATGGTGGGTACTAGGATTATCGGGGGTGGGTCACTTTGTAAAATAAGTAGCTGCCTGACCTCTATGCTGTATACCTGGAACTAATATGAAATAATATTGAATGTTAACTGTAACTGAAAAAAAAATTTTTTTAGGAAATGCAGTAAATTGTCTTTACAAAGAACCAGTAAGCAAAAATGATATTAAAATATGAAGCTTGTTGGAAGTATTAAACCGATGTAGAAGAAATATTTTTATAATTATGGGAGCTAACAACTTATTGTTGAATGAACAGGGTAATAAAAGCAATATAATCAACATGATTCCTTTTTTAAAAATTGTGAGCACAGATACTGAATAAGTAATTACTTTAAACACAGAGGAAAAATCTAGAGGTACACACACACACACACACTTATCATGTTGTCGTCTGTGGATTTTCATGATCTTCTACTTTGTCAATCTCTACTTTCTCATTTTTTCACAATGAACATAAATTACTTGAGTGCTAAATATTACTTTAAAGTAAGTGATGAATATTTTAGAGGACAATGATCTTTGTGAACCTAAATAGAGAACAGACCGGGAAGCTTTCATAGTATACATATGGACACGATCCAAAACTGAGTAAGATGAAATATTTGTTTTCATTGGAAACGAGTAAATAAATCAAGGGGAGGAGGCATTTCCTGACTTGAAGTAGACATAATCAGGGACTGATTAGGAATAGTTATTGACTTTTCTATCACCATTTAGAAAACTCTGTCTCTAAATACCATTACAAATCAGATTCTCCTTGCTCTCTGCAGATAATGTAAACTTTAGTCACAATATCACTTCATATGACTAGCAGTCACAACCCAACACCTAGCACCACGCAGTCTCACATAAGTCTGGAGGGCTCTCACGCACACCACACGTGTCCACGTACACCAAGTACAAGCCTACTGTGCCAAGTAACACAGAGCTAACTGGGGTTGATCCGTGATGGTAATGACAAGTCTATAGATTGCAACCCTTTTTATAGACTGCTTGCTTGAAATTCCACTCTTGGGGAGGAATCAAATGAAAAGTTGAAAGAATAGAACAAACAACTATTTTTTTTTTTTTTTTATCCTCACCCGAGGACATTTTTCCATTTTTTTGTACAGATAGAGTGGGAGGGAGAGAGAGGAAGGGAGAGAGAGAGAGAAACATTGACGTGAAGGGACACATCGAGTGGCTGCCACCCGCACGACCAACCAGGGCCGGGGACAAACTGCAACCAAAGTACGTGCCCTTAGCGGGAACCGAACCCGGGTCTCTCCAGACCGCAGGCCGACACTCTAACCGCTGAGCCAAACCGGCCAGGGCACAAACAACTGTTTTTAACCCGACCATCATCCATTCCCCATGGTCTTGGTACACACGTCAATTCTGCTTTGGGGAACTAGTCCTTCCTGAGTGGATGCAATCTTGGTGGGACTGTCGATCAAGAGTCCTTCATCTTCTGGATGATGGTTTGTATATGACTCAAGGTGGGCCAGTCACGTGTTCTTGACATGGACACTGAATCCCAAAGGGATGGCCAAGGACTGTAGGAACTCAGTCACAACAAGTGTGCACCTGAAGCATGGGCCCTTCATTCCTGTTGCCTTAGAATTTGGTTCTTCCCACTCCTGGAGATTTTCAGCCTTTTCTTTGATTCTGCACGCCACTTCATATTTTCATTCACTCTTTCTGTTTAAACTGGCCAGATTTAGTTTCTATTGCTCACAATCAAGGCGCTCAAAGAGGTATCAAGCCCCCTTTTCATGGACCATAGTCACATCCAGCCCTCTGAGGCTCTGCAAAGTCATATGGTGATACTGGATAACTACATGTGTGCTGGGAGTCTGTTGTCAACAGGACAGAAAGTATCTATTGTTCCCTGGAGATAAGAAGAATACAAACCAACATATATATCATAATGCAGCGCTCTGAAAATAGCACATTTCTGAGATTAAAATGATTCTCCACCACCACCATCTGCTGTAAGAAGAAAAACATTCTGAACCAAATCTAATGCTAAATAAACTGAAATCCTGAGAAACATAACCCAAAGCAATGATGATGTGGCAGCAAAAGTTTTAGTGACCCCCCTCCCCCCAAGGAAAGAGTTCTGAGAAGGGAAACGGGGATAAAAGATGTAAAGATAAGACAACGTAACGTATAAATTGCTCCAGGCTGAGCATCTCAAGCACTCGTCTTTAGGAAGCAATTATGACACTGTGGAGTCCAGGCATTTCTAAATGACATTGCTCAGATCTAGAAAGGAGACAGCATTACTCCATGACCTTCTCTTTGTCCAGATTCTCAGAAGACATTGCAGCTGATTCTTCCCACCAGTGGCTGCTTTCCCCTAAGTCAGGTGTCCACTCTGATTCAATCACCTGAGGGGTCACAGAAGGACAAGGTCATGTCATCTAAAAAAGGATGCAGCCCTGGCTGGTGTTGCTCAGTGGTTACAATGTTGACCTTCACACCGAAGGGTCACAGGTTCAATTCCCGTTCAAGGGCACATTCCTGGTTTGTAGCAATCAATTGAGGTGACTCTCTTACATGGATATTTCTCTTGTTCCCCCCACCCCCCCTGCCTTCCTTCTTTTCATTCTCTCTAAAATTCAATGAAAAAAATATCCTCGGATGAGGATTAACAACAACATCAAAAGGATCAGAAGCCCAGCCCTGGAGGAGGAGGGGACAGTTAGGAAGGCAGGGGCTGGGCAAGGACATGTCCCACAGTTCAGCATTTTTAGCACAAGGTGAGATTAGAAAACAGATCCATAGTTCCCAGACTAAGGTTTCAACTACCAGATCACATCAGCACTTAGAATACAAATATGATAGAGAGGGCATGTCAGCCAACTTCCAAAGTCCTGTCAGCAACAGAGGGCTGTGGTCAAGTCCAAGTACAATTTGAAGATGGCTTTGGCGGTAAACAAAGAATGCTTATGCACACATACGTTGCACTGGGGGTAGGTATATTGCACAGCGATAGAGCGAAGACTGGGGAGTCAGACCCCCTGTGTTCAAGCCGGGCTATGCAGTGCACCTCCAGTTTTACAGAAGCTCTCCAATGCCACCTTGCATGCTTATTAGGAGGGATACATGAAACAACCCATGCAAAGGACTCACTGCAATGCCTGGCATTTTATTTTCATGAGATGTAGAAATTCCACTGTTGTTATAGCAGAAAAAAATGTCTGAACAGAGGAATTTCTCTCTCTCTGCCCAATTTCAGTTTTTAATCCATCAGGAGCTCATCATCAACCTTTTATGATATCTGATCTCAGAAATAATCGCTTATTATAGATGACCTCTTAGGATAAAGTGGAAAGAACAAAGAAATCGCGGTTTCATCCTATAAGCATTGGTAATTGGCTTTTTTTTAAGTGATGAGAGAAAAGGAAGAACATTTCTCACTATACCCTAGTCCACAGTGTATATTAACACGAATGGCCTCTCCCCCCAGGCCCCCTCCCCCCTCTGTATTTTCCCCACCCCTTCCTTCCCTTCATCCCTCCTGTTAGCATCTTCCTAACATTGTCCTAGCTCCTGTGATGTACCCTCCCAGGACTATCTTCAATAGAGGGAAAAAAATACGCTTTTTATTGATTTCATTTCATATACATTTATGCTGTTGGTTGGCTGCTTTTATGTTACATTCAACCTTCAGAATTCAGGTTGAATATGTCATGCCGTAGTACACAGGGCCCCTGCTGAGAGCGACCCTGGACTTTAATGGGAGCCAAGTACATTCAAAGGAAGAATTTTACTTTCAACGTATTTAACATTGTTTGCCTAGAGTTCTGTCCCCACAGGAGCTGACATCTGTGTAAGACAGCAGGGAGAGGAGCTCCCGACCAGCCCTGCTGAGAACAAAGCCAGTGTACCTGGGAATGACAGGTTCAAAGGTTCCTAAGGGTTGTCATCCCCTGCACATCCTGACACTTTACCACCTCCGTAGGCGTCACTAAACGATCCAGAAGCAGCAGCGCCGTGCAAGTTTATGAACTGGACGTAAATGGCATCAGACTGCACGCAGCCTATTGCTATTTGTTCTTGGGGACCGGCATCAGGTGCTTGAGATTCACCCACATGGCTCGAGCTCATTCGTTTCACTAGCTGCACCGCATTTTATTGTCCGTAATGTTTTATTTCTCGAGCTAAGTAGTGGGTACCTTTGGTGTTTGTTACATTCCTTTCCAAACTGTAGAGGAAGTCTGAAATATCGTGATTTAAAAACTAAAGTCGCCCTGGCCGGTTCGGCTCAGCGGTTAGAGCGTCAGCCTGCCGTCCAGAGAGTCCTGGGTTCGGTTCCCGCTAAGGGCATGTACCTCGGTTGCAGTTTGTCCCCAGCCCTTGTTGGTCATGAGGGTGGCAGCCAGTTGATGTGTCTCTCTCCATCGATGTTTCTCTCTCTCTCTTCCTCCTCTCTCCCTCCCGCTTTATCTGCTATCTGAAGATAAATACAAAAAAAGAGAAAAATGTCCCCGGGTGAGGATAAAAAAAGAAAAATAAAATAAAAACTAAAGTGAGTGCTCTTTCAGGTTTTTCCAGACATGTAATGCTCCTTGCAGCAAGGCCTGGCCGCCCTGGCAGGTGAGCAGAGTTCAGTTCCCGTCATCCGCATTTCTGGCTCTGTAGGCTGGAGCTTAGCAACTAGTTTGTTGTTGTTGGTTTTTTCTTTATTGATTTTACAAAGAGAGGAAGGGAGAGGGAGAGGGAGAGATAGAAACACTGATGAGAGAGAACATCCATCGGCCGCCTCCTGCATGCCCCCCACTGGAGACTGGGCCCACAACCTGGGCATGTGCCCCGACCGGGAATCGAACCGGTAACCTCTTGGTGCATGGGTGGACACTCAACCACTGAGCCACACCGGCCGGGCAGCAACTAGTTTTTAATCATCATACGTAGCTGTGTTTTTGGTTGTTTTTTTTTTGTTGTTGTTGTTTTGGTACATGCCCCTAGCAGGAACCAAACCCGGGACTCTGGTCCGCACCAACGCTCCAACCGCTGAGCCAAACTGGCCAGGGCCATGGCTGTGTTCATTGAACATTTATGCTGCGCCAGGCCCTGTGTCCAGGGCTTTGAGAGAGTGACCTCATTCAGTCCTCATAACAATACTACAAGGAACAGGGGTGTCATTATTGCCCTTCATATAGGGCTGAGAAAGCTGGAGCTCAGAAGTTTGGCAACAGAGCCAACGTCTGACAGCTGGGGAGGCGTGGAGCCGAACTGGAAGGCAGGCCTGACACCAGGGTGGACGCTGCGGCCTCCACACCGTATTCTGCCGCCGCTGGGAGAGGGAGCAATGCCTTCGGCCTGGTCTGGACAGTTTGCCTGTTTCCTCCACAGGATCCTCTCACAGGAACCTCCCGACCTGTCTGCACGAACGGTGAAGAAAACACATATTAAGATGGTTTGATCTACATATTAACACGGTTCAAAGATATTACCCCATCCCCACTCCCACTGAACACCCATTCGCCCGGGGTCGGTCCCCCCACTAAGGTTCGGGATCCACTACAGGTGTTGGCCAAGAGGCTCTTCTGGGTGGGGCCTTTACACCTTTGAGATTTTTCTCCAGATGAGGTTATTATACCTAAAGTAATTGCGATTTTTCTTTTCCTTCTTCTTCTCCTCCTCTCTTTCTTCTTTTCTTCCTATTCTTTAAATGCTAAAAGCATTGCTATTTTTTTTTTTTTATCCTCACCCGAGGATATTTTTCCATTTTTTGTACAGATAGAGTGGGAGGGAGAGAGAGGAAGGAGAGAGAGAGAGAAACATCGACGTGAAGGGACACATCGAGTGGCTGCCACCCGCACGACCAACCAGGGCCGGGGACAAACTGCAACCGAGGCACGTGCCCTTAGCGGGAACCGAACCCGGGTCTCTCCGGACCACAGGCCGACGCTCTAACCGCTGAGTCAAACTGGTCAGGGCGCATTGCTATTTTTTTAATGTGAGGACTGTAAACATGCTGGTTTCATCCTCTCATTTTATTTCTCTTCTTTAAAAAAAAAAAAAAAATAGCCCGGCCGGTGTGGCTCAGTGGTTGAGCATCAATCCGTGTACCAAGAGGCTGCCGGTTCGATTCCCAGTCAGGGCACATGCCCAGGCTGTGGGCCAAATCCCCAGCGCAGGGTGTGCAGGAGGGGGCCAGTCGATGTTCTCTCTCATCAGTGTTTCTATCTCTCTCCCTCTCCCATCCTCTCTCTCTAAAATCAATAAAGAAAAAATATTAAACATATATATATATATCAGGAGCCTTTAAAACATGGCAGTGGCCTGGACTGCTGAGAAGTCTTGCTTGTGTCCTGGGGGGCGAGGAAGGGTCAGGGTCTTGCAGGTCATTCCCGTGTGCTGGGAATTCCCATGGTGCCCTGGAGAACTCTCAAGCTGTTGTTGCCACAGCCCAAACAGAATAAAGCCTCTTTTTGTCCTGGCCAATTTGGCTCAGTGGTTAGAGGGCCAGCCCATGAACCAAAGGGTCATGGTTCAATTCCTGGTAAAGGTTCGATTCCTTGCTCGAGTTGGTGTAATGCAGGAGGCAATCAATTGATGTGTCTCTCTCACATGTCTCTCTCTCTCTGTCTCTCTGTCTCTCTCTCTCCCTCTCTCCCCCTCCCTCCCTTCCACTTTATCTAAAGATTAATAGAAAAATATCCTCAGGTGAGAATTAACAACAACAAAAAGCCTCTTCTGTATTCATATCTGTAGCAGGCCTAATAAGGTTAATACGGAAGAGGTCAGGTTTGTTGGTTTGTTTCTACCATAGGTCCAGTCCAAATTAGCACTGGCCGTGGATGAGCAGTTACTGCAAACTGCTGCTGGAGGACCAAAGTGACAGGTGACACCTCTCACCTGCAACTTCCCCCCAAACCTACTCCGCCAGTCCCGCAGCCATTAGTTCTATTCTGCAGCTGTGCTACCGAAATCCAAGCCAGTGGGCAGAAGCAGCAACATAACGTTATGCCTCGGAGAGAAACCCGCATCTCATTCATCAGCCAGGACAACACTGCTTCCTAGCCAGAGAGCTGAGCCGCTGGTGTAATAATTCGAAACGTTCCGAGGCGGCTGCTGCTCCTTCCGAAAGACTGTGGTGACTTCAGGCATTTGTGACAAAACCTAGGTGAATTATGAGACAATTCCGCGCTGGGCTGCAGAGTGATTGAAACAAGTGGCCTTGAATGATGGCACATGTTGGGAAAGAGACGGAACCTTTCGGTTATAAAAGATGTATCAATCAAGGGAAAGAAAAGCCAAATTAAAGTTTGATGAGCAATTGGATATTAATTGGTCCTAACTCTGTTTTTTATGTCACTTTGATGTGGAGCGGATCATAAACATGGTAAGCAATACTAATAATGTATATTCACTTCGATACAACTTTATGACGCCGTTTATCAAAGAAACCGATGCTGAGGGTGCGCTGTGAGGGCCTGGTGTGCGCTTTCCCATTGGGTATCCTCACCTAACTCTCGCCCTGCAGGCCTCTCGGCCACAGCCCCCTGGGTACATTCCACGGGTAGATACGCGAGAGTCATTGGCTAGCTTTTTCTTTATGCATCAATTCTAAATTACAGTGGAAATAAATCGTACAGCAAACTGGGGCTTTAGACTTTTCTCCAAAGTTTTTCTTTTTTACAAGTGGCATGCTCTTTGCTGAAGTTAGACAGCAAGCTCAAGGAACGACTATCATCTTGACATCGTTAAGTAGACATGAAATAGAAATGGTAGTGTAGTCCTATCTAGCCAACACACTTAGGTCAAATATAACTGCATATATTTTATCTCAGGTGTAAAAGCAATTTTTTTCCAGATACAAAAATGCAAAAGTAATACATAAAAAAGAAAAACTGTCTTTTAAAAATTAAAATGGGAGCCTACTGGAAAATCAGTTTCATAATGTCCTTTTCACCTTTAGCAACCAATGTGGACAATTTTTTTCTTTTATCCTCACCCGAGGACATTTTTGCATTTTATCTTCAGATAGAGCAGGAGGAAGAGAGAGAGAGAAACATCGAGTGGCTGCCACCCACACAACCCTGACTGAGGCGAGGACAAACAGCAACCGAGGTACGTGCCCCTAGCAGAAACCGAACCTGGGTCTCTCTGGTCCGCGGGCCGGTGCTCTAACCGCTGAGCCAAACCGGCCAGGGCAATGGGGACAATTTTAAAATTTCATTTCGCCTGGATTCATAGCCAAGGTCTGCCTTTTCTTCACTGTGTGTCCCTGGGCAAGTTACTTAATCTCTCTGTGGTTTAGTTTTTCATCTGTAAAATGGGGCTAATAATATGCACCTTAAGGATTATTGTAAAACTAAATAAGACATTTTTAGAGACATCCTGCAAAATTATTATTTGACACCTAGCATTGTGTTTCACATGTTCAAAAAGTTAGCTATTTTTTTTTTTTTTTATCCTCACCCGAGGACATTTTTCCATTTTTTGTTCAGGTAGAGTGGGAGGGAGAGAGAGGAACAGAGAGAGAGAGAAACATCGATGTGAAAGGAACACATCGAGTGGCTGCCACCTGCACAACCGACCAGGGCCGGGGACAAACTGCAACCGAGGTACGCGCCCTTAGCGGGAACCGAACCCGGGTCTCTCAGGACCACAGGCCAACGCTCTAACCGCTGAACCAAACCGGCCAGGGCAAAAAGTTAGCTATTTTTATTGTGACATTATTTATTTCTAATGGGTGGGGTCTATTCAGCTGTATTGCCAAACTATAGTGTATTAACTCAATCTACTAATGCTCTTTCAGGTTGATACCAACATTTCTCATTAATAGCTGACATTATTACCTTGGGATAAATCTTCAGAAGTCAGCATGGATATTTTTCCATTTATCTTCAGAAAGAGTGAGAGGGAGGGAGGGAGGGAAAGAGAGAAAGAGAAACATTGATGTGAGAGAGACACATCGACTCTGCCTCCCACACAACCCTGACTAGGGCCGGGGACGAACCGCAACCGAGGTACGTGCCCTGACCGGAATCGAACCCACGACTCATTGGTCTGCAGGCCGGAGCTCCAATCACTGAGCCAAACTGGTCAGGGCTGTTGTTTTATTTTTAAATCAACCACAATTTGCCTTTGGTTGGGTAAAGTGTAACCCCGCTTAGAGCCAAGCTGAACATTTCTTGAGGTCCTTGGGGAGTCCAAGGGGTATTTTGTTGACACATGGAGGGTGAGTTTTACCTACTCTGGGAATCAGAACCAGGCAAACACGGATGTTTTTTCATAGAAGGAAATCTAACTATTAATTAGGCTAAAGCTCTTAGGGGAAGCATTTCACTGGACTATTTGCCTCAGAACCTATATTTTTAATTGTTTGCCCATTAATTTGAACAGATGATTTAAAGGGGCTGTGTATTAATCAATAGCAAGCGAGGGAACTGAAAAACGAAACGGTGGCGAACATGTCACTGTATGTACATCCACCCTAAGGGGACCCCAGCAGTGACGAAATGGGCTGCTTGCAAAGCAAAGAGAGGGAGGGACTCAGCTGCAGAGACAGAGGAATCCTTGTGTTTCGGATTTGTCTGATTAAAAGGCCGGTGTGTTGCAATATCTTATAAATATGCCCATACCATAAATAGTTACTACCTGTGTTAAACTGGGGGAAAAACGGCAGGTTTGTGTGGAAAATTAGAGAAACATCACAGAGCAGGCACCTCGTGATGAAGGCCCTTAGCAGACAGAAGACGTGTTGCGTCGTATTAGCGAGGTTTCCTTTTATTGACTTCGGTGGACTCTCACGTCATCATTTTCCCTCAAAAGTAAATGGTCTGTTTTCAAAATAGGCAGAGTCCCCGTTCCTTATATCTGCTCTTAATTCAAGAAATACATCTAACTGTAGTCTAA
The DNA here is from genome assembly GCF_014108415.1 of Molossus molossus. Classification (NCBI taxonomy): domain Eukaryota; kingdom Metazoa; phylum Chordata; class Mammalia; order Chiroptera; family Molossidae; genus Molossus; species Molossus molossus. The sequence goes on from NW_023425377.1 coordinate 26,604,167, forward strand.
CAAGAGTCAGTTTCAGAAGAAATTAATGAGGAACATCCATTAATTATTTATGCTCTGAAACAGTAGGTCTGCTAATGTTTCTGCTAATCACCAAAGCTAAACAGATGTATCTTCATAAAGACAACCTTGAAGAATAGAATGAGTATAAAAGAGGCACAAATAGAAAAAAAAATATGTATATGTACAGCGATGACAGGAAACAGTGACCGTGGGCGGCTCACTGGCCCCAAGGCAGTATTTGTTTAAACGACTGGGCACAGAGTAAAACTGTCAGAGCAAGTTCTGTTCACGTTTTCCAATACTTAAGCATTACATTAAGCAATAATAATATTAGATGTGGAATGTGTGAGACGGCTAATCTTTAAAACAGCATTTAGAAAGCTGCCCGATTTCCATAAGCATTAAAAAATTTTTTTTTCTTTCCTTTATTCAGAGAGAGAGGAAGTGAGAGGGAGAGAAAGAGACAGAAACATCGATGAGAGAGAACATCGACTGGCCTCCTCCTGCATGCTCCCCACTGGGAATCGGGCCCACAACCTGGGCATGTGCCCTGACCGGAAATTGAACCGGTGACTTCTTGGTGCATGGGTCGACAGTCAACCACTGAGCCACACCAGCCAGATAACAGTCTAAATTTTTAAAAAATTGATTTTAGAGAGAGGGATTGAGAGGCAGAGAGGAAGGGGGGCAGAGGAGGGGAGAGAAAAACATCAATTTGTTGTTCCACTTATTTATGTATTCATTGGTTGGACCCTGATCTGGGCGATGCTTTAACCAGCTGAGCTACCCGGCCAGGGCTCCATAATATTCTAAACTCAGCTTCTGTCCTGGATGTTAAATGAGTGCTAAGGTGGTAAATTTTGGAATCATCACATACAAATCTGAAATGATTCAAACCTTCATTTTCACCTCATACAAATGCGGTCAGAATAAAATCTGTTGCTTCCTTGTTTGAGTTGCAAAGGTTGTGTTAACACAGCCCCTGCAGGTCTGTGATCTGTAGTTTGGGGGTCGCAGTTAAAGTGGGGACATTTCCGAGAGCTGGGCCATCTGGAGTTCAATCCCAGCTCCTACATTTGCTTCCTCTGTGACATGAGCAAGTTTGTGAGTTACTATATTATTTCCAAGACAGCTTTGTTGTGGTCGATTTATGAGTATGATGGTGCTGGGTATTTTACACAGAATTCACATTCGGCACAGCCACGGCATTCGTGACAGAATGACAGTGACAGGCTCCATCTTACTCAGATTCTCCGTCATGATGTTTCTCCTGACCCTCTGAACAACTCCCTTCGTGTTCCAAGGAAGGTTTACAGGATGGTCGTATCAATGTATGGACCCAAATGGGAGCTATCGGGGACTGGTTTGCTGACTGCACCCTTTTCCAGGGCTCTGTCCTGACCCACGCTGCAGACTGAGAGGTGGATCCTTTCAAAAGCACTTACAGCACTCAGACCTTGTATCCAGAGTCACAGGGGATGCCCCATCTTTGGGAAAGTCGCCAGTTTGCAGCCTGCTGAATTCCATGGGGTCAATATATGGAGTGATCCTAGGAAGTACTTCTCATGCTACATATATGTGTGTGTATTTATACATGTGTGTGCATATGTGTGTGCATGTGTTCATGTGTGTGTATGTACTCGAGCCCCTCTATAGGACCACTGAATCAGAATCTTCATAGCCAGGACCTAGCAACCTATTTTTTTTATTGCAACTTATATTTTTTAAAGTTCCCCAAGAACTTTCTGGTGTGCAGTTAGATTCTGGAGCTAGTATTCAAAGGCAGGGATTCTCAACACCCTGTGTCATGGTGCATTTATGTGTCTCGCATCATTTATTATGACTTAAAGAGTGTCAACATTTATGAAAGATCTGCTGTCGCAAATCAGGGTGGATTGAGGTTACCCCCTGAAACGAAGTCCCTCTCCCTCACTCTAATGCTTCCTTGCTCGGAGAGAAAGGGAGTTATATTGCTAGTGAATAAACTGGCATCCTGTCTGATCTCTGCAGGCATCTGGAGTGAGTGTCAACTGATGGGCGGTGAGGACATGTGGTTGAAATATTGCTTTACTTACCAGAAAATAATCAGGGGGAGGGGGCTATTTTCAGTAGCTCGTACAATGCACTCATGAGCTATGCATTACCCACCACGTGGGGCAGGGCAGACCCTGCCCGAGTCTAGCAGACCAAGCCATGTGCTCCTGTGGGCCAGAATGACCGTCTCACCTTTGAAGCAAGAGCCTCTCAAGGGCATGAATCCACTCCAGGGCCAAGCTCTCTTCAGTGCCTCTGCAAGTGTTCCTCCCTGTGCCTGCTCAGCAGGTTGGTTTCCACCACAGACCCTGGGAGAGCAAAGAGGAAATAGACATGAAACAACACAACAACAATAGATTCCTTCAGTATCTCCATCCTCCCCTGCTTTCCACCAGCCCCTGGAATACTCCTTTTGCATCAGCGATCCCTGGACCAGTTGTTAGGGTGTGAAATTAAAATGGAAACATCACAAAGGGAGGGGAGCCTGTTACTCAAAACCAAGCTCTCTAGAAGTATCTCATTTGTACAAATGTGGGGGAAATAGGCAGGGGCTGAGCAGGGCATCTGTGCCATTAGCTGTACCAACAAAATCAAACCCATGGTGCAGCCTAAGCTTTCTGTGTCACTCCCATGTTTTATTAAACAACACAACCTGTCAGGCCGTGTAACCGGCGCTGCTTTCTGTACAGAGACCAAGTGAATGCAGAGAGCCACTCAGGTGTGCAGCAACATTGTATTAGGTCTTTTCTACCCACACTGGTCACGTTTCTTTGTCCCTCTCCACACGTTTCTAACCCGAAGGACATGCTGATTTGCTATGTGATCTGTAAAAACACATACACGCTCACAGAGCAGAATGCAGTTAATCAGAAGTAGAATCACAAACACTTAATAAACCAAAACATGAAAAAAGGTGAGGGGAGTGGAGAGGTCGCTGATTCCCAAACTAGTTATGTGTTTGTACACACTGCGCACATTTTCTCATTCGCCTCCGAAGGTATTCAAAATGACAATTCCAGACCACTCTTTCATTGAACTGATCTGCACCAACTTCCGCTCGGGATTTTTTACTTTAGGACAGATACTATTATGACCTTAAAAAGCAATCTCTGGCCCTGGCTGGTTTGGCTCAGCGGTTAGAGCGTCGGCCTGCGGTCCGGAGAGACCCGGGTTCAGTTCCCGCTAAGGGCACGTACTTCGGTTGCAGTTTGTCCCCGGCCCTGGTTGGTCGTGCGGGTGGCAGCCACTCGATGTGTCCCTTCACGTCGATGTTTCTCTCTCTCTCTCCCTCCCACTCTATCTGTACTAAATAAATTAAAAAAAAAGCAATCTCTGTCATTGTACCCATTACCAAAATATCTGTAGAGTGTATTGCATAACAATTAAACCAGCCGCCAGGAGAAAGAACATCGAACAGCTATTCTAGAATTTCTCTTCTTCCCAGTGTTACTGGCCTCTTATTGCTCAGGAAGAGATAATTCTTATAAAACACCTGAACTTATTAGCCTCATTAGGTAATACAAAATCAACTCAAATTGGAGGGGAAACAGCAAGAATGCCTCCTCCGTGTTTATAATTTAATATACCCCTAAGACAAATGGGCAGATGACACTCATTTGTTTCTGATGCAACGCAGTAGTTGAGTTCTTCAAAGATTCTGGAAGTTGATTTTTGGTATTACTACCAACGCATAGAGTGACAAGAGTCAGTGATATTTTCCTACATGAAAGCCCCAAATTGCCATGTAGTCTGTGACCCCAGGTGTAAAGTACTGTGATGTTGTAAAGGTTTGAATGACAACCTGATTCCCAAGTCTGTTGCCTAAAAAAGCACCATTTTGGTTGTAAAATAGGCCCTCCCCTCTCCTCCCCTCCCCTCCCCTCCCCCCTCCCCTCCCCTCCCCTTCCCCTCCCCTCCCCTCCCCTCCCCTTCCCTTCCCCTCCCCTTCCCCTCCCCTCCCCTCCCCTCCCCTCCCCTCCCCTCCCCTCTTTCTACAAGTGCTTACTCTTTGCAGTTGCAGTGCAGTGTCAGAATGAAATCCACAGGTAATGTTAATGACAGTGGAATAGACCCCTTCACCTAATGTTCCAGATCTAGTCCAGATAAAGCCATTATCAGAAATTTCACACCTGCTCTCCAGGTTTTTTTTTTTTTTAAATTTGAAATGTAACTTCGCCTCTGGCTTCTGGGTAGTCATATTAAGTTAATCACTCCAACAAGAAAGAATAAGGCAGAAAACAAAGAAGAGAGAGGCCCAGTGAATTGAGCAAAGTGCCCCTGGCCTGTCCCTGAGGGAGTCGGGTGGCCACAGACTTCTTCCTTCCTACAGGGGAATCCTTGGCTACAGGGAATGAGTTTTAAAATAGGAAAAGCCCTGCCCTGGCCGGTTTAGCTCAGCAGTTAGAGCGTCGTCCCAGGGACCAGAGAGACCCAGGTTCCGTTCCCGCTAAGGGCACGTACCTCAGTTGCAGTTTGTCCCCGGTCCCAAAATGCAAAAATGTTCTCGGGTGAGGATTAAAAAAAGAGAAAGCCTTGCAGTTTTATGCAGGGAGAGATAATGTCCTGAGGAAGTGTAAAATAGAGATATAAAAACAGTCTCCAAGAAGAAAAAGTACCCCTCTGCTCACTTTAATAGTGGGGTAAACTAGAAATGAGGAGGGGGAGGAAGCACAGGAAAGGTTCCATTCTTTCCAGACAAAATGTGCATCTATTTTTGAGTGTTTCAAACATTTTTATCCTCCAGAATGTTCAATAAATCAATACATTTGCTTAAATGGTTACAATAGAACTGACTAAAAAAGAAATGCCTAATAGTTTAAGAATACAATTCTTTTCAGTGTATATCTTTGAATGATACATTTATAAATATGGAGAAAATAACAGCTTGCTTTTACATATTTTTCTGCCTTTTATCTCGAAACAGAAAATCCATGCACAATTTGTGCAGTTACTTCACATACGCTACTAATAATATTTCTATTTAACACCTAATTCGAGTATCCCCCCAATATAGCCTATATGCAAAATAGTTCCTTCAATTGTACTATTTTAATTGTTTCCTGGTGGTCACACCCTAGAATATAATTCCCTGACCACCATTTTATATACCAGCATGTACACTGTCCAGAACTGTTAAAGCAAGGAAAAACTTTCTTTTTATTGAACTGAGAGATTCACACTATAGGATTTATCAGGCTAGAGCAGATCACATGGCAAACAATGGAGCAGCAGTGAGGATGATTCTGAAATGTGACTGTTAGATTCCCAGGTCAAGGCCTGAGACTTTGGGGAAACATTTATGCTCTTCTGTACTATAATATCACATAAGTGAAACCGGATGACGAGTGGGCGCAGGCCACCTGTCACTACTGGAGCCAATTAAGCAGAGAAGAGGTTGAATCGTGTATGAGCGTTTATTCCAGTATTTGCCAGAAGTATAGGGGAGCGGCGGGTCATCCCGTAGAATCTGCTCTGCCTCCCCTCACTTGCCAGCTGCTTATAAAGGGTAGAGAGAAAATGATCATGTGAGAAAGGGCAGTTGGGCAAAAAGAATAAAAAATGGGTAAATTGTTTACAGGAAAGGGGGGGGAGGAATGTGGGCCATGGGCTGCAGGGGCTGGTCGCCAGCAAGTCACAGTCACGGGTCCATTGTTCAGTGTTCTGATAATCAGGTTGCTAATCTTTCTATGATGTCAGGGAGTCCCCCTTGTCGTCAGGTCAGGAGAATGGACAGCATTCCCGAGGCAAGCTCCGAGGCACACACCTCCCAGCCAGGTCAGAGTGGGCTTTTCTTTCATCAGAACAGAGCGATCACAGTTAACATGGCAAAGGATGATTAATATTTTTATAACTATGGCTAATATGCCACTACGATTAGCTCTCTATTCTGTTATTCTCTCCCGCCCCTTTCATAAGTAGGTAAAAATACTCACGTTCTTCTGTGGAAGACTGACAAGGGGATTCCAGGCAGGAAAAAGGCCATCTGCTGTAAGGGCTTGGGACTTGACTCACCGCATGGCTAGATGTAATAGACACTTACAACTGCTAAGGGTTAGAAAACGTCAGTGCCTAGAGTCTAGCTGTCTTCTATCTCGTTGATTAATGTGGCATATTAAAGAAATGTAGAGGTGCAAATTCAGGTATGCAGTATTCCTTTCTCTTTTCTCCAACATTGCCAAACACATTTAGGCAGTCCCGCAAGACGTAATAGCCAACGTAGAAAATTCAATTGTAGGTAAGAGTAACTCCATTCAGACGATTTAGTGACGTTTAAGTCTGCTAAGAGTGGATTACATTTCACAGTACTTTCAGAAACATGAACTCATTTGATGTTTATTGCAATCCTGTGAATGTTAAATGGGTACTAATATTATAATACTGATTTTATATGAGTAAATAGAGCATTCAAAAGACGAATAGGTCCCAGATCACACAGGTAGCCAGAATTAGGATGTGAACATCAAGCAATGATTAAAAGACTGCCTTTGAAGTTAGATCTAAGGGGGCTTCAAATATTGCCTTTGCTTTGAGATTGTGAGTGACACACCTATCTGTGCCTCCGTTTTCCTTTGTACAAAATGGGAAAAATCTTAGTACACCTCATAGAGTTGTTGAAAGACTAAAAGTTTGAAAACACGCAGCACAGTGGATCACATAAAGAGCACTGAAATGGGAGACAATGTTATTTCAACCCTAAGCCCGGGATCTCCTGACCACTCTGCGGCTGGGGAACACCACCGTTGCGGGAGATGAGCTCCCTGCATCAGACTGGGAATTGAACCGGGGACCTTTTGGTGCACGGGTCGCCGCTCAACCGCTGAGCCACACCAGCTGGGCCACCACAGACAGAACTCCTGAGAGTTCTGCTTGCCATCTCTCAGACTGGGAACATTGACGTTAAAGGTACTACACAGAATAGTACCATGCTTAAGGAAAGAATTAAAATTTTTAAAAATTCATAGGGAATATATTAGAAAAATAACAATAGTCTTCACAATTCCATTTCCAAGTTTACAATCTTTTTTAGCACCATTAAAATTGTGTGTGGTGGCTCAGCTGGTGTGGCTCAGTGGTTGAGGGTCGACCCACGCACAAAAAGGTCCCCGGTTCGATTCCCGGTCAGGGCACATGCCCAGGTTGTGGGCATGATCCGCAACTGGGGGCATGCAGGAGGCAGCCAATCAAAGTTCTCTCACTGATGTTTCTATCTCTCTCACTCTCCCTTCCTTTCTCTCTAAAATCAATAAAGAAAAACAATTTTTTAAAAAATTGGTGAATGAAATGAAAACTAACCAAATAAAAGGCAGAGTAGCCACAAAGAAAAACAAGTAAAATCACCTACGGTAACCATTTCTCCCAGTCTATGCCCATGGAGCATAAAACCACCACCAGGGAAGATAATTGAACCTCAAAATGAATAAAAAGGCAATTCTCCTGGGTTGTAAAAAAAAGGAGAAACAAAGTACTTGTACTATTTCTGTTAATCCTCACCTGAGGATATTTTTCCATTGATTTTTAGGTAGAGTAGAAGGGAGAGATGGTGGGGGAGGGGGGGACACATTGAGAGAAACATTGATGTGAAAGACACATGGATCTACTGACCCTGCAACCCAGGTATGTGCCCTTGACCAAAAATCAAACCCTCGATCCCTTGATCCGCAGGCCGATGCTCTAACCACTGAGCCAAACCAGCCAGGGTACTGTGTAGTTTGTACATACAATGTTCAAAGTTTTCTGAATATATATGAACATACCAGTTAGGTTCTATTTTTTTTCCCCCCAAGATGTGGCCATTTCTGATAAATTGATAGGTGCCTACAGCTCACAAATAGCTTTCCAAAAATATCAGGAACTCTGCACAGAAGCTAGCCACAAACATAGAATCCTAACAGGAATAAGTTTTCACTTCTAGTAGATTTTAATCATTCACTTCAATCTTTAAAGACTTTTCTTCAGCTTTATCTGATTAATCAATTAATAGCCATTTGAAAACATAAAAGTAAGAGTGAATGAAACTTCTCTGACATCTTTGGGGGCCTCAGGAGACCACACAGATGACTCTATTGAGATGGCTCTAAATAATTTTCACATGAATGGCTAAAGTGCAGAAATGTATAATTTATTAGGATTTAAATAAATCACAGGGAGAGAAGTGCTTTAAAGTTATTGGCAGAAAATTTTTCAAAAATATATAATTATGATTCTAAGAAATTAAGTTCTATGTATACAATTCTTCCCCATCTTTAATATTACAAAGGAAAACATGTTGGTAATGCTTTAAAAATAGCAAATATGTTTTTTAAGCATTTGATGACAGCAAAGTATTTTTTAATGACACAATCCAAATCTTAGGGATAAACACCTTTTAAAAACATGTAATGTAATAAGGAGAATGTTACAATCATTTTGTCTCAGCAATTTTCCTGACACAGTTACCATACTGGAAATATTCCCAATGGCTACTAAATTTGTCAAGAATAAAAATCTTCTTCTATTGAATCTATTTGAACACGCCCAGTTTTCTCATGGACTGTCAAAGAATAAAAAGGCCCCTTTCTCCCAAGGGTGCTTACATTTTTCCCTTTTTCTTTTGCGGATGGCAACATTTTATAGTTGCCAAAAATAGCTAAAATTAGAAATCCACAAGGCTTTAGAATTATTTACTACAACAAGAAACCTGAACGTGCAGAAATCAAATAATTCTATAGATGACAGAGCATGAACATCAGTTTTACTCACTGAGAAGATATATTTTTTAAATCTATGGCATAAACATAACTATAAATGAACACTGCTATTCTCAGCACTTTCTGCCTAGAAAATTCAGTATACTATATGAAAACATCATTAAATTAAAGCATGTAACTTATTTATGTACAACATGATTTTTTTTAAATGCCAAGGTTAAAAGGAAGAAGGCACCAGAAATATTGAAAAACACAAAGAAACAAGGTAGAAATACTGCAAGATTATCATAATTCAGTTTGCCACAGGGAAAATATTTAAGATAAAATTGAAAATAAAATAAACATAGGTTATGATATAGCCAAATTATTGTGAAATGTATCAAACTAGCTGGCAGTACATTAAGGAGGTCACAGGAAATTACTTTAAAATGTTTCCCTACAAATTAGCATATATAAACACTGTTTGCGATGGTTTCCAATATGCTACCTAAAAACACAGCGTTGCTTCCCCAAGGGAGCCTGGTTCCAATCCAAGGCAGATGAAATAGACCGAGCCAGAATGGCAGTGTCTGACAGACATTAATATAAAAGACCAGTGACATTCTATGGACTAGCAATATTCCGTTTTATTAGAAGCAGCAGAACACAGAGGTTGAGAGCTGAGCGTTGGAGTCAGATCTGTGTTCAAATCCTAGCCCTGCCACTACAGGCTGTGTGACCTCCTGGAACCACTTAATCTCTCCAAAACTCAGTTCAAACTGAACAATGTAGGTAAGAGCACCTTCTTCAAAGGGCTGCGGCAAACACAGAATGCAGGCAAACTATCGAGTCATTCCTGGTACACAGTCTACATTCAATACATGCCAGTTATTATTTTTAAAAAGTGAATAGCTTAAAATAATAAACCAGTTTAGTTGAAAATATTTACTTGGTACCATGGTATTGAAGGAAAGTCAAGTTTTATTGCTTAAGGAATCCCAAAACAAATGTATATGGATAGAGAGGACAGAAATACTGAAATGTACAAATAACTTACATTTCCACAGTTAGAGCTGATTTCATTATTTTGCAGACTTAATAGTTTTCTTTCTGTGGATTACTGAAGATATGTCAATATTCTCATCAACATGTTACTAATTTTTCTCTTTACATTTTAGAAACTTGAAAAGCTCAGACATGAAAAGATACAAAGGACGCACTTGCCCAAGTAAGAAGGGTGGCAAGGATTAGGTAATTATATTTTATACAGAGGTCTATCAGTATCTCCTATTTCTTAGAAACCTACAGGAGAACGTGTTTGAAGAGTGACATTCAATGGCACAAGGCTGGAATGTGTACAATTTTCTCACAGAGACATCAAACTTAGTCTGTTTTGATGGCTGATAGCTAAGGTGACTCTAAGTGTAAAACTCAAAACCAAATTATCTTTTATTGACTCAGTCACTAAAGAGCTGTGGTTGTATAGACTTCGCAAGCCTTTGTTTAAACAAATCATTTCTGCAAAGTGACTTGAATTTCATAAAAAGTAGCACCGATATGCTAGTATTCTACTCTCTTCCCAGGACAAATAATGACAGAAAGATAAAACTGCAGGCAAGTTTAAAAAGTCACTCATAGTTGTCTATTTTAAAAATTAAAGAAACTAAAAAAAAAAACAAAAAAAAAAAACCTTCATGTTCAAGAACATCAAGTAATCATTTGAGATACTGGTGTATATATTTTCACCTTTAATTTCAGACTCTAAACTACTTTTCCAAGCAAAATACAGAATGTTAAGTTATATTTTATATTAAAGATAGTAGTGAAGCCCTGGCCAGTTGGGCTCGGCGGTTGGAGCGTCGGCCTGCGGCCCAGAGAGACCAGGTTCGGTTCCCACTAAGGGCGCTTATCTCGGTTGCAGTTTGTCCCCGGCCCTGGTTGGGTCATGTGGGAGACTGCCATGTGTCCCTTTCACGTCAATGTTTTTCTCTCTCTCTTCCTCTCTCTCCCTCCCACTCTATCTGAACAAAAAATGAAGGGGTGTCCTTGGGTGAGGATTAAAAAAAAAGATAGTAGTGAGTAAGTCACAGCAAGGAAGACAGCGATTAAAAATTGAATTCACCCTGTTTTCCAAACTGCAATTTTGAAAGCCAAATAGTGAGTCCTGACAGAAATAGAATAAAAAACACCAGGAGCATATTGAATAATAAGGGTATTGTTTGGTAAACTTGGGTTTGGAGTGTGTGAGTGTATATACTGGTTCACAATGCAAAATGTTTTTTACTGTGAGTCGCTGTGGGGTAAAAAAAAAACCATTCAGTCACCGCTCTAAGGCTGACTAAAATTTGCCTCCTAGAGCCCCCTACAGGCTCTAAATGTTAAAAACTTGAATCCTACAGGAAAGGAAAACACTTGGAAGGCAGTTCAGGAACTAGAACTCCAGTTTACACAGGAATAGATGTTTACACGGATCAACAGGCAGTGTTTGGCTTAAGAACTCAAACTAAACAGGTGCACATCCTTAACCTTGAGGCCAAATCATCCTTGAGAAACCAAAATAATTGAACAAGGTCTATATTTGCCCTTATTATCTAATTTAATTAAAATATGGGAGAAATAGCCCTGGCCAGTTTGGTTCAGTGGTTGAGCCTCGGCCCATGAACCAGAGTCCCGGGTTCGATTCCGGTCAAGGGCATGTACGTTGGTTGCAGTTTGTCCCCGGCCCTGTTTGGGGTCGTGCGGGAGGCAACCAATCGATGTCTCTCTCACATCGATGTTTTTCTCTCTCTCTCTCTTCCTCCCTCCCTCCTGCTCGATCTGAAGATAAATGGCGCAATATCTTCGGGTGAGGATTAAAAATAAGTAAATAAATTAATAAAATTGGGAGAAATACATCGTATCTCACAATAATAGGCGTCTGGAGGAAAATAAGAAAAGATGGAATCACAAGGACTTTAGAAAACTGTTAAGACATTCATTTTTATAAGGTCTTTACACAGCAGTATCAATAGAAACAGGGCCAGCTGACTAAATGGGCTTGTTTCCACACCTCAACTCCCCGACAAATAATTAAGAACAATTTTGAATCATCAAATACTAAGCTAGTGCTTCTATATAAAAAAATAACTCTGCCCTGGCCGATTTGGCTCAGCGATTGGAGCGTGGGCCTGCAGTCCAGAGAGACCCGGGTTTGGTCCCCGCTAAGGGCACGTACCTTGGTTGCAGTTTGTCTCCGGCCCTGGTTGGGTCGTGTGGGTGGCAGCCACTCAATGTGTCCATTTCATGTCGATGTTTCTCTCTCTCCCTCCCACTCTATCTGAAAAAAAATAAAAAAATGTCCTCAGGTGAGGATTAAAAAAAATAAAATAACTATTATTTTAAATTACTAATGGACCACTATATCAAAGTAAGAGAACTATATGAAGTGGTTTTAGAAAATTGAAGGGATATAGGAAATAGACTTATTTTCATGGAAAACAAGCTAACAGGCGGTGGAATTAGGGTCTTTTCTAGCTCCTCTTTCACAAAAAGAAAGGTAATATAACATAAATGAAAAGTAACAGCAGCCCTGGCCAGTTTGACTCAGAGGTTAGAGCATCGGCCTGTGGTCTGGAGAGACCCGGGTTCGGTTCCCACTAAGGGCACGTACTTCGGTTGCAGTTTGTCCCCGACCCTGGTTGGGTTGTGTGGGTGGCAGCCACTCGATGTGTCCCTTTCACGTCGATGTTTCTTTCTCTCTCTGTTCCTCTCTCTCCCTCCCACTCTACCTGAACAAAGAATGGAAAAATGCCCTCGGGTGAGGATGATAAAAAATAAAAAAAAGAAAGAAAAGTAACAGCAATGTTTACCATGCCCAATTACCACCCCCCGCCAAAACATGGGAGTGGGGAGCCCTGGCCGGTTTGGTTCAGTGGTTAGAGCATCGGCCTGCGGACAGGAGAGTCCCGGGTTCAGTTCCCGCTAAGGCCACGTACCTCGGTTGCAGTTTGTCCCCGGCCCCGGTTGGGGTCATGTGGATCGCAACCACTCGATGCGTCTCACTTACATTGATGTTTCTCTCTTTCTCTCCCTCCTGCTCTATCTCAACATAAAAGCAAAAAAAAAAAAAAAAAAAAAAAAAAAATCTGTTTGCAGAAGCCTAAGAAAAAAGTAGACTCAAACTGCAACTATTTTGTGAAGGGTCATCAAACACTATTCTGACCTTCATTTCACCTGTATCAAGTCGCCTGTTTCAGAATGCTGAGATGGTTTAGTTAACCTAAGGTCGATTGCAGAACCAGGTGAGAGGCCAAACAGTAGACGATCTTGTAGAAAAAACACTTGGCAATAAAATCAGTTCAGCATAAATGAAGGTGATTCATAGTACATGCAATAGCCGTTGATGGCCTTCTATTTTTCAGTCGGTGTTCGTTGGTCCCTCAAATACTATGCACACTAAAAAGTGACACAAAATGTGCAGGTCTGCCCTTGTTTAAAGCAACCCTGACTCTGCCATCTAAAAGGATCCCAAGTTCTGACATAAATGCTAGTATCTTCTGTTTACTTCATAATTAGATCCAAACTAGATACTATACTGGGGCTCATGATTCAACATTTATCCTTGGCTTTAGAATAATTTACATCAAGATCAGTAAAAAATAAAATCAATTATCTGTTAATGAGAGGTCCATTTTAGTAAATGTTTAATATTAAGCAGACATAACTATGTTCAGAATTGTGCCCATTCCCACTAAAATTCCCAGAACTAATGTTTATTATAAAGAGATATAGGATAAATGATCATGTATTCAAAACACATGGTCACACAGTTTATTTGCCATTTACCTAATTCATAAAATACAGATAAAATTTGTTTATTTGAAAAGACTGAAAATGAAATTTACTCCGTCTTTAGTATTCTCCTGTATAAGCTGAGATGGAAAGACTCTTCTTGGACAATGAATAATCTTTTAAAGGGGAATTTCCTAAGTAATTTTTAAAATGAGAAATATGAGCCCAAGTGATACACCTCCCCTTCTCGTCACCTCCCAGTCCTTCAAGTCTAAGATCACTTTCTTCTCTTGTTATTCCTTACAATTAGAGGTCACATTTGGGGGTCATCTCTTCAAGGTGTTCTTCCCCATCTCTCTAGTCTTCTTAAGAAAAACATCCTTCCTATTGTTGGCAGGCATATTGGATATCATCAAGATAACATTAAAATAAATGCTTTTATAAAATTGTTTGTGCTTTATATCTGGGATACCAAGACCCATCATGAACAAAGAAATAGGGCTATCAAAACTTACTTACAAGTAATACTTTAATCCCCTTCTCCTTCACTTCCAAGACCACCCTGCTGAGGAAGTTCTTCTACTGAGTATTTGATAGCCAGTGACTTCAGTACCCAAATAGAGTGGCATTCTCTCACATACATATACCCAACACAAAACACACAAACATATCCACTTCTCACTCATGCTCACACAAGCAAGCATACACACACATTTTCTTTCGTTCCAGAACAAGCCAGAATTACAGCTCTTTTGGTGATTGTTATAATTTTTGGAATGGTTCATAAATTTTCCAAATTCTTTTAAATTCATAATACTTTTATCTTTTTTTTCTTTTTTTTCCGATTGTGAACCATTCCATATTGCATCTTTATTGCAAAAGTCAACATGCTTCTTAGAAATTCAGATTGTAATTGATAAAACAAACATTACATATATGAATTTAAATGTATAAACAGTTAGAAATTCAACAATATCTCCTATTATACTATTACACAAGTTCACAATTTTGTAAAAACTATAATACAGGCATACTATACATAAAGAGGAATCACTATTCCTTTTCACATGATTTTTTTTCTTCTTTTTGAAATAATGATCCATCACTAGGACCCTTTTCACTCTAACAAGACCATTTTCCAATTTATTATCTTAGCTAGTGACAATGTTTTCCCACTGTTACAACATGAAGAAATTGAGGGAAATTCTGCATTCCCTGGGGTTACCATTTTTAGCTTGGGCAGCAATCCACTAGTGAACCAGGCTGACCTACGCAGATTGGTCATTAGCTACTTAGAAAGACGTCATATATAAAAAGAATAGAGCTTGCCTTGGATGATATATGTTATCTCTGCTGACTGAAGATGTCAAGAAAACAAATCATGGTGCTTACTTTTAAAAGAAATTCTAACAGTTGGGGATTTGAGGGAGGGGATAAAAAAATTCTAAAGGAAAAATATACATTCAACTATTTTATGCTAACATTAACTTAAAATTTTTAGTATTATATTTAACCCATATTTTAAATTCATTTCTGAGAGTCAAAGATGTTTTAGACTCTTAGGACAGTCAAGAAGTATTTTAGTCTTATATAAGGTGTATTGAAAAGAAGTTTTATACATAGCGTCTCAAATCTTATTGGAAAAAGTGTCCATTCTTCACTTTAACACCCTTCTCTTTCACCCCCTCCTCAATAACTAAAAAGGCAAACAAACCCTCAACTTTCCCTGTACAGAGTGTAATTAAGATGTCAATTCTGAGGTTAAAAAAAAATCATATGAAAAGGAATTTCATTCTGTTGAACTGTCAGTCTACTGAAAATTTCTTACAGCTCCATTAATTTACTGTAATTTTCAGTTTCCAAATACAAAAATACAACAATTCTTATTGAAATCTATACGCTGGTAGTTTTAGTACACAAAAAAAAACCAAAAACAAAAAAACAAATTATTTACAAAATTATACAGTTTAAGAAAAAACTTTGTACAAAAAATATATAAATCCTTTGTTCCCTCTATCACGTTTAAACTGTCAGGACTCAAAATATTCACCACAATGAATCTCTCAAAATATATACCGACTGAGCCACAGACATCAAATTTCATTAGAGATGATGGAGGAGGAAGGAGCAAGATTGCTTATTCTAGGTACCCCATTGTAACATTTTCCATGCTTTCATAAGCTTATTTTAGTTTCAGTGTTTTCAGAAATATAATAACAACCTAGGAAGAGGAAGTCCTTTTTATTTTGAAGGGGAAGTTGCATGAATGTAAAAATGATCCTGGTTTGACACTTCATTCCAAGAAAATAAGTAGAAAAGAAAGGATAATCAGAATGTGGGATTTAACTACTTGTAGCTAAGTAAGTCTAGAGTTCTGATGGTTTTAAGTTTCTTAGTGAATAGTTTCTATTTTAAGAAACAGTCTTTACCTCAAGAAACAAAATCCTTGATATAGTGATTACCAAGAACCCTCTGAAGCCAACAGGAAGTTTGAAATTTTCACACCACACACATATAAAAACATAGATGTGTATACCCTTGAAAAAGTAACATCCTATGTACATTAATCATTTTCTTTCCCCAGGGGTCAATACAGTGTAGTGTTGCTCCTCTACTTTTCCACCTAACATTCAGAACACAAGGACATAAATTTACATATATATTTTACTTAACAGATACTCTACTCTATACAGTGTACAGTAAAAATGCACACAGTGAAGGAAACTGTCTACTGAAGGAGGTGTATGTTCCTGAGTAGCAACAAGCTACAAAATTATCAAAAAATAAGGTCATCTGATCAAAGTCATGACTCTCATTTATTACTAGCATACCCATCCCCCTACCCTACTCCACCCTCACCCTACCCCATCACCTCACCATCATGGTTTAAATTTAGGAAAAGAATTTCAGATACTTTTTAACCCTTTTGTGTAACTATTAACTAAACTAAAGCATTAAAAAAGAAAAACTAACTGGTGACTGACTCGCCCCACAAATCCTTCCATTATTCTCATCAAAACACTTATTTATCAAGGTGCTGGTTTAAACTTTTTATTAGGGGTTGACTTTTGGTGGCCCAAAAGAATCCCTTTTCTCAATGATGGGTAAGTCAGGCCTAGTAATAAAAAGGCAGAAGAAAGTAAATGGGGATGGGAAAGGGGCAGTAGGTGAAAACCTTTCATATTCTGAGAATGTTTAAAAACAAACAAACAAACAAAAAAAACCACACACACAACTAAACCAATACTCACTAAAAACAACAACAACAACAATAACAATAACAAAAAAACTAATTTCGAAGCAAATTAAGGATCAGCAGCAACAAGAAGTCCAGGAGAGTTAATATCATGACAGAATGAAAATACCATGGAGCTAGCTTCCATTAACTTATTGCATTTAAGAACACAGAGTTTATGGTTTACACTAAAACAGCACTTACTACTGCACAACACCCCCCCCCCAATTTAGATTTAATACAAATTGGGCTCCTCCTCAGTAAAAAAACAAAAACAAAATAAATTTAATTTTCTTCCAAGACAACTCTTGAAAGCAAAAGGGTATTTTAATTACAAATGTCTCCTACTGTCTGACGACCCATCCATAATAGCTAAGAGTTAAGAGATTCCAGGCAATTTTGACATTTAATGAAATTTTATCAGCAGATTATAATTCAAAATAAAATTTCTGAACACCCTGTCATTTACATCATAATCCAACACCAATAGCAACAAAAACAGGTGGTGTGGAAAATAAGGCTCTAGAGATTATTCATGTCATTCCTGTGGATCTTCACAACTGTGTAAAAGTCACTAGGCCTTTGGTGCTTTAATATCATGAACAGTTATGAGATGTGTTTAAATAGTAAACTTGCTGTCCTTAAATCTACTGTGTTGAAAATAAAAATAAAAAAAAATTTTTTGGCTCATTGACGTCTTTAAATAATTTTAAAAGTTGTTCTTCTAAACAATATTCCTAAAAATTATACAGCTTGCTTCAGATTTCATCTTCGCCATGAACGAGACTCATATTCATCTTCATCTTCGTCGTCATCATCAGGCAAAAACAAATCTGAGGTTTCTGTTTCCTAAAGAGGGAGAGAGTAAAATATGTTTATTGGTACAAACAAGTAAAATAAAATACTTTTTAGGACAAAGGACAAACAAACCAAATATAACAGACTAAATACAAAGGCTGGATTTACAAGTATCTTACACAGCAAAAAATCCAAAACATTTTTTTAAATGTACTGAATGGGATAAAAGTAGGTTTACAGTTGTTCATATATAAAATAATACAATAATAAATAAAAATACAAGAATAAACTTTTGCAAACTCAACTGTAAACCCACTTTTGTCCCACCCTGTATATATATTCTTCTCCTCTACTAACTTTTTTTAGTCTTAATAGGAAGAGATGTGCATTCTAAACTCATCCGAAAAATAAATAATATACAAACGTTTAGTAGAAAAAATAAAAGTAAAAATACCTATGAAATGTTTTTGATAAAATTTAATTTTATTCTATTAACTTAAAAATGAGGTAAGTGCCCTGGCCGGTTTGGCTCAGCAGTTAGAGCATCAGCCTGCGGTCCAGAGAGGCCTGGATTCGGTTCCTGCTAAGGGCAGGTACCTCAGTTGTGGTTTGTCCCCAGCCCTGGTTGGGTTGTGCGGGTGGCAGCCACTCAATGAGTCCCTTTCACGTCGATGTTTCTCTCTCCCTCTCTCTCTTCCTCTCTCCCTCACACTCTATCTGAACAAAAAAATGGGGAAGTGTCCTCGAGTGAGGATAAAAAATACATAAATTAATTAAAAAAAAAAAAAATGAGGCAAGTAAATGACCAAACTCCTAAACTTTTCCTTTAATATCTGAATATTTACAAGGGAAGAATATACTAACTTCCCCATGACAGGGACATTCCAAGCCTTATATAAAGATGTAAAATGTTACACAAAGTAGAAGTATCTGCAAATATTCCCCCAAATACCAAGATTTTCATTTTTAACACAGGAAATGTTTCTGCTTTTATTATATAACATTATCTATATGGCTAAAAGACTCTTGACCAACCATAAATGCTAAATATCTTTTAAACCAAAACTGTGATAAATAAGGAATAAATTGCAATGTTGGATGGGTGTTCATTTTAACAAGCTAATCAGAAATATAGGAATAAGAGACAAAATCAATTCTCATATATTTTAAGATGATTATTTAGTACTTGTATTATTTAAGCCCCTGACTTGCCCTGGCCGGTTTTGCTCACCAGTTAGAGCGTCGGCCTGTGGTCCAGAGAGACCTGAGTTCAGTTCCTGCTAAGGGCATGTACCTTGGTTGCAGTTTGTCCCCGGCCCTGGTTGGGTCCTGAGGATGGCAACCATTCGATGTGTTCCTTTCACGTCGATTGTTCTCTCTCTCTCTCCCCCTCCTACTCAATCTGAACAAAATGTGAAAAAATGCCCTCGGGTGAAGATAAAAAATATAAATAAATAAATAAATAAATAAACAAACAAACAAACAAACAAACCCGACTTTCTTAGTCTTCCCTCTTGTGTCTATCTTTCTTATACTATCATTTTAACCAACTATACAGAGAAGGAAAGAAAGAAAGAAACTAAAATCTATTACTTATGGAACTTAAATAAGCAAAAAGCTTAAATAACCAGCTAAACTTAATTTGTTCATATAATCCATGTCCTCATTTACCATAATAAAAATATCTAGAGCCCAAATAAAGGCCAATAAAAAAAGTCTCTCTTACACCAGAAACTAATCCCCCAAAGAGCATTTTATATTTCTGTACTTGTTGATGCTTTAATAAACTTCTAGACTAGGCTTAGCTAACTGCATTCATGAAATAATTCAATATTTATTTTTTATACTACTTATTTTAATGTCAGAAAAAAATATATAATTGGGAAATAATCTAATTGAATCTTTTTTTTTTTCAACTCTTATTTTCAGTTGTTAAATTTACCTCCTCCTTGACTTCTTCTTCCTCGGTCTCTGTGGATACAGAAGGCACCTTGGCCTTGTGCCATGATATTTGCAGCCGACGGTCTTTGAATTTTGACCCTTGGTTTGCAGCCTAAAACAGATTTTAGAAAAACACAGAAGTGTGTACTCACATTTACTAATGATTCCTTCAAACTGTGTGCTACTTAAAAAGTGTAATGACCGGGAGAAAAGTCTGTTAAAGTGGATCTATGAACAATCTCCAATGAAAGCTAGAAAAAATGAAGTTCATTTTAACTAGTGGACCATATGTTCGGGTTTGCCCTAACAGTCCATGTTTTATTTTTCTGTCATGTAAATAAAATCTGTCTTGGTTGGATAATAAATTACTTAGAAAAGTCATCATAAGGACAACAAATACTATCTTAATACAATTACTAGCCTACTGCTTTGATAATCTACATATTTAGACTGAAACCTTAAAAATGTAATTATTTTAAAAACTGTTTATTCATCATATGGCATCTCTTTCAAACCCACCTATATTTATTTGACAAAGCTATTTTCACTTCTATTCTGAAATGTTATACAACTAAAGCAAGTACTCCCCAGCTCATCTACACATTCAACAAATGTTAAACACCTACTATCCTAACTCAAGGTAAACTTGCTCAGCTTCAAATTATTCCTCTGTACTACAGTACAAACATTTCCCCCCTCCTCGGCATTATTTCAGTAATAAGAGAAAGCAAAAGTTTAATTTTAAAGACAAAGCAACAGAGACAAAACAATAGGAACCCAAAGTTTCATGAAAGGGAAAGTTTCGTTATTCCTACAGCTTTCCTACTAACCCTGCTGGATTGTAGAATAACCCCAATTCTTGGTTCAATCCCGAAAAACGTGATAGAAGGGGTTCTTTTAAATGTGGGATTTCACTCTAGTTTTTTCTAAGAAAAATGTTGATAAGCTTCATGAAACATTTGCCAAATGTTTCCACAGAATACTCAGATCACTGCATTGAAATAGTGTACATTAAGTGAGGCATAGATATTGGCCTGTGATCTAAGGAAATTTTCCCATTATTCCTTGTTGGGGTTAATTGTTTATAACCTGAAAACAAACATTAGACTCGTGGGATATACTAAACTGATGTATCAAAATGCACATCCACCACCTTTCAAAAATCAGGTAGTTGCTAAGAGAGCAGATCTTAAAAATTCTCGCCACAAAAAATAACTATGTAAGGTGATGAATGTTAACTAAACATATTTTAGTAATCATTTCAGAATTACACATATATCAAATCATTATGCTGTACATCTTAAACTAATGTAAACTAATATGTGAATTATATCTCAATAAACCTGGGGGGGAAATCAGGTAGTGTGTGTGACATCCCTTGCCCTTACTCTATCCCTTAACACATAGCCCAATTATAGAGAAACTGTTTATTTTGTTGGTTTTTGTAATTATTTGAATTCTTCTTTTCAGTTTTATTGAGGTATAAGTGACAAATATAATGGTAAGATATTTCAAGTATACAACATGATGATCTGATCTATACGTTGTGAAGGTATTCCCCCCATGGTTAATTACACAGACATCACCTCACAGTCCTACTCTCTTAGCTAATTTTAATTATACAATACATGATTATTAACTATTGCAGCCATGTTATACATTATTAAATCCTTAGACTTTGTTATTTGAACTTTAAATAAAGACATGTTACTTTTATAATCAGAAAAATACATAGATTTTTAACCTATATTAACTGTTGCCCTCCAAAGAAGGTAGCATTCTTTTTTTCCAAAAGGAACTTTAAGGTATTAAACATATTGCATATATGCAAATTACTAGAGAAATTATTAAAATTTTAATTTGTATGTAGCCAAGAACTAAAAATATAAACTCCCACTATCTAATTTATAACAAATTAGATTAGGAATTAGAATAAAGATGTACAGTTGACCCTTCAACAACACAGGTTTGAACTGCACAGATCCACTTACACACAGCGATTCCAAGGGTCAACTGTATTTTTAATCCATGACTGGGAATCCAAGTATCCAGAAGGCCAACTCAAATTACATGAAGATTTTTCAATTGTGCAGATGGCCAGTACCCCTAACCCTGATGTTGTTCAAGGGTCAACTGTATTTTAATAATACTAAGTTAGGAACTCTTGGCATTTAAATTAATAAAACTCATGCAGTTCACTCAACAATTCCACATATATCCATCAGAAATGTGTATGTATATATAGTAAAAGACATCTATAAAAATGTTCATGGCAACATCATTAATCAAAAAAAGTTAGATCAAATCCAAGATGGTGGAGGAGTAGGTGGATGTTACACTCACCTCCTTCCAGGACCAAACTGAAATTACAACTAAAACATAGAGCAATCAACCTGAATAACCAACTGAAGACTAGCCGAAGAGGAGTTTTATAAACAAGGATTTACAGAAGAGGCCACATCGAGACTAGCAGAAAGTGCGGAGACGCAAAAAGGGCTGGCCCCGCTCCCACAGGCATCAGCTGAGATTCCAGAGGGATATCTAAACTGCAAAGGTTCCCCTGAGAAGTGTGGGGTCTCAACCCCAAGAGAGACGCCCTAGCCCAGAGCACCAGAGCTGAGAAGAGGCACCCACATAACATCTGGCTGTGAAAAGCAGCAGAAATTCTGTCTGCCAGGTAGAGACACAGGCACCCTCTTAAAGGGCCAAGACACAAAATCGCATTCGCAGACACTCACCCTGGGCTCTGGCAGAGGGAGGGTGGATGGACTACAGTCGTATGAGGAGAGACCAGAGTTTGTGGTTCTGGGGAAGAGAGCTGAAGGGTCAGTCCCAGGATCCCTATGCCAAGTCAAACTCCCACACCACCGATACCATCTTTCTTGGTAGGAGCACTCCCCTCCATGATGCATCAGCCTAAGGAAATGCAACAGCCCCACCCTCTAAAATCCTTGTTGCCCCTTGCATCCCTTGTGAAGCTTATACCCTGCTGAAGAGTCGGCTGCCTGGGCTCCTGGGCTCGGGTGTAGAGATTTGGGCAGACTCAAGAGATGTCAGTGACTGAGTTGTGTGACTTTGGGTCAGGGGCCATTCCTCCACTTTTCCATGAACCTGACTGGTGTCTCTCCTTCACGGGAAATCTGCTAGCCCCACTCTCCGGGCTCCCAGCAACCCCACCCTCCCAACTCCTGATGGCTCTGCCCTGCTGAGGTCTGGGCAGAATCTGGGACAGAGTTCTGTGGCTCTGAGAAAGTGGCCACTACCCCCAAGCCTGACCAGCACCTCTCCCTCAAAGGAGATAACTAGCCCCATCCTCCTGACGGCCCCACCCTGCTGAGATCGGGCAGCTGTAGAATCTGAGACACATTGAACTGTGGAGCTCTAGGACGGGGGCCATTTTTCCCTTGCATGTTCGATGGGTGCAGAGCCCTCCCTTCACACCAGCAGGTGAGAGTCAGATTTGGTATACCCTGAGACATATGCTGAGTGGCCTCAGACCCAACAATGGCACTGAGTTTGAACCTGTTATCTATCTGGTGAACAATACTTGCTGCTACCTGGTGACTCACTGAAAACCTACCTCATTCAACTTGAGCACTGAAAGATGCTCCTTCAATGACTGAGCCTAATAAGCATCCGCAGGCAGAGGCAGGTGGAAGAAGGTCCCAGGGTACCTTGGGACTTTTGCTGACCTGCTCCTGAGCCTAGTGCTGATAAAAGGTAGCCTTGGTGTGCAGCTTGGTCCTTTCCACACACACCCAGACCCAGCAAGAATAGCCAAAAACTGGATCACTTATAGCTCCAAACAGGTTCCCCAGGGCCAGTCACAGTCAGCATTTGACATTGGCTAGCACCAGAGTTCCTCGCAAGAGGCCCCAGAATCAACACACCCAGGGGGCCAGCTTCAGACCTCAGAGCTGCATCCAATTAGCTTCACCAGCACCATATCAAAAGGGAAGTCTCGGCAGGCACCAGACCCTGCAGAGGCAAATTCCGCTTCATGTAGTCAACACTTGCACAGCAGCTCATACACTGTGATTGAGGTTAATCTCACAGTCAGCCAGCCTGAGGATTGACACCACACACAAATGGGTCAGTAGTAATCAAGACTCAATTTACAACAGAAGGGCCCATATAACCCACACAAGGGATGAAGCACACAGCTCAGTGACAAAAGAGACTGTGCCACTGGGTCCCACGGGACACCTACTACATAAGGCCACCCTACAAAGACTGGCCGTCATAGCAGGTCTATCTAATACACAGAAACAAATACAAAGAAACAACCAAAATGGGGAGAAAAAGAAACATTTTCCAACTGAAAGAACAGAAGAACTCTCCAGAAAAAGAGCTGAATAAAATGGAGCCAAGCAATGTATCAGATATAGAGTTTTTAAAAAAAGGTTAAAAGGATACTCAAGGTACTTAGTGAGAGCAGCAGCATGAAAAAGGACATAAAAACCATAAAAAAGAACTGGCCAGAAATGAAGAATATGATATGTGAAATGAAGACTACACTAGAAGGAATAAAACAGTAGGTTAGATGAAACAGAAGATTGAATCATATATTTGAAAGACAAGGTAGCAGAAAATACCCAATCAGAGCAGCACAAAGAAAAAATAATTTTAAAAATTGGAGATAGTTTAAGGAATCTTTGAGACAACATGAAATATAAAAACATTCACATCATAGGGGTACCAGAAGCAGAAAAGATAAAGCAAGAAATAGTGAACCTATTTGAAGAAATAATAACTGAAAACTTCCCTAAACTGGAGAAGGAAAAAGACACACAAGTTCAGGAAGTACAGAGAGTCCCAAACAAGATCAATACAAAGAGGCCCACACCAAGACACATACTAATTAAAATAGCAGACGTTAAAAACAAAGAGAGAATCTTAAAAGCAGCAGCAGCAGCAAAAAAAAAAGAGACAGTTATCTACAAGGGAGCTCCCATATGACTATCACTGATTTCTGAACAAAAACAGTCATGAAATATTCAGACGAGATCGGGCGCGTTCAGGGCGGTATGGCCGTAGACAGTCATGAAATATTCAAAGTTATGAAAAGCATGGACCTACAAGCAAGACTCCTTTACCCAGAAAGGCTATCACTTAAAATTTTAGGAGAAATTAAGAGCTTCCCAGATAAAAAAAAAGCTAAAAAAATTCATTATCACCAAACCTATATTACAAGAAACATTAAAGAGTCTTCTTTAAGAAGAAAAAAACCAGCACAGAAAGTTAAAAGAATAAAATGGCAATAAATACATACCTATCAATAATCACTTTAAATGTAAATGACTTAAATGCTCCAATCAAAAGACATAGGGTAGTGAATGGATACACAAACAAGAACCTGTCTACATAAATATGCTGTCTACATTGACCTCCTCAGAACATAAGATACACACAGACTAAAAGTAAAGAATCAAAAAAGATATATCATGCAAATGTAAATGAAAAGAAAGCTGGGATAGCAATATTTATATCTGACAAAACAGACTTTAACACAAAGGCTATAAGAGACAAAGAAGGATACTACATAATGATAAAAGTAACAATCCAACAAAAGGATATGACCCTTGTAAACATTTATGCACCACACAACACAGGAGCACCTAAATATATAAAGCAAATCTTAATGGACATCAAGGGAGAGATCAACAGTAATAGTTATAGTAGGAGATTTTAACAACCCATTGACATCAATGGATAGATCTTCAACAAGAAAACATCAGCCTTAAATGAAACACTAGTTCATATGAATTTTTTTTTTAATCCTCACCCAAGGATATTTTTCTATTTATCTTCAGATAGAGTGGGAAGGAGAGAGAGAGAAACATCAACATGAGAGGGACACATTGACTGATTGACTGCATGACCCCAACCAGGGCCAAGGACGAACCGCAACCGAGGTACATGCCCTTGGCCAGAATCAAACTTGCGACTCATTGGTCCGTAGGCCAATGCTCTACTGCTGAGCCAAACTGGCCAGGGTCATATGGATTTAATTGATATCTTCAGAGCATTTCACCCTAAGGTAGCAGAATATACATTCTTTTCAAGTGCACATGGAATACTTTCTATGATAGACCACATTATGGGACACAAAACAGTTGTAAGAAAGTTGAAAAGACTGAAGTCATCTCAAGCATCTTTTCTGACCATAATGGCATAAAACTAAGAATCAATAACAAGAGAAAAACTGAAAAACACACCAAGACATGGATGCTAAATAACATGTTAGTAAACAATGAATGCGTTAACAATGAGATCAAGAAAGAAATCAAATGATAGCTTGAAACCAATGAAAATGAGAACACATCAACCCAAAATCTACAGGGCACATTGAAAGCAGTCCTAAAAGGCAAAGTCATAGCATTACAGGTACACCTTAAGAAACAAGAAAAATCTCAAATACACTATTTAACTTTATACTCAAACTTGAAAAAGAACAACAAACAAAGTCCAAAGCAAGTAGAAGAAAGGAAATAATAAAGATCAGAGCAGAAATAAATACAATAAAGTCTAAAAAAAAAAAAGATCGATGAAACCAAGAGCTGGTTCTTTAAAAAGATATACAAGATTGACAAATCTCTAACAAGACTCGTCAAGAAAGAGAGAGGACCCAAATACATAAAAACAGAAATGAAGGAGAAGTAACAACTGATACCACAGATATATGAAAGACTGTAATAAAATATTACAAACAACTATATGCCAACAAGATGGACAATCTGGAAGAAATGGATAAATTCTTAGAACTATAAAATCTCCCAAAACTCAATCAGGAAGAATCAGAATATCTGAATAAACAGATTACAACTATTGAAATTGAAGCAATAATTTAAAAAACTCCCAACAAACAAAAACCAGTGAATTTACCAAACAACCAAAGAAGAACTAACACCTATTTGTCTCAAACTATTCCAAAAAATTCAAGAGTGGAGATTCCCAAGGTCATTTTATGAAGCCAGTATTATCCTAATTCCAAAACCAGATAAAAGCGCTACAAAGAAAGAAAACTATAGGCAAATATCTCTGATGAACACAAATGATAAAATCCCCAAGAAAATATTAGCAAACGGGATCTAGCAATACATTAAAAATACCATGATCGCCCTGGCCAGTCTGGCTCAGCGGTTAGAGCGTCGGCCTGCGGTCCGGAGAGACCCGGGTTCGGTTCCCGCTAAGGGCACGTACTTTGGTTGCAGTTTGTCCCCGGCCCTGGTTGGTCGTGCGGGTGGCAGCCACTCGATGTGTCTCTTCACGTCGATGTTTCTCTCTCTCTCTCCCTTCCTCTCTCTCCCTCCCATTCTATCTGTACAAAAATGGAAAAATATCCTCGGGTGAGGATAAAAAATAAAAAAAAATAAAAAATACCATGATCAAATGGGATTTATTTCATAGATGCAAGTTTGGTACAATATGCACAAATCAATAAATGTGATACATCACATAAACAAATTAAGGATAAAATCACATGATCATATTAATAGGTGCAGAAAAAGCATTTGTTAAAATCCAGCACCCATTTATGACAAAAATTCTCAGCAAGATGGG
Source organism: Molossus molossus (assembly GCF_014108415.1). Classification (NCBI taxonomy): domain Eukaryota; kingdom Metazoa; phylum Chordata; class Mammalia; order Chiroptera; family Molossidae; genus Molossus; species Molossus molossus. Next base: position 26,631,173 of record NW_023425377.1, read on the forward strand.
AACAGAGAGAACATACCTCAACATAATAAAAGCCATATGACAAACCCACAGCCAATACCATACTTAATAAGCAAAAATTAAAAGTGTTTCCCCCTTAAGATCAGGAAAAAAACAGGATGTCTCCTTTCACCACTCTTATTCAACATAGTACTAGCCACAGCAATCAGACAAAGAAAACCGAATAGGCATCCAAATTGAAAAGAAGTAAATTGTCATTATTTGCAGATGATATAATACTGTATATAAAGAACCCTAAAGATTCCACCAAAAAATTACTACACCTGCCCTGGCTGAGTGGCTCAGATAGTTGATACGTTGTCCTGTACACCAAAATGCTGTGGGTTTGATTCCTGGTCAGGGCACATATAGAAGGCAACCGATCTATGTTTCTGTTTCATATCAATATTTCTCTTTTTCCTCCCTCCATTCCTATCTCTCTCTCAAATCAATAAACATATCCTTGAGTGAGGATTAAAAAAAAAAAGTCACTAGAACTGATAAATGAATTCAGTAAAGTAGCAGGATACAAAATAAATATCCAGAAATCAGTTGAATTTTTATACACCAATAATGAACTTACAGAAAAGTAAACTAAGAAACCATTGTCGTTTATAATTGCATCAAAAAACAAGCAAAGAAAAAAAACAACCTAGGAATAAATTTAACCAAGGATGTAAAAGACTTTAATTGGAAAATTATAAGACACTGAAGAAGATACAAATAAGGGGAAGCATATACCATGTTATGGGTAGGAAGAATTAACATCATTAAAATGCACATACTATTCAAGCAATCTATACGTTCAATGCAATTCCTATCAAGATACGAATGGTATATGATATTTCACAGAAGTAGAACAAATATTTCAAAAATTTATATGGAACCACAAAAGATCCAGATCAGCCACAGCAATCTTGACAAAGAACAAAGTTGAAGAAATCATGCTATACTACAAGGCCAGAGTAATCAAAACAGCATGGTACTAGCATATAAAATAGATATATAGATCAATAAAACAAATAAAGAGCATAGAAAGAAACCCATGCCTTTCTGGTCAAAATTTGACAAAGAAGGCAAGACCATACAGTGAGGTAAAGACAGTGTATTCTATAAAACTAAACCAATTTCTTAGACCATACACAAGAATAAACTCAAAATGAATAAAGATTTAAATGTTAGATTTGAAACCATAAAAGTCCTAACAGAAAACACAGGCAGTAAAATCTCAGCCATTTCTCGTAGCAGTATTTTTTCTGCTTGCCTTTCTTTGAGCAAGGGAAACAAAACAACATAAACAAATGGGACTACGTCGAACTAAAAAGGTTTTGCACAGCAAAAGAAACCATACACAAAATCAGAAGACAACCCACTGAATGGGAGAACATATTCGCCAGTGATATATATAAGGGTATAATGTAAAAAATTTATAAAGAATTATACAGCTCCCCCAGCCAGTGTGGCTCAGTGGCTGAGCGTCAATCTTTGCACCAAGAGGTCAATGGTTCAATTCCTGGTCAGGGCACATGCTCAAAATGTGGGCCCAATCCCCAGTGGGGGGCATGCAGGAGGCAGCCAATCAATGTGTTCTCTCTCATTGATGTTTCTATCTCTCCCTCTCCCTCTAAAATCAATAAGAGAAAACAATTTTTTTTTAAGAAAAAGAATTTATACTAAAGAACTCAACGCCAGAAAACCAGACAATCCAATTTAGAAATGGGCAAAGGACCTCCAAAGAGAACATACACATGGCCAACAGACATATAAGATGTTGAACACCACTAAATAATCAGAGAAGTGCAAATTAAGGCCACTGCTATCATGAATACATCAAGAAACAAGTGTTGGCAAAAATGTGGAGTAAAGGGAGCCATCTTGCACTGTTGGCGGGAAGGCAGATTAGTATAGTCACTGTGGAAAGGACTATCCAGTTACCTCAAAAAATTAAAAAGAGAACTGCCTTATGACCCAACTATTCCACTTCTGCGAATATATCTGAAGTAACCTGAAACAGTGATTTGAAAGAATATATGCACCCTTATGTTCATTGCGGCATTATTTATAATAGCCAAGGTGTGGAAGCAGTCCAATTGTCTAGCAGTAGATGAGTGGATAAAAGAGCTGTGGTACATTTTCACAACAGAATACTACTCAGCCACAAAGAAGGAAACCTTACCTTTTTTGACAGTATGAATTGACATGAAGAGTATTATGCTAAGTGAAGTAAGCCAGTCAGAGAAAGAGAAGTACCGTATGATTCCACTTATAGGTGGAATCTAACGAACAAAATAAACTAGCAACCAAAATAGAAACAAACTCATAGATACCAAGAACAGACTGTCAGAGGGGAGGAGGACAGGAGGGCTGGTGAAAATGGTGAAGGATTAAGCAAAATCAAAAAACACACCTCACAGACAGACAACAGTATGGTGATTACCAGAGGGACAGAGGGGTGGAAAGAGATTTAAGAGGGTAAAGGGGGAATAAATGGATGGAAGGAGACTTGACTTGAACACACCATACAATATACAGACAATATATTATAGAATTGTATACCTGAATCCTACATAATTTTATTAACCAATGTCATCCCAATAAATTCAATAATAAATAAAAATAAAGCAAAAACAACCCAAAACAACCTATTAATAGAGACCAAAAAATAAATCGTTTCTATACAACTGAAAATGAGTATCTATAAAAATGGCAAACTAGTTTTACATGTAACAACACAAATAAAATCTAAAAATTTAATCTTAAACAATAAAAAAAAAGATCAGATACTGTGCAGTTCCATTCATATAAATTTTGTAAACAGGCAGAATAATACTATAACATTTATAAATGCACAATTAGCTGATAAAACCTCAGCTGGCTATTTTTTTTGCAGTAGTCATATAAAGTTCACTATAAGGACTGAATTAGCAAATACTGATGTGTTGTTCCTATAAGCCTCTGGTCAAAACATTTTCCTCAACTGATCAATACATAACCTTGCTTTATGTTTAAAGACACCTAATTTATATATATATATATTATTGATTCCTGAACATTGACTCATTAACAGCCAAAATCACAATAACTCATGCCTGAACAAAGATGATCTAACACCCATCTTCACCATTAAGGCACTTCTCAACCTCTTTTTTTTTTTTTTGGTATGTGCCCCTAGTAGAAACCGACCTTGGGACTCTGGTCCACAGGCTGATGCTCCAACCGCTGAGCCAAACCGGTCAGGGCAGCCTTTTTGAACTTAGGAAGGTGCACACTTCAGGAGCACACTTATAGGGCCATTTTAAATAGTGAAATCACTAATAAAAAGCACAAAAATGAGTAAAAGATGGCACTAAAGAGGCTGTGAAAAGAACTCGTATACAGCACAAGATCGTAAACAAGCAGTCTGAGTGTTGCCTCAACTGACCTCAGCTGGCTGGGAAAGCACGTATCAGCTGAGTCAAATTTTTTACAGCTCTGCACATGTCTGAAAATGACTACAAACATACCTCAAGTATTGATTTTGAGGTTACAAATACATTTTAATGCATAGGTGGATTTACAAATAACAAATAATGAGGATCAACTGTATAAAGAAAGTAAGAAGGCAATTATCATAACGTGAGAATAATGGTTACTTTCTGAGGAGGAGAGAAGACAGTGATGTGGGGCACAGGAGGAGGCATTTGGGGTGTTGGGAGTATTCTATTTCTTCACCTGAGAAACAAGTATATGGGACTTTACCTTCTGATAAAGCATTGAATATACATTTCTAATTGGTATAGTTTGCTTCCATAAACTTTTTAAACTGAGTATTATCTTTGTAAGTTTAAGAAACTACTAAATGACTAAGATATTTATGTTTAAAAAAGCAAGGTTTGGAATGCAGTCCTGTATTTATAACATGATATCACTGTGGTAATATTTTTCTAAGTGAGAGCTTCATGTATGTATTCTTTTTTTTTTTTAAAGTCCTTACCTGAGGATATTTTTCCAGTGAGTTTTAAACAGAGTGGAAGGGAGAAAGAAAGAGAGAGAGAAACATCAATGTGAAAGAGACACATCGATTGGTTGCCTCCCACAAAACCCCCACCAGGACCAGAGATCAAATGCCAGGTATGTGCCCTTGCCCAGGAATTGAACCTGCAACCCTTCGGTTCGCAGGCTGACACTCTAAACACTGAGCAAAACTGGCCAGGGCTGTATGTGTTCTTATTTTCATAATTTTTTATACCTAAAGCTATGCAAGAACAGTGCCTACCTTTTAAAAGCAAGTAACAATTAAGAAAGTAATTATTTTTATTTTTATTAACCATTTACATCATTAACTTTTATTTATTTATTTTTAATCCTCACCGGAGGATTTTCCACTGATTTTTTTTTTAAGATAGAGTGGAAGAGAGAGAAACATTGACGTGAGACACATAGATTGGCTGCCTCCTTCACAACCACAACCAAGACCAGGGATCGAACCCACAACTGAGGTATGTACCCTTGACTGGCAATTGAATCCACGACTCTTTGGTATGTGGATTGACACTCTAACCATTAAGCCAAACCGGTGAGGGCTATATTAACTTTATCAAAAAAATTCCAAAAAATACTTTAAAATATTTAAGACTGACCTATTAAAATGTGACATACCCATTAAAATATCTATTTTTCTACACAAACATAAATATATTCTCTCACACATATATCTGTAATATGGTTGAAATAATGAAATATTGGGAACAAGTGAGATGTCCATTAATATGGGACTGTTTAAACCTAGTATGGTACATCTATGCAATAAAATACCATGCAGCCATTACAAATAATAAAGCAGCCATATGTGCTAGTATAATCTTTGTTAATCTCATACATATTAAGTAAAAAGGGCATATACAAAAAAATTGTAGAGCATACCACCATTTGTGTAAAAGAGAGATCAAATAATACATATATATAGAGTAGTGGTTTTCAACATGTGGGTCGCGATCCCTTGGGGGGGTCAAACGACCCTTTCACAGGGCTTGCCTAAGACCATCAGAAAACACATATTTCTAATGGCAATTCATAATAGTAGCAAAATTAGTTATGAAGTAGCAACGAAAATAATTTTATGGTTGGGGGTCACCACAACATGAGAAACTATATTAAAGGGTCGCAGCATTAGGAAGGTTGAGAACCACTGATATAGAGAGAATATCTTTGAGAAAATATGTGAGAAATGGGTAACAATAATTCCCTATGGGGAGTGAAACTGAGTGACTGGAGGTAGAAGGAAATCTTATTTTTCATTGGATACACTGTTATTTCTTTTACACTTTGTATATGTGTTTACATATACAAATAAAATAATTCAAATTAAATGTTAACATTAGAATATATGTATAAATATGAACAAATCAATTATGTACCATCCATGAAAAGTTATATGAAATAACTTTAAAGTACTTGGAACCTTAGAGGCAGAAGTTACTCAGAGAGAAATTCATCTAGCCAGCCATTTTCCCAGATCAGAGACTGACACCAAATTTATGTCAATCATCATTCATCAATCACATGACTGGCAAAGAGAAAAACACAGCCCTGGCCAGTGTTGCTCAGTGGTCAGAGCGTTGGCCCACACAATGAAGGGTCGGGGGTTCAATTCCCAGTCAAGGGCACGTACCTGGGTTGCAGGTTCAATCCCTGGCCTCCAGTCAGAGCACATGCAGGAAGCAACCAATCAGTGTTTCTCTCTCACATTGATGTTTTGTTTTTTTTAATCCTCACCTGAGGATATTTTTCCATTTATCTTCAGATAGAGTGGGAGGGGGGAGATGGGAGGGAGAAAGACAAAGAGAGAAGAGAGAAACATCGATGTGAGAGAAACACATCAACTGGTTGCCTCCCGCATGACCCTGACCAGAGCCGGGGACCAAACCACAACCAAGGTACATGCCCTTGACCGGAATTGAACACATAACTTGTCTGCAGGCCGATGATGCTCAAACCACTGGGCCAAACTGGCCAGGGTTCACAATGATGTTTTGATGTCTCTCTCCCTGCCCTCATTCTCTCCCCCTCCCTCCCCTCTCACTTTTTTACTCTCTAAAATAACAAAAAACAATTAGTGGAAATACAAAAATCAAGTGCTGTTTAGGGTATGGGCAAACAGGTACTCTCAGCCAATGTCACTATATGTATAGTTTTGTAAAACATTCCTGGAGGTTATTTGACAAGTTGTACCAAAATTTTAAATATGCATGCATTTTGCTCCAATCATCTCACTCCTACAAACTAACCTAAAGCAATGGTTCTCAACTGAGTACAATAACGTCACTCAACGGGGCATTTTGGTTGTCTCACTGACTAAACATCACTTTCTGGCTTTCATTAGGTGGGACAAAAGGTGTTAAAGGTCTTGCAATGTGGAGATCTGTCCCACATAACAAATAATCAAACATGCCAAATCCAGTAAGACATATATAGAATTGTTTGCAATAGTGGAAAAAGAAAAAAAAAGAGAAACACCCCAAGTAGCCATCAGTAGGTAGCAAACATCATTAGTTCACAAAAGAGGAATTGTTTTCAGGAGGGAAGGAGAGGAAAGGAATACTTTCTGGGAAGGTCTATCTCACTATTTTTTAATACATTTTTATTGATTTTTTTTAGAGAGAGAGGGAGAGATAGAAACATCAATCTGCTGCCTCCTACACGCCCCCTACTGGGAATCGAGCCCACAACTTAGGCACGTACCCTAACCAGGAACTGAACCAGGACCTCTCAGTCCCTGGGATGACGATCAATTCACTGAGCCACACCAGCAGGGCTATCTCACTATTTTTTAAAATGTCATAAGAAAGGTACTCTTCCTTATCTGCCTTTGAACGAACGAACTTGTTAGAAGCTGTGATGTTTGCTGTTGCTGCAGCCATCCCGACACCATAAAATAAAAGACCTAAGAACAAAAGCCAACATCCTAGGAGAGCAGAGGAAAAACATGAAAAGAACCTGTGTGGCTGAGTTTCTAAATTAATCGATCCTAAAAGTTCCTACCTTTAGATTTCTTGAAAAAATAAAATGAATGTCCCTATTTTTCAACTTACTTATCTGTTACTCGCAGCCAAATGCATCTTGAAAAGCATGTATTACCTTCATAATAAAAAAAATCAAGTTTTACCCTACATCACTGAGTATAACAGCTAAATCAAACAACCAAAAATCTTGTAGTTAAATTGATGCATATTGCCAATCAATGTCTCTCTCTTAAAAATAAATAAATAAAAAGAAACAGAAGAAAAAAACTGATGTATATGCTAAAAATGCTAAAGTACAGGTTAAGTATTCCAAAGATTTAGTATACATTACCTTCCCTGTTGAAACTAGATGAACCTCTCTTTAACCAAGGGTGAAGAAATGCACCTTAAGCACATGCCCTTAAGCAAGTCTTTATCACTTAAAATTTTCAGCTCTTGACCTAAACTTTAATATTAAAATATTTAAAGGGAGATTCAATGCAATCCCCATCAAAACACCAACGAGCCCTGGCCGGTTTGGCTCAGCAGTTAGAGCGTCGGCCTGCGGTCCTGAGAGACCCGGGTTTGGTTCCTGCTAAGGGCATGTACCTCGGTTGCAGTTTGTCCCCGGCCCTGGTTGGTTGTGCAGGTGGCAGCCACTCGACGTGTCCCTTTCACGTCGATGTTTCTCTCTCTCTCTCTGTTCCTCTCCTCCCCCCCACTCTACCTGAACAAAAAATGGAAAAATGTCCTCGGGTGAGGATAAAAAAAAAAAACACCAACGATATACTTCACTGAACTAGACAAATAATCCAAAAGTTTATATGGAACCAAAAAAGGCCCTGAATAGCCACAGCAATCTTGAAAAAAAAAAGAACAAAGTAGGAGGGATCACATTACCAGACATCAGGTTAGACTACAAAGCCATTGTAATCAAAACAGCCTGGAACTGGCACAAGAATAGGCACATAGATCAATGGAACAGAACAGAGAACCCAGGAATTGACCCAAGACAATATGCTCAATTAATATTGGACAAAGGGGGCAAGAGCATACAGTGGAGTCAAGACAGCCTCTTTAATAAATGGTGTTGGGAAAAGTGGATAGTTACATGCAAAAAAAAATCAAGCTAGAACATCAACTTACACCATACACAAGAATAAACTCAAAATGGATAAAAGACTTATATGTGACTCATTATTCCACAAAAATCCTAGAAGAAAATGCAGGAAACGAAATTTCAGACATCATACGCAGCAGAATTTTCACTGATACATCACCTAAGGCAACAGAAACAGAGGAGAAAATGAACACATGGGACTACATCAAACTAAAAAGCTTCTGCATGGCAAAAGAGACAACCATCAAAATGAAAAGGGAACCCACTATATGGGAGAGCATAACTGCCAATGGTTTATCAGATAAGGGGTTAATTTCCAAAATATATATTCACACAACTCAACAAAAGGAAGACAAAGAACCCAATTAAAAAATGGGCAGAGGATCTATAGAGACACCTCTCTAAACAGGACATACAAATGGCCAAGAGACATATGAAGAAATGCTCAACATCACTAATCATCAGAGAGATGCAAATTAAAACAACAATGAGCTATCATTTCACACCTGTCAGAATGGCTGCCATGAACAAATCATCAAACAATAAGTGCTGGTGAGGGTGTGGAGAAAAGGGGACCCTAGTACACTGCTGGTGGGAATGCAGGCTGGTACAGCCACTATGGAAAATACTATGGTGTTACCTCAAAAAAATTAAAAATTGAACTGCCATTTGACCCAGTGATCCCACCTCTAGGAATATACCCTAAGAAGCCTAAAACACCAGTCATAAAGAATATATGCACCCCTATGTTCATAGCAGCACTATTTACAATAGCTAAGATCTGGAAACAGCCCAAGTGCCCATCAGTAGATGAGTAGATAAAAAAGTCGTGGTACATATACACAATGGAGTACTATGCAGCTATGAGAAAGAAAGATCCCTTATCCTTTGAGATGACATGGAGGGACCTGAAAGTATTATCCGAAGCGAAACAAGCCAAGCAGAGAAAGACAAATATCACATGGTCTCGCTTATTTCTGGAATATAATGAACTAAACAAACTGATGAACAAAACAGACCTAGAGACATAGAAGTAGGGTACAGACTAACATTCCTCAGAAGGGGGGTTGGAGGGAAGGGATAAACCACAGAACTTATATGCATGTATGTATAACCAATGGACATAGACAACAAAACTGGGGACTGGGTGGGAGGGGACAGGGAGGAGGGAGTCAATGTGGGGGAAAAAAGGAGAAACATCTGTAACAAAAATAAATTAATAAAAAAATAAATAAATAAGCCTTGGCCGGTTTGGCTCAGCGGTTAGAGCGTTGGCGTGTGGTCCAGAGAGACCCCGGTTCGATTCCCGCTAGGGGCGCGTACCTCAGTTGCAGTTTGTCCCAGGCCCTGGTTGGTCGTGTGGGTGGCAGCCACTCGATGTGTCCCTTTCACGTCGATGTTTCTCTCACTCTCTCTCCCCCTCCCACTCTATCTGAACAAAAAATGAAAAAATTGGGTGAGGATAAATAAGTAAATAAAATAAAATAAAAAATATATAATGTTAAAAGAAAATAAAAAATAAATATTTAAAGGAAATTCTTCAGGAAGGTCTTTAATATCCTCAGACTTCTGTTAAATGAAAGAAACACAAATAAGACTTCTTTTTTAAAAAGTTCTTTCTATGCCCGGCAGGTGTGGCTGGGATTGAGCATCGCCCCAGGGACTAAGAGGTCCCAGATTGATTCCGTTAGGACATATGCCCAGGCTGTGGGCTCAATTCCCAGTAGAGAGCATGTAGGAGGCAGCCAATCGATGTTTCTCTCTCACATCAATGTTTCTGTCTTGCTAAAAAAATATATATATATATAAAAAAACAGTGGGCCCTGGCCGGTTTGGCTCAGTGGTTAGAGCGTCGGCCTGCGGTCCTGAGAGACCCGGGTTCGATTCCCGCTAAGGGCGCATACCTCGGTTGCAGTTTGTCCACGGCCCCAGTCGGTTGGGTAGGTGGCAGCCACTCGATGTGTTCCTTTCACATCGATGTTTCTCTCTCTCTCTGTTCCTCTCTCTCCCTCCCACTCTACCTGAACAAAAAATGGAAAAATGTCCTCGGGTGAGGATAAAAAAAAAAAACACAAAAAAACAAAACAAAAAAAAACAGTGAGATAAACCTTCCCAGAAAGTACTCCTTTCCCTTCCTTCCTCCGCCAAAACGCCTCTTTTGTGAACTACTGATAGTTACTGCCTACTGATGGCTACTTAAGGTGTTTCTCTTCTCTTTCCCTCCACTATTATGAACAATTTTATATATGTCTTATATATACGCTGGGGGTTGAACCTGCAACCAGGATATGTGCCCTTGACCAAGAATGAAACCCATACCCCATTGTTCCCCGGGTCAATGCTCTAACCACTTAGCCAAACTGGCATGAGCCTAAAAATAGCTTTCAATTTCTTTAAAAAAAAAAATTTTTTTTTCTTGATTAATTTTTGAAAGAGAAAGGGAGGAAAGTGAGAGAGAGAAATATTGATGCGAGAGAACATCAACTGGCCGCCTCCTGCATGCTCCCCCACTCGGGACTGGACCTACAACCTGGGCATGTGCCCTGACCAGGAATCAAACTGACAGCCTCTTGGTGCATGGGTCCATACTGAACCCACTGAGCCATACCGGCTGGGCAGCTTTTATATTTTTAAAAGAAAAAGAAGGAAAAAGGAGAGGTGGGGGCAGATGAGGGGAAAGAAGGAGAAAAAGAAAATGTGACAGAGACTGTATGTAGTCCTCAAAAACCTAAAATATTTACTATCTGGTCCTTTACAGAAAAAGTCTGCTGATCTCTGATACATACTATTTAAATATTTATATATTATTACATATGTTTTATGTTGTTATATAAAGCTTGAATAATATGTTAAATATTTTATATATTTTAAATTTGTGTATACTTTAATTTACACATATTTTATATGGGTATCTGGGACCTAAAAGCCCAATATTAACACATATCCTCAAATTTGGTTTTAAAATACACCATAAAAATGCTGACGTTTCACCTAAAAGTGAATGTGAGGTTAAAAGGCCTAATTTAAAAAGCAATATATGTTCATTTGGAAAGCTAGGAAAATAGAGAAGTGCTTCGAAGGAAAAAAATGAAAAACGAATTTTGTCACCCAACTAACAATTTAATGCACTTTTATTTTTTTGTTTATATTTAATCTTGCATCCTACTTATTTGTAACCTAAAAGTCAATCCTGAGAATTTTCTTGTGTCACTATTCTTTAAAAACAAGTTTTTAAATTGCAGCAAAGTATCCATGACCATTTAGATTGTTTCCATTTCCAAATATTAAGCATGCTACACTGAGAATACCCACAGGTATTGTTTGCATACAACCCCAACAATTCCCTTGTGATTAAGTTCTCAGAAGTGGAGTGCTGGATAAAAAATAAACTGAAGGACTCCAAAATTAGGTCTGCACTCTTCAGAATAACTTCACCTGAACCGATGCATCATTTTTCATACAAATATGAATCTTCCATGATCCTTTCACAATAATTAAAGACAGTAAAAACATACATTTTTACCATAGCCTTTGCAGGATATAAAATATCTTGAAGAAGAGTTACCCTTTAAACCTGCTAAATCTATTTACAGTAATATATAGGCATACATATTTCAAAATTTCTTGCAAAGAATGAATACTATACTGCCAAGTATCTGTTACCAGGGTAAATGTGTTTCTAGTACTCAAGACTATCTGATAAGCACTTTATCAAAAACCAAAAAAAAAAACCCCCAAATAACACCATCAAGACCAATGGCAGTGTCTCCTCCTTGAAATTCCCTCATCTGCCTTAGCTTTGTTTACTCCCTCCCCAAACGCCTGGCCATGCCTCTTTCCACAAACCAAACGCTATATTTCATACTTATAGCATGCATTTATGTAAAAACTGGTTATCATGAGATGATCTAGAATGATTCTGCTTATGAAAAGGAAAGAGCCATATGAGCGTCACTTCTGGGTTAAAACTTAAAACATCTATATATTGTCTCCAGTGACACTCAGGACAGAGCATGCAGCTTCCTATGATTATACCTACTTTTTATAACTAGAACTTTCTGCAGAGACAAATTTATAAAAATTCTGCTTTACATCACCCAGTATCACCTCATCTGAGGTGGCACTGGGTCTAAATGCCCAACTTATTTGGCAAGGGGGTTTTAATTTTATATACTCAATATTAAAAGAAAAAAATTAGGAAAGGAAAAATGGCGGCGGAGTGAACGGAAGCTACACAGACCGTCTCCCAGAACCAAACTGGAATTACAACTATAACACAGACAAATTGACGGGAAAAACCAACAGAAAAGCAGCTTGCGAGGACCATACAACGAAGGACACTGACTCCATCCCGGTAGGCTTGCCAAGGCACGAGACGGGGCTGGGAGCCCCCGGTCAGCAGCTCGGCAGCGGCCTTAGCTGGGAGCAGTGCCCTCAAGTTACACTCCCAGGCGGCTCCACAGCGCAGAGCCGGGACAGAGGCTAAAACAGTCACAGTCACTCACCATGGGCTCCGGCAGAGGGAGGGCAGACTGGAGCTGTGTAGGGACACTCGGGATTTGGAGGGCACCCAGAGCGTTTGCGGAGTACCAGCCACCCAGGACGGTGGCCACATTGCTCCATCCCAGGGCTCTGGGGAGAGGCAGCAGCCCCTCCCTCGGAGATCCAACCCCACCCTGTGGGCCATTGAAGTGCTAATTGAGGCTCACTAACAACCAGCATCTGCCCCACCCTCGGGAAATCCCCTTGTGCTAAGCACCTGAGGGAGCTTTTCAATCAACTGACAACCCAAAACTCATCAAGTAACCTCAACTGCTAGCCTCCAGGCAAAAAGCAAGAGGATAACAGTACAGTACCTTTCCTGGGCTGGCAACTTTAACCAGGAAAGTAAGACTTGACAGTGTTCACCGTGGGTCCTCCCTCGCTCATCTAAACCCAGGAGAGGGTGCCACAAACAGCAGAACACCAACACCCACAGGGAAAACTTGACAGGCTCTAAAGCCCACAGTGATAACCAAAATGGTGAAACACAGAAACAGAAGCCAAATGAAAGAGCAAGAGACCTCCACCGAAGATGAGATCAATGTGGAGGAATTAGCCATGTTAACAGAGCTAGAATTCAGAGCCATGATCTTGAGGAAGCTGAACAGCATGAGTAAAGACATAGAGACACTGAAAATAAGCCAACTGGAAATTAAAAACCATCAAGAAGAGATAAAAAATGACATATCAGAAATTAAAAACACATTGGAAGGTTTAAAAAGCAGAGTAGAAAAAGCTGAGGACTGGATCAGTGAATTAGAAGACAGGGAAGAAAAAATCAACCAATCAGAAAAACAAAAGGAAAAAAACTATTAAAAAACAGGAAGACAGCTTAAGAGAACTATGGGACAACTGGAAACGTAATAATATTCGCATCATAGGAGTCCCCGAAGAAGAAGAAGAAGAAGAAAATGAGCAAGGGATAGAGAATATATTAAAAAAAAAAATAGTGACAGAAAACTTCCCTAATTTGGTGAAGGAAGAAGGCATTCAAGTTCAAGAAGCACAGAGAGTCCCAAGTAAGAAGAACCCAAACAGGCCCACACCAAGACACATAGTAATTAAAATGCCATAAATTAAAGACAAAGAGAATCCTAAAAGCAGCAAGAGATAAGCAACAGGTTACCTACAAAGGGAACACCATAAGGCTCTCAGCTGACTTCTCACAAGAAACACTACAGGCAAGAAGAGAATGGCATGAAGTAATCAAAGTCATGAAAAACAAGAATCTGAATCCAAGACTACTCTACCCAGCAAGGCGATCATTCAAAATAGAAGATCAAATAAAGAGCTTCCCAGACAAAAAAAGGCTAAGGGAATACATTAGCACCAAACCAGCACTGCAAGAAATGTTAAAAGGACTGCTGTAATTAGCAGGAGAAATGGGAAGAAAAATAGAACCACACTAAACAAAAATGGCAATAAATAAGTACATATCAATAATCACCTTAAACGTAAATGGATTGAATGCTCCCATAAAAAGACACAGAGTAGCTGATTGGATAAGAAAGCATGACGCATCTATACGTCGTTTACAAGAGACCCATCTCTCAACAAGACTCACATAGGTTGAAAGTGAAGGGATGGAAAAATATTTTCCAAGCAAATGGAAAGCAAAAAAAAGCTGGGGTAGCAATTCTCATATCTGATAACATAGATTTGAAAATGAAGACCATAACTAGAGACAAAGAAGGCCACTATATAATATTGAAAGGATCTATCCAACAGGAAGATATAACCTTGATAAACATATATGCACCCAATATAGGAGCACCAAAATATATTAAAAATCTTCTGGAGGACTTCCAAGGAGAAATCGACAACAATACAATCATAGCAGGGGACTTCAACACCACGTTGACAGCACTGGATAGATCCTCAAGGCAAAAAATTAGCAAGAAAACAGAGACTCTAAATGAAGCACTAGACCAAATGGATTTAATAGATATCTACAGAGAATTACACCCCAAAACTACAGAATTCACATTCTTCTCAAGTGCACATGGGACATTCTCAAAGATAGACCACATGATAGGACACAAACTAAATATCTAAAAGTTCAAGAAGACTGAAATCATATCAAGCATATTCTCAGATCACAATGGCATGAAACTAGAAATCAATTGCAACAAGAACATGCAGACATTTCAACACATGGAGGCTAAATAGCATGTGATTAAACAATGAATGGGTCACCGAGGAGATCAAGGAAGAAATTAAAAACTTCCTGGAAACCAATGAAAATGAACACACAACAACACAAAATCTATGGGATGCAGCAAAAGCAGTTCTGAAAGGGAAGTTTATAGCACTACAGGCCTACCTCAAAAAACAAGAAAAATTTCTAATTGACTATCTAACCTCACAACTTAAAGAATTAGAAAGCAAACAAAAAGAAAACCCCAGAGCAAGTAGAAGGAAGGAAATAGTAAAGATCAGAGCAGAAATAAATGACATAGAGACCAAAAAAACAATTCAAAGGATCAATGAAACAAAGAGCTGGTTTTTCGAAAAGATAAACAAGATTGATGGACCCTTAGCTAGACTCACCAAGAAACAAAGAGAGAGAACCCAAATACACAAAATCAGAAATGAAAGAGAAGAAGTAACAACCAACACTACGGAAATACAAAAGATTGTTAACTACTATGAACAACTATATGGCAACAAATTCGAAAATCTAAGTGAAATGGACAAATTTCTAGAAACACACAGTCTCCCAAAACTATTCCCGGAAGAGATAGAAAACTTGAACAGACCAATAACAACTAAGGAAATTGAAGAGGTAATCAAGACTCTCCCAGCAAACAAAAGCCCAGGCCCAGATGGCTTCACGGGGGAGTTTTACCGAACATTCAAAAAAGAAATAACACCCATTCTCCTCAAACTATTTCAAAAAATTCAAGAAGAAGGAAGACTTCCAAACACGTTCTATGAGGCCAGCATAATTCTAATTCCAAAACCAGATAAAGATACTACGAAGAAAGAAAACTACAGGCCAATATCCCTGATGAACATAGACGCCAAAATCCTGAATAAAATATTAGCAAATCGGATCCAGAAATACATCAAAAAAATTATTCACCATGACCAAGTGGGATTCATTCCAGGGATGCAAGGCTGGTACAATATTCGAAAATCAATAAACATGATACACCACATAAACAAAATGAAGACTAAAAACCACATGATCATATCAATAGATGCTAAAAAAGCATTTGACAAAATCCAGCATCCATTTCTGATAAAAACGCTCAGCAATGTGGGAATAGAGGGATCATATCTCGACATAAGGCCATATATGAAAGACCTACAGCCAACATCATACTCAATGGACAGAAACTAAAAACATTTCCATTAAGAACAGGAACAAGACAGAGATGTCCACTTTTGCCACTCTTATTTAACATTGTACTGGAAGTCTTAGCCACAGCAATCAGACAAGAAGAAAAAATAAAAAGGATCCAAATTGGAAAGGAGGAAGTGAAACTGTCATTATTTGCAGATGACATGATATTATACATAGAAAACCCTAAAGACTCCATCAAAAATCTACTAGACTTAATAAATGAATTTCGCAAAGTAGCAGGATACAAAATTAACGTCAAGAAATCGACGGCATTCTTGTACACCAATGGTGAACTCACAGAAAGAGAAACTGAAAAAACAATCCCATTTACCATTGCGCCAAAAAAATTACGATACCTAGGAATAAACTTAACCAAAGAAGTAAAGGACCTATTTGCAGAAAACTACAGGTCACTGAAAAAAGAAATAGAGGAAGATATAAAAAAGTGGAAGCACATACTCTGTTCATGGATTGGAAGAATTAACATCATTAAAATGTCCATACTACCCAAAGCAATATATAGATTCAATGCAATCCCCATCAAAATACCAACGACATATTTCATAGAACTAGAACAGATTCTTCAAAAGTTCATATGGAACCAAAAAAGACCCCGAATAGCCACAGCAATCTTGAAAAAAAAGAACAAAGTTGGTGGGATCACAATACCAGATATCAGGTTATACTACAAAGCGACTGTAACCAAAACAGCCTGGTACTGGCACAAGAACAGGCATATAGACCAGTGGAACAGAACTGAGAACCCAGAAATGGACCCAAGGCAATACGCTCAATTAATAATTGACAAAGGTGGCAAGAGCATACAGTGGAGTAAAGACAGCCTCTTTAATAAATGGTGTTGGGAAAATTGGACAGCTACATGCAAAAAAATGAAACTAGACCAACTTACACCATACACAAGAATAAACTCAAAATGGATAAAAGACTTAAATGTGACCCGTGAATCCATAAAAATTCTAGAAGAAAATGTAGGCAACAAAATTTTGGACATCATACGGAGCAGAATTTTCACTGATACATCCCCTAACAGAAATAAAGGAAAAAATTAACACCTGGGACTACATCAAACTAAAAAGCTTCTGCACAGCAAAAGAAACAATCATCAAAATGGAAAGGCAACCCACTGTATGGGAGAACATCATTGCCAATGATGTATCAGATAAGGGGTTAATTTCCAATATATATAGAGTGCTCATACAACTCAACAAAAGGAAGACAAAGAACCCAATTAAAAAATGGGCAGAGGAGCTGAACAGACACCTCTCCAAACAGGACATACAAAGGGCCAAAAGACGTATGAAGAAATGCTCAACATCACTAATCATCAGAGAGATGCAAATTAAAACAACAATGAGGTATCACCTCACACCTGTCAGAATGGCCGCCATCAACAAATCATCAAACAACAAGTGTTGGCGGGGGTGTGGAGAAAAGGGGACTCTAGTACACTGCTGGTGGGAATGCAGACTGGTGCAGCTGCTGTGGAAAACAATATGGTGTTACCTCAAAAAATTAAAAATTGAACTACCATTTGACCCAGTGATCCCACCTCTAGGAATATACCCTAAGAAGCTTGAAACACCAATCAGGAAGAATATATGTACCCCCATGTTCATAGCAGCACTATTTACAATAGCTAAGATCTGGAAACAGCCCAAGTGTCCATCAGTAGACGAATGGATAAAAAAGCGGTGGTACATATACACAATGGAGTACTATGCAGCAGTAAGGAAGAAAGATCTCTTATCCTTTGAGACGACATGGAGGGACCTGGAAAGTATTATCCTAAGTGAAAGAAGCCAAGCAGAAAAAGACAAATACCACATGATCTCACTTATATACAGAATATAATTAACATAACAGTCTGAGGAATACAGTAGACCCAGAAACATGAAAGTAGGGCACAGACTGACATCCCTCAGAAGAGGGGGTGGGGGGGTGGGAAGAGATAAACCACAGAACTTATAATGCATGTATGCATGACCAATGGACATGGACAACTAAGCCGGGGACGGGGCGGAGGTGGGGTGGGGTGGGGGGTGCCAATGGGGTAAAAAAGGTAAAATATCTATAACAAAAACATAAATGAAAAAGAAATTATACTGGGGAAAAAAATGCAAAAGGTTCAAGACAAGGAGAGAATCTTAAAAGCAGCAAGAGAAAGGCAGCTAGTTACCTACAAGGGAGTTCCCATTAGGCTGTCAGCTGATTTCTCAAAAGAAACTTTGCAAACCAGAAGGGAGTGGCAAGAAATATTCAGAGTGATGAAAACCAAGAACCTACAACCAAAATTACTCTATCCTGCAAAGCTGTCATTTAGAATTGATGGACATATAAAAACTTTCCCAGACAAGAAAAAGTTAAAGGAGTTCATCACTACCAAACCGTTATTATATGAAATGATGAAGGGTCTTTTTGAAGAAAAAGATAAAATGTATGAACAAACAAAATGCAATGAATACATATCTATCAACAATGGAATCTACAAACAAAATGAACAGGAAGAACAGAAACATTCTCATAGATACAGAGAACATTTTGTTGGTTGCCAGTAGGGAGGGGTTTGGGGGAATGGGTTAAAAAGCTGAAGAGATTAAGAAGTACAAATTCATTGCTAGACTGACAAACCTCAAAGGGAAAGGGGATGGGGGGTAGGAAGAAATAAACCAAAGAACTTATATGCATAACCAATGGACACAGACAATAGTGTAGGAAAAGGTGGGAGGGGGGCGGGAGGGGGGAGGAGGGGGTCAATGGGGGAAAAATGTGGAACATCTGTAATACATTTTACATCAAACAATAAAAATTTTTAAAAAATAAAATAAAAAAAAGAAAAGAAAAAAATTAACATTCACCCAGCTTCCACCGAATAACCTGCCCATGTCTAGTGCTCCAAATATTATCTTATTTCTCAAAGAAGTCACTTAAAGCTAGCCTCCCACTTTACAAAAAAAGAAAATAAGGGGCAGATTAGTAAAAGAACTGGCTCAAGAGTGAACAGGCCACAGCCCAAAGATTCTAAAATCTGGACACCTGGTTACAACCCACAATTTTCCGATAGGGTGAAACAGGATTAATGAGCACCAGCTAGTAAGTAATTCTGGAATGAAGCCTTGTTCTTTAAGATTTCCCCCACCACCTTTAATGCTTAATAAGGCTGAAAACATTTTCTCTTAAAAAAGCAATCTGAGGCCCTGGCCGGTTTGGTTCAGCGGTTAGAACATCGATTGGCCTGTGGTCCAGAGAGACCCGGGTTTGATTTCTGCTAAGGGCACGTACCTCAGTTGCAGTTTGTCCCCAGCCCTGGTTGGGTCATGTGGGAGGCAGCCACTTGATGTGTCCCTTTCACATCAATGTTTTTTTTTTTCTCTCTCTCTCTCTCCCTCTCTCTCCCTCCCACTCCATCTGAACAAAAAATGAAAAAATGTCCTCGGGTGAGGATAAAAAAATGTAAAAAAAAAGCAATCTAAGGAATAAGGATTCTGATGCTAACAGCCAATTGTGCGTTTCTACCTTGGTTCTACCACTTATTAACTGTTTCATCTTGGTTAACTTATTTTAAGCTTTAGTTTTCCCATCTGTACACATGGGATTTCACATGCACTTTGTACAGTTGTTTAAGAATAAATGAGATAATGTGTGCAAATGCTCCAGCACAAATAACACTCAGTATTTACTGAGTGAATTAATGAGTTGTTGAAAAGAGAAGATACCGTTTATGTGCAAAATAATAAAGATGTTTACCTGTATCAAACCTCTATTTGCACGTTTCTTTGTAAGTAAATGGTCGCACATGTATACAGAACATGACTAAATATGTCTCGTATCCTATTAAATTCTTCCTTTGAATTTTGCCTTCATCCCTGATCCTTTTCACTTAACTACAAACACCTGGTAAAGCATGCAACAGCCCTAAAATAAAAGTCAGAGATAGCACTGGGATGAGTAGCATTATGGAATTACAGAACATGAGCTATTTCTTGACCTTCAGATGTATAAATAAAAATTTACTAGTACCCATATTTTTACAACTTACTTTCTAATCCATAAAACATTTGACACTTATAAAGAACGCCGCCAGGAAATGCTGAATACAGTGTTTTTAGAGTTAGTATTTGCTACTTTAAAAACTTACTGAGAAATGAAGTAAGTCATCTTTTTCCTCTTCAGTGAGTCCCCCAACTGATAGTGCTTTGGGCCGGTGGTCCACCACCATGTGATTCAGTGAGCCCCTTCCTCTTCCTCCACGACCTCGGCCTCTTCCTCGACCTTGGGAGGACATCGTCTTTCCACGACCCACTGGTAATATACCTAGCCGTGCAGCCTGAATAAAAGCAACCAAAGGTAGAATAAAATATACACTGTTAGATTAAACTTTGAAAATAGAAAAAGAGAAAACTATGTTTTGAGATGTTAAACGTGGTGAGTCAGTAACTCCTCTTAAGTCTCACCTCAACCTGTAACTGACTGAGTTTTTTCCGTAACTCTGTTGTATCTTCTCCTGAAGACAGCCTCTTGTGAAGGTCCAGCTCAGTATCTAATAGTTCTTTCTGGGCCTTGGGGAAAATTAAGAGTTAAAGTATATCTTTAGGATTACTTCCAAGATCTTATTCAAAACATTATACTTACAGAATGACACAGATCTCTTGGGAAAATGAGAGAGGGTGCAATAAACACGGGTGTTTTAGAGAAAGTAACTTTACGAATATAATACTGACAACATGTAGAGATTATAATGATATCAGTAAAAATAGCAATTCACTGCTTAAGATGGCCTAAAACTCACACTTTGAAAACAGTCATCTGAGATGAGGGGTTGAGAATGATTTTCACATAATTAACATCATAAATAAAACACAGTAGGGGCAAAATAAATGATACAGTAAAAATTCATTCATAGTACAAACAATAGTTACATAACTGCTTTTAGATATGAACCCTATAACCACTGCCACTCTTTCGAGACAAATAATCAGTCTTTAGGTAAGTGATTATGAGAGATTATTTTTCTCCCATATATATTCTCTTTAATTTTCACAATTGGGGGAAATTTCAATAAAAACATTTTTATTATATTTTTAAAAAACAATCTTAACCACAATTTCAAATGTAATATAATACTGTAAATAAAGATTTTGTGTTCTTTATATCTGACATATTCTTGATCTCAAAGTGCTGAAAATTAACCTAAAATCCCACTACACAGCTGAGGTATAATAATGGAACCACTGCGTAAAGCAAGTAGTCACCTATGATTAAAAAAAACAAAAATTAACAATTAGACTTAAATGGATATAGAACTTCCAATTATTCTTTCCAATAGAATGCCACATTTTTACCTATACTACAGCAAATGACTCTTGTAAAAAAAAATTTTTTTTCAACAGTATTATTTATTATAAAACCGCTGAAATAGGAAATAACCTCTTTGCTCGCCATCACTCTAGCAGCTTCATTTTCAGCACAGAGAACTAAAAATTTCTATTAAAACAACACACCTTTATTCAAACAGGGTATTATCATCTCTTTCAAAGAGAGTACAGAATATCTATAGAAATATTTTTAAAACTTGTTAGTATAATTATCTCCCCATGAGAATATTAGACACATAAGGGTTCCACTGTACTTTCAAAGTGCCGAGCACATAAGACATTCAATATCCCCATGTTGAATAAAAAATGCAAACAGATACCTCTGTTTTAGTCTTTACTTTAGATGGTGTAGAGACTGCAGAAGATGTTTTTAATTCATCTTTCAGTTGTGAGATCCTCTCACCAAGCTCTTTCAAAGTCTTCATTATATTTGCTCTCTCTTCTGGTTTCATGTTTTTGTTTTTTTCTAGCTTGGATATTAGCATCTATAAAACAAACAGGGAAAAGTAAAACTATGCTTAGTAAAGTTTAATATCAATAACCCTTAACATTTTTTACCATTAGGGATCCCATTCTATATATCAATTCCAACAGTCAAATAAAGAGCTCTTGTCTTACCTTCTGGCATTCTATTTGCTTTTCTAACACTTCTTGCCTTTTTTTCCTCATATCTTGTTGTAGCTTCATTGCTTCCTAGATGAACAGTTAAAGAAAAAATTAGCAATGGATGACAAAATTTGCCAACGATAAATAAGGCTACTTTATTCTCTACTCATTTCTTCTGGGCCATTCCAATAATAAAGATAGATTTCCCCCCTAATCAAAAAATAGCTGAAATCACAGATAAGAGCTTTAAATTTATTTTCCCAACACTTCCAATACAAAGGAGTATACATTTATAACTACTTTAAAAAAATATTTAAAAGACTGAATGCTAATTAGCTGTATCTATGAGGTTTATTCACTTGAATAACCTAAATGTACCTATGAGGAAAAACAAGTGTTCTCCCTTGCCAATGTAAATAAGCCAAATCCTTATTTTTGAAGTATAAAAATGTGAGATGAACTACAGATTAGAAACAATAGCAAAATTTATCTTTTGCCAGAAAAATGTTGCCTTTCATCCCTGTTAACTAAATCTCAAATTATACTGAGATAATACCTATATTTTACTTGAAAAACTCTGTGAGTTTAAATCTAAGATGATATGAAAAAGAAAATAAATAATGAATTATGTCTGCTTCAATCCCTTGCAGAATGAAAAAAAAAAAAAAATTACAGCTCGCTATTGTTTACTTTTATACAGAAAAAAGCCTTTCCTTGTGCTTGATGAAGCCATCACAGGCAATTGCAAAACATTTTTTCTGTTTGTTCACCTTATGTTCAAGTGTACACTGTATCCAGCAGTAGCTAAATAAACATGATGATGGAGTTCCATAACAACATCAACTGTTGATGTTATTAACATATCACTTAAGAATTTAGTGGATTCTTTCCTCTTTAACAAAAGAAGAATCAAAGCTTTACCTGCTTCTTTTTAAGAACTTCTTGAACATCGTGAGATTTAGACCCTGAACAAAGTTTTGAAGGAGTCTTTAAGTTTGAGGAGCTGTACATCATTTTTGGATGGCCTGGAGATGAAAATATCTGTGAAACACAAATATGATTGAATTAAATCTTAGAAATGTGTTAGTCTTTTTATTTAAAATTTTTGATTGATTGATTGATTGGGGGGGTGGTCTGCTGTTCTACCCATTCATGCATTCATTGGTAGATTCTTATATGTACCGTGACAGGAGTTCAAACCTGAAACTTTAGTATATTGGGATGACAGACGCTCTAGCCAACCGAGCTACCTGGCCAGGGCCTCAAAGTTATTTTAAAAAGAGTGCATATATTTCTTTGGGGGGGGGGATTAAATTTTATATTTTACATTTAAAAGCCATACTTATAAGACTAGCTCTTTAAACATAAATTTGATTGACGTTCAAATTTTTTAAAAAATTAATTTTTTGCAATAATGTGTTTCTGAGTGCAATCACATATTTTTCTTCTCTCTTTTAATTTTGATGAAAAGAACTACAAGCCCTGACATCTATGAGCTGTCCTGCACCTCACAGCTAGCTCTTCCTATTAAACACAAACAGTTTTGCCCTAGCCAGTTTGGAGCGTTGGCCCATGGACCAAAGAGTCTTGGGTTTGATTCTGGTCAAGGGCACATACTTCAGTTGCAGTTCAATCCCCAGCCCTGGTTGGGGTCAGGTGAGAGGCAACCAATCGATCTCTCTCTCTCTCTCTCTCTCTCTCTCTCTCTGCCTGCCTCTGTCCCTCCCACTGTATCTGAAGATAAATGGGAAAAATATCCTCAGGTGAAGATTAAAACAAAACAAAACAAAAACCCCATAAACAATTTCACAGAATATCACCCCCTCAAACAAGGCCACTCTTATGAACATGATAGATCTGACTTTGACCATGACAATAACAAGATCACTCCATAATCATGACTGAACACAGAAAAAAATATAAATGCTATCGTAAAAATGACTAATCATCTCTCTATCCTGGCTAGTAGAAATTACTACAACTTCTTTACTAATTATATTCCTCATTCTAGTTTTCCCTCCTTCTAGCTAGATTTATTAAGATATCTGATCATAGAATTATTCCTGTTTTATTAAATCCTACCCCACATCACCTAACACAGCCTAAACCTAAAATAAGTCCTTTCTAGAACCCCTTAATTGAGGTGCCCTCCAGTTTGTGTACCATCCCTTGCTGAATAAACTCAACTTGTTCAACTCTAGGTGTGTTCCTGGTGGTTTTTGGCTGAAAGGTACCACACATGAAATGCCAAATAAGAACTCATGTTTCTAGTAACTGCAATTCTAATTAAGGTACTCTGTAATCATAATCTTAGTATTATATTTAATCAAATGCTATGAGTTTATAATAAAACCTAAGTAGCTAGCTCACAGATCTCACTTTGCAAGCAAGGTGGTGGTTATCTTTACTGTGCTAGTTTTGGTATTTAGATTCCTTTCCTCTTCTGAACAGATAACTCTCCAGTTAAACTTCCCCTCTTTAAGGCACAGCAAAGCTAGCTACATGTTACGCTACAATCTATCTGGTTCAAGTCTTCGCTAACACATTCTGCTCTTTATTTTTAAATTAACTGAATATGTGATATAAGGGACACAGGATATAATATTAAGAAATTCATGAAAAATTCAATCATGTAAATAATATATCAACATACAAAACCACCCTCGATCATACAATGCTTAATTATCCTCAAACTTAAGTTACTTTACACAGAAAAGTCTCTCAAGTAGTTAGAAACCCTGCACAGCTGTTGTTCATGTTACTATTATTATTGGTTAAAACAAAAATGACAGCCCAGCTGGTGTGGCTCAGTGGTTGAGCTATGACTCATGCCCCGGAGGTCGTGGGTTCAATTCCCTGTCAGGGCACATGCCCAGGTTGTGGGCCCAATCCCCAGTGGGGGACATGCACGAGGCAGCCAATCAATGTTCTCTCATTGATGTTTCCATTTCTCTCTCCCTGTCCCTTCCTCTCTCTCTAAAATCAATAAAGAAAAATATTTTTTTTAAATGACAATACTTAAAATTTACTGAGCACTTACTGTGTGCTAAGCACTTTCCCTTCATGCTTTACCAACATGAAATTTTTTAATCTTCACAGAAAGTCAGTTTATTGAAAAGGAAACCAAAGCTCATGAATTATTTAACACAACTAATAAAAAAGCAGGTTAAGTCAAGACTGTCTAACTATATAACTTGTGGGGTTTTTTTTCCTATCTTTGTATAATGGAATTTTTTTAAACAGACAGCAGTATAGTTATATAAAAAACTTGATATATCCATCACCAAGCAGCACCAATTATCAATATACATAAAATGACCTTGTTTTATTTAAATCCCTAATTACATCTTTATACCAAACATATCATTTTATATGTCAAGATTTTAGTTATATCTCTAAAGATAAAGACTTCTAAAACATAACCATATACCATCACCACACTTAAAGAGTTAATATTTTTAAAAATATTTTTTCTTTATTGATTTCAGAAAGAGAGGAAGGGAGGAGGAGAATTAGAAACATCGATGAGACAGGACAGCAAATTGGCCCCCTCCTGAATGCCCCCCACTGGGGATGGGGCCCACAACCTAGTCATGTGCCCTGACCAGGAATCAAACCAGCGACCTCTTGGTGCATGGGTCGACATTCAATGAATGAGCCACACTGGCCGTGCAAGAATAATTCTTTTTATTTTATGGTTTTTTTTAATCCTCGCCCGAGGACATTTTTCAATATTTTGTTCAGATAGAGTAAGAGGGAGAGAGAGAGAAACATCGACGTGAAAGGGACACATCGAGTGGTTGCCACCCACACGACCCAATCAGGGCCGGGGACAAACATCAACCAAGGTACGCGCCCTTAGTGGGAACCGAACCTGGGTCTCTCCAGACCGCAGGCCGACGCTCTAACCGCTGAGCCAAACCGGCCAGGGCTAATTCTTTAATATCAAATATTCCCACTGCCAGATTGCATTATAATTTGCTAAATATTTTCCTCATTTGAATTGGGATCTATAAAGTTCCATACAGTGTAACTGGTTATATTTCTTTAAAGTCACTTTTAATACTGTTCCCTCTCTTTCTTTTCCTTAAAAATTATTTGTTGAAGAAACCAGGTCACTAATCCTTTAGCATTCACCAGAGTCTGTTACCCTTTAACTGTTCTGTCCTCTAAATTTTTAAAAGATTGGTGAGTAGATAAAGCTTTTATGACATTATTTCATTCTTTGACAGAATTCTAGTGATCTTGGACAACATCCTCACTTTCTGGTTCGATAAAATATTCTAGGATCATCTGAAACATTGTCAGCCCCATATCTTGGAGAAGCCATTTCTCTGGTTCCTTCGTGTGCTAGGGGTTTGGGGTGGGAAACATTACCACTGGGTTGGTCATTGTTTCTAGAGCTTTTCACTGAATAGACTTAGGAAGATGCTTTGGAGTTTTTTTGTTGCTTATTTGTTTTTTAAGATAAAATACAACCTGAATTTGCATTGATATTTCAATTCAAATGCAGGACTACAGTGTTTTGACTTCACCTTATCTATATTACATCTCTTTTTTCAACCACAATGAAAATCTCAGTTGTCAATGATACCAGTATAATTCATTTGATTTATCCTACAATGTTCACAAACCAGTTTCAGAATACCAACAGAGCCAACCATATGACTGCTGAGCTTTTATAAATTGCTTTTGTCCTCAGGGTATATCTCATTAGGAATATATAGTCAAATAATGTGTTTTAATGACTCTTTATGCAGACATGGTAATTCATTTTTCTTTTTAATTTTTAGGGATTACTTTCATTTTCTTTTACAATTACATGCAGCATTTACATGGTTCTAAGACAAATCTACATAACAAGAGAGTCAAAATTACCTATTTTCTTCCCTTCTTGTCACAGTCACAAGATATATATGAATTTTTTTCCCCTTTTATAAGCAACTGCTTACATGTGTTCACTGCACCTTTCTGATACCAACAGTGGCTGACTATACATTTTTGTTCCATTTTGCTTTTAACTTAAATACATCCTAGTAATAAGCACATGGGGTGTGTGTGTGTGTGTGTGTGTGTGTTCTTCATTCCTTTGTAAAACTGAACATCTGCTATTGTGTAGATGTACTACATATTAAGTAACCAGTACCCTACTGATGAACATTTGGGTTGTTTCCAGTCTTCTATTATACAGAGTCTACAGGTCTTGCATATTTCTTTTCATAGTTTGACTAGCATACTTTTGGCATAGATTCTTAGAAGGAAGATTACTGGTTTAGAGTAAATGCACATATAAATTTGCCAGATATTGCCAAATTTCCTTTCATGAGGGCTGTACCATTTAGCATTTCTATCAGCATCTGAATCTCAGATACTTTTGGAAAATATCCTGGTTTATTATGTAATTTTAAAAATGAATCTTATTCTATCTTTTCTATATGACTATCCAGTTAGCCCAACACCACTATCATAAAGTCTATATTTCCCCCACTGATCTAAGATACCGTGTTGGCAAATAAATTCCTATATGTAAGTGTGCCTATTTTTCTATCTTCTATTCTGTTCCACTGGTTTGTTTCTTCATGTGCCAGTATCAAACTATTTTAGTTACATAGACTTCATTGTATTTTTTTGATGTCAAGTAGAGCTAGCCCCCTTGTTGTTTTTCAGAGTTTTCCTAGCTCTCTTTACTAGTTTAACTAGCAAATTTCTGGATGAATCATGAAAATTAGGGAAGTATACCTACCACATTTACATTAGCTATGACACTTATCTGAGGGAAATACGACATTACAAATCTGGATGATTATTAATTTGTTAACAACTCTGAACATAGCTGAGGCTCACAGAAACACATACCTGGCAATCCTCTCCAGCACCACCCGACTGATTCAGTAAGTGTGCTGCATCACTCTGGTTAGTACTCGTGTGTCCAAGACGATGTTTCACAGGAACTTTGTTAAGAACATATGCACCCGGTGTCTGGGGTTTGCTCATTATCTGTATATACAAAATAAACATGCATGTGGTCAAAATTTTTTGAATGCTCAGGAATGATACAAATTTAGGATAGTGATTACCTTGAAGAGGAAGATAAGAATGAAAATGGGAAGGGAAGTTGCTTTAATTATCTGTAAGGCTTTATTTATTTTTAAAATGTTTTTATTGATTTTTTAGAGAGGAAGGGAGAGAGAGATAGAAACATCGATGTGTGAGAGAAATATCAATCGGCTGCCTCCTGCACACCCCCTACTGAGGATCAAGCCCGAAACTCTGGCATATGCTCTGACCGGGAATCGAACTGGGACCTCTCAGTCCATGGGACAATGCTCAATCCACTGAGCTACACTGACAAGCTATAAGGTTTTATTTTTTAAATGGAGTGGTAGATACATCAATGATTGTTATGTTATTGTTTTTGGATGTCTGAAATACATCGCAACAAAATAATATATATGTATATACTCACACAGAAAAACATTTCTAATAATTTTTCTATGTTCCCTTTAATGTGTAATGCTTTGACAGATTTAAGCATTTTAACTGACAGTACTTTAATATCAATAACAGTGTGTAATGACCACTCCCAAAACATAATATAATCTTAGATTGCATCAATATACCAGGGTCTAATGATCACAGAAGTGACGATATCACTTTTCTATTTACAACATCTAGGGGAAGCATACACCGTTGGTCCCTAACATGAAGTGGGGATTAGACAAAAGAAATGCAAAGAGAGGTGCAAATGAGCAGGATGATGAATGAAGATAAGACTATGTAAGGAATACTTTAAAATAAAATCTGAATGCATTTAATCCAAACAAGAGAACATCAGGAGGAGATTATCATTACCATCAATATCTAAATGGCTCTAATGCATAGTGGTTTGTTCTTTCCTCCCTTCTTCTACTCATTCAAATGTATTCTGAGCAATATGTGCCAGGCCTTGTTTTATGGACTACGGATAGAATAAATACAACAGACAAAATCCCATTCTCCTGCAGCTTCCTTTACAGTTCTAAAAGGAACAGAATTTTTCTACATAGAAAAAAATAGAACAAAAGGATAGGTACAAGGGTAACTGATTCTAACCCCAAAACTCAAAAGTTCTAGGTTCAGAACTGTTTAATACTTTAGTATTGAAAAAAATCACTAAGGGTATTTCTTAAATATGAAGACTGGCTGTAGGTTGGGAAAAAAAAGAGCCTAGGAATTTGTACCCAGATAAGTGATTCTGATGTAGAACAGAACAGCACTTCTCAAACTTTAGGGTACAAAAAAATCACCTGAAGATCTTTTTAAAACACAAATTCTTGGGCCCTACACATAGCAATTCTGATTCAATAGTTGGAGTGAGGCCCAAGAAATTGCTCCCAGGAGATCAGATATTGCTGGTCAGCAGATCAAACTGAGGGGCTCTGATATAAAAGGCCAAAGAACCCAAACTGAGAAACACTGATCTAGAGGGTAGGACTAGAGGACCTCTAATTCCATGTGAACTAGTAGATTACCTTCTGGATACCTCCATGTACTGCTGCAGCAGGAGACTGCTGATGAAGGTGCTGTGGCAGGTGATGGTGCTGCTGTGACAGGTGACTAAGTGTTTGCTGTTGCTGCAGGAGCAGCTGTGCTGGGGACTGTAGTGCTGGTTGCTCATTGTTTTCTCTATGCCACAGGACTCGAATGAATCGGTTGTTTAGAACGGCTTCCGTGCTGGAAATGGCTTTCCTGGCCTCCTCATTGGTAAGATATTGGATGAGAGCTGCTTCTGGATCTCCCTTAAAAGCAACCTGTAAGAAAATACAAAAGCCAACAACAAAAATACAGATATTAATAAATAGCTAAATGCAATTAACTTGATAAATAATTCAGAATTAGAAAATAGCCTGCTGAAATCCACTGTGAATCCTTTGTAAATAAAGTTCTCTAAAGACAATATGCCTATTTCAAACCTATTTCAAAATTATATATGGAAGAATGTTAGATTACTCAGTAAATAATCTGTTACCTAACCACTTGGGAAAGAGCTATTAGATCCCTCCATAATATCTCACCTTCAAATTAACTCCAGAGAGAGAAAATATTCTACAATAACAAACAAAATACCCCATAAAAACCCAGGAGAAATAAGGTGAGTATCTGTATAATCTCAGGGTCTGAAAAGCCCTTGTGTGCATACCTATTAAGGTAGAATCCATAAAGACAAAGAGCAGATTTGACAATGTAAAATTTTAAGACCTATGTCAGTCCAAACATGCCATCAACAAAATTAATAACAAATGGAAAAAGTATTTTTAAATTATGACAAGCAAAAGCTATGGAAAGCATTATTATAAATGCTTTCATAAAAAATGGGCAAAGCTCAACTGGTGTGGCTCACTGGTTTAACATCAACCCATGCACCAGGAGGTCTCGGTTCAATTCCCAGTCAGGGCACATGCCCAGGTTGTGGGCCCAATCCCCCATGGGGGGCATGCAGGAGGTAGCCAGTTGATGTTCTCTCTCAATGATGTTTCTATCTATCTCCCCCTCTCTCTAAAATCAATAAAGAAAATATATTTTTTTTAAATGGGCAAAGACAATGGATAGGTAAATGATCTATGTAAATTAGTATACATAGTAATTTAAAAAAAAAATTTTCACTTAAGAAACTCATTAAAAAATTTAATGAATCCATATTACAGTGCTGATGAGGTTTTAGACAATGCACTTGGGAGTTATCAATTGACACAACCCTTTTGAAGAAGAATTTGAGAGTTCAAATGAAAGGTCTTAAAATTCCCTTTAATGCTACAAGGCATCACTAAAAAATAATTTAAGAATTATCTACATGGAGGCTCACCACAACATTACTTTTTTGGGGAGGGAACCTCACCCGAGGATATTTTTTCATTGATTCCAAGTGAGGAAGGGAGAGAGAGAGACATCAATGTGAGAGAGCCACATTGATTGGTCGCCTCCCACAAGACCCTAACCAGGGCTGGGGATCTAACCTGCAACTGAGGTATGTGCCCTTGACCAGGACCCACGACCCTTCAGTCTGCAGGCCAACACTCCAATCACCGAGCCAAACCAGCCAGGTAACACAACGTTGTTTTTATATAAAATAGAAACAACATAAATTTCCAACAACAGAGAACAGTTAAATAAATTACAGTCTACTGCTATGGATTAAATTATGTCCCCTACCCCAATTCATTGTTGAAGCCCTAACCACCCAATGTGATTATTAGGAAATAAGCTTTAAGGATAAAGAGGTAATTGAGGTTAAATGGGGGTCATAAAGGTGGGGCCCTAATCAGATAGAATTGGTGGCCTTATAGGAAGAGATCTCTCCTCTTCTACCATGTGAAGACAGATCAAGAAGGCGGTCAACTACAAGCCACAAAGAGAGTCCTCATAATAAATCACTTTGGCCAGCACCTTGTTCTTAAATTTCCCAAAAATAAATTTTTGTTGTTTAAGCCATCTAGCCTATGGGATTTGTTATGGCAACCCAAGCAGACAAATACACTCATCTACACTAAGCCATATAATTTTTCTAAAAGCCATAAAGAATCATGACCTAGGAAAAAATTTTTAAAAACTAAAGTAGCTAGAGACTTTTGGTGTGATTAAATCTTTTGTATTTTTTAAGTGTGTGAAGCATTTTTAATGTGAAAAAAAAAAAGTGTGTGGGTACGTATTCTTCCATACAAATAAATACAGTATGTCTTTTCATCCAAAGATTATCAATTGTTATTGCTACATGGTGAACTTGAGCAATTTGTTTATTTACTTTATTTAATGTATTCCCAATAATCTATAAAATTAAACATGTACTACTTCTGCATTCAGGGATAAAACTTGCTTAAATATCTCTCAAAAAGAATAGTTGGCTCAACTCTCTTTGAAATACCAAATCCCCCTGCCCAGCCCATGTGGCTCAGTGGCTGTGTCGACCCATGCACCAAGAGGTCGCTAGTTCGATTCCCAGTCAGGACATATGTTCAGGTTATGGTCCCAATCCCCAGTTGAGCATACAGTAGGCCGCCAATCAATGTTCTCTCTCATTGATGTTCTCTTTCCCTCTCCCTTCCTCTCTTTCTAAAATCAATAAAGAAAAAAAATATTTGAAAAAAAAAGAAATACCAAGTCCCCCAATACTACCTTTTTAAAAAAAATCCTCACCTGAGGATTTTATTGCTTTTATTGATTTTTTTAGAGAGAGGAAGAGACACAAAGACAGAGAACCATGAATGTGAGAAAGAAACATCAATCAGCTATCTCCTGTACACGCCCCAACCAGGAACCTGCAACCTTTTGGTGCATGGGATGATGCTCCAAGCAACCAAGCTACCTAGCCAGGGCCACCTTCTTAAGCTCAGTTATATAAGTTATATTTTTATTTGATGGTACCACTAAGTATCAGGGGTAACTGACTAGAATTTCAACCTAAACAGGTCTCCCAGTACAGTCAATTATAGCATAACACTCAACCACGGATTCAAATATCTAATGAGTAGACAGCAAAATACAAAAGCTACAATTTGATGTTAGAAAATATGTTGCACTGCCTAAAATTCTCAAGATTAGCACCATCCTTAACCAAAAACGACTTCACAATATAAAAGTCAGTTAGTAGATAAAATAACAATCTTAGAAATGACCAAAGAACTCACCTACCTAGTTAGAATACTAAACCAGGCAATAAAGTCATTTGCCCAGAGATAAAAATATAAAAATACAGTACGTAGCCTGGTGTCTTTCAGGAAGAGGTTGCACAAAAGAACCAAATCAATTTAAAAAAATAAATTGAGCCCTGGCCGGTTTGGCTCAGCGGTTAGAGCGTCGGCCTGCGGTCCGGAGAGACCGGGGTTCGGTTCCCGCTAAGGGCATGTACCTCGGTTGCAGTTTGTCCCCGGCCCTGGTTGGTCGTGCGGGTGGCAGCCACTCGATGTGTCCCTTTCACATCGATGTTTCTCTCTCTCTCTCTCCCTCCTGCTCTATCTGAACAAAGAATGAAAAAGTGTCCTCGGATGAGGATAAAATAAATAAATAAATTGAGCTTAAGAATTCAATCATCAAGTTGGGCATACAGTTATGTTTAGCAGAGGTGATCAGATTAATCACTGGCTCACTTAGGCAAGCTGAGTTGATAGAAATATTTTTTTTAAATGCATAAAATAGCCCTGACCAGTTTTTCTCAGTGGTTAGAGCGTCGGCCTGCAGATTGAAGGGTAGAGGGTTCGATTCGTGGTCCAGGGCACACACCTGGGTTGCAATTTCAATCCCCGGCCCTGACTGAAGTTGTGCAGGAGGCAACCAACCAATGTGGCTCTCTCTCCCCCTCCCTCCCACTCTAAAAATCAATGGAGCCTCGCTGGCATAGCTCAGTGGTAAGAGTGTCAGCCGTGCAACAGAGGGTCATGGGTTCGATTCCTAGTCAAGGGCATGTCCTGGGTTGCAGGTTCAATACCCTAGAAGCTTGTGCAGGAGGCAACTAATAGATGTGTCTCTCTCACATTGATATTTCTCTCTCTCTCTCCACTCTTCTCTTCCATTCACTCTAAAAAAAAAAAAAAAAAAAATCAATGGAGAAAATATCCTCAGGTGAAGATTAACAAAACAAAATAAAAAATAAAAATCATTGGAAAAATATCCTCGGGTGAGGATTAACCAAAAAAAAAAAAAAAGAAGCACATTTACCTGGATGTTAACAATAGTTCCAAACTTGCTGAAGTGTTCATTGAGCTTGGTAATATTATTCAACTCCTGAGGGATTTTCTTGACTTCTAATTTGGTATTCGTATACTGATTCTTTCTCAAGAATCCTGGTTTACTCTGATTGTTATTCCCTTGCCTGAAAGAAAAAAATAATAAATCTTGGTTAATTCTCTCACCTTGTACCTAGCCAAGAGATATGTTAGCAAAGACTGTAAGTTTACATTTATTCAAGTGTCTTTTGTAAGCACTTAACATTCTTCAGAAAGTACTAAATAATTTTCACATCCTTATTAAAAGAGCTGAATGGCTAAAATCACAAAAAGAAGAGGCCCAACTAAGATTTTTAAATCATGCTAAAAAGATCCACCACAATTATCAAGGAATCTAACATTAAAGCAAGAAAAGAGTATTATTTTTATGATGTATTTTTCAAATTCTGCAAAAGTACAGAATTTTTGTCTTTTCCATTCATTTCCTGAGTCTCAATTCTTTTCTCTCTCTTTTTTTTTTGCATTTATCTTCATATAGAGCGGGAGGGAGGGGGGAAGAGAGCGAGAGAAACATTGATGTGAGAGAGACACATTAAGTGGTTGTCACCCACACGACCCCAACCAGGGCCGGGGAAAAACTACAACTGAGTTACATGCCCTTAGCAGGAACCGAACCGGGACTCTCTGGTTAGAGGGTCGACGCTCTAACTGCTGAGCCAAACGGGCCAGGGCCTGAGTCTCAATTCTTAATATTGGTTTAGGCCTAGAAATAAATAGTACAAATTGCTAATATCTATTATAAATATTCTGTTAGCTTTTCAATTTTATTTTTTTTAATCCTCACTGAAAGATATTTTTTCCATTAATTTTTAGACAGAAGGGGTGGAAGCATCGATGTGAGAGAGACACATCAAATGGTTGCCCCCACACAACCCCGACCAGGGCCAGGGACCAAACTGCAACTGAGGTACATGCCCTTGACCAGAATTGAACCCGAGATTCTTTGGTCCTCAGGTTGATGCTCTAACTGCTGAGCAAAACTGACCAGGGCAGCTTTTCAATTTTTAAGAGATTCTAAGGATGTCTCTGTGAACCCTGACTTTGAGACATAGTTTGATAATCAATGACTGACAACTCTTAATCATACAAATTTACTAATGCAAACAGAAATAATAAAAGCACAAATTAGATGTTACTAATTAGCAAATGGTCTTACTTTCCGAGCCAAGGTTTCTTTGTGAGTGGCCCTTCCAAGCCACCCACAGCTCTTTTTCGGCTATCTGGTTCAAGAACTACTCTGGTTATGTTGCTATTAATTGAAACAGGAACTGGTGGTTCAGTCTGGATGACAATGTTAGCAGCTGTTGGAAACAAAAATTAACATTACTGACACTGAATTACATTTGGAGAATTTCAGAATTTCAAAAATGATTAAAAGCTAAGAAGCACTTTGAATAGCACCCAACTACTACCATTTCCTTTTCAGAAACACCCAAGCAACAAGAAAAACTTATCAACTGCTTCCTTTTCCTGCTTTTTAAAAAACATACATTATCTAAGTTTAAAAATAGGCAACCCCAATGTAACAAATGATTTAGGCAAGAATCATTAACAGATGCAAAAAAAAAAAAAAATCAGTGAAAGGTTCTTGGAGAACAAGATATTTATCTGTTACCAAAGTATCTATCCATAAATTATTTACTTTACAGTGTAAATACTGAACAATTATCACCTTAGGCAAGCAATCAAACTTACACCATAAATACAGTAAAATTGTTTGTCCCCTGGTGTAATTAAATAAGAAGTTCACATAACACACAACAACAAAAAAAGAAGTTCACTTGGATAAGATATTACTATGGAATTATAATTTTCTTATGTGTGACAATAATACTGTGCTTATATAGGACTATGTCTTATTCTTAGATATAAACAAGTGTCACAATTTACAGTTTCAGTTGGTTCAAGAAACAAATGTGGGAGGGTAAATAGAGTAAAGGGGACCAAATATACAGTGACAGAAGGAGACTAGAGTTTGGGTGGTGAACACATAGTGCAATATACAGATAATGTATTATAGAATTATGCACTTGAAACTTATATAATGCATTAACCAATATCACCCCAATAAATTTAATTTTTTTAAAAGAAAGGGGAAAGAGGAGGAAGGGAGAGAGAAAATAGTGTGTGAGCACATAAACAAGAATTCATGCCCAAAGATGACAAACATTAACAATTGGTGAATCTAAGTGAAGGTATTTAGGTGCTTATTGTACTCTTTTGATTTTCTATAGGTTTAAAAAATTTTAAACTCAAAAGTTGGGGGGGGGGGGGGGAGTCCAGAGCCAGTAATTAGCACATTTCACTGACAACAGTTAAGATTAAAATACTATAAGATAAACTGACCTTACAATGGATTATCTCTGGGTGGGAAGAGGGTGATAAACAAAAAGGTAAACTAACACAAAACTATGCTTGCTATACTTTGAGTATTCTCCCTAACTTTAGTAAGTCCATCAAAAGTAAAATTAGCAGCAAAGAACAACATATGTAAGACTGGATGTTGGGGTAAGAATGGGGGTTGCTGGTATGTTCCATTTCATCTGCGTGACAGGAAAATTATGATGTAGATTCATTCATTTACCATGTATTTCTTGAGCCTCTACTATAGCTCAACAACTGTATTATACTATAGGGATAAATTAGTGAATAAAATAAATATGATCCCTGTCCTTGGGGTTGTGTTTTCAGAGGATAATGGAGAGAACAAGTGTGATGACATAAAGCATTCTAAAATGTGAGATGCTAGGTCTTCCCTAAAATAGTCATCACCACTACCTGACATTGCCTAATGCTTTTCTTTACTGAAGTGCTTTATAAACAAGAAAGACAGGGCTAGAGATTAAGTGATTGCCCAAGATGACAATGCAAGCCTGTTGCATAAAATCCATGTAACTTCTACATTGACAGAGATCAATGGATTGCTGTATATAAATGCATAGAAAGATCAACTAGTGACAAAGATGTGAAAATTTAAGAATATGATCTTCCCACTAATTTCCATAGTTGGCAACAATATATACTTTATAGCAAAGAAAGTAAGAGCATATTCCTTGGAAATTGGTAGACCTGGATTCAAATTCCAGTTCTGCCACTGATAGCTGTGTGACCTGGGGTAAATTCTTTAACCTCTCTAAGTCTGAGTATCTGTATTTGTAAGAAGAGAATAAAAATAGTACCTCTTTTAAGAAGTTGTTGGTAAAGAATATGAAAGATAGACTTCCGGTCAAGATGGCGGCGTAGGGAAACGCAATATCGCGTTCTCCCACAACCACATCCAAGTTACAACAAAACTACAGAACAACCATCATCCAAAACCGCCTGAAATCAAGCTGAATGGAAGTCCTACAACTACGGAATTAAAAAAACAAAAAGCAGCTACATCCAGACCGGATTGGCCTGTCTTGGATCCTGCTTCAGGTTTTTCCTAAATTCTTTCAAACGAGCAGCATCGGGTCTCAGCGAGCCCCATACCTCTCATTAAGTAATACACAGAAACAAACACAGGGAGGCAGCCAAAATGAGGATACAAAGAAACAGGTCCCAAATGAAAGAACAGAACAAAACCCCAAGAAAAGAACTAAGCGAAATGGAGATAAGCAACCTAACAGATGCTGAGTTCAAAATACTGCTTATAAGGATGCTCAATGAACTCAGTGAGGGCCTCAAGAGCATAAAAAAGTACCAGTCAGAAATGATCGCTGCACAGTTAGAAACGAAGGAGGCTTTAACTGAAATAAAGAATAATTTACATAGCTTCAATAATAGAGTACGTAAATCCAAGGAGCAAACCATCGATTTGGAATATAAGGAAGCAAAATACGCCCAACCAGAACAGCAAAAAGAAAAAAGAACCCCAAAAAATGAGGATAGTGTAAGGAGCCTCTGGGACAACTTCAAGCGTGCCAACATTCGCATCTTGGGGGTGCCCGAAGGAGAAGAGAGAGAACAAGAAATCGAAAAACTGTTTGAAACAATAATGGCAGAAAACTTTCCTAACTTGGTGAAGGAAACAGACATACAAGTCCAGGAAGCACAGAGAGTCCCAAACAAGATGAACCCCAAGAGGCCCACACCAAGACACATCATCATCAAAATGCAAAAGGTTCAAGACAAAGAGAGAATCCTAAAAGCAGCAAGAGAAAGGCAGCTAGTTACCTACAAGGGAGTACCCATTAGGCTGTCAGCTGATTTCTCAAAAGAAACTTTGCAAACCAGAAGGGAGTGGCAAGAAATATTCAGAGTGATGAAAACCAAGAACCTACAACCAAAATTACTCTATCCTGCAAAGCTGTCATTTAGAATCGATGGACATATAAAAACTTTCCCAGACAAGAAAAAGTTAAAGGAGTTCATCACTACCAAACCGTTATTATATGAAATGATGAAGGGTCTTTTTCAAGAAAAAGATAAAATGTATGAACAAACAAAATGGCAATGAATACATATCTATCGACAATTGAATCTACAAACAAAATGAACAGGAAGAACAGGAACATTTTCATAGATACAGAGAACATTTTGTTGGTTGCCAGTTGGGAAAGGGGTTGGGGGAATGGATGATAAAAAGGTGAAGGGATTAAGAAGCACAAATTCATTGCTAGACTGACAAACCTCAAAGGGAAAGGGGTTGGGGGGGTGGGAAGAAATAAACCAAAGAACTTATATGCATAACCAATGGACATAGACAATAGTTTGGGAAAAGGTGGGAGGGGGGCGGGAGTGGGGAGGAGGGGGTCAATGGGGGAAAAATGTGGAACATCTGTAATACATTTTACATTCAACAATAAAGATGTGGGGGAAAAAAAAAAAAAGAATATGAAAGATAGTAATACAAATAATAGCATTTGGTTTAGTTGACACAAAACTGTTTGACCTGTAGGGACAATAATGTTATTAGTGGCAGTAAAGAAAATAAAATCAGGATAGGAAAGTATAGGCAAATGTTCACCATATAACTGAAACAGAAAAATATTGTCAGGTTGGCCCATGACCAGTCATTCAAATAATAATAACATGTTGAAATCTCATCATTCTTCCTCCAAACATTTTTTTTTGAGATGGGGAAAGAAAGTTATCAACCCATACTGAAGGTAAATGCTTACATTTAAGGTTTGTGACTCTGTTTTGTAAAGGTCCTAACATATGGTTGTATAATCATAAACATTAAAAATGGTCAGTTTCATTGCAAGATTTTATGTTCTTAATTGTTACTAGTACAAAAGACTGCACTTATGATACAAAGTAGGTCCTTAAATTAGCAGTTCTTTGAGGGCAAGGAACCATAGCATTTCATCTTTCTAGGCCTATATCTAGGATAGTGCCACTATATAGCTAAATAGCCTAAAGTCCTACAAAAAAGCAGTTAAATACCATTAGTATTATTTTCACTTAAAAATACTTTGTTGAGACGACATGGAGGAACCTAGAGAGTATTATCCTAAGCGACACAAGCCAATCAGAGAAAGACAAGTATCACATGATCTCACTTATTTGTAGAACATAATGACAAAACAAACTGATAACATAGAAGTAGGGTACAGACTGACAAACCTCAGAAGAGGAGGTGGGGAGGGTAAGAGATAAATCACAGATCTTACATGCATGTATGCGTAACCAATGGTCAGACTGACAAACCTCAGAAGAGGAGGTGGGGAGGGTAAGAGATAAATCGCAGATCTTACATGCATGTATGCGTAACCAATGGTCATAGACAACCATGCTGGGGTGGGGGGGATAGAGAGGAGAGTGTCAATGGGGAAAAAAGGAGAAACATCTGTAACAAAAATAAATTAATAAAGGTTCAGAGTGAATAAAAAATAAAAATACTTTCTGATTATAGCTTTAAAATAAACTTTGGAGATAAACTATTCAAAAACATTTATTTGAGGTGACTACATAGCATCCTTCAGAGATAGGGTATTAAGTACTTTTAGACCACAGTGAGGTTAGAAATGTTATACTCAGCTCTAGCATAACACTTAGCATCAGAAAAAGTTCGAGGCGTTCTCACCTCTTGGGTTTGCATCCATATCTCCAGATGTTAGGCCAATCAGGTTTGGGCGTTGTGTCTGTGTTCTTGAAAAGAACTGTCTGTACTGAGATCTGCCAGAACTAGTAATACTAGGAGCTTCTGGATTATAACCATCTGGTTCATATGTATCTGAGGAATAATAAGACAACAAAACACAACAAGTCAGAGAGTATTTAAATAATTTCTCATTACTATAAAATAACTGCAAAAAAATAAATTTTCTTCAATAAATATAATTATATCCATATTTACTTCTCTATGAGTTATAGCATATATATAGATACACCTATTGGAAGGAAAATAAATAAAAGTGCTTCATCACAAAACATAGACAGACAAATCCATTCTTAATTATTGATATACCTTATCCAAACTTTAATACACATTTTTAAGTGAAATTTCCACATACATGGAACACCTTATATAAAAGACTGGTTGAGCCCTGGCCGGTTTGGCTCAGCGGTTAGAGCGTTGGCCTGCGGTCCTGAGAGACCCGGGTTCGGTTCCCGCTAAGGGCATGTACCTCGGTTGCAGTTTGTCCCCGGCCCTGGTTGGTCGTGCGGGTGGCAGCCACTCGATGTGTCCCTTTCACATCGATGTTTCTCTCTCTTCCTCTCTCTCCCTCCCACTCTGTCTGTACAAAAAAAAAAAAAAAAAAAATGGAAAAATGTCCTCGGGTGAGGATAAAAAAAAAATAAAAAAAATTAAAAGACTGGTTGAGTTTCCTCTGTTATTATGTCTCACCAATTTCTAGGTACTCTTTTAATTAGGGGGAAAAAAACCAGATCTATTAATTAGGTTATCTGCACTTTAAACTAGAGAGACAACAGTGGTTTCATACATAATACATATTTCAAGTGTTTTATTTCAAAAAGCTAAATAAGATAAATTTTATATTTATCAATGTAATCATTATCTTACTACCACCCACCCCATCAATGCCACATTTATTGCTTGCCCTGTATCTTCTAAACAGCCAATTTTTTAATTTTTAAAATTCTAATGCTAAATAACTATTTTGTTAGTGTTAATAAAAATTCTGAATGTGTTGATCTGCAAATGGTATCTATCCTCTTCATCCTATATAAAATGAAAGGTTTAAGACTGAATGAAGACACTGATTTTCACAACTGTGATTTAGAAGTCCTCGCATTTCTTCATTTTTCCTCAATGGAAAAATTCTTTAAGTCATTCAGATTAAATTTCAGCTATAAAATCTTTACTACTGACCAATCAGTTCTATGATTCAGAGTGTAAGACCATCAAATTATAACAAAAAAAGTTTTCAGTACCACTTGGTTCTCTTGACAGAAAATCTACAAGTTAAGGCTGCAGAAAGTTTTGACGTTACATAATCAAATGACCTTGTTCTATAATTCCTGGGAGTAACACAAAACTCAAGAAACTTAAAAGTCCTTTATGTAGTTAATTATAATGAACTGAAATCGAAAGGCAAAGTGAGAAATATTAAAAACTTCATGAGAACCCACAAAGCACTCCATAGATCTTCAAAATGTACATGCAATAGAAAAGAGTTTTCAAGAAATCACTACGTTATACAGCCAGTCCATACAAGGGGCAGAGAAAAAAAAAAGACAATGCTTATCCACAATCAGAGAGAAACCAGATGTTTTTGTTTTGTTTTAAAGACAAATTAACCTAGTTTTTCTTGTAATATATAACTGATTAGAAAACATACAAGTACATATTCTCTTCCTATCTATCATATTAGAAACTAGTTTAAGGAACAAGCATGACTTTTGTTACCGAGGCACTGAAAATAAATACAGAAGACACCAGAGATGATAGACACACAGGAGGCCTCATCATCTAGCAGCCACTAGGGACAAACCAAAGAAGAACAGAAAAAAAACTACCTATGAGCTTTAACAGGAATCTCTGACAGCAGATCAGGATGCCAGGTCCTCTTAGGCTGGCCAGCATATGGTACACAAGATCAGAGAGGTGGATGGCCATCTGTAGCAAAGCTTACCTGGGACCAGAGGGGTGGGGCTGGAGACTGAGGTATGGTACCCAATGGAGGATCCCATGAGGTTTCGAGGTGGCACCAAACGAGCTGCCAACAGAGGAGGCGGTGTCCCCAACTGAAGTCGCTCAGATGCAGCAGCACCATGTTCACGAGAGTACATGGGCTGTCCTATAGAGAAAAGAATAGGAGGGCAGCTGGATTCAAGGGTCACAAGCTTCTCTTAGGTAATGATGTACTTCCCAAGATTCGAGCCAAGAACAAAGAAAGTACACCAATAGGAACAGTATTTGAGAAAGAGGTAACTCAAGAAATAAACATGCAAACTGGTTAGGATGCACTGAGGTATAAAGAAAGAGTAAGAAATAGGTAGTAAAACTGCATAATCTTCATCTTTTATACATTTAAGTAAAATAACTATGTGCTAATTTGAACAATCAACCATATCAGAGTTATGAACTCTGAGCTGTTATGCATGTAGTTTTGTATCCAATGAGACATGCGATTAAAGGCTGTCACATCTGTTAAAAGACAAAACCAATACACTCCTCCTCAAACACATAATTTCAGGTTGGCACAAAAATATACTCCCATATCTGGGAACAGGGAAAAAAAAAAAAAAAACAGTAATAAAAGAACGTTAGAAAATAAAAAAATAAAAAAACAATCCACCATAAGCATAACCTCATAAAGAATAAGAAATGTTCAAAAGAAAAAAATTAAGAAAGTGAAAATTTGTTATCCCATAAGCAGGTGGGTAACAAATACAAAGGAAAAAAACGACAAACCCCCAGATAAACAGACAAGCCACTGTATATATGAAATTATCACAATATAAAGAATCACTTTGCAAAAGAAGCACATTTAAGGTTATATATGTTGATGTAAGAACAGACACAATGAAGCCAAATATTGTAGAACAAGATTAAAAAGACAAGGTATCAAGGAGCAAAACCTCCCTTTGGTTAGTCATTTAATAGTATCTTTTTCACAAACTACCCCATATGAGACCTATTTATAAGATTTACTTAACATTTTATATCTAAAGTCAGATATTCACTAAGTGACAAAATAAAGTGAATTCAGAATCTTTTAAACACCTGATGAAACTGAGACAGGCCAGTAAGCCAGGATATGTGGAATAGAGAAACTGAGGCAGACAACTAAACAAACTGACAGCAATTTACAACAGATACAAAGATCACCTCCCTAAAGGTAACATGTAGATCTCAAGTTGTATTTTAGCTCCAGACCTAGAAAAGCAGCAAAACCAGGTGGGCGACACCAGGACCAGCTGCAATGACTAATGACCCCCCCTGACACTGACCAATCAGTGAAGACCACAACCCTGAAGGAGCACACCTAGAAAACATGAATATTCTGTTGAAACCCTTCCCCACCACCCCTAAGATTCCTGAGACCCACCCTGCTAATATTCCCACCTACAAGAGAGAAATAAAAGCCTCAAGACAAAAGACCCATCTCAAACTCTCCTTCCCAGGAGAATACCTGCGCTTCTCCCCCACAGGCATGCATCTCCTAAACCCTAAGGGACCTGAGAGGCTTGCAATCAGGACAGCAATGGGCAGCAGCAGTTTGTCCCAGACAACTCCCCTGAACCTGTCCCCGAGGCCTCTTTTTCCTCTCACTTAGTAAGCCAAAGCAGACTAGCTTAGGCTCATTTCCCCAGCCCTTCCTTGTTTCATTGTCCCCAGTTTTAATAAATGTCCTCTAAAATTCACCTGGACTCATGTTATAAAACTTTTCCTGCATGAAGTCAAGTACCCCCCCCCCCCTCTTCCCACACACACATACTACCGGCTGGCCCTAGGCAGACCCACTCAGGGCCAGGCTCCTTTCTAGTAACAAAATGACCTAAAACTTGTAAAATTCCATGAGATTTTTAATACACCTTAATAGGACAAGCCACAAAGCAACCACTTGATTTCACAGTAAATGTAGAAGGGAAATGGATGTGCTAAACTTTATTACCTTCTCTTCCCATATACAAACAAAGGAGGAAGTGCCACATAAACTGTACAGCAAACTACATACTGTATGCCCAGCACCAATCCCTTCAAAATTTACATTAGAAAAAGATCAATCTTTATACTGCAAAAACAATTCAACATATCCTCAATGATCGAAAAGTTGTGAGAATGACCTACTGCAGACAATTCCTTGCAGAATGAAGTAGTGTGCTAAGGAGAAAAAAAACAGAAGTACACATTTCAGTCCATGTGACTAGTTTAAATTTATGATACAGCACTCAATGTACCAAGTATATTTAATTAGTAACTATCTCAAAGTAAATTGGAAACTAAAGGGCTAGCTTACACAATGCCTTTTTTTTTTAAACAAATGACAAAGAACATGCGTTCAAACACTTCAGAAAGATGGCTGTTTACTCAGATGAAGCCTAATTTTCTTCAACACATATTGAAGTCTCTTAAATACTATTTCAAAAATAAACAGTTCCTTTGATAAAAGGCTGATTCTAGATTTG
Source organism: Molossus molossus (assembly GCF_014108415.1). NCBI lineage: Eukaryota > Metazoa > Chordata > Mammalia > Chiroptera > Molossidae > Molossus > Molossus molossus. The sequence continues at coordinate 26,675,443 of NW_023425377.1, forward strand.
GGCAAACAATTTATAAGATGAACCTGGTGGTGCGCCTTGTTATACCTTATTCTTCCAGAAGCAAGATGGCTATCAAACACTAGCATGTCAAAAACAAAACAACGTGCAGGAGCCAACATGAAGACACTCAAAGATGAAATTTGGACATCGAAAAGTGCAGTAAGGCAGTGAAACATATCAAATATTAAAAATCCATGAGTTCATTATGATATTCAAAGAAAAATACAGTGGTCCCCTTTGGAAGATACTAGGAAACCAATTCATTTTTCTGAAACCGATAAATGAAAAGAAACAAGCATTGATCCTGTCTTTCCTGTCAAAACTGCATTTTAGGTTAACCAAATAGTAAACACTGCCGAGTTTTACTTTGTAGAATGCTAGCTAATAAACATAGAAGAAATTATATAATTACAATATCACACTTTTTTTTTTTTTTTTTTTTTTTATCCTCACCTGAGGACATTTTCCATTTTTTTTTGTTCAGGTAGAGTGGGAGGGAGAGAGAGGAACAGAGAGAGAGAGAGAAACATCGATGTGAAAGGAACACATCGAGTGGCTGCCACCCGCACAACCGACCAGGGCCGGGGACAAACTGCAACCTAGGTACGCGCCCTTAGCGGGAACCGAACCCGGGTCTCTCAGGACCGCAGGCTGACGCTCTAACCGCTGAACCAAACCGGCCAGGGCACAATATCACACTTTTATAACCCCTAATGAAACAACAGATCTAGGCAATAATTGCAATGGCTGCTGAAACCATGAGCAACCGTTAAAATGGATGAATCAGGATAAAAACACCTATACAAACTGATGAATATTTATAACACAGAAAGGAGACAACTTGGTATTATGTACATGATGATGTACTGCAGTAGGAAGTATATAACACCATCAATAAAATATTCATGCCCCCAAAAGAAAAAGCCAAATGTGAACCTAATTAAGTCTCTAGCTCTAACCTCCAATTTTCAGGAAATACAGGGGATAGATGAATGATTAAATGACACCAGGAGATAAATGTGCCAAGTCCAGAATGTAAAAAAAAATTCTTCAAAACAAATTATCTTTCTTCAAAAAATAACTATCAAGGGGGAAACAAAAGAAAGGAAAGGAAATTATTTTAAAGACTTAAGAAACATATCTACTAAGTATAATAGATGTACTTTGGATCCAGCTTCAAATTCATCAGCTATAAAAGGGAAATATGGCCCTGGCTGGTTTAGCGCTGCAGTTAGAGCATCAGTCCTTGGACCAGAGAGACCCGAGTTTGGTTCCCGCTGGGGACCGTGTACCTCGGTTGCAGTTTGTCCCTGCCCCCTGTTGGAGTCATGTGGGTGGCGACCACTCAATGTGTCTCTCACATCGATGTTTCTCTCTCTCTCTTCCTCCCTCTCTCCCTCTCGCTATATCTCAAGATAAACACAAAAAAAAATTTCCTTGGGTGAGGATAAAAGGGGGGGGGGCAGGAACACTGACTGCATTTTTGACAAAGGGCAATTGTTACACTTTTTGGGAAGTGTGATAAAGTACTCTGATCATGTGTGTTTAATCTTCATCTTTTAGAGGTACATAACTAAGTTTTTACAGATGAAATGTTATGTTTGGGGCTTGTTCCAAAATAATCTAGACAGTGGTGAGTTTTAAATGAAGCAAGACTAATCATATGTTTATAAACACCAAAGCCGATAAATGAGTACATAAGGATTACTATATAGTATTTGCTCTTCTGTGTATATTTGAAATTTTCCATAACAAAGTTTTTAAAAAAACAAATAGGTGACAAAAATGCAGAAGATGAGCCATTCACAATTTATATGCACTCAGTTTAGTTTTAATCAGTGCAGAGTATGACTGCATAATTCCAAACTCCAAACATGCCAAGTTCATATTCATATCTTAATGTGTTCATATCTTACATGCCTGACAGTAACATACTCACATTATTATGAACTCTGGTGAGATGAAGACAGTCCTTATTCAAACTCAAAATTTAGCTATTCTTTGTAATTTTCCTGATTTTATTTTAAAGAGAATTTGCAAGGAAAAAAAACCCCAAGGTAAGTTTAAACTAAAAGCCCAGTTAGAAAAAATACACAGCTATACTTCCAAATTATTGGGCCATTTTATCATGTGTCTTCTCTATTAGCAAATCGAAGGTCCCTGGCACACTTTCTGATGTTCCAGGGCTTACACCATACCTGGTACATAGTAGAAACTCAATAGAGCCATTTAAAGAAGAGATGAAAGCTTATTTATTAAAAATATCCCAATGACAATTATTTCTTTGAATGAATATTTCTATGTTCAAATAGGCAAAAAGACAACTACTACAACACAAATCCAAGTAAGACACAAAGGGAGAAAAACTAAACAATACACAATGATTCTGCTGGAGACTGATTTACTGCTCTAAACATCAAAACTCATGATTGTGCACAGAGAAATAATATACCTTCCACAGAATTAAATGAGGAATCTCAAGTTTAGGAATATAGTGTATGAATAATTTTACATTGTTGATAATAGGGAATGTAGTTACAGAAAGATAAAGATAATTTATGTAAATTCATTTGAAGGTGGACAACTGCCTTCAACCTAAAAATCAGTCTCTAGAATCCAGGATGTTATATTCTACTTACTATTTTCTACACACCTAGTACAATGAGATTAGCAGTAATAAAATATTTCTACTATCTTCTACAAAGAAGCAAAAGAAAAGACCAAAATTAAGACAGAAAAGAGTCCATTTAAAAATGATCCTGTGGCCCTGGCCAGTTTGGCTCAGCAGTTAAGAGTGCCAGCCTGCAGACCAGAGAGTCCCAGGTTCGGTCCCCGCTAAGGGCATGTACCTCGGTTGCAGTTTGTCCCCAGCCCTGGTTGGGTCGTGCAGGAGGCAGCCACTCAATGTGTACCTTTCATGTCAATGTTTCTCTCTCTCTCTCTCCCTCCCACTCTATCTGAACCAAAAAAATGAAAAAATGTCCTCAGGTGAGGATAAGAAAAAAAAAAAAGTCCTTGAGTGAGGATAAAAAATTTAAAAAATGATCCTGTGAAAACCCAAACAACAGATACTGAGTTGATGACTTCAAATTTGGGTAAAATGTTTAAATACTTCAGAGGAAATAGTTGATTTTAATAGGTGTATGATACTGCTGTCTTTCCAAACAATTCCATTTACACCTTATTATTTCATTCCTTTTCAGGGTAACAGTATCTGTGACATGTTAACAAAAGTTGAAAGGTTTTTTCTTAAACCAAAAGCATCTGACATTAACTTTTAAATATCTAGGATTTATACTTGATTTATTTTTCTTTAAACATTCAATTTTCCTCTTTCAAAACAACTGACAATTACAGATTATATGAATGTTTCCTTTTTGGCAGAATTAGTTCCTTTGTCACTTGTGTTTCTGAGGCACTGTGTTCACTTAGTTTTTATACACTGTAATTGGTTTTGAGTTTTGTTTTGTTTTTTTTACATATTTCTTTCCCATTTTTATACTTTTTGCTCAAGAGAAAAATCATTCCTTATTCATCAGTATATAGCTAGCACTGAGCACAGTCCTATATGTTTAACCTACAAAAATTGAGATTTCATTTTTCTATATTTACTTTGGGTCCCTAATGACATAATTTTCACAACTAAATACTGTTTGATTTGCTGTTTTCCATTTATTCCATTTTCGGTACTACAAATTTTATTTGTATTTATTTTTAAACATATAATATATACATACATATATATATATATATTGATTTTAAAGGGAGAGGAAAGGAGAGAAAGAGAGAAACATCAATGAGCGAGAACATTGAGTGGCCTCCTCCTGCATGCCACCCACGGGGGATCGGGCCCACAACCTGGGCATGTGTCCTGACCAGGAATCAAACCAGCAGACCTCTTGGTGCATGGGCCAACACTCAACCACTGAGCCACATTGGCCAGACTATGCTATGAATTTTAATAGTAATTTTAATGATAAAATATCCATAATTTAAAATCTCTCAACCTGTTCAACTTTTAAGAATAGTTCAAGTTCTCTCTTATAATACAAACATACATATAGCTTTTTACTTAATTTGAACTGAAAGAAGCTCTAAATTTTTTTTGAAATTACTGATTATAGTATTTACAAAAATAAACAAATAATTCTGAAAGGCAATTTTATTAAAGCACTAAAACAATTTTTTTTTTTAAATCAACTGAATAGAAAGACATAAAAAAAATGTATGAATGAAAAACAATACAGAGAAAAAAAAAAAAAAAAAAAAAAAAAAAAAAGCCCTGGCCAGTTTGGCTCAGCGGTTAGAGCGTCGGCCTGCGGTCCGGAGAGACCCGGGTTCGGTTCCCGCTAAGGGCACGTACTTCGGTTGCAGTTTGTCCCCGGCCCTGGTTGGTCGTGCGGGTGGCAGCCACTTGATGTGTCCCTTCACGTCGATGTTTCTCTCTCTCTCTCCCTTCCTCTCTCTCCCTCCCACTCTATCTGTAAAAAAGAAAAAAAAAAAAACAATACTATACCAAAAATGTTTATGTTAAGATTGCTAACAGAAACTATTACTTAGGTTTTCAAATTTCTCTATAAATTTTAGATCAAATTTTAACTTTAAAGAAAGGTAAAAAGTAGTTCGCATAGCACAGTTTTAAATTGTCCGATATCCTGTGGAATCCTGTCCATCCTTCCAGCCCAGCACTTTTGTCTGGTCCCTCAATCAGCCCTGTCCTGGGGCACTGGCTATGCAGAACAAAGCCAAACCCTTATGTGGGCTTTGAGGAAAGTGCCCACCAATCACAGCCTGTGTTTTGAGTCCCAAAGACCATGCCAAGGACTTTGGGGGCTTTAATTACTTCCCCTACAATCTTCAAGCTACCTCCCCCAAACCACTTCAAATAAATGTCATTAAATAAAAAATTAAATTTCCCAATATGAATATTTCTAGCTTTCCAAATATTCAGTTGCCAACCAACTAAATCTCTTTATAAACACTGACACAGATTATTATAATATTATTATATTATTAGAGGACTATTCTCCTCTAAAGCAGTAAATCACAAATGTAAACAGAAAGTTATCACCTTTCATTGGTCTGAGTCAAAATAGAAAAAAAACACTATTTCATGAAATCAAATATAAAAGAATTGTCCTTTATTTTGATGTTGTCTTTTTGGAATATTAAATGTATCTTTATTTTATTTATTTATTTTTTAATTTTTTTATCCTCACCCGAGGACATTTTTCGATATTTTGTTCAGATAGAGTAGGAGGGAGGGAGGGAGGGAGAGAGAGAGAGAGAGAGAAAGAAAGAGAAAAATCGACGTGAAAGGGACACATTGAGTGGATGCCACCCACACGACCCAACCAGGGCCGGGGACAAACTGCAACCGAGGTACATGCCCTTAGAGGGAACCGAACCCAGGTCTCTCCAGACTGCAGGCCAACGCTCTAACTGCTGAGCCAAACAGGCCAGGGTTTGAATGTATTTTTAAAATTGAAATATTAGATATTTTCATATAAAGTCCTTAATGTGGCAAAATAAGAAGTTGCTAACTCTACTGGTCTCCCAAATTTTCTTAGAAATGTTGCCAGCCTCTGAAAAACAGAAGTTTGGAATTTCTGCTCTAAAAGGCCTTTACAATATACCACAAGATAGTCTTGTTTTAAAAAAAATAATAGAAAATCTGTCCGGTCAGTGTGGCTCAGTGGTTGAGCATTGACCTGTACACCAAGAGGTCATCGGTTCGATTCCCGGTCAGGACACATGCCCAGGTTGTGGGCCTGATCCCCAGTGGGGAGCATGCAGGAGGTGGCCAATCAATGTTCTCTCTCACTGATGTTTCTCTCTCTCTCTCTCTCTCTCTCTCTCTCTCTCTCTCCCTTTTCCTCTCCCTCTCCCTCTCCCTTCCTCTCTCTCTAGAATCAATAAAAGGAAATAAACTTAAAAAACAAAGAAACAGAAAATCATCTTCAAGAAACATGAGGTCAGATATCTTGTTCATCTTGGCTCTTCAGTATACAGTACAATGCCTAGCACATAGTAGGCACTCAATAAATGTTGAATTAATGAATATTAAGCTGAGTCAATGAAATGATAACTGCTAGATTTTTACAAATTAAAATCAAAATGGAATTTTTATAAAGTAAGTCACAATGTCAAATTTAACAATATTAAAATAAACAATTGCCAGATTTTAAGAAAAAGCCCTAGTTGGTTTGGCTCAGCAGTTAGGATGTTGGCCTGTGGACCAAAGCGTTGCAGGTTTGATTCCCAGTCAAGGGTACACACCTGGGTTGTAGGTTCGATCCCTGGCCCTGATCAGAGTTGTGCAGAGGGCAACCAATGGATGTGCCTCTCTCACATCAATGTTCTCTTTCTCTCTCCCTCCTGCTCTAAGAAATCAATGGAAAAATACCCTCAGGTGAGGATTAACCAAAAAAATAAGAACAAAATGGAATTTTTATCATGAGTCATAATGCTAAATGTAATAAAATGAAGATGTGCTATATAAAACAGACTCAACTCTCAGAAAAATAATCCATTTTCATATTTACAGGTTCAAAGGCATTACAAAATAGTGTTAGGAGTTGATTCAGGGGGAATAGATGAAAAAGGATTGATAACCATTGAAGGTAGGTGATAGGTACATGGGAGTTCATTATATTGTCTTCTTTATTTTTATATATGTTTGAAATTTTCCGTTATTAAAAATGAGATCTGCAGTAAAACCAACATACACTTTAAAAAGACGCTATAGTAATTAGAAGACTATGACATACTAAGTATGAAATAGGAAGAACAATTACTTAAGAATCAGATATGGTTTCTGTTCTGAAGCTTAGCTGAACATAAGATTTACATATGTGAAAAGAAATCAAACAATAGGCCTATATACAATTACATGTCTTTATGTAACAAATGCTTTTTGGTACCGTAGGAGTTTAGAAGAGAGCAATGATGCTCCCCATGTACTTAGAAGATGTGGGTCTTAAAGGAATAGGAGAGCAGCCCTGGCCAGTTTGGCTCAGTGCTTAGAGCATCAGCCCGCAGACCAAAGAGTCACAGGTTCGATTCAGTCAAGGACACGTACGTTGGTTGCAGTTCGATCCTGGCCCTGGTTGGGGTAGTGAATGAGGCAACCAATTGATGTGTCTCTCTCGCATCGATGTTTCTCTCCTGCCCCTACCCTTCCCTCCCCCTCTCTATCTGAAAATCAATGGAAAAATATCCCCGGTGAGGATTTAAAAAAAGGAATAGGAGAGCATATTACTAGGACTAAAGACAGAAAAAGAAAGTTGAGCCATGACAGGGGCACAGACAGGACCTGACCAGAGAAGATGCATGTTAGGAAATAGTGAAAAGACATTACCAAGAAGGGAGAGGTACATTATAGAAAGAGTTAGAAGCCATAAAGAGAGGTTCATTTATGCTTTAGAAGGAAGTAAGTGGCCACTGAAGAGTTCTCACAAGGAACTAGTTTTTCTCAGAAAAATTAATTTAGCAACATTATGTGATGTGACTTAGTGAGGTGAAACATAATGAGGTCAAGAAGATAGTAGCAGTAATCAAATGTGAGGTGATTCAAGTGTGGATGAGAGCAGAAGCCATAGTAGAAACAGAGAGAAAGGGCTACTTCAAAGAAAAACAGAAAAATTTATTTTGATTAATTAAATATAAAAAAGCAAAGCAATGAGACAGTCCTGTCAGATTCATTCCAGGTGATTAGGTGGGTGGCATTTCCATTGACAAATAAAGACAGAGATGGTAGAGGTAGAGACTTAATTAGAAAATAACAGGTATGATTTCAGAGAGGCTGAAGCTTAACAAGGTAATAATACCTCCAATAATATAATAACATCCTTACATATAGCTTACAAGATGCCAGGTATCATTCTAGAAGCTTTATATGCATTAATTAATTTATTCCTCAAAACAACCTTAATGAGGTGAGTAATGTTATTATGATCTCCATTTTACAGAACAGGAATTGAGATACAGAGTAGTTAAGTAAATTGCCCAATGTCACAATGACAATGAAGGAATAAAACCAGGATTTGAACCTGGGCTTAATTACTTTGCTGAACTGCCTCTCTATAACATGATAGAGATGAAAAAATGTTTATGATAAAGTTACATAAAAAAATGTATCCATAGTTACCTGGCTCTATAAAGAAAATCTCACAATCCAACATTTTTAACAACCAACTACCTTATTTTTATGTTTTTGGAGAAAGACCGTTTTTAAAAGCCTCGGCAAACTATAAACAACAAAAGAAATCACCTGATAAATAAAAAAGAATTAGAGTTCAAGAAAAACATATTACTACACTTAAATATAATGCCATAAATAACCTAACACTAAATATTAATTTAAATGATGCTCTCTATCTTCATTTCAGTATACAAGTTAAATAATTATTAGGTACATTTTATCCAATCTTTTGTATGCTCTTAGGAAATAAAGTCTTATGTTTTGGATATTCAATCAGAGGAACAATTTTTTAACAGAAGCTTCAAAGTAAATTTACTTTAGAAGAGACTAAATGTTGCTGCCCTACAGCACAGCAGACTTCTCCAACACACAACTTGCTCTTCTCTCCCATTATCACACAAAATTAAAATCCAGCTATATAGCATAACCACACAGTAAACTACCCTGTAAATACAATTTTACATAGCACAATCCATAGAAATACAAATTAAATATATTTTTTAAAGTATAACACTGATATGAAAAAAACTGGCTTCTCTACAGCCTAGCAATTTTAGGTCAAACATTCACTTACGTTCTGATACTGTATAAAGGAGGTTCTGGGGTAAAGGAGGAGGTAGTCTTGCTCCCACTGGTGCAAGATTGGGCACTGCACTTGTCCCAGGCTGGTCACGGTTGTTTATTAAGCTTGACTGTGTTATGGGTGGTCCTGTGGAAAATAAAAAGTGAAAGATCATCAATATTTCCCAACTAATAAAAATACTCACTATAGCCCTGGCCGGTGTGGCGCAGTTATTACAGTGTCAGTCCACACACCAAAGGGTCGTGAATTCATCTCCCAGTCAAGGGCACATACCTGGGTGGCAGGTTCAATATCCGGCCCCCAATGGGGGCACTGTGGGAGGCAACTAATCAATGTGTCTTTCTCACATTGATGTTTCCCTCCCTCTTTCTTTCTATCTTCTCCCTCCCTCCCTTCCACTCTCTCTAAAAATCCATGAGAAAAATATCCTCGGGTGAGGATTAAAAAAAAAAGACCTGCCCAGCTGATGTGGCTCAGTAGTTGAGCATCCACCCATGCACCAAGAGGTCGCCGGTTCGATTCCTGGTCAGGGCACATGCCCAGGTTGTGGGCCCAATCCCAAGTGGGGGGCATGCAGGAGGCAGCCAAATGATGTTCTCTCTCGTCGATGTTTCTATTTCTATCTCCTTCTCCCTTCCCCGCTCTCTAAAATCAGTAAAGAAAAAAATTAAAGAAAAACAAAAAAACCTCACTATACAAGTACTAATTTGGATAGTCATACTTTAAATACTACTTTGGCTTAGAACAGAATTAAGGAATTTGATATATGGAGGCTTAAGCACTGTGAAGTTATGTAATTAAAACATTTAGTTCTAAAACAGAAAACTGATCTAGGGTGAAAAAAGCAGCATTGGTTGCCTCTGAGGGTAGGAGTGAGAAATGGCTGGGAAGAGACTTGAACAAACTCTCTGGGGTGACAGTCAAGTTCTATAGAACGCTCAAGCTAAACGTGTTTTAAGCATACTAATGACTGCAACACACTGAAATAAATAAAAGATGAAAAGACATGTAATAATACAAATACGGTAAATGTTAATTACAGAACCTAGATGGTGAATATATATGGATGTTCAGTGTACAGTTCTTTCAACTTTTCTGTTTCCTTAAAATTTTTCATAGCAAAATATTGGGGGGAAATGACAGTCTTAGATTTAACTTTTAAAAAATTATATTACCACACTGAGATAATTTTTATTCTGTATACATAAAAATACTATTTTACCTGGAAATAAAATCTCAACTTGAGCTTTACAATTGTACTAGTTACATGACAATAGTAAATATTCCCAAATGCTAAGTTAAAAAAAAACATATTTTATTGACCAAATTTATGTACTAAATATCTCAAAACCTTTAGCACCTGGAATGAAATGTGTTCTATATAGAACACTGTTGCAGGAAAGCTAGGTGATTGATACACGGAATCATGCTAAACTATCTTTGCAATTTCTTGTCAGTCTATTACAATTTCAAAAATAAAAAGTAGCCCTGGCCAGCATGGCTCAGTTGACTAGAACATCACTCTGTACACCAAAAGGTCTCGGGTTTGATCCCTGGTTGGAGCATGCACAGCAGGCAAAAGATGTTTCCCTCTTGATGTTTCTCTTTCCCCCACCCCCCTACCTAACTCTCTAAAAATAAATCAATAAAAGCATGTCTTCGATGAGGATAATAAATAAATAAATAAATAAATAAATAAAATTTTAAGGTGCTTTACCACTTAAACTGAATGATAATTATTTTTTAAAATAACAGTTTGTAATCTCCTAACAATGTCATCAAGTAGACATTTTCTTATATCGTTGCACATATGTAATTTATTCACCCCATAATTTTTTCAATTACATTTAAAAAGTTTAGTCTTACTTCTGTTTCTCATAAATCAGAACTGTTAAGGTTTTTTAAATGATAATTTTCAAATATTTCTTTCCTTTTTTTTTCCTATATTGCTTTTAGAGAAAGAGGAAGGGAGAGGGAGAGAGAGATAGAAACATCAATGAGAGAGAACATCAACTGGCCACCTCCTGCATACCCCCCACTGGCGATCGGGCCCACAACCTGGGCATGTGCCCTGACCAGAAATCGAACCAGCGACCTCTTGATGCGTGGGTCGACACTCAACCACTGAGCTACATTGGCTGGGCTCAAATATTTCTTAATCTTAATTTTGGTAGATGTAATAACAACATGTTAACTATTTTTTTATAAAAAAACAAAAAACAGTTCTTTCAGTGAAGAGACTCATACTGAAGCATATACTTGAAAAATAATATGACACTTGACATTTACTCCAGCAAAAATTAACAAACCAAAAAAGATGGAGGGGTGGATGAGACAAAAACAGATGAATATTGATAATCCACTGAAACTGGATAATGGGACATATGGTATACATATTATTCCATCTCTGTGTATATCTGAAATTTTCCATAATAAAAGTTTTTTTTTATTTTATTTTATTTATTTATTTTTTTTATTTATTTATTTTTATCCTCATCCGAGGACATTTTTCCATTTTTTGTACAGACAGAGTGGGAGGGAGAGAGAGGAAGAGAGAGAGAGAGAGAAACATCGACGTGAAAGGGACACATCGAGTGGCTGCCACCCGCATGACCCAACCAGGGCCGGGGACAAACTGCAACCGAGGTACGCGCCCCTAGCGGGAACCGAACCCGAGTCTCTCCAGACTGCAGGCCAATGCTCCAACCGCTTTTATAATAAAAGCGTACTAAATATCTCAAAACCTTTAGCAACTGGAATGAAATGTGTTCTATATAGAACACTGTTGCAGGAAAGCTAGGTGATTGATACACGGAATCATGCTAAACTATCTTTGCAATTTCTTGTCAGTCTATTACAATTTCAAAAATATAAAGTTTAATATAAACTTTAATTAATAAAAGTTTTTAAAAATTATTTAAATAGCCCTGGCCGGTTTGGCTCAGCGGTTGGAGCATTGGCCTGCGGTCTGGAGAGACTCGGGTTCGGTTCCCGCTAGGGGCGCGTACCTCGGTTGCAGTTTGTCCCCGGCCCTGGTTGGGTCATGCGGGTGGCAGCCACTCGATGTGTCCCTTTCACGTCGATGTTTCTCTCTCTCCCCCTCCTACTTTATCTGAACAAAATGTGAAAAAATGTCCTCGGGTGAGGATAAAAAAAAAAAAAATTATTTAAATATTTTGAAATTTTTTTTAAAGACTAGGAAACTTCATTAAACTATTGGCATGTTCTTTTTGTTGTTGTTGTTAATTGATTTGAGAGGAAGAGAGAGGGAGACAGGAAAGGAGAGAGATACATCAATCAGTTGCCTCCCATATGCGTCTTGACTAGGGATCAAACCCGGAACCTAGGTATGTGCCTCAACTGGGAATTGAACCTGAAAACTTCAAGTGCACGGGATGACGCTCCCACCAACTGAGCCACAATGGCCAAGGTTACTGGCTGTTCTTTTCTCTGACATCTTTAAAATACTTGCTTTTTAAAGATGCTATCAACTTAGCAAGATTTTGACTCCAGGTCAATATAGCTTAGGCCACTACTGATAAAATTTACACTTGGAGTGCAACAAATAATGCATGCAACAATGGATGAGAAAAAGGAAATAATATCTTAATTATACAAATATATTCTGAATTCCATTATTAATTTACTTTACAAAAACTTTAAATGTAATGTCAAGTGAGCTGAAAGGGACAGATTCTTTGGAATGTAATTCTGCAATAAAGAAAAAGTCAATTAATACATACTTACTTGGTATGGGAAGCACAACAGAAGGTGGAGGCTGGCCATGTCCTTGGGGAACAGGAAGTCTCATATTATGGCCAGGACCTGGACCTGGGCCTGGGCCAGGGCCAGGGCCTGGACCTGGGCCTGGGCCTGGGCCTGGCATTGGAGGCATTAACATTCCAGGAGGTGGTGGAGGAGGAAGCCCAGGAGGAGGTGGAGGGAAAGGAATCATGCTTGGCAGAGCAACTTCATCAACAACCAAGGGATCATTTCCGTGGTCAAATTGACAAAGGTCACCAAGTACACAAAATCCTCTTTCTGTAACAACAAAAGAAGAATCTTATTATGATCTACTTAAAGTTCAGAAAACAAACAAAAAAATTCCCAAAACACCCACCAATCAAAATTATAAAATTTTCTCCAAGGAAGCCCTGGGCGGTTTAGCTCAGCAGTTAGAGAGCATCAGCTCACAGACCAAAAAGTCGTGGGTTCGATTCTGGTCAAGGGCACATACCTCGGTTGAGGCTCGGTCCCTGACCCTGGTCAGGGTCATGCAGGAGGCAACCAATCAATGTGTCTCCCTCACATCGATTTTTTTTTGAAAAAAATTTTTTTCTTTAAGGAGTCTAAACCCTTCTTAAGTGTCATTCTATAAATCATCACATATCCCTGAGGTCAGGGCAGGTGTACTCTACTTTTTACACTATGACACTATGATTTGTTGAGCTAGCAAATTATAATAGAGTCAAGAACAGGCTACTAGCTACTATTAACTCATTTACTATAAAATTTTCATAATAAAAATTCAGATATTTTTTAACGAATATCAATTTAACAAAGGATGGGAGCAGGCTGGGGGGAGATAAAAGACTTGAATTAGATTATCTAATTTCCACTACCTAGTTTCATATTATTCTAAAGCAACCATTCTTGCTATATCTGCAAGTTGAATCTTTAAAATATTCAAGTGGAGCCCAGACGGTGTGTCTCAGTGGACTGAGTGTTGTCCCATGGACTGAGAGGTCCTGGTTTGATTCCAGGTCAGGGCACATGCCTGGGTTGCAGGTTTGATCTGACTGATGTTGATCTCTCATCAATGTTTCTATCTTGCTCTCCCTCTCACTTTCTCTCTCTCTCTCTCAAATCATTAAAAACATATTTTAAAAAATAAATAAAATATTCAAATGGACACCATGTACCAGGTTCTTCATTGCAGCATTTTTTCACCCCAAAAGTGCATCAATAAAGGTGAAACACATTTTTGGACATACATAATACTAAGAAGCCTAAAAATATTGAGGAAGCTCTTTATGCAGAGACTATGCTTAGAAAGATACACAAGAAATTAATCACATTAAACTGGCCTTGGGAAGGAGAGCTCTGTGGCTGGGAGACTAGGGTGAAAGTAAGGTACCACTTGAATTATGATTTAATTCTATGTCCTACTTAAATAATAAATAACATGTAAACACATTTATGATTCCTAGTTTCTACCAAATTTTGTGGTATACTTACAGTGTCTGAAGTAAACAAAACAACAAAAAGCAAAAGGTCAAATTTGACATTTCTCTTAACAAGAGCCAAACTACTAAATCAAACAAGTAAATAATCATCTGCCTAAAAAAAGATCCACTTCATTCATCCCTTTTAATAAAATCTGAACTACAATGAAAAGGTATGAGCAACATCTGCTTTACTAGTACTTTTGGGTACAGAATAAAAGAGAATTTTTACCATCATAATCTCTGCATCGCCTCTTTGGTGGTGGGTTTCGACCAAAAGAATTGGAAGAGCTATGATTGTTATAGTAATTAGACCAACTCTCCGTTGTGCTTTCAGAGTGGTGCGCAGGTGCGATCACAGTAACAGTGCTGGGAATAGACTGGGCCCCCGAGGAATACTGCTCAGAAGAGTTTGGAGGTGGTGCAGACACAGGCACATATGAACTCTCCAAGTCATTCCTTTCACTCTTAAATTTGGATCTTTCCCTGTGCTCTGCTTTAGAAACAAAATAAAAATAAGAAACAAGTGAGATCAGACATTTATTTTTAAAATAACTTTATTTTTGCACTTAAAAAATAGGAGAGAGAATATTGTAGTAAATTTACTAAGCTATCGATATGTCAAAGTGCTTTCATTATTAATATATTCTAAAAGCAGGAACATCAACAATGTGACATATCTTAACCAATTACTTGTATAAAATCATCTTTTATAACATCAACACCAATATACACTAAAGAAAGGCCAGCTTCTCACTGATATTTAATAAAAATGTTATCTAAGAATTGACTTCAAAAATGACATCCGAAGAGATCAGTGGTTGGGGTCCCAGTATATACTTTTTTTTCTTTTTAATTTTATAAACTCTAGGCAACCTTTAAGCAAATCAATTATTTTTTGAGAGAAAAGGGGGTGGGAGGGCAAGGACCAGCAATCCTCCTCCTCCAGTGATAGCTTTGTTGATTAAAGGGCATTTGTTTCAATTAGACAACCCGACTTAAGCCTAGACATGTACATACTATAATGCACTTATGCATAGCTTTCTTTGAGTTAAAACTCCTTTGATAGTATCCCAAGAAAAAAGCCCTATCTTTGTAACAAAATCAGTTATTAAGTTTTTGGAGACAATTACAGATTATTCACTGCTCAGACATATTAAAGGTACCATCTGCCTTTAAGAGAAGTTCTGGTACTCTTGTGATATAGGAAGATAAGCAACTATGTAGTCTTTAGGGGGAACCCTCATCTACTCACCAACATTCCTATTTGGGTCCCGGTCTTTGCTGCGACCCCTACTTCGGCTTCGGCTTCGACTCAGGCCTCGGCTCTTACTCCGGCTTTTACTCCTGCCTCTTCTCCAGTCATACTTCTCGCGGTACAATTCATTCCGTTCAAAGTACCTGTCGTAGTCTCTCCACTTGCCATCTTCTCTTTTCTTCTCACGTGTCCTATAATACACAGATATAAAAGCCATATGTACACTATAGAAACCAAGCCTGCAAACAAATCGATGGTATGAAATGCTCTCCTTGATGAATCAAAATTCATAACATCTATGCTTTTTTAGAGGCCATAAGACCACCACATAATTTCTCCAATCCACTATATAAAAAGAAACAACATTCCCTCAAGTATACTGGGTGGGGAGAAATGGAAAAAAAAAAAAGGTGAATCCAAAATATAGGAAGGGGTGGGGAAAATACAGATATTTAAAACTAGAGAAAAAAAAGGCTCAAAACAAAGTTTTCCTAAACAAAGACTCATTTTTTGATGGTAGGTTGATGATTCAAAATATAGAATGCACTAATTATAATATAAAATATGATTGACGATTTTAATACTAAGCACCCCTAACCAAATGGAACATTTCATTATTATTCTCTAAGGAGACTGCTTTTATCCCTGAGCTCTTGAGTAAAGCACATAATGATGCCTGTTTATAAAAAAAAAGACAAAGTATGACAAAGACAAAAAAAGGGAGAATGGAAAAAATAAAGGTAACTTTCTCTTTCTTTAATCAGTACAGAAAGAGAGAGAGATTAGTTCGTATTTTTAAAATCCCTCTTAATGCCCTTGTAATGTAACTAAAAAGTGAGTTATTAATGTCCCTCTAATTAAAAATATACACAAACCTTCGTTCACTAGATTCTGAACGAGACTTCTGGGGACTAGGATATTTCTTTTTTCTCCAATCTCGTTCTTCCTCTGCTGCTGGCTCCTGAAATACCTATTAAGAAAACACTCATTATAAACAAGAATAGTTCTTCTACAAATTACAAAACACATCCACCTGATGATAATCTTTCTGGCACAAAGAGGGCATAAATAAATAAATTGAAATACTAAAGTCAAATCGCATCTACACAAGTTTGGAAACAGGGAAACATAAAAAAGATGCTGAAATTACCATCAATATGTTCATTTTTAAGTGTTGATTTAAGGTAGAAAATAGCAGTGTAGGAGGAAAACAAAAATTCATTCTTTAAATTCAAACAGCAGAAATAGTAAATCTCTGTTTCTAAGCATCATATAGTAAAATGATTTATGTTTTCCTAATTATAAGATACACTCGTACATATAATTCATTTGAGGAGAACTTTAGATTTATTTCATAGAAAAGGTTTCAGGAACAAAAAGTTAACGAATGTTATAAAATGGCAGCCACAATATGCCAACTATATGGTGCTGGGAAAAACACTACACAATTGTTAGATAGGTTTGAAAATCACTCTCTCTACCAATTAACAGGAAATGCAGAGGATATATTACTTCACTGGGATGCAATCAGCAAAATCGACAGTAAACACTCTACAGGACGAATGACTGAGTCTCTTCAACAAAATAAAATTTACGGAAAAGAAACAGGTGAAGAAAAGAACAAGGGACACATAGGTAGGTATGAAGATTTAAAGACTGAGACTTAAAAGACATCAACTTGGAAATCTTTTTCCTTCTTTTGGCTATTTTGCATTCCTCAAGGACCTCTTTGATGAACATGTGTTAATTCCTAACGAGAAAAACCGTTCTTAAAAAAGTCAAAGGGCATTGGCTGGTTGGCTCAGTTGGTTGGAGAATCGTCCAGTACACAAAAAGGTTTAGGGTTGGGGCCCTGGCTGGTTTGGCTCAGCGGTTAGAGCCTTGGCCCCTGGGCCAAAGAATCGCAGATTCGATTCCGGTCAAGGGCATGTACCTCAGTTGTGGTTCATGTGTCTCTCTCACATTGATGTTTCTCTCTCTCTCTCCTTCCCTCCTGCTCTAAATGAAAAAATATCCTCTGGTGAGCATTAAAAGAAAAAGAAAGAAAAAAACGGTTTAGGATTGGCTCCCCAGTCAAAGTGCGTATGGGAGGCAACTGATCAATGCTTCTCTAGCACATAGATGTTTCTCTCTCTAAAAATCAATTAAAATAACCTATCCTCAGGTGAGGATTAAAAAAAAAAAGTCCATGGATCCAGGAGAAAAAAGAAAAATAAAGCCACACAAATACTTGTGAATGAATGTTCACAGCAGCATTACTCATAACAGCCAAAAAGTGTAAAGCACTTGTCTATCAACCCGAATATCCATCAACTGATGACTAGACAAAGAAAATGTGATATAACCATACAGCCATTAAAAAAAAATGGCCCAGCCGGTGTGGCTCAGTGGTTGAGTGCTAAGCCATGCACCAAGAGGTTGCTGGTCCAATTCCCAGTCAGGGCACATGCCCAGGTTGTGGGCCAAATCCCTGGTGGGGGGGCATGCAGGAGGCAGCCAATAGATGTTCTCTCTCACTGATGTTTCCATCTCTCTCTCTCCCCGCCCCATTCCTCTCTCTAAAATCAATAAAGAAAAAAGAAAATGGCCTAGCTGGTGTGGCTCCGTGGATTGAGCATTATCCCATAAACTGATAGTTCCCAGTTCAATTCCTGGTCAGGGCACATGCCCAGGTTGTGGGCTCGATCCCCAGTAGGGGGCATGCAGGAGGCAGCCAACTGATGTTTCACTCTCACATTGATGTCTCTCTCCCTTTAAAAAAAAAAAAAAAAAATCAATAAAAACATATTTTTTAAAAAAATGAAATACTCCTACGTGCTATAACCTGGATGAATCTTGAAAGCAGTATGCTAATTAGATGAAAGAAGCCAGTCGTAAAAGACTATACATTGTATGATTCCATTTATATGAAATGTCCAGAAAAGACAAATTCATAGAGACAGAAAGTAGACTAATGGTTATCTAGGAATGGGGGGTAGGGAAGAAGACTTGAAGGGTGATGGCTAACGGGTACTTTTTTTTTTTGCTTTTCTTTCTCCTTTTTTTTTTTAGAGAGGCACCCTACACAAGTGGGTAGATGATGGCTTCTTGTTTAGAGAGTTCAACTGACGTCCACAGGTCACTGCAGTCTTTAATGAAGTCTCCTTTGTGAAAGCAGCAAACATTAGGGTTGGTAGGAGCTTCTAAAACTCGCTGCATTGGTCTCCTGAGGTCCCTCAGCTCCAGGAGTCTTGAGGTCAAAACCATTTAATTTGCTGGGTAGCGGGGTTTCTTTTTTGGATAATGAAAATATTCTAAAATGGATCATGGTGATAGATTGCACAGTTCTGAATACAATAAAAACCATCATGTTTGTTGTACACAACTTCCTGTAGTCAACATGTTTTTCCAAAATTATTTTAAACTTTTATTCTGAAATAAGTTATTATATGGCATGGTATTGACTTATATTTCTTGAATTTGTAATATATATGTAAACTTCATACACCAAAACCCTCTTACCTACTTTTATCCTATTATTCTAAGACTATGAAAAGTAGATTTCTTTATAGAATCAGATTATGACCAGGCACATTAATTTAAAATTTTTTTTAAGTTTATTTTTTATTTTTTTTATATTTGGTACACGCCCCTAGCGGAAACCGAACCCGGCACTCTCTGGTCCACAGGCTGACGCTCCAACCGCTGAGCCAAACCGGCCAGGGTTGGGCATGTTAATTTTAAAAGTTGTTTTTGCCCTGGCCAGGTAGCTTGTCCCAATACACCTAAGTTGAGGGTTTGATCCCCGGTCAGTACACATACAAGAAACAACCAATAAATGCATAAATAAGTGGAACAACAAACATGTTTCTCTCTCCCTCCCTTCCTCTCTTTCTCTAAATTCTATCAATCAATTTTTTTGAAAATTTGTTCTTTGTTGTCCACTTGACTTAAACATTTATTTTTATTTTTATTTTTTTAATCCTCACCCGAGGACATTTTTCCATTTTTTTATTCAGATAGAGTGAGAGGGAGAGAGAGGAAGGGAGAGAGAAACATCGATGTGAAAAGGACACATCGAATGGCTGCCACCCGCACGACCCAACCAGGGCTGGGGACAAACTGCAACCAAAGTACATGCCCTTGGGGGGAACCAAACCTGGGCCTCTCTGGACCGCAGGCCGACACTCTAACCGCTAAACCAAACCGGCCAGAGCTAAATTTTTTTTTTTTTAAATACCTTTTTATTGTTTTTTTTTAGGGAGAGAGATAGAAACATCAATGTGGGAGAGAAACATCAATCGGCTGCCCTTTGCACACCCCCTACGAGGGATTGAGCCTGAAACCTGGGTATGTGCCCTGCCTGGGAATCGAACCGGGACCTTTCAGTCCACAGGATGACGCTTAATCCACTGAGCCACACCGGCCTGATCTGACTTGAATTTTTCTATCTCACATCTATTAGAAGTCTTATCATTATACACATATATAAGAAGTTTTAATTCATTATCTTAACCTGTCATGCCACACAAGTTTTGAGGCCCCCCCCCCCATTTCATCAGACCATTTTAGATAGGGGCAGGACTGGTCTTGGGTTGATAGGTTGTTAGGGGTGAGTGATGAATACATGGGAATTCACTATAATATGCTATCTCTTTTTGATGTCTGTTGAAAATTTTCTATAATAGGTTTTTCTAAAATTAAATGAAACAAAGATATTTCCAGACAAACCAAAGGGGAGAGAGGAGAACTGTACCAGACGTTCTCACACTTCTAGTCATAAATCTATGTGTTGGATCTCAGAAAACTACCTAACACTTTAGATGATCATGGTATAGTGTTATTAAGGAATTTTAATCTATTATCTTCATGGGTTGTTCTTTTGCATGTTCATGAACTAAGACAGGGTACAGGGTTTGATAAACGATTATAACTACAACAAATTTACAAATAACATTCCAACTGTATATTAAATGCACTGTGCTTCATAAATCATGGCACATATCTCCCAAGCGTTTTTCCAGTACCAGGATGAGTTGTTCCAATGATCCAAATTCTTTCAGGTGGGTAACAAGAAAGAGAGTCAGCCCTGGCCAGTTTGGCTCAGCGGTTGGAGCGTCAGCCTGTGGACCATGGAGCCCCGGGTTCAGTTCCCACTAGGCCCTAGCGGCTAGGGGCATGTACCAATAAAAAAAAAGAAAAAAAAAAAAAAAGAGTCAAAATGGCTAGTTCTTAGATGGATCTGCTCCTCTGTACCCTGCTCAGAACAAATGCATCAACTGAGCATAGCCCAAAAAGAGACAATTAGCCCAGCCAGTGTGGCTCAGCGGCTGAGCGTCGAACCATGCACCAAGAGATCGCTAGTTCAATTCCTGCTCAGGGCACATGCCCAGGTTGTGGGCCAAATCCCCAGTGGGGGGCTTGCAGGAACCAGCCAATTAATGTTCTTTCTCATCAACATTTCTCTCTCACTCTCCCTCTTCCTTCCCCTTTCTCTAAAATCAATAAAGAAAAAAAATTTTTTTAAAGAAAATATCCGTATTCTTACAAAATACACACTGAATATTCAGAGGTGAAGGGTCACAATATACCTGACTTCCTACCAAAGAGTCAGAAAAAAATAATTCTGGGTATGCATAGAGAGAGAAAATGGGGTAAATTTTCAATAGGTGAATCTAGGTAGATGGTATATAGGTGTTGGTGGTACTATTCTAATTTTTATTGTATAAAATTATTCACAAATAAAAGTTTATTAAGTTATTAATAAAAACAAAAGTTGGAAAATATTTCTGTATAATAACCACATTTATGTGCCAAGCACTGGACTAGGATGTGTGTGCATGTGTGCATAAAATCTCATTTAATCCTCAAAGAGATAAGTAATACTATGATCATCATTTTGCTGATATGCAAATGAAACAGTAACTTAGTTTAGAGCTACTACTTTAACTCATACAGCTTGAATTGAGAACACACATTCTTTTTTTAAATCCTCACCCGAGTATATTTTTCCATTTATCTTCAGATAGAGTTGGAGGGAGGGAGAGAGGGAGAAAAACATTGATGTGAGAGAGACACATCGACCAGTTGCCTCCCACACGACCCCGACCAGGGCCAGGGATAAATTACAACCAAGGTACTTGCCCTTGACCAGAATTGAACTGGAGACTCATTGGTCTGCAGGCCGGTGCTCTAACTGCTGAGCCAAACCGGCCAGGACTAAAACATATATTCTTATCAAAACACTGTTATCCATACATAAAAGAATTACAAATGAACTTTATAAAATTTCTTCCTTGATTCAAACAATTCAAACCATCTATAATCACATTTTGTATTTCAACATTGTAAAAATATTTTTTTCCTTTTCTTTCCTAAGAGTGACATTTGTAATTACATTAACTATAAAAAACTCTATGTGGTTAAAAAAGAGGAAATTATTTCTCTATTTATATGAAAATGTGTCACCTAATGAGTTCTCTTGTTTCATTAGTACTTTACTTTCAGGTTAAGCCTCCATATTTAACCAAATTTTCTTTTTCTAAAAGTCACTGGATAAGATTTCTCTGAATTCTTCAATATTACTAATACATTTCTTGGATCTCTAAACAAGCTATCCAAAATTCTTCCAACTCTTCAAGTCCAAGGAACTAAGAAGCCCTGAAAAAGAATCTGTACCATGCTCAAACCTCACAAATTTTAATCAATCACTTCCTTAATAAAGAGGTCAACTTCCAACTAAGAATAACACTGGTAACAGGACCTGAGATGTCCCAAAAGCAAAAGAAAACTTTGCATTACCTCTTCTTTAATTTCTTCTTTTTCTTGGACTGATGGTTTTGGCTCAGACTTAACTGGTTCCAAAGGTGGAAGGTAGTTCTTAGTATAGAGACTTTCGAATAGTTTATCCACAAAACCTGAAGTTTCTAAGAAAGATAAGTAATATTTAAGTGTCACATATAGAGAAACCAAAAATCTGTTAACGCACACTCTACTGGCAAAGCTGAGGTAAATGGGGCATCTCATACACTGTTGGTGGAACTAAAAAAACGAGTCTAACCCTTATTGGAGGATAATCCCATTTCTGGGCTTTTATATCCTTTGGACATACTTGCAGATGTACAAAATGATATATATGCAAGATTATTTTAGGACATAATAATAAACGATTGGAAACCCAAATTTCCACGAATAAAAGACTACTTAAATGAATGTGACAGACATAATACAGAATACAGAGCAGATGTGAAAAGAATGAGTACTGATAATATCAGATCTCAAAGACAACAAATATTTGTATGTTTTTATTTGCATAAAAACTCTGAAAGGACGCAAAAAATGTGTACTGGAGAAGAGAGCAGATGAAGAACATGTGAGAGAGACTTTTCATGGTACATCTTTATATTGTTGGATTAAAGGCACTGACTACTCAAAATTTTAATTACAATATTTTTTTATCAGTTGAAAAAATAAATTTTGGCATGAGAATTATATGAAAGTATCTTTCTGCGTTTTACTTAAAAGCAGCTCTATTTTGTAACTTTTTTGAACTAGGAGACTAAATGAATTTAATAAAAACATAAATGTCAAAATATTTGTTTTTCAGTCATGGCCAGTGTGGCTCAGTGGTTGGAGTGTCAGCCCGCACACAGAAGGTTCGCAAGTTCAATTCCCAGTCAAGAGCATGTTTTAAGGAAGGGTAATGAGAATTCAAAAGCCCTGAGCTGGGAACATATTTGCCATGTTGAAAAAAACAGCACAGCAGTCAGTGTGGCTAGAATAAATAGTGAGATGGACAGGTGGGAAATGAGGTCACAAAAGCAGCAGGGGAGGACTCGAGGAATCTCTGTGCACTATAGAAAGGACTTTGTGGTAAGAAGATGGGAAGTTAAAGGCACAAACAGAAGAGGAACATGCTCATCTCTTTTTGGGTATCAAAAAGCCCCAGCCAAGAGGGGAAAAAAACAGAAAGCTTCAGTGCCTTAATAAATACTAAGAATAATCAGCTTCATTATCTTTAAATTGTTAATACCACCCCCAGCCCCCACCCCCCACCATTAACTAGGCTCTGCCACAAGCCCAAAAGAACATTCACCTAAAAAGCATTAGTTACCACTGCTTCAAAATAGGAAAGAAATAGAAAAGGAAAGGAAAGGTAAAAACAGTTCTGCCAAAATACATGATAAATAATTAGGCATGAATGGGTATATTCAAGTATTAAAGGACTCTGACCAATTTCTTTCCTTTAAAGCATGTATCTTCAAGATTTTATCAAAAAGTTTTACATTGAAAATCTTAAATACTTGATGGAAAACCCATAATAATTACCTTTTTGTAAAAAGACGTCAAGTTGATCAGCACAAAAGGCTTTCAATTCCTTTTCAGGTTTGTCCTTCTTGACCAGTGCTACAACATAGTTGGCTAAGGCTGAAGGGTCAGCATCACATCTAGTTGGACAGAAAATACAAAAATTTTAAAACGTGTTTTTTCAAATGTGGTATCATGAATGAAGTCGCCCCTATTTTGAAAAACTAAATGTCAAAAACTTTATTTTAAAGTGACTGCAAACACAGGCAACTATTATAACAAACAGCATACATGTAGTGGAAGTAACAGTTTCCTTTCCTGCTCTGGCCTGTTTGGTTCAGTGGTTCCAGCGACAGCCAGTGGACCAAAGGGTCAAGGGTTCAATTCCCAGTCAAGGGCACATACCTGGGTTGAAGGTTCAATCCCCCATCTCGATAGGGGTGGGGTGGGAGGCAACCAATCAATGTCTCTCTCACACAGATGTTTTTCTTTCTTTTTCTCTCCTCCTTCCTCCACCCCCCCCCCACCTTTTCCTCCCTTCCACTCTATCGAAAAAATCAATGGAAAAATATTCTCAGGTGAGGATTAGCAACCACAAAAAAAGAGTTTTCGTTCCTCCTTACTTTCATGAAATAGTTTGCTCCTATTCCCATTATACCCAGAATTTTGAACCAAATCTGTATTTATTACTTTCTCAACATAATAAGGAAAAGGTGGCAACTGACCCTTAGCTTCAGCTTGACTCCCGGCCCACATAAACACTGTCAATGTCTTCAGGAGCTATCTGTTCCATGGGATCAATGAGGAAGAAGGAGGGAAAGTGACAGGACAATGTTCCCCATTCCCTGTAACCCCAGGCACCACCATCCAAAAATGGAGATCAACTGCACTGCTAATCTTCTCTGTAAGTACCTTAAGGATCTTTTTTAAAAAGTGAGAACACACTACCCAGGCAGTGGGGCTCACTGGTTGAGAGTCAACCCATGCATGCACCAAGAGGTCATCAGTTTGATTCCTGGTCAGGGCACATGCCCAGGTTGTGGGCCTGGTTCCCAGTGGGGGGCATGCAAGAGGTGGCCAACAGATGTTCTCTCTCACTGATGTTTCTTTTTCTCTCTCTCCCTTTCCCTTTCTCTCTTTCTAAAATCAATGAAGAACAAAAAAAAATTTTTTAAGTGAGAACACTAGAAGGATGGCATCTTAAATATTACTGGCAAACACTTTAGTAGCTATGAGCAAGAGAGAAAAGATCTGGGAGTTAGAACAGAACGGTTAAGAAAAGGGGTGGAAGAGATAACTTCTAACCTTTTTTTTCCCCCAGTCAGAAATAACCTGACTTTGACAACCTATATGATCTCTTATGCCAGGGCAGCACATGATACTTGAGTTGCCAACTCCTGACATATAGCAATCTGTCAGACTTAACATTTTATCTATATTACATGGAACTGAAAGTTTTATGTTGTAAATATATATATATAATTAATACTCTATTTTCTTCATGAATATACATTTAAGTAACACATTATCTTTTGTGGCTTCATAAAGGTAAAATGAAAAAACTAAGAATGACAGTAATTAAAATCAATATGCAAGCAAAGTGATCATATCCCTGTAAAACACTATTCCAATCAACTAATCTTGTTCTATACTCCTTGGACCTCCATTGTCAACCAGAAAGTTAGTTTCAGCTCAGGAGTATCAATCATATTTCCAACAACTTTATGAGATTAGCAAACAAAAGAAAGATCAAGCACAAGCACCTTTACTCTCTTCTATGTTTTTAAAAATTCATAATCCAATAAAATGTAATTTTTTCATTATCAGTATTAACACTTTGTGAGAAAGACTCGTTTTTAAAACATTTATGCACATTTATGCACCAAATTCTAAGAGAGCACATTTCAATGATTGTCGACTTTACAAAACTCAGACCCAATAAAAATAAATTATGGACAAGGGTTAAAGTGCACTAGGAGAGACTATAAGTGTCAAAGATGGTAAGTTACACATTAATAAAAACATGTAATTTAAAAGAAAGCTAGAATTTTTCTTAGGTAAAAAGTATAAATTACATTTTGGAGAATCATGAACAGATTCTTAGTAAATCCAATTACTAAATTCTAATTTTTCTTCAGTGATTTTAGAAAGAGAGGAAGGGAGGAGAGAGAGAGAGAGAAACATTGATGAGAGAGAACATCAACTGACCGTCTCCTACATGCCCCCGACTGGGGATCAGGCCCACAGCCTGGGCATGTGCCCTGACCAAAATCAAACCGGTGACCTCTTGGTGCTTGGGTCGACGTTCAACCACTGAGCAACACACCAGCTGGGCAATTACTGAATTCTAAAATGGATATACAGCATTTCTGCCTTTAAAAATATGTTACACATGCCATGTGCACTTTGGTTATTCCATAAATACCTCAAAATAGAGATATGTAGGTAGACTTAATTTCACTCCTGAGAACACTAAGATATTTAAACAATATAATTCTAATCAGCATTCAAATGGTAGGAGGATCACATTTCTACCTTTACTTAGAAAGTTCAGATCCCAGATAAGAAAATATTCTAAACACAGAAAGAAAAGGATTTTTAAAAATAAGAAAGAATGGCATAAAGAAGCAATGTTAGCCCTGGCCGGTTTGGCTCAGCGGTTAGAGCGTCGGCCTGCGGTCCGGAGAGACCCGGGTTCGGTTCCCGCTAAGGGCATGTACCTCGGTTGCAGTTTGTCCCCGGCCCTGGTTGGTCGTGCGGGTGGCAGCCACTCGATGTGTCCCTTTCACATCGATGTTTCTCTCTCTCTCTCTCCCTCCTGCTTTATCTGAACAAAGAATGAAAAAGTGTCCTCGGGTGATGATATAAATAAATAAATAAATAAATAAATAAGAAGCAATGTTATTTCCTCTGGTGTTATGAGAACCTTCAATGAGACTCATGACCTGATGGTATAATGCTGGATAAGGATATTCTAGTGAAAAATAGGCAAAACATTCAGATTACTGGATAGATGAGGTGGGTTAAACATACCCAGATGTCTTACACATATATTTAGTATTCAGGCTCTAAAAACAAATGCAGAGTTAGGCTGCTCCTAATGAAATACATTTTTATGTGCTAATGCTAAAACTCAAGATGAACAGTTATGAGAAGGTAAAACAATAGAAAAAAGACAAGACACCAAGAAAAGAAAGTGATCACAGATTATAAATATTTATTTAATGTGAGTGAACTAACTGTTAATAACTGATAGAATTCTGCACCAAATACAAAAGCATGTTTATAGCCAAAGGAATGGGATTATTTAAATTGATAGCTCCTGGTATATATCCATAAAGTGCCCTAGGAGGGAAACTGCCAGTCTGAAATAATAACTGACACCAACTGAACACACTGGGCAATATTATGTAGCAATTTCTGTACCTTTATGTTTGTTCTTATTTATTCTTTCACCACCCCTTACTATATAATCTTTAAAAACTGACAAAAGTCCAGCTGGTGTGGCTCAGTGGTAGAGCAGCAACCTATGCACCAAGAGGTCGCTGGTTCGATTCCTGGTCAGGACACATCCCCAGGCTGTGGGCCCAATCCCCAGTGGGGGGCATGCAGGAGGCAGTCAGTCGATGTTCTCTCTCATGGATGTTTCTCTCTCTCTCTCCCTCTCACTTCCTATCTCTCTAAAAAAAAAAATCAATAAAGGAAAAAAAAATTTTTTAACTGACAATACTATAATAGCTATGGTAGCACGCTAATAGTAGCCTAACAAGCCATAAAAATCTACGCATGCCTAAGATCCCAAACGCAAGGCCACTTCTTCTTTCTCTTACCCAAGAAGTAATATCTAGCAAGAGTAAAACCTTTCAGCTCTTCATTTGTAACAAAAGCTTATGAAAATTCATTTCTGCTTACCTATAGGAATAAGCATATTTTGGAAAAAAACAGATTTGAAAATTTTGGATCCATGGCTATGTTATACACGTCTAGACAAAAAAAGGTGTTCTATTACAACAAACAGATTTTAAAAGGTTATAATACCTATCTAAAGTTACTATTCTCCAAGAGTCTTTAAAAGGCTTAACAGTATAATCAATGAATTCTCATTCATTGTACTGATAAATTCAGATGTATTAGACAAATTAAGTGGTCTACTCAACATCAGGCAGACAGCACACCTGTGGAACTAAAATTCAGCTGCAATTCCACAGGAGTAAATCTATTTCACAGCATATACACTTTTCTAATGTATATCTACATGCCAACCTAATGCATCCTAAGTCTCAACCAAATAAGGACCTTAAAACTCACATCTTGCATAATAATGTTCTAAGAACATGTCTCAATCACCTAACTTTTATTTTAAGTTATTTAAAAAATAAAAAGCAATTAGGATTAATTTTTATCAGGGGAAGTTAACAAAAATATCACCCTAAAAATGTCTCATATGTAAAAACCTCAAATTTGTTTTTCTCTTCCTTAATGAAATCTCCATTGCAAGTGTATGACAAATCTACTGAACTAGTACATCAGCTTTACAGACTTCAGGCATATACCCAATCCCAAAATCTAAGAGTAAAGGTCCTTCCTTATGTTAGGTCCCAAGCCAAGAAACACCACTAAAACATCACTATAGTCTATTTATCTCAGGAAAAAGCCAGGACTACTTAAACCTTTTTCACTGTCAGGAAAAAAATCCATGTATTTCTGAATATAGACTCAATTTTAAGTTCTACCTTTGTATAATTTTTTTTTTTTTTATCCTCACCCGAGGACATTTTTCCATTTTTTGTTCAGGTAGAGTGGGAGGGAGAGAGAGGAACAGAGAGAGAAAGAGAAACATCGATGTGAAAGGAACATATCGAGTGGCTGCCACCCGCACGACCACCCAGGGCACGACCGACCAGGGCCGGGGACAAACTGCAACCGAGGCACGCGCCCTTAGCGGGAACCGAACCCAGGTCTCTCCAGACCGCAGGCCGACGCTCTAACCGCTGAGCCAAACCGGCCAGGGCCCTTTGTGTAATTTTTGTTTCAGAGGTGAGATAATTAATGAATATGCTATTGGGCTACAGGGGGAAAAAAACCTCCTGATCCTAATGTGTATCTACAACCATTAAATATGTTCACATTCTGCCCTGGCCAGTTTTGCTCAGCGGTTAGAGCATCGGTCTGAGTTCCAGAGAGACCTGGGTTAGGTTCCCGCTAAGGGCGCGTACCTCGGTTGCAGTTTGTCCCCAGGCCTGGTTGGTCATGCGGGTGGCAGCCACTCCATGTGTCCTTTTCACGTTGATGTTTTCCTCTCTCTCTCTCTCTCTTTTACTCTCTCTCTCCCTCCCACTCTACCTGAACAAAAAATGGAAAAATGTCCTCGGGTGAGGATTAAAAAAAAAAAAATGTTCACGTTCCTTGACTTGCATAGTAGTTTTACTTATGGGAAACCAGTCTCAGGATAAAGCCAAATACAACAAATACTACTGGTACCTAAGAGACACTAAAAATATGTACGTTTACTGTATAAAAACAGCATTATTTTTAACAGAAAAGGTAAAGTCAAGGTAACCTTTCTTATTGTTCAATGTTTATAAGACAGGCATCTGAAGTAATGGTTATAGAAACAATACACAAATATGAAAAATGCTTCTGATGTAAAGTCACTTGGAGATAGCAAGATTAAAACAACTGTGTATATGAGCCCGGCTGGTGTGGCTCAGTCACTGAGCACCAACCCATGCACCAAGAGGCCACCAGTTTGATTCCTGGTCAGGGCACATGCCCGGTTGTGGGCCCAATCCCCAGTAGGGGGCATGCAGGAGGTGGCCAACTGATGTTCTCACTCATCAATGTTTCTCTCTCTCTCTCTCTCCCCTTTCCCCTCTCTCTAAAAATCAATAAAGAAAAAAAAATACTTTATAAAAAATAAAACTGTGTATTTGAGTCTGGTACCAGCTACTGAACAGAAACTGGAAATAAATATACCCCAACATTTGTATTCTTTTCTTTCCTTTCTATATTTGCTGTAACGCAATAATGCTTTCATTTCTATTTTACAAAAAAATAAATTAAAAAACAAACAAAAAGTCTGCCTTTGAGATGTGTTCAGATTATTCTTTTGATAAGACAGTACTACTGGAAAAATAAGTAAAATCTGAGCTGATTTTATCAAAGAGTATAAGTGAGTAATTATTACTGGTACTTCTACTTCTTTTCAAATAGAAGCTTTCATTTGTCCTTTAGTTAATTAAGGGTTTTCATGAATGAATACAATGTGAAATAAAATACCCGTAAATTTATTTTGGAGGGAAAAAATATATATGCATGCATCAACTGCAAACATCACTTTGATATTTGGACTATGGCTCCCAGAGCAGTAATCACCAACTAAGTATACCCAGAAAACTGGTCTACCGTATTAAAAAAAAATCTTACTCTTGTAATTGTCCATCAACCTAAATATACATATGAGCACATGCATCCATCTAAACATTTTACTGAATGTTTACTAAGTGCCAAGCATCTTGCTAGGTAATGGAATTACTTTGAGCAAGAAAGACTTTGCCCTGTAGTCACTGGCCAAGAGATGGGTGTGAAAACAAATAATTACAGTACAAAATAACAAATGGTTAAAAAGGGCATTAATAATGGTGTAAAGACAACACAGTGAGAGGATGAGAAACATTGGTAGGAAACATAGGGCTATAAAAGCAACTTCTGGCTTCTAGCCTATAGCAATTGGGCCAGGAAGAATGAAGTCAGACATATTTAGGAGTCAGACCAAAAGACATAAGAACAAATATGTTCTTAACTTAGTATACTAAAACTTGCCAAGAAGTCTTCTGGTCAAAATAATGTCCTTTTCTATGAAACAGTGAATGGTCTCCTTAAACAAGTCCCAAGCACTTTAGAGGCACACTAATTCTTTGAAGCCACTAAGTACAGGTTAGAAAATTATCAGTACTTCGCAACCTTAAGAACATACCTCCAAAATACTCACTTCACCCAAGTAGTATATTTATCAGGGAGGTCAGGTCTAACAGCTGCAAGGTGATCATTTTTCCTACCATTTAAGCAACTGCAGAGATTACTAGTCAGAGTTTAACTTGATAATGACTGCAAATCTATAGCAGCATGTAAACACTCCGGAGTTAACAAAGTATACCCCCCATGACCAATGAACCAATAAATATGAACCAATAAAATAATCTCAGTCTGTGAACCTTATTGCTGCCTTTTCCACCAGAGATGGCAATATATTCAATGTCCCAGACACTTAAAAAGACCTTGATATGGCCTGTACTCACAGAAACTGCATATCAAGACTATGGTTTGCACTAGCAATTCCTGTTCCTGCTTATGCAGCCCCCAATGAGATTCTAGCTCTGTCATTTCATGTGTTTTTTTTTTTTTTTTTTTTTTCTTTTTTTTTTTTTTTTTTTATCCTCACCTGAGGACATTTTTCCATTTTTTGTACAGATAGAGTGGGAGGGAGAGAGAGGAAGAGACAGAGAGAGAGAAACATCGACGTGAAGGGACACATCGAGTGGCTGCCACCGCACGACCAACCAGGGCCGGGGACAAATTGCAACCGAGGTACGCGCCCTTAGCGGGAACCGAACCCGGGTCTCTCCGGACCGCAGGCCGATGCTCTAACCGCTGAGCCAAACCGGCCAGGGCTCATGTGTTTTTTAAATTTATCTTTTATTATTATTATTTTTTAATCCTCACCTGAGGACACTTTCGCATTCATCTTCAGATAGAGCAACAGGGAGAGAGGGAGGACGAGAGAGAGAAACATTGACGTGAGAGAGACACAACGACTGGCTGCCACCCACATGACCCCAACCAGGGCCTGGGACAAACTGCAACCGAGGTATTTGCCCTTAGCAGGAACCGAACCCAGGTCTCTCTGGACCACGGGCCGAAGCTCTAACTGCTGAGCCAAACTGGCCAAGGCTTGTGTGTTTTTTAAAATATTTTTTTCTTTATTAATGTTAGAGAGAGAAGAAAGGAGAGGGAGAGAGAGAAACACCGATGAGAGAGAACATCGATTGGCCGCCTCCTCTATGCCCCCCCCCCACTGGGAATTTAGCCCACAACCTGGGCATGTGCCCTGACTGGGAATTGAATCGGCGACCTCTTGGTGCATGGGTCGACACTCAACCACTGAGCCACAGAGCTGAGCCTGATTTTCATTTTGTAAGTGGCAGTGGGGCTTAAGAGTAAGTAAAATACTTTTGCAAAGTTTAGTATATTTTCATATTTCAAAACCATGACATTTCATTTATATTTAATGACTCTGAGGTACATAAAGCACTATTAAGTCTGCATCATTAGTATTCGAACCATGTTTGTAAGGTAGGTAAAAGGCTAATAAAATTAACTCTGTTTAA
The DNA here is from genome assembly GCF_014108415.1 of Molossus molossus. Classification (NCBI taxonomy): domain Eukaryota; kingdom Metazoa; phylum Chordata; class Mammalia; order Chiroptera; family Molossidae; genus Molossus; species Molossus molossus. The sequence goes on from NW_023425377.1 coordinate 26,707,385, forward strand.
AAGGAAAAGGTTAGACAATTTCTCCAAAGTCACACAGTGAATTGAAGACACAGAACTACAAACTAAATGGCCTGATTCACATAACGATGCTCTACTAAGATGGATGAATGGATGGATGGATAGGTGTAACTCCCAAAAAGTATTACAAACCCTTTTTTAAAAAGACTAATTATTTACAATAAGCCAAACAAGCATCAGTGAATTGCATATGTTTATACATATTTAACATATAATATAAAGAAATTAAAACATTCCCCATTAAAGGCATTTTTGGTAGATATGCATGTTATTGAGAACGCTTGCCTGAACTTTCTTTCACTAAACTTGCAGAAATTTATTCAGTGATTCATTTATCCCCAAGGTTTACTTAGAACCTTACTTAAGAGGTTCCCATACTTAAAATGAACAGTTATTCCTGATTGAAAGCAACCGAAATATTTCCTAATTGTACATAATCCCTACATAGCCTCTATGACTAGGTTATCTAGGATATTTTTTTTAAAGTTTTTTTCTTTATTGATTTTAGAGACAGAGGAAGGGAGAAGGAGAGGGAGACAGAAACATCAATGAGAGAGAACATGGACTAGCAGCTTCCTGCACGCCCCACACTGGGGACTGGGCCCACAACTTTGGCCATGTGCCCTGACAGGTAATTGAACCAGCGACCTCCTGGTGCATAGGTCGAAGCACATCCACTGAGCCACACTAGCCAGGATATCTAAAATATTTTTAAAGTGAGAAAAGAGCCCTGGTCGGTTTGGCTCAGCAGTTGGAGCCTTGGCCTGCGGAGCAGAGAGTCCCGGGTTCAGTTCCTGTTAGGGGCACGTACCAAAAAAAAAAAAATTAAAGTGAGGAAAGATGAGGACCCCAAATAAGATCTGTGAGTTCAGTCTGTTTATGTAGCACTAGGAAAAGAGATAGAAACTTCTTGACCAAGATGGTTTTTCTCCCCTTTACTGCATTGCCAACAAAAGTGGTACTGGCCTGGCTGGTGTGGCTCAGCAGTTGAGCACTGACCCTAGTCAGGGTTGATTCCTAGTCAGGGCACATGCCCAGGTTGTGGGCCTAGTCCCCAGTGGGATGCATGCAGGAGGTGGCTGGTTGATGTTCTCTCTCACTGATGTTTCTGTCTCTCCCTCTCCCTTCCTCTCTCTCTAAAATCAATAAAATAAAAATATTTTTTTAAAAAAGTGGTCCTGGGTTTTTCCCAGACAGTTAAGGAGTAATTTCTTCCAGGCTGTCTTCCTCTAATACAAATAATAGATATGTCCCACATCTACAAAAGGAGTGGTAGGTAAGAGATGAGCTCTTAACAGCACATGGTATTTCTAACTTATCTACAGGGAATAATCACATGTAAACTGGATTGGTTTAGAAATATCCCGTTACATGCTTTCATTTCACCATAAATAAACTATAATATGCTTAAAATCTCCTAAAAAATAAAAACTGTTATAAATTTAGTTAACTGGAAAGCTGAATAATAAAGTGCAGTGGGGAATCACGTGCCACAGTACCATTCCAGCATATGCACTGCAACCACATTTATCTGAAAGCCTAACAACTGCTCTGAAATGCTGTGTTGTAGCAACATGCCAATCAGCCATGAAAATTTTCTGAAATCTGGAATATGCAAAAAGTAAATTTTCAAATACAACCCTCTTTAGCATATCATTTATTACATTTTAGGATAGCTAAACAAACAAAAAATAATCTCCCATAAGAACATACTAAGAATGAAAATACATGTGATATTTGTATTTACTATTTCTTATAAACCCTTCCATCCAAAACCATTACTTATGTGAGTTAAAAATAAGTATTTAATTTTCTAATTCTATGAACACCACTATATTGTTAAAGTCTAAGTTATAGTAATTCTAGATCTTTGTAAATCCTAAACAAGTAACAAACACTGAAGAGAACAGAAAGAAAAGAGGCATGATATGTACTTTAAGTTGAACATAAACTCAAAACAAATGGGGAAACTAAACTCAAATAATCATTTTAAAAGATAATATTTAGCCCTGGCCAGTTTGGCTCAGCGGTTAGAGCATCAGCCTGCATGTGGTCCAGAGAGACTTGGATTTGGTTCCTGCTAAGGGCACGTACCTGGCTTGCAGTTTGTCCCCGACCCTGGTTGGGTCATGTGGGTGGCAACCACTCGATGTGTCCCTTTCACGTCGATGTTTCTCCCCCCCCCCCCCTCTATCTGAACAAAATATGAAAAAATGTCCTCGGATGAGGATTTAAAAAAACAAAAAGATAATTTTTACCCATAAAAATTACTGAATATCTACGATCATTTACCTATATAAACAGCTAAAAAAGCCAAGTGAAAAGACCCTTAGATATAACTTCCTACCCAAACTAAATTTTGACATTAAGGGGGGTAAAAAAAAACACTATCTAGAGTAAAACATTTTAGGGAGCTTTAAAAAAAAAAGCAACTAACTATAATATTAAAACTTGTCACCTTCTATCCAAGACATAAAATATACATTTAAAACTTTTAAAAGGTTCTCTACCAATAAACAAAATCAGAGCTTGTATGAAAAACTCTCTCTCTCTCTCTCTCTCTCTCTCTCTCTCACACACACACACACACACACACACACACACACACAAAGGCAACATGAACAGCAGGTGTACAAAAGCAAGAGGTAAGTTTTTGTTTTTTTTTTTGTGTTCTTAAACACAGACTTTTTTCTTTTTTTCAGCCTTTTCCAAATATGGTCAATTTTACTAAATCAATTTTATTATTTCTCACCTTCATCATAATCCATCTCCATCTTTGTGCTCCAAAACTTTCTACTGTAGAAAAAGTATGATGCACTTCAGGAGGCCCATATTCTTCTACCAACCTTCAAGTGTGTCAATAAGTCATTTTCACTTTAACTACACCTACATCACTAATGTAAAATTCAGCAGCCCTTAGTATACATTTATTCATACTTCTGCTCTACTCACATACTCATCTTCATAATGCAAATACACTTCAGACTTCAAAATTCCCTTAATGTTGCCTCCCTTATACATCTTGCCTTCACAAGGAGGAGTAGCAAAACAACAGAAGTTGGTTAACAAGATTTCTCAGGAGGATTAAAAAATAAACAGGGAAGTAGCTTTCTCAACAACCCCAACTTCACCATACCTACACACCTCCCAAACTACTCTTCACTTCCACCTCGCAAAACTCAGTATTTCCACTAAAGTGATCTGATTTAATGAATCAAAGCCTGCCCATCTCTTCCTCTACCCCTTCTTTCAGCCAGAAAGCCCTCACCTCCAAAAGGAAGACAAGCAGCAGAAAGGAGAGCGGGCAGGAAACTATCCTTTCCCTTTCCTTTTCACGCCTTCTTTCCCAAGACAGTTCATGATATCTCTCTTCAATGCCCCCCCCCCCAGCCTTCTCTCTAGATGTGTTTCAGAGATCAGCTATATATACCTCAGTGTCCCAAATACACACTACTACACTTTTAAAATGGTTATACAACAAACAAAAAGTTGGTACCTCTCCTCTCCTTTTCATGAGTCCCTAATACGACCCAAAATATTTACTTTAAAACAAGCCCCTCATTCTTTTCAGCACCTCAACAACAACCCTACACCTTTCAACAATACTTCCATAACTCATTCTTTCTATCACTCCTTTCAGGCCACCAATACCCTATATCTGAATATAGCAAGATGCTGCAGGTATACATACCCTTCAGCCCCTCCAACAATAATATTAGATACCAGAATAGCCCTTACAACCCCCAAACGTATAAAAATCTCAATTTTCCCCAACCCTCAATGGTATTTAAAATTAATCAGTTCTCCTAGTACTATCAACTCAAAAACATTTTTAAGTCCCTTAAAATCCTCGCTATCATACTTATCAGCTCCCCAATAATTCCCCCAAATACTTCAATGCCTACAATTCCCTTTCAACTACCCCATATTTTTTCAAGTACTTTAATATTTCCGAACTCTCAGAGCTCATCATTAATCGCTATAAAGCCCTCGATGTCCCTCCCATCCCTTTCTGCCCTCATGTTTTGAAAAGGCCCTCGATACTCTCTGCTTCTGGATCTTTTGGTTCCGGAACAATATTGTTTGTAAAGCCCTCGATATCCTGCTATTCCCTTCAAGATGCCAACATTCACATTTAAAAACCCCTCGATAGCCCTGCTATCCCTCGCAGTTCCCAAACAGCAATGTTTGTTTTTAATTCCCTCCCTGTTCCTGCTACCCCTGCGAGCACCCCAAGATTTTTAAAGCCCTCGCCCCCTTCCCCACAGGCCCCACAGCCACTCGGTCTCTATGCCCCCGGCTCTCTCTCCTCTCTCCCCTCCCCCCCACAATGGTGATAGTACTACTGAGAAGACGACGCCGGGACCTCCCGACGGCGGCCCCGGCTCTGTGCCCTCCCTCACGCCGCCTCCCCTCCCCCCACGCCCCCACGGGCCCCCAACGCCCACGTTCGCCAGCCCCGGCCCAGCCAGGCTCACTCACATCGGCTCCAGTAACTTGGCCAGCCAGGACTTGAGGGCATCCACATCCTCTATGAGCATGGTGCAGGGAAGGCGGGCTCGGCCGCCGCTCTCGTTCGGGCCTGCCGCGGTCTCCACGCGTCGCCTCCTCACACCTTCTTCACAGCCCCCGGTGCCCCAGCCCACCGGGCATCTTACGAGACTTCAACCTACTCCCCCGGCCGGGGCCTAACAGGAACTAACCCAAGAGCCCTCACTCAACCTAGCCCAACGGCTCAGGAGGGCGGGAGATAGCGCGAAGTGGCGGGCACTAGAGCCAATAAAAGACAGAGGGCCGTGCACGCAAAGCCAATGAGAGGGCTCGTTCACCCCGCCGGCCAGTCGTACCCAGTTAAGGAGGGCTGGATCAAGGTAGGTGGAGAGCTTACGTGAACTCCTGGTGCAAGATGGTATCTTGGAGAAGGTGCTGTGCCTCTTAAAGGGGCCGCGGCGCCTTTTTTGACCACGCCGCCGCCCGCCGCGGAATACTGGTGTCTGCTGCTGGGAGTGCCTGGGGGAACCCGACGAGCCCCTCAGCCTGGTTCCTTCCTCTCCTTTTTCCTGGAAACACGCACTAATGTCCCGAAATGACTCAGCTGTAGTAAATCTGCAACACAACATGCAACACATTCACATTGCAAGGAATGCAAAATTTTACCTTTTTTTTCTTACACATTCATTTTGCTCAATACACATGCTTGTATTTTTTGCCGCTCTGCTTGAATTACGCAGAAATGTTTCTGACAACCATTCCTTGGATTCCAGCCGTCATTTTTAAAACGTGGCGCACGGATGTAAAAAACTGAGGCCATTTCAAATGTACCAGTATTTTTCATATGTGCTTTATGTAGGCAGAAAAATCTATTACAGTTTTTTTTTTTTAATTCTCTTTTCATTGCATTTTTAAAATTCAGTGGAGATGTTTTTGCAGGGAGGATTTTGGTCAGCAAAAAGTTTTATAAAAATATATATATTTTTTTAATCTAAATTACTGAAATAGGCAACTTAGTTTGTACCGAGAAGTTCCTTATGGAGTTTTGAAATTGGCTTTGCACTGGTGTTAAAATGTATATTCAACAACAAATACCGAGCACCTGCTATATGCATGCACTGTGTGAGGCAGTAGGATTCTAATTGTGAACAAAACAAACTTGAGTCCCTCTTCTTAGGTTGCTGGACAGTTTATGAGATTATGCGTTATAATAATATTTTGAAAAATACCTGATGAGCAAAGACCTTATATACAAGAGATGGGTCAACCCAAAATAAGCAGGTATACTATATGCATATTGAGCAGGTAAACTTTTTCTGTAAAGGGCTCGATAGTAAATAGTTTTGTGGGCCTTAAGTTCTCTGGCAACTTCTCAACTCTGCCCTGTGCATGAAACAGGCTATAGGTAAACTTGTAAACAAATGACTGCAGCCGTGTTCCAATAAAACTTACATGAACATTTTAATTTTAGATAATTTTCACATGTCATCATACTATTCTCTTGATTCTTTTTTTTCAACCATTTAAAAGTGTAAAACCAATGGTCACTTCACAAGTGTACAGAAACAGGTGCCAACAGGGTTTGGCTTGCTGGCTTCAGTTTATGCACACCCTGACATAAAGTAATAAAAAATGAAATGCACTTAGAAATCTTCTAATGAACCACCTTCACTGATATCTCTCTCCAATTTTGCAAATGAAGAAAAAGCACAAAGAGACTGACTGGTTTAACCAGAACACACACATCTGCAGATGGAGCAGAGAAGCTTTCAGATCTTACAACAAGCCCAGATCTTTCTCCCATCCAACTGTTGCCTCTTCTTCCCTCTTTCCTCCTCCCCTTCTTTCTTTGTGCTTATCTTCATTATTTCCTTTACTTATTTCCCCTAAAGAAATAAAGTATTGTGCCAAAATGACACAAATTTAAAAGAGAGAAAAGTAAAAGTGATTTGATTAGGCCTAAGGCTAGACAGGAACTTGATAGTATGAAAGAAATGGAACATGAATTGCCTTTATCGCAATAAATCACTCCTCTGCAAGAATTTCAAAGTACTTTTCAAGTGTATTTATAGAATGCATTTCGCAGGGTGAGGGTGCTAAGATACTGCCATTCTGGTGACCAAGGGCATTATTTAACCAAGCATGTTACAGGGAGTATAACAGACATGATTACTATAGTAATGTTTGGGTTTGGGGACTCTGAAAAATATTTTTTCTCTTTCCTCTATTTTTCAAATTGTGATGTTTTTATATTACTTTTCTAGACTGAATACGTTATATACATATTAGGACTACTGCTTTGAATGTAGATATTGAATCCCAAACCGTACCTTGAAAAAGTAGCATCTGTTGGAGAGTTGCTTTTCCAGAAGTGGAAAGGGGACACAATATAGTCAATCCCACTGCCATGCCCAGATCATTTTATTTGCTAAATAGCTGGTTCAGCCTGTCTGGTGTGGCTTAGTGGTTGAGCATTGACCCATGCACCAAGAGGTTGCTGGTTCGATTCCCGGTCAGGGCATATGCCCAGGTTGTGGGCCAAATCCCCAGTGGGAGGCCTGCAGGAGGCAGCCAATCGATGTTCTCTCTTATCGATGTTTCTATCTCTCTCTCCCTCTCCCTTCCTCTCTCTCTAAAATCAATAAAGAAAAAAAAAGTGTGCTGCCAAAGGAAATACTTTAAAAAAACAATAATAATCATAGCCAAAGTTGTTGAGTACATGCCCTGTGCTAATGTATTATTGCCACTCATCCTCAAAGTACCCCTGGATAGTAAACAATATTTACAGACAAGAAAATTGCATCCCAGAAAGATCATGAAGCTAATGAATGGAAAGGCCCAGCTTTGACTCTGTGTGTTTGACTTCAAAGCCCATATCTATAACCTTCACTTAACTATCTCACTATCAGACAATGAAATGTGAAATATGTGATTTATTCAAAAGTAATTCAACAAATGTGTGTTGAGCCCCTTATTATCTATTAGGCACTGTTCTTGAATAATAGAGAGTAAGGCTGATTTTAAGTAAATGTTCTTTCCTCTTTTTTTTTTTTCCTTTTTATTTTCCTTTATTGATTTTAGAGAGAGAGGAAGGGAGAGGGAGAGAGAGATGGAAACATCCAAGAACGATCCATGAGAGAGAACATCGATTGGCTATCTCCTGCATGCCGCCCACTGGGGATTTGGCTCACAACCTGGGCATGTACCCTGACTGGGAATCAAACCAGTGACCTTCCGGTGCATGAGTCAACACTCAACCACTGAGCCACACCAGCCAGGCAAATGTTCTTTCCTTAATTAAGGTGGATGATAAAATGGTTACTTAACAAAGATTTATTTTTTCTCAGTTTTATCTTCACAGGAGGAGAAAGAAAGAAATGTCAATTTATCTAAGAAAAGATAGATTATTAATATGGGGCACCGAAGAGAGAGTGACTACAAAGAACAGACATCTAAACCATCCTTATTCAGGGCAAGTTTCCTTTCTTGGCTTGAGGATAACTGGACCTCAACCAGAAAAATTGTCAACAATGAGATTTCACACAAGTGTTGACAGGGGTACATAGGCCTTCCAGGATCAGAGTAGGTGGTGCCCACAAATTGTTTTGTTTTGTTTGTCCTTATTCTCTACCCTGTGGTCAGAGCTGTCCCAGATGTACAACAAAAGAGTCTGAGAGTCATTTCCAATCTTCTCTGTGAAATTTACAATCACAGTGTGCTTCCCTTACAAACAATTAAACTAAGCTTTGGTAGAATTACTAACAAGGAAGCTCATACTTGCCCTATCTTGACTCTTCATTTATAGATGATCATTTAATTAAACAATACAACCATCAAATATCAGTCTCTCCTGAGTCTGAGTCACTTGGAGCAGTCCAGCTGGCTCAGAGAAAAGTCACCTCAATAAAAGTCACTTGAATCTTAGTTATACAAAGACAAGGTGAATTGGCCTACAAATGAGTCAATCTGATAGTCTCTCTTTGTTATGAAAATGTAGATTTCTTTTCCTAAGAGAACTGTGTTATAAGTTTTTAAAAGTTGCTTCACACTATATAACTATAAAAGTGGCTCATATTTAAAATACTGACAATACTGAATGCTGATAAAGATGCAAAGAAATTTGATCACAAATTCTTTGCTGGTATAATGTAAAATAGTACAGTTGCTCAGAAAAACAAATTGTTTTTATTATTTTTCCTAAACACTAAACCTGCAAGTACCATATGACCCAACAATTATACTCCTGGGCATTTATCCCAGAAAAGTGAAAACTTATGTTCACACATAAAAATCTATATATGAGCCCTAGCCGGTTTGGCTCAGCGGTTAGAGCGTCGGCCTGCGAACCAGAGAGAGCTGGGTTCGATTTCCACTAAGGGCATGTACCTCAGTTGCAGTTTGTCTCCCGCCCTGATTGTGGTCGTATGGGTGGCAGCCAGTCGATGTGTCTCTCTCACATCAATGTTTCTGTCTCTCTCTTTCTTCCTCTCTCCCTCTCGCTCTATCTGAAGATGAATGCAAAAATGTCCTCCGGTGAGGATAAGAAAAAAAAAATCTGTATATGAGTGTTTATAGCAGCTATATTTATATTATAATGGCCCAAAACTGGAATAAGCCCAGATGACTTTAAACATTTGAGTGACTAAACAAACTGGGATATATCTGGGATATATATGTAGCATAGCATTCTATTCAGCAATAAAAAGGAAGGAACTATTGATACATGCAACAATTTAGATGACTTATGCTGAGTAAGGAGAAAAGCCAATCCCAAATGTTGCATATTGTATGTGTGTGTGTGTGTATACATATATATATCCATTTATGTAACATTTTGAAAATAACATAATTTTAGGAACAGAGAAGGGAGATAGGGGTTGCAGAGGGAAAGTGGATGTGGTTATTAAAGGGCCACATGAGGGATCCTTGTGCTGTTGGAACTGTTCTGTAGCAACTGTGGTGATGGATATAGGAACTACAGCAGTAATAACATTGTATAAAATATATATGTGTATACACAACACACACGCACACACAAACATACACACATGAATACAACTAAAACTTGTATCAAGGTCAGTTTTTTAACTATGATATTGTACTATAGTTTTGCAAATGTCAACCATTAGGGAAATCAGGAAAAGTGTGCACGAGTTCTCTCTGCATTATTTCTCACAACTTTAATGACTACAAGTATGTCAATTTAAAAAAAAAAGTTGCGCCCTGGCCGGTTTGGCTCAGCGGTTAGAGCGTCGGCCTGCGGTCCGGAGAGACCCGGGTTCGGTTCCCGCTAGGGGCGCGTACTTCGGTTGCAGTTTGTCCCCGGCCCTGGTTGGTCGTGCGGGTGGCAGCCACGTGCGGGTGGCAGCCACTCGATGTGTCCCTTTCACATCGATGTTTCTCTCTCTCTCTTCCTCTCTCTCTCCCCCCCACTCTATCTGTACAAAAAATGGAAAAATGTCCTCAGGTGAGGATTAAAAAAAAAATAAAAAAATAAAAAGTTGCTTCACACAGTTGAGAGTAGTGTCAACAGGAAGAAAAGTTTCGAAGTGGCATCTTTGAGTGTGCACATACCAGAAACAGTCTTTGTCCCATTCACTGAGGTCTTTGTGGGTTCCTCTTGGATCTGTGTGGGGACCCAGATCTGACATCCTTGTGGATTAGAAAAGCATCCAGGAGAAATGTGCACAGCTTCACTTCAGTAGTGACATATTTTATTTGCAGCAGGAAACAGCAACAGTAGTGGACTGACCAAACTCCAGTTCTCTCTGGTTATTCCTCTGACACTAGGGGAAAAACTGCCCTCTCTTCTTTGGATTGAATAGCCCCTTGGGGTTTGGACACATCATATAATAAGAACTCATACTCCTTGTGTGCCAGGCTCTCTGCCAAGCAACTTTGCATGGATTAGCGTGCATTCAGCCTTTCTGCCTTTTAAGAAATATTGATTGAAAACCTATCATAGGCAAAGCACTGTTATAAGCACTGGGGATATAGCAGTGAAGAAAATAGTCATTCTCTTGGAGATCAATTTTAACAGGAGGAGAATGATGACAAATAAATAGCTATAATATGTCAGGTGGAATACTTCTATAAAGAAAAATAAGGTAAAGTGAGAAGGTAGTGATGTGGAAGCTAAAAGGACTCTGAGCAGTGGTATGGAGATAGGAAGGGTATTATTCATGTGGACATCTGGGAAAGAAACTTTCCAGGGAAGTACAAAGACCCTGAGGCAAGAACTAGCTTGGCATGTTTCTGAAAAGAGGGGGAAGCAATGGGGCTGGAGCAGAATGATCCAGGAGGAAAGTAATGGCAGAAGAGGTTAGAGAAAGAGAGAGGCCAGATGATGGAGGACTTTGTTGGTCATGGTAGGGACTTTGGATTTTTAAATTTATTTTTCCTTTATTGATTTTAGAGGGAGAGGAGAGAGAGAGAGAGAGAAAAACATCGATGTGAGATACATTGATTGGCTGCCTCCTGCACACCCCCTAATGGGGATGGAGCCTGCAACCTGGGCATGTGCCCCCACCAGGACCTCTCAATCCATGGGACGTTGCTGAATCCACTGAGCCACACAGGTCAGGCTGGATTTTTATTCTAATTGAGGCTGGAAGACTGAAGGTTTAAACAGAGGAATAAAATGATCTGATCTCATTTAAAAGTTTTAAAAACAGGATCATTATGGCTGCCTTCATGGTCATCAGACTGGAGGAGACAAAAGTGGAGGTAGGGAAACCAGGCTGGAGGCAATGAACCAAGCAAAAGTTGGTGGTGGTTTGAACTAGACTCACAGTGAAAGAGATGGTGAGAAAAAGTTGGATTCTGGATGTATTTTGAAGGTAGAATCAATCAGTTTTATTGATAGATTTTCAGTATGAAACATAAAGAAAAATCAAGGATGACACCAAGTATTTGGTAATCTGACACTAGAGTCCATACTCCCAGACTCTATGTGAAATAGCAGAACTAGAAAGATACTTACTTCTGGCTACTAAAATATTGGGAACCAGAGCAATTAATAGGAAAAAAAAAGTGGAACTGTGGTCATGTCCCCTATTTATATAGTTCAGACCTCTCTAATTTCATTGATACTGTAAAAATAGAATTTGTAAACATAAAAAATGCACAGAATAAATTTTAAAAATATAGTTACTGCCTGGCCATGTGGCTCAGTGGTTGAGTGTTGACCCATACACCAGGATGTCACTGGTTCAATTCCCAGTCAGGGCACATGCCCAGGCTGTGGGCCAAATCCCCAGAGGGGGCCTGCAGGAGGCAGCCAGTCAATGTTCTCTCTCATAGATGTTTCCCTCTCTTTCTCCCTCTTCCTTCCTTTCTCTTTAAAATCGATAAAGAAAAATATATATAGTAACTGAAATTAGAATCTCAATAATATGTGATGGGTTGTCTTTACTTGTTTGTCTATTCCTCCTTCCCTCCCTTCCTCCCTCCCTGCCTCCTTTCCTTCCTTCCTCCCTTCCTTCCTTCCTTCCTTCCTTCCTTCCTTCCTTCCTTCCTTCCTTCCTTCCTTCCTTCTTTTCCTTCCTTCCTTTTCTTAAGGAGCCCTGGGACTATTCCACAAATGGTGATGGTAATGCTGGTGACAAGCAGTGTTTTGATGACTCAGGTGTCACATTTCCCATGCGAGCCCATGACAGAGCTGTCCATGCCCTGTGGAATGTTGACAAGGTGGCTGACTGAAGCTTGTGCATCCTTAGTTTGGAGTGGTGTAGCATGAGTGAGTGATTTCTAATTCCTGAGAATGACAAATATTACCCCTTCAGAAGAAAATGAGGCATGAGGGGCTGCTCAAAACATTGGTACCTGAGAAGTGCAACTTCTCTAATTCGGTTCCATTTGTCTAAATATAAAACTCTCCCTAATTAACATGACTACTTGTTCCTAGTTCACATTAGTCAGATTTAGAATTTCCATTAAGTGACTGACTTTGTCTGTTTGGGCTGCTTATAAGAAAATACCACTGACTGGGTGACTTATAAACAACAGAAATTTATTTCTCACAGTTCTGGAGGCTGGATGTCTGAGATCAGGGTGCCAGCATGGTTGAGCGAGGGCCCTGTTCTAGGGCACACACTTCTCTTTGTGTCTTCACAAGGTGGAAGAGGGTGGAGAGTTTGTGGGTTCTCTTTTATAAGGCATTAATCTCATTCATAAGGGCTCCATCCTTTTGACCTAAGCACCTGCCAAAGGCCCCGCCTCTTAATACCATCACTTTGGGTATTAGGATTTCAACATATGAACTTTGGGGGGACACAAACATTCAGACCATAGCACTGATCAAATTGCCTTCCAGTGTTCTACATTTTTCTTTCTTTTCTCTTTAGCTTAGTATTTCTTGAGCACTTACATTGAACCAGGCATTGGACTAATCACCTGGCTTGGTGTAGCTCATTTTCTCATAGCAAGCCTAAGGGGTAGATATTGTGATCATCCACATTTTACACATGAGGACCCAGAGTCCCAAGCTGAAGGGATAGAGCAGTCTCAATTCAGACCAAAGCATCTTACTCCAAAAGCGTGTTAGCACAACCACTGCACATACTGTTCCTCTGAGGTCTGTTAGCTCTCAGAGGTTGTACATAGCAGCCCAGGATCAGCTAAGTCCATAAGTCCTGGAAGGATTCTTCTATTTTCTCTTTATCCTCATTCCTTGTAACATTAAAAAAAAAATCTATTCACCATTCAAGGAAGCATAAAAGTAAAGGTAGAACACTAATGGGAAAAAATCATTTGAAAAGAAAAGGTGTCAGCCTGGCTGGTGTGGCTCAGTGGTTGAACATCGACCCATGCACCAAGAGGTCATCGGTTCAATTCCTGGTCAGGGCACATGCCCAGGTTGGGGGCCAAATGCCCAGGTTGGGGGCCAAATCCCCAGTGTGGGGCATGCAGGAGGCGGCCAATCAATGTAAGAACGTCAATGTTTCCATCTCTCTCCCTATTCCTCCCTCTCTCTCTAAAATCAATAAAGAAAAAAATCAAAAAAGAAAATGTGTCTAATAGGGCAGGGAAGTGACACCCTATTCACTGAGAGCCCGATGCTTGTGGAACAGAAGTATCAAAAGAAGTGCCCACAATTTCTCCCTTGACTGTGTCATCTAAGGGTGGGGAAGTCAGGTAAATATGCATGAAAAACAAATACTAAAGTACTCAAAGACAAGCCAAAGCTAATTATAGCTTTATGGATCTAAATTTAGAAATGCTGACTCAATTGAATTGAGTATAGTTACTGGTGGGGTGGGTTTGGGGCAAAGAAAGCAAGGAGGAAGTTAGTTCTGTTGTGGAGTTTTGAAGAATGTCATGATGTGATCTGACAGTTGGAGAAGGAATACCACACAATTATATGGTGATAACTAGCTCAGTTAGGCTAGGGAAGAGATTATTATGGGGCACTGGTAAAATTTTTCTGTTTTTCAGACTAATGTTTATGGACCAATTTTCCTAAAATAATAATAAAAATAGCTGACATTTTAAAGTGCTTACTATATTTCAGATAGATATATGTGATTTATACACATATGATTTCTTTAATCTTCATAGCAATCCTATGAGGTACTTACTGTTATTACCCTTATTTTACAGAGTGGTTAATTGTATTGCCTGAGGTCACCTAGCTAGTAAATGATGAACTTGGTCTGTCTGATTCAAAGTCTGAGCTCTTATTTACTATGCAACCTTTCTAATTTCATTTATCTAGAGAGGGGATTCCACACGGCCTAGCAAAGAGTCGACAATTCCCAATTAAAAAGCCATATTACTGTAATAAATTTCATTTCCCAAATATCTCTTGAATCTGTTCACTTTTCACCACCTTGACTGCCACCACCATAGCGTAAACCACCATGACGTCTCACCTGGACAATTACGATAGCCTCCCGCTTCCACTTTTGCTCCCTTCCAATCCTTCTTCAGAATGATCTTTATAAAACACAAATAGAATCATGTTCCTTCCTTGACTAAAATGCTTCCACAGCTTCCCATCACTCCCATTGCTTCAATGTGTCCCTCTTCCCCTAGACTGCAAGGAGGGGGCGGCGCATGTCTTGTTCAAGTGTTGTCTGCAGCATCTAGGATAGTGCCTTGCACAGAGTAGAAGGTAAATAATTTTTCTTGAATGAATGGAATCCAAATGACCCTTAAAAGAAGAATATTTGTCACTTAAATAGGAAAATTAAAAATAATGTTGGAAGTATGGAAGTAGATTTTTCATAATTTATTATTACATAATTACTTGTTTATATTCTTCTTTAATATCCCTTTAGACTGTAAGCTCCATGAGGCTAGGAACTATGTTTGTCTTGTTCCCTACTCAGCTTCTTGGGAGGAGCTTAATACATATTTGTTCTATGAAGAATTTCTCAGCTTCTTGGGAGGTGCTTGATACATATTTGTTCTATGAATAATTTCAATCACCAATGTGGATTGGAAGCTGATGAATCAAAGATGACAAATAGTACTGGTTAGGGCAGAATTGGAACAAGAAAGTATAATCATAGTTATAAGAGCTGTGGAGTATGAAGATTCTTTCATTAATTCAATAAATATTTATAAAGCACCTGCTACGTACCAGACACTGTGCTAGGCAGCCTGTGCTGTCATTGAGCTTACAGTCTAGTGATAAACAGGCAGTTACAATTCAGTGAGATAAATTTCCCGAAGGAGAGCAGGAAAGGGGTGCTTCAGGGAACATCTAGGAGGGGACATTTAACCCAGACTTTGGCTGCCCGGAAGGGATGTTAAAATGGTTAGTAGCTAAAGGAAGGAGGTGTGGAATGTGATGGAGAGTATTTGTATGTGTAAGAGCCCAGAGGCAGGAATGCCATGGGTAGGTTCTCTATAGCCTAAGGTTCCTTCCTCCTTTCATTCAACAAATTTTTATTGAGCCCATATCATGTGACTGGCATTGTGTTAGGCCATCGTTAGATTTGTATTTCAAAACTATTGTTGAAAAATGTATATGTGAATAGAGTGAAGAAATACAATGGAGTCTTCCAAATTATAGTTAAGCTGCCAAATTACTAAAATCAAGTAGGTTGAGGCATGAGGAAGTGATTCTATTCTTGTTTTCACTATCAGGGAAACTTAAATTTTGAACTTTCCAGTCCTGCATCAGTGCCTGGATACACATAAGACCTCTAGATAACCCTCCAATTACCCCTGAAAGACTAAGGAAAGAATATTCACACATCCAGACCACCTGACATCCATTATCCAGACCACCAGTCACCTAGAAGATTACCAACCCACAGGATAAGAATGCAAATTGATTGTTCTCCAGAATGTACTTTTTGCTGTAGGAACACTTAACTTTTCTTTCTTCTTCAAAACACTTGGTGTTGCCTAGTTGTGTTTATGGTTTGCAAACCCTAAGATCCTTAAATCTTCATAATTTATTTCTAACCAAAGCCTCCAGACTCTTTTATTTTTCTTTACAAAAGAAAAAAAATCCACTTGTATTTATTTACTTTTTAATAAGTCTAAATCCTTGAGGGGTACAGCATCACGCAGATTCTACGTCCAATGGACTTAGAAAGAAGGTTGATTCAGAATTTGCCACTAACCATGCCAATTTCCATCAGCGGGAGTTGCCTTTCCAGATTACTCTGGTTTTGTTCAGTTTGCCACCAGATGTCACTGTTTAGTTCTTTGCCTTGTACACATAAGCACATCTCTTGCCTAGTTAGAATTCAGTTTCATCTCAAGCATAAACATGTTCAATTTTAAGAAGAGCTGTGTGTTCCCTCTGGTTCCAGAGACCCTGCATATAGCCAGCAAAATGGCCTTGGACCACAGCCTTCCAGACATATTTGCCTTTACAGAAGTCCTGTTCCAAGCAGACCCCCACAGGCTGCGAAATGTCGGAAAGAGTCAAGACTCTTTCGGAGTTCGTACATATTATATACAATTTAAATTTTATTTTTATAAAAAAAAATTTTTTTTCTAGAATAAATTTTATTTTTATTGAAATTATGGCGGTGACACTGGTTAACAAAATTATACTGGTTTCAGATGCACAATTCTACAACCCATCATCTGTATACTGCATTGTGTGTTGACTACCCCAAGTCTCTGTCCATGACCATTTATTCTCCCTATTACCTCCTCTTGTTATTAAACATATTTCCCCCCCCTAGTCCTTTTTCTTTTCTTTTCTTTTCTTTTCTTTTCTTTTCTTTTCTTTTCTTTTCTTTTCTTTTCTTTTCTTTTCTTTTCTTTTCTTTTCTTTTTTAATCCTCACCTGAGGACATTTTTCCATTTCTGTTCAAATAGAGTGGGAGGAAGAGAGAGAGACAGAAACATCGACATGAAAGGGACACATCTAGTGGCGAGCGAGAGCGAGATCCACTTATTTATTTGTGAATTCACTGGTGGCTTCTTGAATGTGACCTGCCTGGGATCGAACCCGCAACTTCGGCGCATCAGGACCATGCTCCAACCCAGAACTAAGCTACCGGCCGGTGGAATCACAACTTTTCTTTTTTTCTTAAAAAAATTAAAAAAAAAATTGATTTCAGAGAGAGGAAGGAAGAGGGAGAGGGAAACATTGACGGGCTCCCTCCGCACGCCCTCCACCGGGACCAAGCCCGAACCCGGAACGTGCCCCGCCGGAATCGGAAGACCACCCGGCGACCTCCCGGTGCGTGGGGACGACGCGCAACCTGCGGAGCCACACCGCGGAGGGAACCCCCACTGTCCAACAGCTTTTTTCCATGATGGAAATGTTCTGCTTCCTCACTGTCCGGTGATGGGTAAACACTCGCCACAGAAGACATCCAGCACTTGAAAAGTGGCTAGTGCGACTGAAAGACTTAATTTTAATTATTAAATTTAAATAGCCACATGTGGCGGGTGACTACCGCACCAGACAGCTCAGCCTTCAACGGCAGCACCGTTGAAGTAGTCTGAGATTGGCACTGGGACCAGGTAGGTTACCAACCTCTCTCTTAAAAATGGAGATTGTTCATAAATGGTTATAAAATCTCTAAATTCTGGGCTGTTGAATGCCATCGACAGTAATAAATATCCACGCACACTAGAAAGCCATAATTAGCACCTGCTACTGAAGACCAATAAATTTTGCATCCTGGCATCCTGACAGACGCCCAGCCTGTTCCACGCGGTGAAAAGGTTGGAGGCTGTGGACTTCACCTCAGTCAGGGGGCGCTGGCGGCAGTCTGCGGTCCCGAACTGCAGCATGGACTTTGTAGTTCAACGTGCCCGTGACATCACTACCGGTGTCACCTTTGAGTGGCCTATCGAATCAACTTCCGGTATCCCGGTGCTATCTGGGAATGGTAGTCAATAAGTGCCTGATGGACTAGGGCTTTAGCAGCCTTGGAACTACAATTCCCGGCAGGCTACGGGGTGCACCCGGAGGTAGTAATGAGCCGGCGATTGCCTCAGCAGGTGTGAAGTGTGTGCTTCAGTGCCTTGGAGGCCTGGGTTCCCCAATAGGGAGGCAGAAAGGTTGTAACTACTCTTTTGGGGGTGATCGCTGAAGTCGTGGGTTGTCACTGTCGGCTGGGCGGCGCCATGGCGGTGAGTTTTTGCGGGAGGGGAGTCCGCATGGTCGGACCCTAGGACTCGTTAATCTGTGTGTTTTCAAAAACCTAGAGGCTCCATGTGGTAGCCGCTGCCCTGCGGGGGAGAATCCTTTTCTAAAGAAAGGGGAGGACTTGCCCCCGACGCTTAAGACGTGGCTGTTGTGAGGCTGTGCCTTTTCTTGCTAACCGATGAGCCAGGAACTGATGTCTTCAACTTTACAGACTACTTAATACGTGTGTGTTACCGAAGTTTCTAAAACCGATTTGGAGTCAGAGGCATATGTAACATTGATTCTTTCAACAAAAAATTGAGTGCATCCCAGTAAAACAGAAAAAAAATATCTGCATTCGTGGTGTTTATATGTGTGTGTGGGCTACGTACTGAAACATATGGTAAAGTATGTCAGATGCTGATAATGGCTAAAGAAAAAAAAAAGAGCAGGAAGCATATGGAGTGTGGGGTGGAGTAGGGCTGCAATTTTAAAAAGTTGATCAAGAAAGGCTTTGTTGCAAAAGGGGCATTGTGGCAAAAAGGAGGTAGGGAGCAAGCCATGCAACCACATATATGGAGGGAAAGATTTCCAGGCAGACATAACAGTGTGAGTGCACAGCTAGGAGGGTTGTATGTCTAAAAGGCAGTGATCCAGGGGAGATGGTGGTGGTGACGAATGTGTGTTTGTGTGTGGGGCAGAGGTTGAGCAGTTTGCTGATTGAAGAGTGGGTTCAAGAAAGAATGGGAAGAGAGGGAATGGAGATGATGAGTATTGATAACTCTTGAGGAATTCTATAAAGGAAAGTGGAGGAATGGGGTAATAGATGAAGGTCAAAAGAGGGCTTTCTTTTTTTTTTTTAAAGACAGGAGAAATTATACTGTGCTTGTATGCTCATGGGAATTATCTTGTAGAAAGGGAGAATTGATACATAAGAGAGATGATTGCTGCAGTGATATTCCTGAATAGAATAGGGGTCATAAGGTCAAGTGCATCAGTGGAGGGGTTAAATAGGACCACATTCATCTATAGTAACAGGAAAGAAGGCAGAGTATATGGGTATAGATAGATGTATGTGGGACAGTAGAGGTGATGAAGGAGGCTGTGGAAATTTTCTGTTCACTTGTCTTATTGAATTAGAAACCAAGATTATAAGCTCAACCAAAGTAAGGATGAGAAAGGAAGTGTTGGAGGTTTGAAGAGGGAGAAGGTATAAAACAATTGTCTAGGACATTGCTGTCAATAGAACTTTTGCACTGTCTAATTTGGTAGCCACTAGCCATGTGTGGCTGTTGAAACGTGGCTACTACAATGGAAGGATCACATTTTTATGTAATTTTAAAATTATAGTCACAGGTAGCTAATGGCTATCGTACAGGACACTATGCACATTTAAGTTTGAGAAGCGCTGGTGTTAGGGCAAGGAGAAACTAACTGGTTTTCAGAGAGTAGTATTTTGCTAGTTATCACTTCCTGTTAGTGGTCATGAATTTAAATTGAGACTAGTCAGCATGGTTGAGTATTTATCTCCTACCATTTTCAGCTGCCTTAGTGAAGGAGCAGAGCAGATGGATAGGAGGCAAAGTTTGCCAGGCAAGAATGATAAAGACAAGGGCAATGGAGTGATTATACAGATGGACTAAGGGATAGAAGTGAAGACATGGGATGGGAGGGGCCTAAGAATTAGTGGCTAGGGGTCAGGATCAATAGGTCTAAATGGGGCTGAAGAATTACTGAAGTCAGCCCTGGCCGGTTTGGCTCAGCGGTTAGAGCATCGGCCTGTGGTCCGGAGAGACCGGGTTCGGTTCCTGCTAAGGGTATGTACCTCGGTTGCAGTTTGTCCCCGGCCCTGGTTGGTTGTGCGGGTGGCGACCACTCGATGTGTCCCTTTCACATCGATGTTTCTCTCTCTCTCTGTTCCTCTCTCTCCCTCCCACTCTATCTGAACAAAGAATGGAAAAATGTCCTCGGGTGAGGATGATAAAAAAAATTACTGAAGTCAGAATTCTAGCAGAGTTAAGATCAATCATGTCAATAACTAACATTTCTTAGATGTTAGGCTTTGCGTTTAATGTTTTATTTGCATTATCACTGAATCTTCACACTACTCTATTTGAGGTAGGCAGTCTATTATCTGTAGTTTACAAATGAAGAGATCCATGCTTAGAGAATTTAACTAATATAGCTAGTACATGATGAACGTGGATTAGGCCCTGACCTGTTTGTCTTAGTGCTTAGAGTGTCAGCCCAAGGACTGAGGGTCAGGGATTCTATTCCCAGTCAAGGGCATGTACCTGGGTTGCAGGTTCAATACCAGGCCCTGGTTGGGGTCATGTGGGAGGCAACCAATTGATATGTCTGTCTCTCTCTCCTCTTTCTCTCACCCTTTTTCCCTCTTCCTCTTTCCCTCCCTTTCATTCTATCTAAAAAATCAATGGAAAAATATCCTCAGGTGAGGGTTAACAAGAAAAAAACAAACAAACAAAAAAAACAAAGGGAAGTTGAACAGATTGACTCCTTTGTCAGTCACTGTGCCCTAGTGCTTTTTTGGAAAACCCAGGCTTTCTGATTCCTGGTCCAATGCTTTTCTTTTATTTCAGGTTGCTCAGTGCCTTGCCAAAAACCCCATCCCACATTGGCGGTATTCTTAGCCAGTGGAATTTGCAGGTTGTTTTTTTTAGTTGGTGTTAATGGGAATGGGCTTTTCAATGTATAAGACCTTAATACATTTTTCCCTTCTTTTATTTTTATTTATTTATTTATTTAATCCTCACCCGAGGACATTTTTCCATTTTTTTGTTCAGATAGAGTAGGAGGCAGAGAGAGAGAGAGAAACATCAACGTGCAAGGGACACATTGAATGGCTGCCACCCACACAACCCAACCAGGGCTGGGAACAAACTGCAACCAAGGTACATGCCCTTAGCAGGAACCAAACCCGGGTGTCTCTGGACCGCAGGCCGATGCTCCAACTGCCGAGCCAAACCTGCTAGAGCTCCCTTCTTTTATTTTTTTTAAAATATATTTTTATTGATTTTTTTAGAGAGAGAGGAAGGGAGGGGGAGAGAGAGAAATGATCATTGGTTGCCTCTCATATCCACCTCAACATGGGATCGAACCCAAGCCCGGGTATGTGCCCTGCCAGGGAATGGAACCAGCGACCTTTTGGTGCATGGAACAATGCTCAACCAGCTGAGCCACACCAACCAAGGTGGGAGCCAATTCTTAATTGTTGTAGTACTCCCAAATGTAAACTAATTGGGGAATTTCTTTTTTATTTTTTTGTTAATCCTCACCTGAGGTTATTTTTTCCATTAATTTTTTTTAGATAGAGTGGAAGGAAGGGAGTGGGGAGAGAGAGAAACATTGATGTGAGAGAGACACATCAATTACTTGCCTCCCCCACGGCACTGACCAGGGCCGGGGATTGAATCTACAACCCAGGTTCATGACCAGGAATTGAACCCGGACCCTTAGTTCCATGGGCTGATGCTCTAACCGCTGAGCCAAACTGGTCAGGACAAAGTCTCTTAAAACATAACCATAATGCCATTTTCACACCTAATAAAAGGCACATGACGTTCCCCTGCTGGTGTGGCTCAGTGGATTAAGCCTCATCATATGGACTTAGAGGGCTGGGTTGGATTCCTAGTCAGGGCTTATGCCCAGGTTGTGGGCTCAATGCCTAGTAGGGGGCATGCAAGAGGCAGCCGATCCATATTTCTCTCTCACATCAATGTTTCTATTTCTTTTTCCTTTCCTCTCTCTCTAAAAAAAAAACAAAAAACAATAAAACCATATTTTAAAAAAAAGCACATGATGTCTAATTGTCTCTTTGTGATAATGGTTAACATTTTGAGCATTTACCATGGGTCTGGCACTATGGTAAGTCCTCTTTTAATTCTCATAATTTTCTCTTTTAATTCTCATAATAATAATTATACATGGTAATTATAATTTTTATAGACAGAAAAATGCAGGCTTAAAAAGAACACGGAACTTGTCTAGGGTTCTACAGCTAGTCAGTGATGGAGCTAAGATGTGGTTAGAGTACCAAGAGAAAGCAAAAATAGGAGTCAGAAGATGACTCCAACTTGACCATTTACTGGCATGCTGATCTGAACTTGAGATTCATTACCTTTGAAATGATAGTCACTGGTCTGCCCACTTGTTAGGTTGTTAAGATCAAATAAATTAATGTTCATAAGAGTGTTTTAAGAATTGCAGGATATTATTAATATATATATAAAAGTTTATTGTCAAGTGTTTCTTTACCGGGGGTGATTTTGTCTCCTAGAAAATATTTGGTCCGGAAACTCTTGGTTGTCACAGTTGGAGGGTGCTATAGGCATCTAGTGGGTAGAAGCCAGAGATGCTCCTAAATATTTTATAGTGCACAGGACAGCCCCTGGAAACAGAATTTAGCCCAAAATATCAATAGTGCCAAAGTTTAAGAACTCTGATCTAGTTAGATAACCTTTTAGCTAATTAAAATAACCAATTTCCTAGTTAAATAACCAGTGAAGAAATTGAGGCTCAGATAGATCAAGTGACTTACTCAAGGTTATACAAGTTGGTGCTGGGCCAATATCAAATTTTATTACAATCAACCTTTGAGGTTTGAGGAACAAATTTTTCTGAGAAGCAGAAATCCCAAAGAAGTTCTGTGCACTTAGCATGTTCAGTACAGTAACAAGAAACATAGTTGTAAGTAATTTGTGAAGACTGATGCTTTAATTTTTTTTTTTTTTTTTAGAGGAAGGGAGAGGGAGAGAGAGAGAAACATCGATGAGAGAGAACGTGAATCAGCCACCCCCTGCATGCCCCACACTGGGGGTTTGGCCCACAACCTGGGTATGTGCCCTGACCGAGAATCAAGCTTGCGACCTCTTGGTGCATGGGTCGATGCTCACCCAGTAAGCTATGCTGGCCGGGCGCTTTCATGTTCTTTAAAGTTCGTGGCATGGTCATTTTTAAGCAAAACATATTTGTCATGAAACGTCAGTGTCTGTGGCACTGCACTTGGTAAAGGGTTTAAAAATCTGCCTGCAGGAGTTCACAACCCCCCTGGGTAAATGTCTCAAGGATCATTTAGTTGCATGCAACGGAAGTGAACTCAAGCTGGTTAAAGTAAAGAATTTAGTAATAACAGTGTGATTTCCTATGACCCATGACCCTGAGGTAGAAGGTACAACTAGGCTTCACGAGGTCCTTGAAACATTTGGTGCTTTGGGCCCTTTTCTCTGTAAACAGTATTAAAAATTATATTTAATTACTTTGGCATAAATGTGTATTGTGCTGTATATTAGAATTGACAACGGTTTAGCGTGTATTGGAATAGAGAGACTGGAGGCAGGTTACTTGTAAGAGGGCTTTGCAGTAAGAGGGGGAAAGGATCTGAGGTCTAAATGAAGGTGGTTAGTAGCAGGAATGGAAAGGAGTGAACAAATGCCTTATTCTTTCTTGGAAAAGGAAATACTTTCTGCAACCACAGTTAGTTTTATGGAAATTCTTGGGAAACAGTCCAAATTGCTTAGCACTTTGATTCAACTATGCAACCCAGGTTCTAGTCCATGCAATTTTTTTATGGCCATGGTATGTAAAAGCAGGCAGTGTGTTACTCACTTCTCTTTTAAAATCTTTAAATATTCAACAAATATTTGAGAGCCTGCTCTAAGCTAGACATTGAAGACAAAGAGAAACATGACACAGCGGACAGATACTAACATCACTACCATATGATAGGACTATCATAAGGGGAAATATTCATAAGTAGGATCATATTAAGCGTTGCATCTCATAAACTCTTAGGGAATCAAGGTAGGTGATTAGCTGAGATCTGGAGGATGAGCTAGCCAGGCAAAGAGACTAATTGATTGGTGGTGTATGAGGCCAGAAAGAAGAGTTTGAGCACAGGCCCAGAGGTGGAAGAGTAACTTAGCATATTTGGGGAAATGCAGATGGCTTAATAGGCCAGGAATGTGATGATGGAAGCTTGGAGGGGAGGGAAAAGGAGAGGACAGATATGAGCAAGAAGGGCCTTGAATGCCAGATTTCAGAGTATGGACTTTAGCCCGGCCAATGTGGCTCAGTGGTTGAGTGTTGGACCATGCACCAAGAAGTTGCCGGTTTGATTCCCAGTTAGGGCACATGCCCAGGTTTTGGGCCAAATCCCTAGTGGGGGGCGTGCAGGAAGTAGCCAGTTGTTATTCTCTCTCATGGAAGTTTCTGTCTCTCCCTCTCCCTTCCTCTCTCTCTAAAAATCAATAAACAACAACAAAAAAGAGTGTGGACTTTATCCTGGGAGCATAGAGAACCTCTGAAGGGGGATTGACTTGATCAGATTTGTGTTTTGATATGATTTCTACTCACAACAATTATGGTCAGGATTTATAGAAACAAAAAATCTTATTTTCATTTGGTTCCTAGATAAACTTGTTACATGTCCATGACTTCAAATTATGGGATTCTTCTCATTTCCTCTTTTTGCCTTTGTGACAAGTTTCTTTTAATCCACATTTCACCTTTTCCTTATAAGCTGACATTTTATCTTTCTGTTGCTTGTATTTCTCTTCTTACACTTGCTTAAAAATAATTTAAAATAGAGAAAGTTGAAAATAGTAAAACAGAGGTGACACATTTATGGTAGATTTGTACTGAATCTTACCTAATTTTAATACTATTAGTTTTTATTATTACATAATATACAAGGTCTACTTAAGATAGTTATTGGAGAGATAATGCTACTTTTTTTTTACTGCATGGAATTCCTCTTTGTATAATACTTCAAATTTGTGTAACCATTAAAAAGAAAACAGCTGTCTAAGAATTCAGCGTATCTGTGATGTGAACAGGAAGTAGTTTTTAAATTGTTGGGTGGAAGGAACAGAGGGAGGGCACAAAGGAGACAGATCCAGGGGTTAAGTGACTTGGCAATGTCACCTGTCTAGTGGATTATAGAAGTATGAGTAGAACCCAGGCATTTTCTCATTTGAAAATGTTGCAGAATCTGAAAATGTTAGCAGGTGAGAAGGAGAAGAAAATGTAACTAAAGTTCAGATAATTTTATACCAGAAAATAAAACTCTAGAAATGAATATTCATTTTTCAAAACAATGAGATATGTGTATGGTCCATTGGTATCCAGATTTTGCACTGGCCTAAGTGCTATGTTCCCTTTCTCTCTCAGCACAGTTACTATTAGCAGCTCATTCTTTGCAACAGAGTCACATACTGAGAATGAAGCTCTAACCCTTCTTTCTTTAGAGGTAGAGTGATCATGCATGTTTAGTCACTGTTAATCCAAGAATGGCTCATTGGAAGATAGGAATGTTGCCAGGTAGATCCAGTATACTAGAGACATGCGTACTATTCTCTGTTTCATTTTAATTTCATATTAATAGTCTTATAAGCCTGCTCGGTGTGGCTCACTGGTTGAGCGTCAACCCATGCACCAAAAGGTCGCTGGTTTGATTCCCGGTTGGATGTCTGGATTGTGGGCCTGATCCCTAGTGGGGGACATACAAGGAGTGGCCAATCGATGTTCTCTTTCATTGATGTTTCTCTCTCTCTAAAAATCAATAAAGAAAGAAAATAGTCTGATAAACATTTTGGAGAGTTCTTCATCAGCTTCCTTGACAAAAAGACCATGCCACCTCTATCTCTTGGACTGGAATGTCTTCCTTTGCCGCGTATGATTGCAGCTGGCAAGCAGGCACTGCTCTGTCCTATACTTTAGTGAGCACAGGGGGCAGACATAGGTTTACAGTTGTCAGTATGCGAAACAGTTTATTCTTATGATGGTTTTTGTATTGATTGATTGATTTTAGAGAGAGATCGATTTGTTGTTCCACTTAATGTATTCACTGGTTGATTCTTGTATGTGCTCTGACTGGGGATCAAACGTGCAATCTTGGTGTATCAGGGAGGACACTCTAACCAACTGAGCTACCCAGCCAGGACCAGAGTTTATTCTTTTTTTTAAAAAACATTCTTTTTTTTTTTTTTTAGAGAGGAAAGGGGAGGGGGAGAGAGATAAAAAACATCAATGAGAGAGTACATTGATTGGCTGCCTCCTGCATGCCCCCAACTGGGGATTGGCCCAGAACTTGGGCATGTGCCCTGACTGGGAATTGAACTGGTGACCTCTTGTTGCATGGGTTGACGTTCAACCACTGAGCCACACTGGCCGGGCTAGAGTTTATTCTTTTTTTTTTATTTATTTTTTTATTGTTTTTTTATCCTCACCCGAGGATATATTTCCATTTTTTGTACAGATAGAGTGGGAGGGAGAGAGAGGAAGGGAGAGAGAGAGAGAAACATCGACGTGAAGGGACACATCGAGTGGCTGCCACCCGCACGACCAACCAGGGCCGTGGACAAACTGCAACCGAAGTACGTGCCCTTAGCGGGAACCGAACCCGGGTCTCTCCGGCCCGCAGGCCGACGCTCTAACCGCTGAGCCAAACTGGCCAGGGCTAGAGTTTATTCTTGTATTATTTTTTTATTAATTAGTATTTTCTTACGAACAACTGTAAACCTACTTTTGCCATCCCCTGTATTTATATTTTTTAACTAAATAGAAACATTTGACAGCAGTGTTATATTATAGTATCTAATTTTTAAAAAGTATTTCAAAGCCTTTTACATATTTAAGTAATTTTTTAACCATTCCTTTGAGGTTTGAAGTGTATAGGTCTCAATAACAAATTTTTTATCTTGTTCATTTAAATTTCAAGATAACCATGGACAAAATTGATCTGTCAGTATGCAGCTCAGTTCTGTGTGAACCCATTTTCTTTTTTTTAAAAGCAAGCCTGTTGAACTATAGAGTGGGTTATTCTATCTCTTTTGTGTCTAATAGGAAAGAAAAGGAACAGCCAAAGTAGACTTTTTGAAGAAGATTGAGAAAGAAATCCAACAGAAATGGGATACCGAGAAAGTATTTGAGGTCAATGCATCTAATTCAGAGAAGCAGACGAGGTGAGTAATAGTTTGTGAAGTTCTGTACATTGTGTTTCAAAACCAGTTGGCTTTATAGTACAGAAACTGCTGTGTGGAAAACATAAGGTTGATTGTATTTAGAATGTCTGAAATAAACTGAAAGAGGTAATTTCCATTTTCTGCATTTAAAATTAGGATCTTCTTTATGGAATTCTTAAAGGATTTTTTTCTTAAAGGCTTTTTTTAAAAACTAATTTTTTATTTTCAGATAAAAGGGATGTTTTGAAGTTTTATCTTTGCTGACTAAAAAAAGAAATCTTTCTATTAGAGAAATTAATATTATAGTGATAACTATCTTCACAGAATCAACATGTAAATATTGAGAGGTTTGAAGATCAAAATGTAAATTGTGAAGATCTTATTTCATAAATATTGTATTGCCTCAATGTTAAGAATCACCGATAATAAGACAAACTATAGACAGTGATATGATATTGGGGAAAAACAAAAACAAAATAACTGCCCCCAAACAGTACCACAATAAATATATGTGTCAATTATAAGATGCATCTCAATTTCAGATATATTGAAATGTAGAAAAAGGTGCTTCTTGCAATTGAGGAAATATATTGATAACAATAATAGTAGCTAATAGCTAACATTGAACACCTACTGTTCAGTATGCCAAGACAGTAGGAAATATACCATTTTCTACATGCAAATTCTCATTTAATCTACTTAATAACCCTTTAAAATTAGTAATATTTTTATCCCTATTTAATAGGTGAGGATACTGAGGCACATAGAGGGTGAATAACCATCTCAAGGTTGCATAGCTAGGAAACAACAGGCCTGGACTTCTTTTAAGGACTTTCTTATTCCAAAGTCTACCCTCCTTTCTACTAAGCTACACTCTACTGGAAGTTTTTTTGTGTTTTCTTTTTTTTTTAAGAGAAGAAGAGTTTGCTGCAATATGAAGTCTCTGGTGTTGTACTTTATAATTTGAAGCTTCTATTTTGTTCTAGTTTTGGTCAACTTTAAGGTAATTTAAAGTAATCCAGAGTGAGCTGAAAAAAACAGCTTTGTTCAGTGAAAGAAAATGAGCTACAGCTATGTGCAGCAGTGCTGAAGGAACTTAGAAATATCACATTGAGTGGAAAAAAGCAAACTGCAGAAATCTATAAAATACACCATTTTTTATAAAGCTCACAAGTGAGGGAATCTAAATGATACATTGTTTAAGGGCATAGACTTTGGTACACACTATTAAACAAGGGAATGAAAAAGTGAATCTCAAGATAATGGTTATCTCTAGTGGGAGAGTGAGGAGGCACACATAGGTAGCTTCAGTGGGTTCAAAAGTCAGAGGGTGGATTTACAGCTGTTCATTTTATTGTGCATCATAACATATGTATGTTAGATACACTTGATTAGAACAAAGAATATAACATAATAAAACAGCTTTCAAAGGTGCTTTTAAATGAATTTACAAACATATGTATTACTGAGGATATTTTATTTCACCTGAGGGACTTTGAATTGCTTTGTATAGCTAGTAAAAACAAATCTCATTTAATCAATAAAACATTAAATTTATTCAGATTCCTAAGAGTTTTAACAAATCTAATTTTTAGCTCTGGCTGGTTTGGCTCAGTGGTTAGAGTCTTGGTCTGTGGTTTGATTCTGGTCAAGAGCACATACCTCAGTTGTGGTTCGATCCCCAACCCTGGTTGGGATTGTGCGGAAGGCAACCAATCAATGTGTGTCTCTCACATCGATATTTCTCTCTCTCTCCCTCCCTCCCACTCTATTTGAAAATCAATGGAAAAATATCCTTGGGTGAGGATTAAAAAATTTTTTTTAGTATTTTATCTTTATTCAACATTTTAGCTTAAGTTAAACCTACAAGTGTATTTATTTCTCTCTCTCTCTTTTTTCTTACTTTAGAGAGAGAGAGAGAGAGAGAGAGAGAGAGATTTTGATTTGTTGTTCCACTTATTTATGCATTCTTTTGGTTGATTATTGTATTTTTCCTGATTGGGGATTGAACCCACAGTCTTGGTGTATCGGGATGACACTCTAACCAACTGAACTATTCGGCGAGGGCAGTATATTTATTTCTTAATAGCCACCTATAAATGTCTTACTCTTTCAAAAGTAGGTTTTAATTTTAGAGAGCTTTTAATTTGGGGTGGTTTATAAATTTAACTTTTAATGTCTTTTAAATAACCAACGTTTAAACAAGTTATTTATAGCAAGCATTCTCTTCACCATAATCCTTCATTGTAAGAGGAATTTAACATTTTCTTGTCTGTACTTCCTTTTTCATATGATTGTTTTGCAGCAAGGGCAAGTACTTTGTAACCTTCCCGTATCCATACATGAATGGGCGCCTTCATTTGGGACACACGTTTTCTTTATCCAAATGTGAGGTAAGCTTCCTCTGTTCAATATAATGGGATGGTGGGTCTTTAATAAATACTAATTTGAAGAAAATAGTATTTGTAGAATTTATTTCCTCTTATGAGAATTTAGACTTTAAATTTTTATCATAATTTTTATATTTAAGTAATTTAATTTTTACGTTTAATTTTCACATACTATGTATGTGTGCAGGGGTCTAAGTATGTATGTTCACAAGTAATTCTAGGTTGGTGACAAGACACACAAAAGGGATAACGGGTTAGAATTTTGGAATGGCTATACAATTTAGCTGGTGTTTTAAAGGAGGATGTGAAGAGGGAAACTGAACAAATGCTCTTTGTGAAAAGTCAGCATTTTCTGTTCGCCTACCACTTACATTTAACTTTCTTTCTGTAGTTTGCAGTAGGGTACCAGAGATTGAAAGGGAAAATTTGTCTGTTCCCCTTTGGTTTACACTGTACTGGAATGCCTATTAAGGTAAGATTGCTTTTGGGATTGGTTTCTACCCTTTTTGACTTAGAGCAAATAGAAATATCCAGTTCAATAGCTTGAAATAGGATTTCCAAATACTGCTATCTTAAAGTGTTTCTTGAAAAGAATTTATTATAGTGAAAATTACATCTTACAAAAGGTATTTCAAGACATGCTTAAATAAAGGGCATCCGTTAAGGTTTAAGTGATTTCTAAGTAGTTTTGATATCTTTTGGTTGTCTTATACATAGATATTTCTGTTTTAGAATTAGGTAATAACTACTACCAAGTAAAATGTGCAGTGTTTTGAGCACTCATGACATATACAAGATACTTGCATAAAGTAATAAACATTTGTGCCCTATTTAGATTATTTTTGCAAATGTCTTCATTTGACATATATTAGAAATAATTCTCAATAAAGAATAGTCCAGAAAACCAGAGTTGAAAGGATTCCCTAAATGTTATAGGGTTGGGAAATTTAACTTAGATTTGTTTTTATTCTTCAACCTTTTATTTTGAAAAATGTCAAACCTACAGAAAAAGTGAGAGGATAGTACAGTGAACACCCATACACCCTTCCCTTATAGTTACCACGTATGAACATTTGCCTTAATTTAGTTCTGTCTCTGTCTTTTTTTTTAAATATGTTTTTATTGATTTTTTTAGAGAGAGGAAGAGAGAGATAGAACATGGATGTGAGAGAGAAACATCCATCGGCTACCTCCTGCACGCCCCTTACTGGGGATCGAGCCTGAAACCCGGGCATGTGCCCTGACTGCGAATTGAATCCGGTCCTCTCAGTCCATGGGAGGAAGCTCAATCCACTGAGCCATACCGCGTGGGCTAGTTCTCTCTCTCAACACAGTACATGCCCACTCTTTTACTTGCCTTTTCTGTGAATTCTTTGAAAGTAAGTTGCAGGGATCATGACATAACACCCATGAATACTTCAGCATAATCTTTTGAGAAGTGTATTCTTCAACATTATCACAGTACCATTATCCCTTTGGAGAAATTTAACATTGATGTAGTATTATCATCATGATCTAATCTATAGTTGTATGTCTCTCGTTGTCTCAAAACGTCCTTTTTGGCTGTTTCTACTTTTTATTTTGTGGATTGCACATTGCATTTTATTATCATTTCTCTTTAGTTTGTCACAGCATTGATGTCTTTGAAGACTCTAGGCTGGTTATTTTGTAGAACATCCCATAATCTGAGGTGTTTTATTGTTTCTTCATGATTAGATTTGAGTTAAATATTTTGACCAGAATATTACATTGGTGAGGTGACACTTCCCATTGTATCATATCAAAAGGCATGTGATGGCAGTTTGTCCCATTTTAGTGATATTAAGTTAATACCTGTCAGATTTCTTCATTCTAAAGGTGACTTTTTCTCATTTTTAATTAAAAACTAGCTAAGGGAGGGGAGGAGTAATACTTTGAGGGCCTCTTAAGACGAGGTTCCCAATAACGCAGAGGTTTTCACTTCCTTTGATGATACTTGTTTATTTCAGTTATTGAATTGGTGGTTATAAAACGGTGTCATTCTTTTCTCATTTATTAACTGAAATTCTTCTGCAGAAAAGAGTACACTCCCCTTTTAAAATTCTCAATTCTATGTTTGTATTTTTCTCCATAACTTTTAACCCTCTCTACTTGGTATCATCTTTGTTTTTGACAGTGGACTCCTTATGGTATGATTGAGGAGAACTGGGGTGGGAAGTCTAGGTTCATGTGTTAGTTTTGTAGCTTACTAGCTTTATAAGCTTGGATAAATCAGTGCATCTCTGTGTCTATTTTCTAACTTCATACCTGCTTGTGATGATAACTAATAGAGGATATATGACAATCATTAAATTGAGAAATGCTATTATTAATGTTTTTATTCAAAATAATAACACATTATATCTTATATATCCTTTTACTTTGGATAACTAACATATAGTATACTATATTGAGTCCTCTGGGTATTAAATAAATGCTTGTTGAGTAAATGAAGTAAAATAATAAATGATAAATTAGTGAATTTGGGGTACATGGTTTGTCTCATTTGGGTTTTCTCTAATGATCCACTTATATATGTAGATATATTGCAAAAATCTAAGATTTAAATTTTGTTGGCCATAAAAGCAAGGAAAAAAACCCCAGTTTATTTCTACCTTGAATTTTGAACTTTACTATCTTTAATGTTGTGTTTGTTTAGGCATGTGCTGATAAGTTGAAAAGAGAAATAGAGCTCTATGGTTGCCCCCCTGATTTTCCAGATGAAGAAGAAGAAGAGGAAGAAGTCAGTGCTAAAACAGAAGATATAATAATTAAGGATAAAGCTAAAGGAAAAAAGGTTTGGTGATTGATGATACTTATTTTGGTTGAAGTCTTATATTTGTCTGATTTATATATTCATTCTGAGTACTAGCACAGTATATATATTTTTTAAAAGTTCATGATATCAGGCTCAATTATAGCACCATGAGACTCATTCTAGCATTCTGTTCTCCCTTTTTTTACTTGTGACTTTTTTCTCCAACAGTGAGAAACCTGACTCTGATTATTTACGGTATATTTAGTTTTTTGTTCAGTCCTAGTATACCAATAGTTTCAGAATTGCTAACCTATAACCCTGGGAGAAATAATTTTTGTAACTAAAGGACAGTGTTTTATATATAGTTTTTTTTTGTTTTTTGTTTTGTCTTTTAGTTAACATACTGTTTTTCAAAGTTACTTCCATAGCTCCTTTCCCATCTCCTTTAGAATGGTTATGTCATATATTTATAATATAATTAGATACATTTGTCATACTCTTTATTCTATTCTGAGTTCCTCCAACATTCTGGTTGATTTTTTTATTTTTATTTTTTTTATTGATTTTAGAGAGAGAGGAAGGGAGAGGGAAAGCAAGATAGAAACATCAATTGGCCGCATCCTGCATGCCCCCACTGGGAATCAGGCCCACAACCTGGGCATGTGCCCTGACCGGGAATCGAACTGGCGACCTCTTCGTGCATGGGTTGACGCTCAACCACTGAGCCACATTGGCCAGGCTCTGGTTGATTTCTTTAAAAAAGTTTACCCTTAGACTTTTGGTCAAAATGATGGAGTATGTAAATGCTGTGCTCCCATGACCACATCAAAATGACAACTAAATTATAGATCAGCCACCCTTGAGAACAACCTGAAGACTAGCTGAACTGAGGTCTTATAACTAAAGATATAAAAGAGAAGCCACGTGGAGACTGAATATCAGTCAGAAATTAAA
This sequence comes from Molossus molossus, assembly GCF_014108415.1. NCBI lineage: Eukaryota > Metazoa > Chordata > Mammalia > Chiroptera > Molossidae > Molossus > Molossus molossus. Next base: position 26,740,547 of record NW_023425377.1, read on the forward strand.
CTAGATCATAAGGTAAAATGATTTAAAAGATGGACATTTTAAAAAATTCACTCTTTGTGGTGTATAGTTGTGTTGGTTTGACAAGTGCATGGAGTCACGTTTCTATTCCTACCATACCATACAGAGTAGTTCCTTCACCTCAAAATTTCTTGTCCTGCCTTTTCGTAGTTTAGCATCTTTGCTTGCTTCCAGCCCCTGGCATTTGGTTGCCTTTTTGATATTGGTAAAGATTGGAAAATGAGCAGACTCTTGTATGATCTAAGCTCTTAACTAAAAAAAGATGCATGTGGTATTGGGAGAGGGAAAAAGAGGAGGTTTGGTGTTGAAATCTTTGTGATGATAGTTCTTTATGGTTCCACCCATTTGGTAGTTTTCCTTAGTGTTAGAGTCCTGGTGAGTATCAGACTGTACAGTTTGGCAGGCAAAATAGTACATCCAAATCCTTCAGTATTCCGACATACCAGCAGCATTGTTTTGGAATTTTAAAATATTTCCAAGTGGGATTATGAACTTATAGTTATTGTGGTCCTATTCTTTGTTAACAAGTTGTTAGTTGTCCTTTCATGGAGTGTGTTTTTGCTGGTTATTTTCAGAGTAAAGCTGCTGCTAAAGCTGGATCTGCTAAATACCAATGGGGCATTATGAAATCTCTCGGTCTGGCTGATGAAGAGATAGTCAGATTTTCTGAAGCAGAACATTGGCTTGATTATTTTCCACCATTGGCTATTCAGGATCTGAAGAGAATGGGTTTGAAGGTATGCCTATCACCCCCCCATAGTTTAAGAAAATATGAAGAACACATTTGTATTTATGTGATTACATGAGATTTGGACCACCTCTTAATTTAGAATATGTTGAATTCCTGAAATGAATCAGTCCTCTTATTGTCAGGTTAGAACCTAATGGGCCTCTGTGTGAGCAATAAAGTACTTTAATATTTATTGTATTGGAATGTATATCAATATATTAGCATTTAGTGAAAAGGAATTCTATTCAAAGAATAAAAAGAAGCCGAAGTTTTTTTTTTTAATCCTCACTGGAGGATATTTTTCCATCTACCTCAAGATAGAGTGTGAGGAGAGAGAGAAACATCAGTGTGAGAGAGACACATTGATTGGTTGCCTCCCACAAGACCCTGACCAGGGCTGGGGACCGAACTGCAACCAAGGTACGTGCCCTTGACCGGAATCGAACCCATGGCTCTTTGGTCCGTGGGCTGATGCTCTAACTGCTGAGCCAACCAGCCATGGCAAGAAGCCAGAGTTTAACTTGAATATTTATGGGTACTTAAAGGTGTTATTTACAAGTTCCTTTTTAATTTATTCCAATTCCTATATGTTTAATATATAAACATGTATGTTTAAAAATACACATTTTAAACAAAATTAATAATTGTGATATATGATAAGTGGAACTTAAACTATTTTTCTTTTAATATTAGATATAATTCTTAATTGGAAAACAGAGTAGAAGAGTAAATAAGTGATTCATAAGAATTCCCATTCATAGAGACAGTACAACATTTTAAAAAATGACCTTTTCCTTTCTCCTTCTACAGGTAGACTGGCGTCGTTCCTTCATCACCACTGATGTTAATCCTTACTATGATTCGTTTGTCAGGTGGCAGTTTTTAACATTAAGAGAAAGAAGCAGAATTAAATTTGGGAAACGGTAAGTTTGTTCTTCAGTACAGAAAAGCAAAAATCATATATTTTTGCTTTGTAAATCAGTGCCCCATAGCATACTTTTTTCTATTATCCTTTGTTTTTTTTTTTTTTTTCTTTCCTTTTGTTCTCTTGTGTCCTTTGTTTCCCTTTTTGTCTTGCCAGTATTTTAATTTCTCTGAGTGCTTAGTGTTTTTGACAACTAGACCAGGGAGAATGGGACATTGGCTTTTATGATCTCGCTCAAGATTCTGTTCAGTATTGCCAGCCAAACAAAAAAATAATAATTTTACCTGTGCTTTAGTTTGTTCTTTTGTTCTACAAATTGTTTAAGATTCTTCCTTGATTATGTGGATTAATTAAAAGCTACTTTGCCCTGGCCAGTTTGGCTCGGCGCTTAGAGCATTGGCCTGCGGTCGGGAGAGACCCGGGTTCGGTTCCCGCTAAGGGCATGTACCTCGGTTGCAGTTTGTCCCCGGCTGATTGGGTCGTGTGGGTGGTGACCACTCGATGTGTCCCTTTCATGTCGATGTTTCTCTCTCTCTCTCCCTCCCACTCTGTCTGAACAAAATATCAAAAAATAAATAAATAAATAAAATAAAATGCTGGCAATAATGTTTACAAAAAAAAAAGCTATTTTAATTAATGATTAATGTAAGCATTTCATAAGTGAATTTAAATTTTTAATTTTTTTTGTTGATGAAGGTAGAAATCTTTCATAAAATAATTAGATTGCCAATAGAACTGCCCATAAAATATAAATAATAGATGTACACATTTGCTCAGTTAGAAGAAATATTGTAAGATGTCAGGAGCAACACTGGCAAATGTGTTAGGCTAAAAATTGTATATTATGGTAATATTTGTCACTTATTTTTTAGGTATACCATTTATTCTCCAAAAGATGGACAGCCTTGTATGGATCATGACAGGCAAACTGGAGAGGTATTTATTCGCGACATAGAGTAGCTTTTGTTAATAATTTTTCATAAGGCCAGTGAGTTTAAGAAATAAAAAATAAGCCTAAAAATAGCTTTATTCCAGTGCTGAGGCATATAGTATAGTCGTCCCTCGTTTATCGCGATTAATCCGTTCCAGACTCTAGCGGTTGCACCTGGCGTTGAAGGAGTCCTGGGGTGCTCGAATACACAGGCCTACAGTCCATATGTACAGTAATTTTAATTTTAATTGTAACACAGGGGTGTATAATTGACCCAGACATCCACGTGCACGCTGTATCATTTTCACTGTCTCAATCAACTTTTTAATGAATATATTTGAAAAAACTGCGATAGAGTGAAGCCGTGAAAGTCGAAGTGCGAAGTGGCGAGGGACGACTGTAGTGATACTCTGGTGACTGAAGAGGGAGGCAGAGTGTCATTATAGGCACCAGTATCTTGTCTAAGACCTTGCTACTCCAAGATTGGTCTTGACCAGCTGCATCACCTTGTGATAGAAAAGCACAGTTTTGCGTCTCACCCCAATTATTGCTGAATCAGAAGCTCTGGGGGTGGGGCCCGGGAATCTGTCTTTTAATAAGCTCTCAGTGTGATTCATATGCATGCTAATGTTTGAGAAGCACGGCCTGGAGAATGCTCTGCTCTGGAAAGAGCATGGGGAAAGGTAATGAGGTATGTTGTGGCTGACTGATGTACACAGATTTCATTTACACTCGCTTTGACTATCTGTCGACTTGCTTATTTCCAAATACTTCTAGTGATAGATGACATCAGTTCACTCTACATTTCTGTAAGACACACTAGTAACATTATTCTTTGTAATACTTGAGTGAAACAAGGGTAAGTGATTTGCTTAAAGCCTTGGTATAGTAAACCAGCAATGCCAGGATCTGAATTTAGGAGGCCCAATGAGTATGTCATTGTTACCACCTTTGAACACATGTATAGTCTAGTGACTGCTTTTCAAAATCAGCCTTCAGTTATGATGTTATTTATTTGCTAGAAGTGAGAGTTGATCAAAAAAAATTTATTCAATCCTCATTCTAGGATATGTTTATTGATGTTAGAGAGAGGGAAGGGAGGGAGGATGAGAGAAAGAGAGAGAAAGAGAGAAATAATAATGTGTGAAAGAAACTTCAATCAGTTGCCTCCTGTATGCACCATGACTGGAGATCAAACCACAACCTAGGTATGTGCCCTGACCAGGAATCAAACCTGCAACCTTTTTGGTGTTTGGGGTGACGCTCTAGTTAACAGCCACCCGGCCAGGGTAAGAGTTGATTAAAATTTTGAAAGATTTGAAAGACTTCAGAAGGCCCAATTAACTGACTGTGTTAAGTTTTAATATAGTCAATGGTAGCAATATCCTAAGTTGCAATAGCATATTATAATTTTTCAAAGCATTTTTCTATCCATTATTTTATGTGTTCCTCAGAACAGTCCTGTGTGAGGCTCAAAGAGACTGTGACTCCCTTGGGTAAAGCCCTTATTTAGGGCCCAAGCTAGATTTTGAATGCACATCATGCCCTTGGTCCAGTGTATGTCTCTGCTGACTGCTCTGTGGCAGTGCTACCTTCTAATTCTCATTTTGGCAAAAAACTGTTTGAATTGATTACTTTAAGCTTTTTTTTTTTCCTGTCCTCCTCTCTCAAGGGAGCTCTCAGCAAACCATCCTTAGTAGAGTCTCGGTCTCCTTTACCAGTTCTGCTGTGGGCTGGAAGGGTGGCCCTCAGCTCATTTCTCACACACGACTTCAGTGTGGATGTGGTCAGCACTCCACTGGCAGTGTCTTCACTGGAGGAAAGGATTAGTCTGTTTTGAAAATTTTTATTTATTGATTTCAGAGAGAGGCAGAGGTAGAGAGAGAAACATTGCATGCATGTTCCTCTTATTTATGCATTCATTGGTTGATTCTTGTATGTGCCATAACTGGGAATTGAACCCGCAACCTTGGCTTATCAGGACAACGCTCTAATCAACTGAGCTACTGGCCAAGGCTGAAAGAATTAGTATAACAATGTAATAACTCATCTTAGAAATTTGAATCAAATCTCTCATATAGATCAGTAGGTGTAATCCAAGTCATTTTTCCCCTCAAATTTTTGTTTTGTTTATTCGTTTAGGGTGTTGGACCTCAGGAATATACTTTAATCAAGTTGAAAGTGCTTGAGCCCTACCCATCCAAATTAAGGTATATTTGCCAAAGAGAAATTGCTTTGGCTTTTCGACTATCAGATACTTGTGATAGAATCCACAACTGTTTATTTTTTTGTTTTAATATATCTTTTTTCTTCGTAGTGGCCTGAAAGGGAAAAATATCTTCTTGGTAGCTGCTACTCTCAGACCTGAGACCATGTTTGGACAGACAAACTGTTGGGTTCGGCCAGATATGAAGTACATTGGGTTTGAGACGGCGAATGGTGATATATTTATTTGTACCCAAAGAGCTGCCAGGAATATGTCATACCAGGGCTTTACTAAAGACAGTGGTGTTGTGCCTGTTGTTAAGGAATTAATGGGAGAGGTAAGTTGGGTAGCAGACTTGTTATTTTAGTGCATAAATTTAGAGGAAAGATTTCTACAGTGAAGCTTGAGAAAAAAGCATTTAAAAAAACTTGTTTCTTTTTCTTTTTCTTTATTGATTTTAGAGAAAGAGGAAGGGAGAGGGAGAGAGAGATAGCAACATCAATGACAGAGAACATTGACTGGCTGCCTCCTGCATGCCCCCCACTGGGGATCAGGCCCACAACCTGGGCATGTGCCCTGACCGGGAATCAAACTGGTGAGCTCTTGGTGCATGAGTCGATGCTCAACCACTGAGCTACACCAGCCGAGCTAAAAAACTTTTTAATTGAGGCATACATACAATCCAATGTGTAAATCCTAAGTGTGTGTTTTGGTGCATTTTCATATGTGTATACACTCATATAAGCATCACCCAGGTCAAAATAGAGAACAGTTCTAGTTTTTCAGAAGGCTCTCTCATGTCTGTTTCAGAGTCAGTACTCAGCCCCCTCCTGCAAAGGTGTTTCATTATTTGGCTGTACCACAGTTTAGGTAATCATCCTCTGTAATGGATATTTGGATTGTTTCTTGTCTTTTTCTGTTATAAGCAGTGCTTATATCTCATTAGGACCTGATGTTGGAGTTCTGAGCACTTTTTGAGAACGGGATTAATGACACAAATTTTTAACTGTCTCTAATGCAACTTCTTTCCATGTTCGTTTAAGCAGATTCTGGAGTGAGGAAAATGGGTGCTATAAATTAAAAAGTAGCTTTCAACCTTTAAGACTTACAGTAGTTAGCCTTCACCCATATCACTGCAAATTCTCTAAAAGCAGCTTATCTATACATATAAAGTGGGGTGGGTAGGAACTGTGTGAAATTGAAGTTTGTTCCTTACCTAAACAAGCAGCTATAAGCCTTCTGATGCATATGAGAACATGGACCCCAATGTTGTTGGATTTTCTTATTTATTTATTTAAAAAAATTTTTTTTCTTTATTGATTTTAGAGAGAGCAGAAGGGAGAGGGAGAGAGAGATAGAAACATCGATTGGCCGCCTCCTGCATGCCCCCCACTGGGGATTGGGCACACAGCCTGGGCTTGTGCCCTGACTGGGAATTGAACAGTTGACATCTTGGTACATGGGTCAACGCTCAACCAGTGAGCCACACCAGCCGGGCTCTGATTTATTTTTAAAGATAAACTAGATATATCTTTTTTTAATTCAGTTTGTCTTCCTAGTTATCATTTAAAATGGATAGTATCCTAGCTTGTTGAAGTCTCATTTTATTAAATAAGTTTTCTATCATTTAATGTTTTATTTGTTTGCTGATTAATAGCATTAGGCAGACTTTTCAAAGAAAAACAATTATTTTTACTTTGAGGTTACTTCATAGAATATGATCGCTGGGTCTAAGTTGTGCGAACATTTTTGTGGCTCTTGCAATGAATTATTATTAAAATTATCATTTTTTTTACTTTGAGGTTAATTCATAGGATGTGATTGCTGGGTCTAAGTTGTGCGAACATTTTTGTGGCTCTTGCTATGGATTATTATTATTAAAATTATTATTTTTTTTACTTTGAGGTTAATTCATAGGATATGATTGCTGGGTCTAAGTTGTGCTAACATTTTTGTGGCCCTTGCTATGGATTCCCGTGTTGCTGTCCTCAAGGAGTACAATGTCATAAGCAATGTGTTAGGGTACACATTTCCTTACAACCTTAATAATATTTACAGTTATTTTTGGTCTAGTTGGTATAAAAGAATGAGTTTTTTTTTACTTCATATATTTTTGACTACTAGTCTCTTGGGCTTAAAATAGAAGCATTGTTTTCTATTTTATTGGTTAAAATAAGTTTCTTCACCTTTTATGCTCATTTTTTTCTTACACAGGAAATTCTTGGAGCATCACTTTCTGCGCCTTTGACATCTTATAAGGTGATCTATGTCCTCCCAATGCTCACCATTAAGGAGGATAAAGGTAAAGAGTTTAGTTCTTTATAGAAATGCTATGGTAATTACATCTGGTTGTATTAATAATTCCACACTTTTTTATAAGGCACCGGTGTGGTCACAAGTGTTCCTTCTGACTCCCCTGATGATTTTGCTGCCCTCAGAGACTTGAAGAAAAAGCAGGTGAGTGTCTGAGTTTCACATTCTTATTTTCTCTGTCTCATCTAATTGGTTGGGTACCTAAAAACTATCAGTGTATTGTTGAACTTCGGTCTCTAACCTTTTTCTTGATGTTATATATTTTTTGTAGTTTGAATTTTGAATATAATGTTACATAGAATTTTTTTTTTTTTAAGACTTGATTTTTTTAGAGCACACACAACAAAATTGAAAGGAAGGTACAGAGATTTCCCACCTACCCCCTACCCCAAATCATGCATAGCCTTCCCATTATCAACATCACTGACCAGAATGGTACATTCTTTAACCAAGATAAACCTACATTGACTCATCATAGTACCCAGTGTCCGTAGTTTATCTTAGAATTTAATCTTGGTGGTGTACATTCTTTGGGTTTGGACAAATGTATAATGACACATACCCATCATTATAACATCATAGAGGGCATTTTCACTGCCTTGAAAGTTCTCCATGCTTTTCCTATTCATTCCTCTCCCCTTGCCCAACCTGCTGGCAACCACTGATCTTCTTGTCTTCATGGTGTTACCTTTTCTTTTTTTAATCCTCACCTGAAGACATGCTTAGAGAGAGAGAGAGAGAGAGAGAGAGAGAGAGAGAGAGAGAGAGAGAGAGAGACATGATGCGAGAGAGAAACATTGACTCCATTGCCTTCTGTATGTGCTCCAACCAGAGATCAAACCTGCAACCCAGGCATGTGCCCTGATTGGAAATCGAACTGGTAACCTTTCAGTGTATAGGACGACATTCAATCAACTGAGCCACTCCGGCCAGGGCCATGGTGTTACCTTTTCCAGAATGTCGTATAGTTGGAACCATACAGTATGTAGCCTTCTTAGATTGATTTCTTTCACTTAGTAATATGCGTTTAAGGTTTCTCCATGTCTTTTCATAGCTTGATAGCTTATTTCTTTTTAGTACTGTCTAATATTCTATTGTCTGGGTACCATGGTTTATTTATACATTCACCTACTGAAGGACATCTTGGTTGCTAACAAGTTGCTTGGCAATTGTGAAAATAAAGCTGCTATAAACATTCATGTGCAGATTTTTGTGTGGATATAACTTTTGAGTAAATACCAAGGAGTGTGATTGCTGGGTCATAAGGTAATAGAATATGTTTAGTTTTGTATGAAACTGCCAAACTGTCTTCCAAAGTAGTTGTACCATTTTGCATTTCCACCCTGTAAGAGTTCCCATTGCTCCATATCCCCACTAGCATTTGGTGGTGTTAGTGTTCAGAATTTTGGCCATTTTGATAGGTGTGTAGTGGTTTCTCATTGTTGTTTTTAAATTTATATTTCCCTAATGACATATGTGGAACATCTTTTCATATGCTGCTTTGCCCTCTGTATATCTTCTTTGGTGAGGTGTGTTTGTTAAGCTCTTTGGCTCATTTTTTAGTATGGTTTTTTGTTTTCCTATGGTTGAGTTTTAAGAGTTCTTCATATATTCTGAATAACAGTCCTTATCAGATGCATCTTTTATAAATATATTTTCCCCAGTCTGTTGCTTGTATTATAATTCTTTTGATATTGTCTATTGCAGAGCAGAAGTTTTTAATTTTTTACCAATAATTGAAGTCAGCTTATAAGTTACTTCTTTCATAGATTCTTTGGTGTTGTATCTAAAAAGGCCATCACCATATCCAAGGTCATTTAGGTTTTCTCCTATGTTATTGTCTAGGAGTTTTATGGTTTTGAGTTTTAAATCTAGATCTGTGATCTGTTTTGTGTTAATTTTTGTGAAGGGTGTAGAGCTTGCTTGTGTTTTGATTCATTTTTTTTGCATGTGTATGTCCATTGGTTCCAGCAACAATCATGAAAGAGACTGTCTTTGCTTCATTGTATTGCCTTTGCTCCTTTGTCAAACATCTGTTGACTATATTTATGGAGATCTATTTCTGGGCCATCTGTTCTGTTCTATTGATCTGTTTGTTCTTTTGCCAGCATCACGTCTTGATTGCTCAAGTTTTATAGCAAGTCTTGAAGTTGAATAGAATCAGTCCTGCAGCTTTGTTCTTGTCCTTCAGAATTTAGTTGTCTGTTCTGGGTCTTTTGCTTCTCCATATAAACTTTAGCATTAGTTTGTCGATATCCATAAAATAAATGTCTGGGATTGCATTAAGTCTGTTGGGAAGAACTGACATCTTGAACATGGGTTATTTCTCCATTTTTTTTTTTTAGCTCTTTGATATTGTTCATCAGAGTTTTGTAGTTTTCCTCATATAGATCTTACATGTAACTTTTTAGCTAAGTATTTAATTTTTTCAGTGCGAATGTAAATGGTATTATGTTTTTAATTTTAAATTCCACTTGTTCTTTGTATAGGAGCACAATTGACTTTTGTATATTAACCTTGTATCCTGCAATCTTGCTATAATTGCTTATAACTTCCAGAAGGTTTTTTTGTTGTTGTTGATTCTTGTTGGATTCTCTACATAGATGATTATGCCAATCTGTATACCTTTTCTATTCTTGCTTTATTACATTAGCAAGAACATTCAGTGCAATGTTAAAAAGGAGTGGTAAAAGGGGACATCTTTGCCTTTACCTGATCTTAGTGGGAAAACTTTGCATTTCTTGTCATTAAGTATGATGTTAGCTATAGGTTTTTTTATAGTCTTTATGAAGTTGAGCAAGTCCCTCTCTATTCTAGTTTATTTGAGAGTTTTTATCATGAATGGGTGTTGGATTTTGTGAAATGCTTTTTTTCTCATTTGTTGGTATGATCATATGAATTTTTCTTCTTAATTGGTTGATGTGATGGATTTCACTAAGATTTTGAAAAGTTTTCTGATATTTACATTTTCATTGCAACCATTTCAAATACGAACCTCATTTTAAGTGGCGTGTGTGTGTCAGCTTTTGCTTTTGGCTGTATAGTTTTATCAGTTAAGCCATTCATTATAACTTAAACTGTTGAGGTTTTTTTTTATCCTCACCTGAGGACATTTTTCCACTTTTTGTTTAGATAGAGTGGGAAGGAGAGAGAGGAAGAGAGAGAGAGAAACATCGACGTGAAAGGGACACATCGAGTGGCTGCCACCTGCACGACCAACCTGGGCCAGGGACAAACTGCAACCGAGGTACATGCCCTTAGCGGGAACCAAACCCAGGTCTCTCTGGACCGCAGACCAATGCTCTAACTGCTGAGCCAAACTGTCCAGGGCGAGTTTTTTTTTTTAAGTAACCAGCATTATTTTTTAAATTTTTAGTTATTTTGGTTAATTCTCACCTGAGGATATTTTTCCATTGATTTTTAGACAGTGGAAGGGGGTGGGGGAGAGAAACGTCAATGTGAGAGAGACACATTGACTGATTGCCTCCCACATGACCCTGACTAGGGCTGGGGAATCAAACCTGCAATCCAGGTAGGTATGTACCCTTGACTGGGAATTGAACTTGTGACCCTTCCATCTGAGGGTTGATGCTCTAACCGCTTAGCCAAACCAGCCAGGGCAAACTGTTGAGTTTTTAAAAGTCAGATCCCTTCTTGAGATATTTGGTAAAAATAAAAGATTGCCCTGTATACAAAGGAGAAGAAATAATAGCTTTAAAAAAAGTTTGGAGGTTTCTTTTTTTGGTCATTGTACCAATAAAAGTGTTGATCATTAACATTAACTTTCACATTTTTTTGTAGGCCTTACGAGCAAAGTATGGAATTAGAGATGACATGGTCTTGCCATTTGAACCAGTGAGTACATAGATTATTCAGTATGTACATATCCATATGTTTATCAGAGAAAAAAGAAGAGCTAACCTTTCTTGTGACAAAATTATATAATTAATGGAGTATGGAAATAAGAAGGGGTTTACTTGATAATTTATTTTAACTGACACCTGCCATGGCAGATGAGAGTGAGAGAAAAACTAACAATAAGCATGTTCTTAGCACCTGGCACCTGAAATTCTGGAACAAACAAGCGGCTTCTTAGCATCACAGTTTTATAGTAGCATATTTTGCTACTTTGGCCAATTTCCAGGCTGCTGAGGACAAAATTTTCCCATGTTACTCATAAATGTTTATATTTTCATATTAGTGCCTGCAGAAGAAAAATATTTAAATTACTAGCAAATAACTTTCATGAAAAATCCAGATGACTTATTAGAAAAAAAAAAACAAGACCTTCCAAAAACTGAGTTGTTTACACAATTTTGCTAGTATCAGTGTTAATTATTTAGTTAATTGGATGCCAGTGGAGGGGTGAGGTCTATGGAAGGTATATGTGTAATAAATAAGGGAGGGCCAGTATGGGGGATGCGGCACAGAATTTGGGTAGTTCTTGTGGGGAGGAGAAAGACAGTCTTACGTCTGTATGTTGGTTAGTCACTCTGTGATTACCTAATGTTTGGTACTGGTATAATGATACATAAAATGGAAATAACTTAATTGGACAGTAGAGGCAAAAAGACTGTGCCCCACAGGGCTATTTTTGTGTTTATTAGGGATGAATAAGTTCTTGACATTGTTGTTCTTTACAGGTGCCAGTCATTGAAGTCCCAGGTTTTGGCAACCTTTCTGCTGTAACCATTTGTGATGAGTTGAAAGTTCAGAGCCAGAATGACCGAGAAAAACTTGCAGAAGCAAAGGAGAAATTATATCTAAAAGGGTTTTATGATGGTGTAAGTAATAATTTTTGTTTTTAAACTTACAATCACTTTATTTATTTATTTTTTGTTTTTGGTACGTGCCCCTAGCGGGAATCAAACCCAGGACTCTCTGGTCCATAGGCCAATACTCTAGCTGCTGAGCCAAACTGGCAGGGCGTGTAATCATTTTTTATTGTTTTTATTTTATTTACTCCATGCTCTGTGATTTTCTTCTTAATGATTTAAAAAGTATATAGAACATTTCAATATAGTTTCAGCCATAGCCTGATCTATGACAGATTAATATGAGATTAATAAGAGAGTCTAACCCTTTATTTTGGGGGGGTATTATAATATTTATAGAAATTACATTTTTGTGCCTTGTAGGAATCTTTGTTTTCTTTTTTAAGAATAGTTTATTGTTTTTTTTGAGAGAAAGAGGAAGGGATAGGGAGAGAGAGAGAGAGAAAAAAATCCATGTGAGAGTGAAACATTGATCAGCTGCCTCCTGCCTGACCTTTACCCTGAATCGAGCCTGAAACCCAGGCATGTACCCTTGACTGGGAATTGAACCAGCAGTCTCCTGGTACATAGGACGATGCTCCAACCAAATGAGCCACACCAGCCAGGGCCCCTGTAGGAATCTTTGAGGAATGAATTTTGTAAGAAGATATTTAAAGTTAGTTCATATTATGCACTAAACTCCAAAGGTTTATGCATGTATAATACTTGTTCCCATCTTTTGCTTTTTAGATTAAGAAGTTCATACACACACACACACACATACACACGCATACATATATATATGTGTGTGTGTGTGTGTATAATATATATATTTTTTATCCTCACTCAGGGATATATTTTTTAAATTGATTCTCTTGAGAGGAAGAGAGAAACATTGATCAGTTGCCTCCTGTATGTGCCCTGACTGGGGATTGAACCCAGAACCTTTTGGTACATGGGATGATGCTCTAACCAACTGAGCCAGCTGGCCAGGCCAAGAAGTTTATATATATATATTTTTTTGTACAGATAGAGTGGGAGGGAGAGAGAGAGAGAAATATCGACGTGAAGGGACACATCGAATGGCTGCCACCCGCACAACCGACCAGGGCCGGGGACAAACTGCAACCGAAGCACGTGCCCTTAGCGGGAACCGAACCCGGGTCTCTCCGGACCGCAGGCCGACGCTCTAACCGCTGAGCCAAACTGGCCAGGGCAAGAAGTTTATATTTTTAATAAGCAGTTTTACTCAATTAATTTACTTGTTAATGACTGCTAAATGCCAGGTGAGCACAGCAGACATGATCTGAACCTTTTTTCCCTTAATTGTGCATATGTTAATGTGACTTTCACTATGTTTCCATGGAAAGAAGACTAGGTTAGAGAAAGGAAGTATTCACCTGACCGGTGTGGCTCAATGGTTGAGTATTGACCCATGTACCGAGAGGTCGCCGGTTCAATTCCCAGTCAGGGCACGTGCCCCGGTTGTGGGCCCGATCCCCACTGAGGGGCATGCAGGATACGGCCAATCATTGTTCTCTCTCACTGATGTTTCTCTCTCTCCCTCTCTCTCTCAAATCAATAAAGAAAAAAAAAGAGAAAGGAAGTATTCAACTAAGTTGTCAGTTGCTTGAAATTAAAATGAAGATTAAAAAATGTTTTTTTCAATTACAGTTGACATGCAGTATTCTATCAATTTTAGCTGTACAACATAGTGGTTAGACATTTATATAAGTTATGAAGTGACTTCCTCGTAAGTCTGGTACCCATTATATACCAAACGTAGTTAAAGTGAAGATATAGTTAAGGACATAAATGAGAATTTAAAAATTTTTAACTTTACTGTCAATTTTTCTAGATAACCAAAAATTGGTTATATGTCTTTTAAGTGACTTATACATTTTGGGTGATGATAAACTCTAGCACTTATACAGTACTTACATATTAACATTTAAATCTCAAAATAACCTCATGAAGTAGGTACTGTTTATTTTTCCCATTTTACAGATGAGGAAATTGAGGCACTAAGAGATTAATTAATTTACCCAAGATCAGCCAGATAGCCAGCAAGTGACAAAACTGAGATTCAAACTAGCACCTTGGCTCTAGGATTTGTGCTCTTAACCACTGCATCATAATGATCAAGAAGTATAATGTCATAATGATGAGTTAAATAGATATGAAGCATTTTGGTAATGTTAGAGGATTGGAAGGTCCAAAAAGAATTTGTGTCTTTCACTTAGAAACTGTTTGAAAGAGACACAGGAGTCAGGTAGAGGGAGGTCAGTTTCAGCTGGAAAGAGGACAGAGGCTGAGGACTGGGACAACAATGGCAAGCTAATACTTTGCCCTAGAATTAAATTTCCCTACTAAGTAAAAGGCAGAGTTGAAAAACAGTAGGCCTTCCTCTAAGCTAAGTTTGTCACATGGCCAAACAAAAGAGAATGCCTGTGGGCTGAGCTGAATATGCTTAGTTCCTTCTCCCGAAGCCTTCAGGAGTGAGGTGTAGTGGAGTTCTCCTGCTGAGAAGTGGAAAGGAAGTGAGTGTTTCTTCCTAGTCATGTTCATGACGGCTATCCTAATTATTAAAAAAAAAAAAAGTGTGTAATATATATTAGTATTTGGTATTGTTCAAGCTATACCAAATTAAAAAGTTACGGTTATAAAAGTGATAAATTTCACTGTAAAATTTCTTGGGTTGGTGTGTGGATGTAAATTTAGTCAGGGAAAAGTTTGGCAGGGGGAACTCAAAGCAAATTGTAATCATTTTCTGTGTTTTTCTTCACTCTCATCCTTTCAGGTAATGTTGGTGGATGGCTTTAAAGGACAGAAAGTCCAAGATGTGAAGAAGACTATTCAGAAAAAGATGATTGACGCTGTATGTGATGGGCTATTCTCTCGAGGCTCTTCTAGGAGAAAAGCTTTTAGTTAATAGACAGACTTTACAGTGTTAATTAGCAGAGAGTCTGTAGTAGAACCTTGAGCTTTATTAAAGGTAGCATATATAGTTTTGTGGAAGAAAATAGAACTGTTTAGCAGTTCATTTAAGTTGAACTCCCACCGGAAGCATTGATGAAAGTGGTGTTGTAAAGTTGGCACATGCAAAGCATACAGAGAACTTGAAGATGCTTCTGGCAATGGCTATTTGAGATACTAGTAGTTACAACTCTTTCTTGCTGTAGTGCTTTATTTTTCACTTTCATCCTTTCCACCCAATGTTTTTTTTTTTAATCCTCACCCGAGGACATTTTTCTATTTCAGATAGAGTGGGAGGAAGGGAGGAGCGGGGGAGAGAGAGAAACCTCGATGTGAGAGAGACACATTGATTGGCTGCCTCTAGCACTATCCCAACCAGGCCGGGGACAAACTGCAACCGAGGTACATGCCCCTGACCGGAATCAACCCTGAGACTTATTGGTCTGTGGGTGGACGCTGAGCCAAACTGACCAGAGCTCCCCACCCAATCTTCATTTTTGTTGTAACTTTTTTCTTTTCAGCTACTTAACCTTGTTAAATTAAAATTTTATTTTAAATAGTTATATGTACCTAATACAGAGACAGTGGTCTGTAAGGCTTTTTAAAATAAAAAAGCCACAGTTTCTTCTTTATCCTTCCACATTCTCTTAATTCTTCTTCTTCTTCTTCTTCTTCTTCTTCTTCTTCTTCTTCTTCTTCTTCTTCTTCTTCTCCTTCTTCCTTCTTCCTCCTTCCTCCTTCTCCTTCTCCTTCTCCTTCTCCTTCTCCTCCTTCTTCTTCACCTCCGACTCTCATTGAGATCTCGAATCTAAATGTTTTTAGTATAATTTTCTGATTTTATTTGTCAGTTTTAGGCATCAGCCATTGATTTTCTATGGAAGACTAAGATTTAACTTTTCCTCGTACCTTGTGGCTGCTTCTCTAACCTCAGCACATTCATATACACTTCTTCATCCCCCATCTTCCTGGTATAGGTATATTATAATTTATGTTACAGCAGTAGTCAGTGTTTACATTTTTGAGACATGGCTGATCTATAGTGGATACAGTGAGAACTTTTCTTAACCAGCTTTTGGTTTTCCCTGGAGTTAATAGTTGTCTCTTTTTAAAAAAATGTCCTTGCTTTTAAGTATACTTCTCAATGCACCATCTCAAACCCCGCCCCATCTGTTTGTTTCTTCTCTCAGTACCTTCAAACACGTCAGTATGCTGTTGGTTCCACTCTCCCAGAGCCTTCTGGCCTGTTTTAGTCTGTACTGCCTGCTTACTGTCCTGGTGCACAGATGTCCTGAGATATTCTCCATTACTAAAGATTTCCTTTGCTTCTCTTGAGTTGGATGCCCTGTTTCCTTGATTCCTTGGCTGCTTCTTTCTTTTTTACTCTCTCATTTTAGTGAAACTTTGCCTCTAGTATCTTTCCTGAGAAAATGTCTGGAAGGTAAATTTTTGTGGCCTTCCATGTCTCAAATATCTTTATTCTATCCTCATTTGCCCTTGATTACCTGGGTTTAGAATTCTGGATTGCAAATAACTTTTTCTTAAAAATTACCCATGGTGTTCTGGTTCAGTGATGCTTTTGAGAAGTCCAAAAGAATTCTGGTAATAACTGATCTTTTGTAAGTGACCTGTGTTTTTCCCCCTTCTGGGAGCTAGTATATCATTTTTCTCCCAGTATTCTGGAATTTCATGGTGATTTGCCTTGTTTTAAGCCAGTTTTCCTTCATTCTTCTTGGTGCCTGTTGGCCTCCTTCAATCTAAAAACTTGTATTCTTAATTTGGGACAATTTTTTGACATATTTGTTGATTATTTTACCTCTTCCTATTATTTATTATTGCTTTCTGCATTCTTAGTAT
This sequence comes from Molossus molossus, assembly GCF_014108415.1. Taxonomy (NCBI): domain Eukaryota; kingdom Metazoa; phylum Chordata; class Mammalia; order Chiroptera; family Molossidae; genus Molossus; species Molossus molossus. The sequence continues at coordinate 26,757,254 of NW_023425377.1, forward strand.
TCAGATACTGGACCTTTTACACTCTGAAACTCCTTTTGCCTTTCTGGGAGAGACTCATTTTTTTTTCTCTCAAAGAGTTTTTGTTCACTGTGTTTTTATATCTGCCAGTTGTGTGTGCATGTGTGTGTGTATAAATAACAATTTCAAAACATTAATTAAAAAAATCTTGAATGGAAAATTTCAGACTCATAAAAAAGTAGAGAGTAGTATGATGAAGTCCTGTATATGCATCACCCAGCTTTAGCAGTTATCAACTCAGGACCAACTTAAGAGCTTATTCTTGTTTTTTTATAGGATGTTATTTTGTTTCATGGATGTGAAATCTTTTATTTTATACTTGAGATATAATTGACAGGCATGTGAAATCTTATTTCTCTGAGGAAGACTTGATTATTTAAGAGTGGGTACAAAAAGGTTATTTGAATCTTTTGGATGTAGATAGGATTTGTCACTGGGCAGATCTGGAAGGGCCATTTGGGTCTGGGAAAGCCCTGAAGTTAGTTAGGGCTTTTTGGGTTTGTTAGATTCCCCACAGAAGATCTTCCTGTCTCTGGCTTAAAGGGTCTAAGGGTCTAACCTAACTGAGCATCCTGGGAGCTGAATGGGAGATCGCTAACGTGGGTCCTAACACCCACGTGCTGACTTGCACGTCATCCCCATTTACACTGCTATACTCATAGCCTCAACTTTGTCCCTGGTTGAGAGAGATTCTTATCTTCTCCAGAGAATAAACCTTCATTGCTGCATTGGCACAGGGAGGATCAGTTGCCTGTCTCCATAGTGCGGGATTAGGGGATCTGGTGTTCTAACCTCTTCTTTAAAAAGCTTAGTCTTTCTCTTTTCAGCTTCATCTTATGTCTTCTATAACTATCTTGTGCCACCAGTTCCTGAGGTTTTTGGAGGTTATGCAGTGCCATCTGGATGTGCTTATCAGCTTTCTCTACTGCTGGCTTAGAACCCAGCTAGCTTTCTTTAATTTGCTAATACAGTTAGCACTTATCCTGCTTTTTTGTTGTCCTTTTATTGGGATTTTGAGAGAGAATAAATATCTGTTTTTAATTCACTATCTTTAAACAAAAACTCCAGCTATTGAAGTTCAGCATGAGGAATTGCATTTAAGAATATAGAACTATGAATCATTTTATGAATAATAATGCTAAATATTATTTTTAAAATTTATCCTTGCTTAACAAGTTTGGGACCATAATACATTAAGAGATACTTATCTTTGGTAAAAATAAAATTCACAGTCAGTTTTCTAATGGGAATTTTTCATGACACTAAGTCTTTAGTAACAATATTTTCTATTTTTAATTTTGTGCATCTATTTTTTTTAAGTTTCATGCATTTAATTTTTTATTTTCTTTATATTATTATAACAAGGATAAATGGATATATAGGCAGCCTAACCTCCAAACCATAGGTTTAGAAATGAGTAAACTTCTTTGATTTTTCCACTGTATAGGAATATTCTGCCTAGGGAAGGCGATTCCTTTGACAGAGATGCACACCTTTTCAAAAGCAAGTTTTGTACACATGGGTTTGGATTTGTGGCAAGCCCATCCCCCTGCGTCTCTCATAGTGCCCCGTGGTACCATCACCTGGCCCCTGCCCATAGGCACTAAAGTGGATTGCACAGTAGGAAAGAAAATAAACAAGAAACACAAGCAAATGTTGTATAAAAATAAGGCAGATAACTTTACCCTGGGTAGAATGAAGATATAATGAAAATGCATTTTTTTTAAAAAGTTACATTTATTATCCTTGAGGAATAGCGATTGACTTGATATAATATCTGATGTATTTTTATTTACTTTCATTTAGAGAGATGCATTTATTTACATGGAACCAGAGAAACAAGTTATGTCCAGGTCTTCAGATGAATGCGTCGTGGCCCTGTGTGACCAGTGGTTAGTCTCCTGTAGGAGGAAATTTTCTCCAGTCACTTTCCTTCCCCTTTGACTTATGTCTTTTTCTAATCAATTTGTGTACTCCCAGGTACTTGGATTATGGAGACGAGAACTGGAAAAAGCAGACTTCGCAGTGCTTGAAGAACTTGGAAACGTAAGATGGGAGGAAGTGATGAGGGAAGGGAAAGGAGATGAGAAACATGGAAAATAGAAAAGGTGAAGGGAGACACTTTATTTCTTCCTCTCTCCAGATTCTGTGAGGAGACCAGAAGGAATTTTGAAGCTGCCTTAGGTTGGCTACAAGAGCATGCTTGCTCAAGAACTTACGGTTTAGGTAAGCAAACTTCAAATTTTTCTGCTTGAATGACTTTGGCAAATTGACACTTTTCCCTTTACCCTTCTCTTCCAGTGTTTTTCTGAATTGGAAGTGAGAGCTTTCTGTTAGAGGGTGCGGGAGACTAAGATGTGGTCCCCTACCTTCTAACCCAGTTTTCTCTTTATTAACTGTTTTATTTTTATTAATTACTCAAGTAAATTTAAGAACTTCCTCTATAAGCAGCTTTTTAAATGCTATAGAACTATTCTTAAAATGTGGATTTATAGATGAAGTGTCTCTTAGGTCAGTCATGCATTAATGTTTTTCCTTTTATCTTGCAGGTACTCGTCTGCCTTGGGATGAACAGTGGCTGATTGAATCACTGTCTGATTCCACTATTTACATGGCATTTTACACAGTGGCACACCTGTTGCAAGGGTCTGACTTACGTGGACAGGCAGAGTCTCCTCTGGGCATCAGGTTGGTAAATGGATAAGGAAAAGAAGTCTAGTTTGTCAGCAAGATATATGATCTTTTGATTTATGTATTGAAGGTTCTTTTTTTAATATTTAGTTTTCATAAGAATTAATTTAGCATCCTTGGCCATTGTGAGTCAGTTGGTTGAGTGTCGTCCTGTGCACTGAAAGGTTGTTGCTTCAATCCCCAGTCAGGGACCTATCTAGGTTTTGGGTTCGATCCCTGGTTGGGGTGTGTATGGGAATGAACTGATCGATGTTTTTCACGTCAATATTTTTTTTTCTCCCTCCCTCTCCCTCTCCCTTCTACTCTCTTAAAAAAAAAAAATCAATAAAAACATATTTAAAAAAATTAATTTAGCAGAATTTTGTCATGCTGCATTTTTTTTTTTTCTGCTGTTGAACTGAGAAGAAGTAATCAATATCCCCTCTCTGTTGTTATTATCCAGCCTTCATTTTTATGGGAGTCTATTGAACTCATTTGTTATTCTAACTGCATTAAGAGATTCCTAATTCATGGTTAGATTGAAATACTGATTCTTTCTAAAACATTATATATGTACATTTTTTGTTTTTGTTTATTTGTTTTATTTTTAATACAGACCACATCAGATGACCAAGGAAGTTTGGGATTATATTTTCTTCAAGGAGGCTCCATTTCCTAAGACTCAGATCCCAAAGGAAAAATTAGATCAGCTAAAGCAAGAGTTTGAGTACTGGTATCCTGTGGATCTTCGGGTCTCTGGCAAGGATCTTGTTCCAAATCATCTTTCATATTACCTTTATAATCATGTGGCCATGTGGCCAGAACAAAGGTGAGTACTAAAAATGATATGGACTAAATTTATTGCTTATTGATGGGTATCTTATGGCCTCAGATATATAAGAAGTTATTGTGCAGGGTATAGATTTACCAGTCACACCAGCATCAGATATCTATACTTATATTTTATTTATTTATTTATCCTCACCTGAGGACATTTTTCCATTTTTTGTTCAGATAGAGTGGGAGGGAGGGAGGGAGAGAGAGAGAGAAAGAGAGAGAGAGAGAGAAAGAGAGAGAGAGAGAGAGAGAAACATCGACGTGAAAGGGACATACTGAGTGGTTGCCACCCGCACGACCCATCTAGGGCCGGGGACAAACTGCATCCGAGGCACGTGCCCTTAGCGGGAACTGAATTCAGGTCTCTCTGGACCGCAGGCTGATGCTCTAACTGCTGAGCCAAACTGACCAGGCCTATACTTATATTTTATATTTATATTTTAAATTATACAAGGGTACAATGTTGTAGGCACATTTCTGTCTAATATTTTTTAATCTAATAATATAATTCTAAGATCTTTTTATATCCATATATAGCCCTGCCTTTGTTTTTTAAATACTTACATAGTAATTCCCTATATGCCTCTACCATAGTTTTTAAAACCAGTTCTTTGCTAATGGACACCTTCATTGTTTTCATTTGTTTCCTGTTACAAACAGGACTTAGTAAATATCCCTGTAACATTTGTCTTAACAAACTTTTACAAATCTTTTAGCATTTACCTAAAAAATTTAAGCCTAAACTACAATGTTTAAGTTTTATTTTCTGTCTTTAAACATCTACCTGTAAAGTGACAAATGGCCTGTAGCTGTGAGAGCAAATGGACATCTTCTCCTCAACTCTGAGAAGGTAAGTGTCATGAAAAATTAAAAATTCTGCAGAAAGTTTTTCAGATTTAGGAAGTTATACTTTTTTATTAAAGAAATAAAGAATATGAAAACCAGAGAGTTAAAAATCTTATATTTAAAATGTTTAGGACTACCAGTATAAATTAAAGTTTTATCTTTAAAACTGAGTGTGTAGCCTTGACCAGGGTGACTTGGTTGGGCATTGTCCTGTGCACCAAAAGGTTGCCAGTCTGATTCCCTGTCAGGGTACATGACCAGGTTGTGGCTCAGTCCTGGGTAGGGGGCTTGCAGGAGGCAGCTGATCAATGTTTCTCTCTCATTGATGTCTCTTTCTCCCTCTCCCTTCCTCCCTTCACCCCCCCCCTCTAAAATCAATAAAGATATTAAAAAAAATAATTGAGTGTGCAGAGTAGATAGTATTAATTGAGGGGAGGGACCTATCTATTATAACATTTGTATAGTATTTAGTTTCACAAAAGGTGACATGATTATGACTGCAGCAGAGAGACAGGGAAACAGAGACAAGAAATGTAAAGACATTAGAGTATCTTTCTTATTTAATTGAGAAAATACTTTGGTGGGTTTTGTTTTTTGCTTTATATTGTGACTGGCCACTAAATTAGAATAATAGAAATTTGGAGTTTGTTATGACATTTTCTTTGGTCTCAACATTGTTGTATTATACACCATACTGATTTTATTGGTACAAGATACTTTATTGCCATGCAGTGGAACTTGATATAATAATCCCCTCTCTTTGATATCAAGTTAAGATAAAGACAAAAAAATTTAAAGTAATAGCAATTGCTAAGTTGTGTACGATATCTCCTTAGATGTGCTGCCACAGCTTGAACAACCAATTATTGTGACCCTAATGACAGGAAGTTCCCTAAAATTCTAATTCTGACCTCATGAGTGAATCCATTTATTTCTGAAGGACTAATTAATACAAAGCTCTTCTCTATGATCAAGTGTTCCAGATTTATAGTGGAATAATTCCACATGTATAAACTAATAGTATATGTAGTCTAATGGAAAGAGTGGTGGACTGAGCATCAGCCTGGAGATCCTATCCTAGCTCTCACTCATTAGTTGAATGACCCATATAAGTCACTATTGACTGGACTTCAGTCTTCACCTTTATAAAATTAGTTTAGGGTATCTTTTTTCCATCTTTCTAATCCTTTTTGTCTTTATCTGATCATGGTCAACCCATTTGATTTGGTCAATTGAGTCTGTTTCATTTATGTATAGTCTTACTAATGCCTGCTCACTTGCTTTCTGTTCTAGATGTCAAAATCCACAGGCAACTTTCTCACTTTGACCCAAGCTATTGACAAATTTTCAGCTGACGGTGAGTATACATTTTTGTTATTGTTGTATGGGGTTCGATTCTCCTCAGATTACACAAAACAATTTAAAACTGTCTTAATTGTATTGCTTTTCTCTCTTGCTTTTATCAGTACCTTAAAGTATTCATGTTTTCTTTGTATACAAGTGCTGTAAAGTTTAAAACATAAGAATTGCTGAGACACAACAGTGTTGAAATTAGGCCATTTTGTAACCCTCCTTGGCCTCTAAGTGTTACAGTGAAAGAAGAGTTGCATGTCTCTCACCTGAAATGAAAAGCTGGAAATGATTAAGCTTAGTGACGAAAGCATGTTGAAAGCCGAGATGGGCTGAGAGCTGTTCCTCTTTCCTCAGTTAGCCAAGTTGTGAATGCAAAGGAAAAGAGATCGAAGGAAATTAAAAGTCTTACTCCAGCGAACACAGGAATAATAAGAAAGCAAAACAGCCTTATTGTTGATAGGAAAGTTTTAGTGGTCTGGATACACTATCAAACCAGCCACAATATTCCCTTTGGCTTAAACCAAAGTCTGATCTAGAAGGAGTTCTGTGAAACCCTGAGGAAGCTGCAGAAGGAAGGTTTGAAGTGGAGAGGTTGGTTCATGAGGTTTAAGGAAGGACACTGTCTCCATTACTTAGTACATAGTTTCCTCACTCTTTTTAGCAGCCATATCAGCATTCCATTGCAAGGTATCCCAGACTTTATTTAATTAGGCTCTTATTGATGACTTTCCCCCCCCCAATATTTTAGAAAGGAAGATTTTAGTTGAAAAGTAAAATTTTGTTAGTAGAAAGTTTTGAAGAATCTACTCTAAGGACTAAGAATTAAATATACATTTGTACACATGAAGCACCAGTGTGTGTTCTTATGCATTAAAATATTATATTTTGCTGTCTCTAAATGAAGCTGAGATGTTGATAGGGATATCTATCCCCAGTTTATTATTTTTTTCCTTTGCCTCATTAAAGATCACTTTATCTCATTAACTCAACATGCCTGAGAAAAAACACACATTGATGCTAAGTGTATGTAAATTAATACAGATGGTTCACATATTTTAACAGCATTATTAGGGATTCTGCTTTTGGTGATTTTTATTTTTGCTGTTGATCCATGGCAGCCCTTTAAAGCATTGGCTATTTCTTAATTTATATGTGGGGTTCACAGTGTACCCAACTGAATGCATAGTTGATATTCAGGAAACACATTTTAAAATTGATTGTTTTTTTTTTCTTTTTTCTTTTTTCAGGAATGCGCTTGGCTCTGGCTGATGCTGGTGACACTGTTGAAGATGCTAACTTTGTGGAAGCCATGGCAGATGCAGGTATTCTCCGTCTGTACACCTGGGTGGAGTGGGTGAAAGAAATGGTTGCCAACTGGGACAGCCTAAGAAGTGGTCCTGCCAGCACCTTCAACGATAGAGTTTTTGCCAGGTAACCTATTGACTCCAACCACTTTGTACTTCACACTTGCTTAGTTCTGGAATGCATTTTTAAGTTTTCTTTTTCCACCCTAAAATAAATTAGATGATAACAATAGCTACTATTCAGTGAAAGCTTTCTTGTGCCAGGTACAATGCTAATTACTTTGAATCCATGATCTGATTTTAGCCTCACAGCAACCTTATATAATAGATATTTTTAGCTCTATTTTATAAAGAAATCAAGGCTTAGAAAAATTATTTTACTAAATGCCTTAAAGCTAGTAATTTCAAACTTGGAATATGAATTTGCTTTTTCCAAAGCCCATTCCCATAACCATTTTACCATGCTGTCTTGCATCAAAGTAGGGCAGAATGGTTCAAGGAAAAGTAGATTAAAGAAATGAAGGATTATCATTTTCTTTTTCCCTTCAAAAGACATTTATCAACCTCTGTGTCTCAGGAACCATCCTAAACACAGGGCTTACAAAGATGGGTAAGACTCTGTCCTTACCTTGTTGTCTAGCAGGAGAGAAAACACTTATCCCACCAGTTATAAGTATAATAAGAGGGGTTGAGGTAATTCAGATGCTGTGTGAGTTCTGGGTTTCTTGAAAAATAAACAGGATTTTGCAAGGAGAGGAGAAAGCCACGGAAGAGTATGCTATTTATTTGAAGTACGGTATATGGAGGGCAGAAGTAGGAGATGAACCAAGTTGTGGCCAGAGTAGGCCATATTATGAAAGGCCTGCCTTTCATATGTAACATGAGAACATTTTTCCTGAATATCTAGTGTCATTTGTTTAAAATGCAACAGTTAAACCTGACTACAACTTTAGGTAAACTATTTTCATACTGCATTTTGGGCTTCATAACTAAGTTTCCACCAAGAAATTTTTATTTATTTTATTTATTTATTATATTTAACTTTTTGCTAATCATCACCAAGGATATTTTTCCATTGATTTTTTTTTTTAGGTAGCGTGGAAGGGAGGTAGGGAAGGAGGGAGAGCGAGAGAGAGATGCATCAATCGTTTGCCTCCCAGCTGACCCCGACTAGGGCCAAGGATAGATCCTGCAACTCAGTTTATGCCCTTGACTAGGAATCGAACCCACAACCCTTTGGTCCACGGGCTGATGCTCAAATTGCTGAGCCACACTGGCCAGGGCCCATCAAGGAATTTTTACATAGGAACATGGTTGACAGTGTTATCATAAGCAGGAGTTCTCAGCAGTGTCAGATGACAGTATGTACTAAAGGTGGATACATAGATAATAGGAAGATGACAATAGGCAATTTTAAGGAACACAGAGATGGTCTTGTGGTGGAGTAATTTTAAATGTTTCGGGCATTGTTCTCATTTTACTGTTTATGAGTATATGCAGCAGGTTTTTATTCCTATCTATACTTGCCTTTACACTCAGCAACCTCTTTTTCCTATTCAATAGTGAAATGAATGCAGGAATTATAAAAACAGATCAGAACTATGAAAAGATGATGTTTAAAGAAGCTTTGAAAACAGGATTTTTTGAGTTGCAGGTAGGCTATTAATTTTTTTAGTAGATATAAAATGTCAGTGTGAATATGATGTATTTTTGACCCTTATCCCTCCGTAATAATGCATTTAAAGTGAAGGCTGGAAATTTTGTTAAGAAAATTATAAATTCTTCAATAAATTGTCATTGTAAATAATTTCCTTTGGTACTTTTTCTGTCGTGTTCATTTGACATAAGTAATTCTGTTTCTAGTTGAGCTGTGAGCATTAATAAAGAGATTAAATTTAAAAATCAGTAATACTTTCCAGAAAAACATTTCTAAGTTGATAAAAAATAAAGGCAAAAATAAAGGTTTAATTGTAACTGTTTTTAGTTTGAAAATAAACATTTTTCTGAGGTTTTCCACAAGGTGTCAGTATTTCCTCAAGTTTGGCAGTTCAAGTGCTTAAAGTAAAAATAGAGCTTTACTCAATCAGTTTTATAAAAGAGCGAATTGGGGTTTATGTAACTTGGTTTTCATAGATGTGGTTAAATATGGATAAGTGCTGAGCTTAGCAGTGTGTCCTTTGTATAGCCTTTTTTGATACTTTATATCTTTTCTATATGCCATACAGAGCATTCGCCCTTCGCATACAGTTTAAATTATTCAACTTTTATGTCTGTTACAAAATATCTTAAAATTTTTTATTTCTTGAGACTCAGAACTGCAGCATCCTTTGGACAAGGATTGATACATATTTACTTGTAAATTGTTGAAGTAATTAATACCTTTACAAAAATTTATTATGGAATTTTAAAAGACTAAAAACTTAAAAATGCATTAAAAGAGAGATACTGAATTTTTTTCTCTTCACTTTTATTTTAAAGAAGTTTGGGGAGAGAAATAATAAATAATTTCAAATTTAATAGGCCGCGAAAGATAAGTACCGTGAATTGGCCATTGAAGGGATGCACCGAGACCTCATATTCCGATTTATTGAAGTTCAGACACTTCTCTTGGCTCCATTCTGTCCACATTTGTGTGAGCACATCTGGACACTCCTGGGAAAGGTATCTTGATGCATTTAAGACGTTGTGGGTGGTTGTGATTTTTGTCTCAATAAATAAATGTTATGGTAATGTTACTTAAGAGAAAAAGACTGAAAATGGGTATTTTAAGAATAATGCTGGATTCATCATCATAATTGTAGCAGCAGGTTAAACTGAAGCTGCCTCCTGTTTAGACAGATACATCATGTGTGTGCCTTTATTTATATGCACGCAGTGTATACATTTTAAAAACATTGACTGTATGCATGTTGTTTATCACCTAATTCCTGTTATGAAATGTTATAATACATTTAAATATATTCAGATATACATTTAAATACATGTATAACTAATATTGTCTTTCCAACTGTTTGTTAAAGAGGTGAAAATATTGAGAAAGATATAAATGTTATGAACTGCTTATAAACAAAGATAAAAGTATATATTTGCATAAATATTCTTGTTTTATATGAAATTCCTGGCACATATAGGGTTGCATATTCAGGGATATTATATTAGCATTTTTACTGTGAAAATAAATTCAATTATTTCTCCCTGGCTTGCAGATAAACAGATTGGCTGGTTTAATAACTCCTTTCCAACCTTATTAGCCAGGCTCTTTTGCATTTTCACTGCATGAACAATACAAAAATGTGCTCATGGTGTATATACCAAGTAGCCATACTTTCAATACTGGGTGTATTAATAGGATAAAAACTGAGAATGTGCATAATTTAGATAATGATTAAATTTAGGCGAATTAGCATTACATAATTTTCTTTGAAAGTGAGCATATGTGTGTGGGTATTAATATGCTTGTACAAATGGATGTTAATTAGGAATATAGAGTCAGACTTCACAGCTTGAACTGTAGGGAACATGAGATCAGGGGCTGTGGAAGTGTGCTGTGTGGACTCGGGGTTGGAACTTTGAGCACACCACTGCAGATGGTAGCCTTGGTGTGAAATTGTAATCAAGAACCATGAAATAGTTGTATTGGCTAATCTCCCTGAACCTCTCTTTGTTTTTATTTAAAAAGCCCGACACAATTATGAATGCTTCCTGGCCTGTCGTGGGTCCTGTGGACGAAGCCTTGATACGTTCCTCACAGTATCTTATGGAGGTCGCTCATGACCTTAGACTGCGACTGAAGAATTACATGATGCCAGCTAAAGGGAAGGTGAAGTCTTTTTTTTTTTTTTAAAGGTCATTCCTGAAAAGTTATTGGTTAAATAATATTTAACAGTAATGAAAACTAAGACAAATTTTCATTAAAATGTGTAGGGCTTGTCTTCATTGCTAATGCAGGTCTGCACTATGTATGTTTTTTAATGTTAAAAGCATTAGTGGTATATCTCAGGGGAGGGTTCTTTCCATTCTTGGTTTATATGAAAGTGATCAAATGTTTTTTTCCTCTTTTCTACCCTGTAGAAGACTGACAGACAACCACCTCTGAAGCCTTCACACTGCACCATCTATGTGGCAAAGAACTATCCGTCTTGGCAACATACCACCCTGTCAGTTCTCCGTAATCACTTTCAGGTGATGCTCAGCACATTTCCCCAGCCTTGTGGTGTCCTGCCTATGCCGAGTTTGGTTTTAGGATGTTGGCAATGTCTGGAAGAAGGAAGACTGGCAGCGGCTTTATTGAATTACCTCTAGGCATGGAGTGTCCTCCTGTGTTATCCTTGGGGGCTCTTAAATGGACGCCAAGGAGAACTTCCTGTTTTTCATCATTTTTGAAACTTTTATACAGAAATACATTGAATCTGGTTGTATGTAATGAAAGGCTGTGGGACTTTTTCATATGTGTGGTTAAAATCATGAAACAAAAACACTGGAGATTCATGAAGCCTTAACCTTACCATGTTTGACAAACTTGAAGCTTAGCTCTTATAATTTAAAAGAAATGTTCAGTTTAATAATGACCTATAGACATGGAGAGCCTGATGTTGTTTTTGGCTCTGTTAGGTAAAAAGCTATTAAATATGATAGTTCTATTGAAAGGAAACTCAATATTTAGACTTAGTTCTTAAACTTAGATGCAAACCGTGAAGGTGCACTTAAAAAGAGAGAGAGAAAACAGTTATGGCCAAAGCATAAAGTGATAACAGGAAAACCACTTCACTTTGATTTTATAGACCCTTATTAGAATTTTGCCTCAATAATTTTTATAGTTAATTAGGAAACATCAGAAAAACACTTTTGCAAAACTTGATGTAAAGGGAAGAGCAAGTGTTTTTTATTCCCTGTGAACCTATTTTTATGGAGAACCACTTTTCTGTTTAATTGTGTGTAATGGAAATAGAAGGTAGCCTTTAAAATCCGCTTGCAGATTTTGACTTTAAGTAAAACAGTAAAAGCTCCTTTTTGAAAGTAGAAAAGTGAAACTGTGCCTCAGTGGATTGCCTATTCATACCAGCATTTTCAAGGAAGCAGTAGAAGAACTAAATATAGTATGTAATGTCCCAAGTATTAAAAGTAAATGCATCATCATTATTCTTTTAGAGGCTATATTTTTACTTACTGTTCATTGACTAGTTATTATATAGTTTCAAAATGACATCATCTTTTGGTATTTGGAATGATTGGCTTCATTTAAAACTTTTGTTTTCATCCAAAAGAACCAAAAGAATGTTAATTTGTAGTCAAGAAGAATGTACTTGTGTTGAATGTGGCACCTGTTTTGTGACATAAGGAGTGTTTCCTACCCTCTCCTTTTCTCTTTCATCTGTATTTCAAAGCAACATGCTGACAAGTAGAGAAAAAGTATTTTCACATGTACCTTACTGAGTAAAGGTTAGAATGGAAAGTAAAAAGATTATTGGAAATCTTACTGTACGTTATTTTCATTTAGATTCGTTCCCACCCTTGGCTTTGAGTCTATGCTTCTACGCTAAGGAGAAAATGAGTCACCCACAGCTCTGAAAAGGCTGTTTGCTTTCTCACTCTATTAAAGGGGAGAGTTGATGTTTGCAGAAGTGAATTTAAATTCAGGCAGCACATTTGGGACTCCTGCATACTAGTGATATATGATAGTTATGTGTAGTTTTTCATTTTGGTATAACTAATGAAATACTTTCAGAAGTTTATAAGACCATTTCGTTTTCTCACCAGATAAGATCTAATGTTACCATCCTGGAGGTGCCACTATTGTAAGAAAAATGTTAAGATTCAGCACAGCGCACCTGCTTTTTCTTCTTTATCCTCAAAATCATATATTGTCTGAATTTAGAGGGAGTGGGAAACTCCCTTCTGTTCATTCACCTCTCGCTTCCCCATGATGCTAGGGCCGCACCCTCTTCTACTGTTCTTAGACAGGTGGAGGTCATTCTATGTCTGGCTGACTTCCTACAGGCACATCAATCCTATGTTATCTTTAAAATATTTTTCTCTTCTTTCTCTCCTCCCCAACTCTTCTTATTTTGTAGAACAATAATGGAAAATTGCCTGATAACAAAATCATTGCTAGTGAACTAGGCGCTTTGCCAGAATTGAAGAAATATATGAAGAAAGTGATGCCATTTGTTGCCATGATTAAGGTAAGCTGTGGACCCCATGAATAATGGTTAGATAGGCCAGTAGAAGGAAGGGAGAAGTCTCCCCCGAGATATCTACCAAAACAGCACTTTTAATTCGGTGGTTGTGGGACATGAACAACCAGATTTGGGGTTTACCTGTGGAATTGCTGAGTATGTGAAAGTACGTCTTGTGGAAGGAAAACTGGTTTAGAAATGCTGCACCAAGTGATTCTCTTCATGTTCTACCTTTCCTGCATTTCAGTTTGGGGAGGAAGATATTTTTTTGACTTACATTAGAGTGTTTTTATTAGATCTCGTTACTGGAACCAAGATCCTACATTTCTGTAGGTTAGCGTAACAGGATAAATGTTGCTAGTGTTGAGACCACGGTTTCTCAACAATGGCTCTATTGCTATTTTGGGCCAGATAGTTCTTAGTTGTTGGGAGGCTGTCCTGTACACTTTAGGACTTAGCAGTGTCCTTGGCTTCTACCCGCTAGATGACAGTAGAACCTTTTACCCCTCAACTTCTACAACCAAAAATGTCTTTAAACATTGCTAAAAGTCTCCTGTGGGTAAAATCAGCATCCCCCTCCCCCAAACCCCTGCAGCTTCTCCATTAAGAATCAATGGGTTACACTTTTATTTTTCTCCGTATACACAGTTGATCTATTGGATTTCTTAAAGAGAAATAGAAAGAAGGCTGTGTATTGCTTAAGGTCTCAGGCTCCAGGTCTCAGTCAAATCTTTGTCTAAATCTTGTTTGCCTTTTATTTCCTAGTTTTGAGGCCTTAGACATATCACTTACATTCTTTGGGCCACAAGGTTTTTCATCTGTAACATGAGGAAATTAATAGAACCTACTTAAGAGTGCTGTGAGGAGTCAATGAAATGATAGTTTTAACACACCTGAATACTACCTGTCAGGAAGTAGGCTCAGTAAATTAAAAAAAAAAAAAAAGTGTGTGTGTGTGTGTGTGTGTGTGTGTATGTATATATATATCAGTGTCTTCCAGACTTCTGGGAACATAGTGGTAATTCTTGTATTTGAGAGTAATTCTTGAATCTTCTAGGCTACAGGTGCCTGCCTGATGAAACCCAAACTCTTACTTAATTTGTCCTGTATTAGAGTAGATTTTATTCTTAGGAGAGCCTTTTAAAAATTTTTTTTGTTTTTATTAATTTTTTAGAGAGAGAAGAAGGGAGAGGGAGAGAAAGATAGAAACATTCATGAGAAAGAACGTCAATTGGCCGCCTCCTGCATGACTTTTATTGGGGATTTGGCCCACAACCTAGGCATGTGCCCTGACTAGGAATTGAACCGGTGACCTCTTGGTTGCATGTGTTGATACTCAACCACTGAGCCACACTGTCCAGGCTGGGAGAGCCTTTTTATTCTCTTAGTCCAGAGTTAACTGTCTTAGCCTTATGGTGTTTCAAGTTTGAGAAATAACTTAGAATTCTGGGTTGACCTGTACCAATCAAGTTATAATATGTCTGCTGGTGTGCTTCTTAATCATTGATCCCATTGGTCAGATTGCCAGATCCACTGTCAGTATATGGATTCAACAAACTATCTCATTGTTGGTTGCAAAGACAACTCAATTTGATGATGTGTAGTAACAGAATTCAGAGAAACTGATTTGAAAGCTAGTTATATGATTTTATTTATTTATTTATTTTATTTTTTTTATCCTCACCCGAGGACATTTTTCCATTTTTTGTTCAGATAGAGTGGGAGGGGGAGAGAGAGAGAGAAACATCGACGTGAAAGGGACACATCGAGTGGCTGCCACCCGCATGACCCAACTGAGGTACGTGCCCTTAGCGGGAACTGAACCCGGGTCTCTCTGGACCGCAGGCCGATGCTCTAACCACTGAGCCAAACCAGCCAGGGCACTAGTTATATGATTTTAGATTCAAGAGTTGGCTTTTGAAAAACCAGTGTTAGACTATTTGAGTAGCAATATTTTCAGTAATATTGGTTTGCCCAGCATATTAATGGTGTTAAAAAGTGTTTATGTAACTCTGATAATAAGAAAATGGCTTTTTAGCACTTTTTTTATGGGAAAAGAAACAGACTTGGATGGTAAATGAAAACGGTACATACTAGGAATCATGTCAGGTTCCTTTCACATAAGTGCAACCTGTTCTAGGCAGTCGGCTATGTTTGTGCATATGAACTTGGTTCTCGGAGGTTGCCTTTTGAGTTGGCAAATATTTTATTTTATGTTCCAGAAAATTAAGAAAATAAATTGTTTTTAAATGCTGTGAATCCACATAGTATGAGTTTTTAAATGTCATTTTAAAATCTGCAGGAATAGCTTAGGGAATTTATTATTAATTCATACTCTCTGAAATAGCTTTAAAGATTTGGTATCTTAGAAACTTTTTATTATTATTATTATTATTATTATTATCATTATTATTATTAGTTACCTGAAAATATATTTTTGTTTGATTCCTTGTCAAAGCAAATTCTTACAGTTTGCATATTAAATCAGTCTAAATAAACAATGATAAAATCATATTTATTTTATGAATCTGAAAACCTTATCTTTCGAGTCTTTTCATTGCTGCCTTAATCTTATCATATTTTAAATGATAATTACTCTGAGCTAGTAATTTCATTAACAAGCAGACATAGATAAGGGAAACTATGAGTCTAAGGCCTTTCTTTTAACTGTTCAAATTTGGAGATTTTATCAGTTGAGAGAAGAATGATTGCTTTGGAGGAAATATATTCTTTTCATCATATTCTTAATGTGATTTTGTTTTTCAAAACAATTTTGGCTGCTAGGAAAATCTGGAGAAGGTGGGACCTCGTGTTCTGGATTTGCAGTTAGAATTTGATGAACAGGCGGTGCTTATGGAAAATATAGTCTACCTGACCAATTCCCTTGAGGTAAGAGGGGCTAGGGATTCTAATAACTAGTTAACCATAGTAAACACAATCCAGTTCTTTTGCTTTATAGTAAACCTTTTATAAACATCACCTTCTATGTTTAGTAACTTTTCAGATATATCATTCAGAAATTTTTTTTTGGCGGGGAAGAGAATGGATGGGTACAGAAGCTGTAGGAAGAAGAAAAAGATCTTTTGTCTTATTTCACTTATCAGTTATTCTATACATAAAATACTAGCTGTATATACCTGCATTCCCCCACCCCCAACCACACACACACGTGCAAATTATCTAAAATAATGAGGATAGACCTTGTATTCAAATACTTTCAAAACTTCTCATATTATGGGGTGCTCTGAAATGCTGCTGCTTCTCTCCTCCTCATCCCTCACCTCTTACTTTTAGACCTTAGATTCACAGAATTGGGTTAATTAGAATTCTTGATTCATGGTATATTATTATTGGTCATGTTTTTAAATTTGAAAAATTTTTAAAAATTTTATTCTGGAATATAAAGCTCTTTGTTTTATGTTTACATGTTTTTATTGATTTGAGAGAGAGAGGAGGGGAGAGAGAGAGAAACACTGATTGGCTGCCTCCTGCACAACCCCCACTAGGGATCCAGCCCACAACCTGGGCATATGCCCTGACTAGGAATCAAACTGGGGATCTTTTGGTGCACAGGACAAAGCTCAACCAACTGAGAAACACCAGCCAGGACTATAAAGCTCTTTTTAACTAAAGTGTAGTTGATATACAATATTATATTAGTTTCAGGTGTACAGCATAGTTATTTAACACTTGTACACGTTATGAAGTGATCACTATGAGAAGTCTAGTAACCATCTATCACCATACAAAGTTATTGTAATACTATTGACTATATTCCCTATGTGTACATTATATCCCGTTTTTTTAAATTGACAACATAATGAACATTCATGAATTTACTACCAACTCAAGAACTAGAACATTACCAATAGCTTTCACATATTCTCCCTGTCCCACCATCCTGCTCCAGTCACAACTTCATATATTGATTCTAAAAATGCTGTCTCTCAGAAAACAGGCAGAAGGAAAGATAATTTGCTTTAGAAAAATTGTTAATGCCTGGTGTGTATGGCTCAGTGGATTGAGCATTGGCCCGTGGACTGAGAGGTCCTGGTTCGATTCCCAGTCAGGGCACATGCCTGGGTTGCAGGCTTGATCCCCAGTAGGGGGAGTGCAGGAGGCAGCTGATCGATGTTTCTCACATCGATATTTCTATCTCTCTCTCTAAAAGAATCAATGAAAACATTAAAAAAATAAAATTGTTAGAGGACTCTAGTGATAATGGAGACAGTGACGTAAAAAAAATACAGATTTAGAGTTTGAATAAAATTGTTTCATGCAATATTAGAATGAAGATAGTTACTTCTAAATAAGCATTTTATGTCATTATAAGCTAATAAATAAATATTAGTAAACAGCTATTTTAAGGGTAAAATAGATAAGATATATATATGTATACATATGAATATATATATGTGTGTGTGTGTGTATATATTTTATATTTATAAGTAAATATTAGTAAACATCTATTTTCCCCTGGCCAGTTTGGCTCAGCAGTTAGAGCGTCAGCCTGACCAGAGAGTCTCGGGTTTGGTTCCTGCTAAGGGCACGTACCTTGGTTGCAGTTTGTCCCCGGCTCCGGTTGGGGTGTGTGGGTGGCAGCCACTCAATGTGTCTCTCTCACATCAATGTTTGTCTCTCTCTATCCCCCTCCCTCTCTCCCTCCTGCTCTAGCTTAAGATAAATGCAAAAATGTCCTTGGTGAGGATAAAAAATAAATCTTTAAGGATATTTCTAAATATTTATATATATATACAATTATGAAGGTCCAAAACTTCTTGGATCTGGGAAATGGGGACACATTTAGGGTCATCTTATATTCAGACATATACAGTATGTTACATTTCTAAGTTTATTTAAGTGGAAGCCTTTTATTCTCAAATGCTTAATTTCTGAACTTTATATTTAGCCTTTTATGCTGATTTTTCATTGTCTCTTATACAGCAGGTAGATCCCAGATTTCATTATAGAAAATATTAAACATGACTATATAAATAACAGTACTATGAGACAGCTAAGATCAGAGTTAAATAATTGATTACAGATTTCATTTAATGTTTATATGGAAAATAATAAAATTGCACAGATCATTTCATGTTAAGTGGAGAACCTTGTTTTGCTTTTTGGTGAAGTGAGGTGATGATTAATTTCAATCATGTTAAGTGATACTAATGACTTCCATTTTTTCCCCTCTATTTAGCTAGAACATATAGAAGTCAAGTTTGCCTCTGAAGCAGAAGATAAAGTCAGGGAAGAATGCTGTCCTGGGAAACCACTTAATGTTTTCAGAACAGAGGTAAGTTGAAAGAATCTCATTTGAATCATTGCATTTAGAGTTGGAAGAGAACTTAAAGATCATTACTTCTAAACCCATCATTTAAAAGATGAAAGAAGTGGGGTTCAGAGAAGTTAAGTGATTGGTTTGGTCCAGGCCACTTAGCTTGTTAGCAACAGGGGTGGATTTGAGGTCTAATTCCCTGGTTGGTGCAGTACTCACGTTTCCTTACTCAGCTGTAATGGATGGCATCAGATGTTGTTTGTGGGTGTAAAAAATAAAAATATGATTTCCAAAACCTGGTTTTTATTTTTAAAAATACAGTGGCAATTGAAATGTGAGACTTTTTAAACGTGAAAAGGCACTTTCATTTTTCAGATGAGTCTTTGTTTGATAATTTTATTCAAGATTTTTTTGGTTTCTGGCATGAACGAGATTGATGCATTATCTTAAGTTGTGCTGGAATTGATTTTTTTTCCCCTTATTTTTTGGCCATTTTTGGGAAGGTAAATATCTTTTGGAACTTTGCAGTATTCTGTTTATTCTCCAAGAATTCATTCAGAATGGCAGCGTTTGGCAAAGTACTGTGGACAACAATTGTGAGAATCCATAAAATGCCCTATTTTTCTTGATAAGCAGCAGACTGAGATAGATCCTATTACTTTTACCACATTTAACTGAAAACCCAGCAAACCGAAAAATCATATTTTTAAAGAATGAAGTAATCCTGGTCATGAGACTTCCTGAATTTATCATCACATAATGAATACTCTCATTACATTAAGATAGGTGGCTTTTAAAAGAACAGTCATTTGGGTCATGGAGATGGTTACTTGAAATAGTGTTCTGTATACAAATACGTTTATTTTAAGCATTACATTAAGCCACATGTATTTAAGTCTTTAACAAGACTCAGTTGACTTTTTTCCATTTAAAATAATGAGCAGAGTCTTTGACTATAAAGTGTATATAATGTGAGAGATACTATGACATGAACTGATTTAATCCTGGTTCTGCCTCTTTAGTTTTATGACCTTGGTCTACTTTGTTAATATTTCTAGTTCTTAGTTTCTCATCTGTGATAGAGGAATGCTGTCACTAAACTGCTTAGTACAGTGTCTGCCCCATAGGAGAAATTTAACAAATGATGGTAGTTGTAGGAGAGAAAATATGTTATTATCCATCATTGGTATGGATATATGTAGTTGTCATTTTTTTATCTAGGCATTTGGATGTCAGCATGAGCTTTGTACATTTTTTTCTTTCATATTTGACTATCCCTTTGTCATGATTTTAGAATATCAGAATTAATCTGTCTTTCATTGGGCATTAAAAATGTAGTGGAGATTCCTCTTCACCTAAAAGTATTCAAATTTGAGTTCCTATAACAATTATTTTCTCTTTATTTTTCTAAGCCTGGTGTGTCAGTTTTCATAGTGAATCCCCAGCCATCTAATGGCCACTTCTCAACCAAAATTGAAATCAGGCAAGGAGATAGCCGCGATTCTATAATCAGGCGTTTAATGAAAATGGACCGAGGAATCAAAGGTAAATGGTTTCCTTGCACAGTTGGCAGTAGTTTGTGGATTTGATGAATTTTAGAGGGGAGAAAGACAAGTGACTGGCCTGCTTAGGGACAGCTGTGCAATGTTGTGGGAATAGCATTGGACTCAGGATCAGGGGACCTATATTCTCTTTGGATATTGTGACTAGGTAGCTTGGTGACTTGACCGTGTCACTTAAGCTCTAAACTGATCTCCCTTTTGGTAAACTGAGGACATTGGATTATATATTTTTCTGACTCCATGTAGCTTTAAAATTGTAACAAGCAGTTTCTCTCTCTTGGTGTTTTCAGAATTGAGAAAGATATCCCCTTAATAGTCTAAACTAACTTGCCCAATTAGGTATGTTCCTGGGGAATATGTGCCGTGGATTAGCTATTTAATCATTGTGTGCCACTATAACATAGAGGGTTGATAGTCCCCTTTCACAGATGATGAAGTGGACATCAGAAAGGCTAAAGAACTTGCCAAGTTCATTCAGCTAGTGAATCCTTGAGCTGAAATTCAAACTCAGGTCTATCTGACTCCAGAGTTAATTCTTTCTTCTAAAAATTCTGCTTTCAAGTAAAATATGTAAATAATCTTACTTTCTTATCAAGATTAAGTTGAGATCTTCTATGATCAGATTTAATATAATGCTTTATAGCATTATTTCTCATCCACTCAGCCAGGTCTTATGCTGACCATTATGTGCGAAATGAGTCAGTATGTCTCTGTATTATTTTTCTTCCCAATTATAAGACAAATTAATGTTGAAATTCCTTATTTTTGCATTATCTCTTTCTTTTTTTCTTGATGGCAATCAAGAGTTGATTGGGTCACACATTTAATTAGTATAAACTTCTTCTGAAAAGATTTACAAATCCCAGGCAGTGACCTAATTTATGGAACTATATTCAGGGTAACAGTATGCCATTAACATAGAAGACTTAATAGCCCTGTGGAATTCATCCTACTATGTTATTTTTTTGTTCTCTCTTTCTCTTTCTTTTTAATTTAATTTAATTTTATTATTATTACAAAATGTTTCTCCTTTTTCCCCCATTGACACCCTCCTCCCGATCCCACCCCACCCCCAGCATTGTTGTGTATGTCCATTGGTTTTTTTTTTGTTCTCTTGAAGTCATTCATTCACCTACTATGAACATTTATTTCTTTCTTTTAAAATATTTGTGTTGATTTTGAGAGAGAGAGGAAGGGAGGGGGAGAGAAAGAGAAACATCAATGTGAGAGCAAAACATCGATCTGCTGCCTCCCACATGCCCCCTGCCTAGAACCAAGCCCTAAACCCAGGCATGTGCCCTAACTGGGAATTGAACCAGCACCCCTTTGATACTTGGGACAACGCCCAATCAACTGAGCCACACTGGCTCGGGCTCTGTGGACATTTCTTGATGGACTACCGTGTATAGTGTATGTGGCGATGAGTGTTATGTAGAGACTGCTATGTATGCACGAGGGGTTTGGGGCATCCACAAAGTACTGTTGATTAGAACGCAGTGTCTAGTGAAGGGGTAGGGGACTACGCTACTGACACACATGGTCCTGATCTGAGGAGAAACTGCCAAGTGCAGTAAGAGAGGCATAGATGAAATGTGTGGCATGGAAAAAGGTGAGATTATTTCTGTCTGTGGTGATCAGGGATGAATTTATGGAGAAAATATTGTTTGGATGGGACATGACAGTTGTGCCTGTGAGGGTGAGGGGATAGAGTTCTAGCAGGAAGGAAGCACTAATACTCATTCACTGTATATCAACAGTATATTAGGGCTGAAGATTTAAAAATAAATTTTTTTTTTCTTTATTGATTTTAGAAAGAGAAGAAGGGAGAGAGAGAGAAACATCAATGAGCCCTGGCCGGTTTGGCTCAGCGGTTGGAGGGTCAGCCTATGGACCAGAGAGTCCTGGGTTCAGTTCCCGCTAGGGGCACTTACCAAAAAAGAAGAACAATCAATGAGAGAGAACATCAGTTGGCCATCTCCTGCATGCCCCTCACTGGGGATCGGGCCCACAACCTGGGCATGTGCCCTCACCAGGAATTGAGCTGACGACCTCTTGGTGCATGGGTCAACACTCAACCACTGAGCCACACTGGCCGGGTAGGGCTAGAGATTTTATTGTTCTTAGACATTACTTTAAATTGTGATAAAATATACATAATAAAATTGACCATTTTAGTCATTTTTAAGTGTACAGGTCAGTGCCATTAAATACAGTCACATTGTGCAACCATCACACTGTTCATCTCTAGAACTTTCCCATCATCCTAAGCTGAGGCCCATACCCAATAAGTACTAACTCTCGTAATTCTACCTCCCCCTAGCCCCTGGTAACCACTGTTCTACTTTCTGCCTTTATGTATTTGACTTTTGGTACCTTTTATAAGTGGAATTATACAGTATTTGTCCTTTGTGTCTGGCTTATTTCACTTAGCATAATGTCTTGAAGGTTCATCCATGTGGTTATAGGCACTTATCCTGTCCCCTCAGTTAACCAGGTCCTGTAGAATGATAGCACCATTCTTAGAACCTATAGGCCACACAAAGGAAATTTTGAAATATGAATATATAGGAAGCCATTCTGTGGCTTGGTTTTGCTGTTTTATATTGCATATATGCGGGTATGAGATCATTTTGTGATAGGAAGAACTCGTAGTCATGAAGAACCATATGGTGGCTTTTAAAGAAAAAAAGAGATGGCCCTGGCCGGTTTGGCTCAGCAGTTAGAGTGTTGGCCTGCAGTCCAGAGAGACCTGGGTTCAGTTCCCACTAAGGGCACATACCTTGGTTGCAGTTTGTCCCCAGCCCTGGCTGGGTCATGCGGGTGGCAACCACTTGATGTGTCCCTTTCTTGTCGATGTTTCTCTCTCCCTCTCTCCCTCTCTCCATCTCCCTCTCCCTCCCTCCCTCCCTCCCACTCTATCTGAACAAAAAAAATGGAAAATGTCCTTGGGTGAGGATGAAAAAAAAAAAGAGATGTTTGTGTAGATCCACTGGATAGGTAGCACATGAGAGATGTGTGCCTGTATTGAAAATTGTATTATATAATGTTAAACCTGTCTGTCTATTAGATAGACTCAGATACAGCACTGACTAGGTTCTTCAGAATTGTACTGAAATGTGTTTTCTACATCTTGTCCTTTCTCACTGAGCCTCTGGCATAATTCTTACATCCTTTGTCATACTAGCTGTGAATAATATTGTCATAAAGTCCTTTAAGTTTGGTGTTAGTAGCTGCTGTGAACTTTAGAAAATAGACATGTTAGGGTGTTGGAAATGAATATTCTTCCAAGTATCTACAGAAGAGCTCTAACCATGAGACTTTTCCAGGAGCCACAGGCTGCTTTGATATATAAGGGGGCTGAGCATATGAGATGGGAGAGGAGTGAAATTCAGTAACATTTCTCATCTGTCTGCTGCAATAAGCAGCAAGTCATCCAATTAGTGCCAATTGTATTGAGGGTGATTATGATCTAGGTCCAGGAGGAACTGGGCTAAAATCATCATTTTACGCCACAAAGACCACTTAGCAACTATTTGATGATAATGACTTTAAATCACTCACAACCCCTGCCACTTATGAACTAATAACTTGGAGGTGAAAGGCTCCATTTCACATTATCAATCCCGAGGGACTTTCAGTTACTCTCATCTCTTCTCTAAGTGCCTTAAATCTTGTGCAGTTGCAGACTCAGATTTCAACATTTCCAGCGAAGCCTCAGATAAGAAAAGATAGTAAAACCACTAAGAAAGCTCCAAGATTTAATGGCAGTAATGAACTACGTGGTGAAACATCAAAGCAAATGTGTTTTGTCACTTAGAAGCCTGATTGAGTATTAAGGCTTCTTTGAGTAGTTTGATTTTACAGTTGCTTGGAATGATGAGGGGGGTCTGTTCTAGAGGGAGAAAGACACACACACACAGAGGGGCCAGATCTGCAGTAAAGGGCATATCTGCTGGCAGAACTTGTCACTGCTTCCATAGCAAAGTAATTTGGTATCACTGATGCGCATATTGAATTGCAATAGCTGTTAAAATGAATTGTGTCCCCCCTCCTCCCCCAAATAAGGCCATGGCTGTCATGCAAACTGTGTCTGCTCCTTAACTTCAGGGCTTGTGCTGTAGCTGGGAATAGATTATATGGCCTCTGCAGAGACTCTCCAGAGACTCTCAGGCAGGGTTTGCCTTCATGGTAGTCACAGGTAATTGCTCTATAAGCCCCAAGATCCCTCCTCTAAACTCGCAGTCCTTCGGTCTTTGTTTCCCAGGGAGAGGGAATGCCTGGATAACTTGCACTCCTGGAACAGCCGCCAGCTGCTTTAGTGTCTCCTTTCATCTCTTATCCCCCTCTTGCTAAGCTTCATCCTCTCAAAGCAACACAACTGGGAGTGTAGCTCACGGACCACCCAGCCGTCTGCTTTAGAAAGGGGTGAGGAGTACTTCGGAAAATATCTTCTGTTCCCGTGGATCAGGTTAAACACAACTAGCCGTGCTGCACTTTGACTGTGATGTAAACCTAGAGTCACCATTTGTAGTTATTTATTGTGTTTTTCCACCATATAAAATAAAACTATTTGGTGTTGGGAGGTCTCAGAATTGCTGAAATAAGTAACTTTTTTTCAGGCTCAGTGGTTGGCAGGATTGTTAGATCATAAATTTGACCAAGGGACAAGTGCTTTCTTTGCCAGGAGCCATCTTATCAGTTTGCACAAGAGCAGATCAGGGGAATCCCATGCAGGGGCGGATTGGAGCTTATCCAGAATCTTTTAAAATCTGTACCCTTTCCCCCTGCCCGTTCCCTTCTCTCCTTGTCCCTCATCAACTTGTTAATGCAAACGCTTCATCCTTTGTGAAAAGTGAGAAACTAGTAATGCTATGTGTTAGAATAGTAATTCTTTTTTCCAAAAGTACTTTCCAAAAAACCCCAACAACTCTTACAGTTTTGTTTTGTTTTGTTTTTGGTATGTGCCCCTAGCGGAACCGAACCCGGGACTTTCTGGACCGCAGGCCGATGCTCCAGCCGCTGAACCAAACCGGCTAGGGCCAACTCTTACAGTTTTAATCTATTCCAGAAAGCAAGACAAAAAGGAGAAATGTTTTGTGCTTTTTTATATTCTGAAAAATGGTTAATTGAAGCATCTAAAAAGTGATTTGAGAGACTCTGTAGGATAATGCTCAAAATTAAACTCAACCCTTCCCACTGGTTTATAATCCCAGGGCGTATGTTATAAGAATCTCTGACAATCTTTGATTTGGTAAAAGCTGACAGGGTTTGAAGATTTGTTAGATTTAGCTCTGCTTTCTGAGATTGGGTTCTATTTAATAATCTGATGAAAATATGTTTTAGATATAAATTCATGTGTTCAAAAAGTGAATTATCAGATTCAGGGATGGGTTTGAGTCAATGACTGTAATTAAATGCTCATATTGATCTTTTTTTTGCTATAGATCTTTCCAAAGTGAAACTGATGAGATTTGATGATCCACTGTTGGGGCCTCGGCGAGTTCCTGTCCTGGGTAAAGAGCAGATTGGGAAGACCTCCATTTCTGAGCATGCTGTTTTCCACGTAGACCTCATGGGCAAGAAAGTTCATCTTGCTGAAAACGGACTACGGGCAGATATTGGTGACACACTCGTCTATCTGGTTCATTAAACTCAGGCAGATTGGAGATTTACCATGGTTTTTGGGGAAATGACTACTTTGTGCCTACAGAGTGACTATGAGAACCTTAGGCTGGACCTAAACAGATTTCATTTCTAACCATCAAATTCTGCATGTAATCATAATTACACAAAGTCATCTTGGATTCCTGGACCTAATAAATTTTTTTTTCTTCTTGGGGCCTCTAAGTGAAATAGTTTATATCATACTTAAAAAAACAACAACAAATTATTGTTAATTCCCAGAAGCTTCTAGGACATTAACACAAAAGCGTCCACATGTTTCTTTATGAGGGTTAAGGAGTGTCTAATAACTCTTTATATTACATCCATTAGGGACTAGCTGTATTTCTTCTTTAAAGAGAAAATAGATTATCTAGTTTTGCTTTTTTTTTTTTTGGTCCTCACCCGAGGACATTTTTTTCCATTTTTTTGTTCAGATAGAGTGGGAGAAAGAGAGAGGAAGAGAGAGAGAAACATCGATGTGAAAGGGACACATCGAGTGCTGGGGGACAAACTGCAACCAAGGTACGTGCCCTTAGTGGGAACCGAACCCGGGTCTCTTTGAACTGCAGGCTGATGCTCTAACTGCTGAGCCAAACCAGCCAGGGCTAGTTTTGCTTTTTAAAGAAAGGAATTCTCATGATGATTTAAAAGAACAAGTGAGAATATTTTGACTTGACTGATCACTAAGTATTTTGTGTAAAGAACAAGTCATATTTTTAAGAATTTTTTAACTTTAATATATTCAATTAACCACCAATATTGTTTTTCAAGGCTAATATCAATAATTTATAAGCAGTTTATTTCGGTTTTACTAAAATTAGGCATTTTAAAAGAGCCCCCCGCCTCTGAAAATTACATTTATCGAATTTATCTTGAGTCCAGTTGTGTTTAAAGACCATACCAACTGTATTGCAATTAAAAAAAAATATTGCTGGAATGTCTTTTGATATTGTCTGTGCCATCTGTCTTCATAATGAGGAAAAAATATTAGGTATTGACTGGCAGAGGAGAAAAACATTTCCATTTGTTGAAGGGTTCAATGTGGGAAAAGACCAATTCTGATAACCCTGAGGAACCTGAATTCTAACTTTCAGGTCATGTAGAGATTTTATCGAGCTTCTTTATTTTGTTTTGTACAATTTGAGATTTCTGGGCCTAGTCGAATGCCTTGTCATAGATTCATTAAAGCAGTGATAGAATGTTAGAGCTGGAAGAGCCCTCAGAGGCCAAGTGCAAACCATCCTTTATCTGCTAGGGCAGGCACTGGAGCAAAGCAGGTGAGAGTATAGGCACTGAAGTCAGGCTAGCTAGGTTACATTTCCATTTCTTCCATTTGCTACTTGGGTGATCTTAGCCAATTACTCAGCTTGTTTCTCCACCTATAACATAGAACTAATAATGTACCTCCTTTTCTAGGCTTGTGGAGAGATGTTGAGATAGCACCATCTCGGGAAACCATATATATAGTATAGTGCCAGGCAAGTGGTAAGCCTTCTGTAATGTTACTGGTGATGATGATGGGCCTTCAGTAAATGTTAGTGATGAATAATAATAATAATAACCAACCAGGGTGTATTGGCTTCAGATGACTATAGGCTATAATCATGTCATTGGTATTGATTCCTTTGGGGCATCTGTCTTGTTGTTTGCCCTCCTTTAAATATGTTTTTATTGATTTTTTTTTTTAGAGAGAGAGGAAGGGAGAGAAAGAGAGAAACATTGATGTGAGAGAGATACATCAATCAGCTGCCTCCTGCACATTCCCTACTGGGGATCGAGCCCAAAACCCAGGCATGTGCCCTGACTGGGAATTGAACCAGGACCTCTCAGTCCATGGGACGACACTCAGTCCACTGAGTCACATCGGCTGGGCTGTTTGCCCACCTTTAGATACTTTTGCTGCTCCCTGAATCTAAATAACCTTAGTTATTCTCCACATCAGAGTAGGCTTTCCTGGTGCCAAAACACAAGCCTACTTATGTTTAACTGAGGCCAATTAAACGGTGTGCCCAGGAGATAAAAAGGAGAAAGGAAAATAATTTAACATTGTGTGAGTGATTGTGGCTATATTATTAAATGAGCCTGTGAACCTTTGCTGCTTTGGATTAAATGTGAGTTGGGATTCATGGATGCTCAGTTCCCTCAGTCTCAATTCCTGAGTGTGTCTTAGAATGAGCATCCTGCTGGGCTGAATATGCTTTTTGTGCTTAAAGGCACATAGGTTTTGTACAATGAAGCCTCTAAACATAAGCCATTACTTTATCTGGTGCTCAGCTGAAAAAACAACAATTAGTTGAAATGCTGAAGGAAAAACAGGCTGCGTTGGGCTTATTGTATTTGTAGGAGATGGTTCTTCCTAAAGGACTTGAACTCTTTTTAAAATTGTAAAATATAATGCATACACACAAAAAGTGAGCAGTAAGATATATATAGTATACAAATAAACATGTAAAATACACACAAAAAATGAACAACAGCAAAACAGAATCTATCCACAAAGCAAAAATCTCTATAGTCAAGGAATAACACAATGCCAGCCAGTGCACCTTGGAAGCCTACCCTCTGCCTCCTCCCGTGAAGACGGGCATACGGCCAGTATATGATCCAGTTTTTATACATGTCCCATGTGAGTCTGAAAAGAATGTTTATTCTGCAATTGTAGAGTTCCCTCTATGTGCATGAGGTCATAGTTGCAGATGGAATTGTTCAAATCTGTACCATACCGTTTTGTTTTTTTTTATCAGTTTACTCATTTTTTAGAGATGCACTAAAATTAAAATCTCTCATGACTATGGAATTACTTATTTTTCCTTCTAGTTCAGATAGTTTTTGTTTTATATTATGATACTGTGTTACTAGGCACATATAAATTTAGATTTTGTTATCTTCTTGGTAAATTGAACTTTTTCTAGTTAGGAAATGTTTCTCTATCTTTAGAAATATTTTTTTGCCTAAAGGCTACTTTGTCTAACATCAACGTAATAACACCAGTTTCTTTTGGGTTAGTGTTCATCTGGAATACCTTTCACCATCCTTTTACTTCTAACCTTTGGTAGCTTTATTTTCTTTTAACATTTTATTTTGACAAACTTTAAACCTACAAAAAGTTTAAAGACTTGGCCAACAGACATCCACATACTTGTCAGCTAAATTTACTATTTGTTAACATTTTGCCACATTTGCTTTTCCTCTCTCTAAATATATATACAATTTTTTAAAATTTTGGAATAGTTTCAGATTTACAGAAAAGTTGCATCTATTATCTAGAGTGCCTGTATATCCTTCACTCAGTTTCCCCTTATGTTAACATCTTATATAACCTTGGTTCAGCTGTCAAAACTAAGTAATTAACATTGGTACATTACTGTTAACCAAATTGTAGGCTTTATTTAGATTTCACCAGTTTTTCCACTAATGTCTTTTTGCTATTACAGGATCTTGTTCAGGATACCACCTTGCATTTAGCATATACTTTTTTTTAAATGTTTTTATTGATTTTTTGAGAGAGAGAGAGAGAAACATCAATGTGAGAAACATCTATTGGCTGCCTCCTGCATGCCCCCTACTGGGGGATGGAGCCTGCAACCTGGGTATGTGCCCTGACCAGGAATTGAATCAGGACCTTTCAGCTTATGGGATGACACTCAATCCACTGTGTTACACCAGCCAGACAAACATATACTTTTTAAAAATTCTGAATCATGTGACAGTAAGTTGCAGACACCATGTCTTTTTTTTAAAATATTTTTTTTCTTTATTAATTTTAGAGAGAGAGGAAGGGAGAGGGAGAAAGAGATAGAAACATCGATGAGAGAGAACATCGACTGGCTGCCTCCTGCATGCCCCCCACTTGGGATCAGACCCACAACCTGGGCATGTCCCTGACTGGGAATCAAACCATTGACTTCTTGGTACTTGGGTCGACGCTCAACCAGTGAGCCACACTGGCCGGGCGACACTTTGTCTTTCAGTGCTTTAGCCTGTTATTCCTAAGAATTAAGATGTTCTCCTACATAATCACAATGTACGTACATTTTCTTCAAGAAATTTAATGTTGCTGCAATAATATAAGGTAATGGGCTTTCCTAATAAAAATGAGGTATAAAACTGCTTCAGTATCTTATGGTTTGTTTTAACCTTCAGGGTCCAATCGAAGATCAAGCATTACATTCTGTAGTTATCTCTTGATCTCCTTCAAACTAGGACAATTTCTCTGCTTTCTTTAGTTTTCCTTTTTGTTTTTATACAATAGTGACATTTTTGAAGACTCCATTTCAGTTGTAGTTTGTCTCATGATGTGGGTTTGTCTGTTTTCTATGTTTAGATTTAGATTTAAAAGTCTTGGCAATACTGCTACATGGGTGATATTTGCCATTGTTTCCCATCGGGATCCATAGGTTGTCAGCATGTTCCCATCACTGGCGATGCTAAGTTTGATCCCTCAGTTAAAGTATCTCCAGATTTCTCCATTGAAAAGGTACCTTTTCCCTTTTGAAATTAGTAAGTAGTCTGTAAGGTGATGTTTTGAGACTTCCTCGAATGTCCTGCTTAACAGCCAACTTTCACGAAATGATAGCATTCATGGGTCATCTTTCTGCCAATTATTACATTGGTAGTTATAATAAGGTGAGTGAGTTGTTAATTTTACCCTAGGTAAATGATACCCTAGGTGTCATTCTGTAAAGAAGAGGTTTCCCCTTTGCTTACATTATTTTTCTTTCATCATTCTTTTTAAACCACTGTGGACGGATGGATTTGTTCATATGTGCTATAGTTTATTACCATCATTATGCTTTGACTGCTCAAAATTTTCTAAATTATCTAGAGGCAGTCCCATTCAAGCTAGTTCCTGCCCTTTTGATGTCTCCCCAGCAGTCTTGGGACATTTCATTGCTTAACAGTACTAGAACTTCCCAGCTCACCTTGTATTTTCTGGTCCTAGAACTGGAATCAGTTCTTTTCTGCAAGGATCTCTGCTTCATTTTAATGGACAATGACATTAAGGAACCAACATTTTTATCTTTTGTTCATTGCTACTGAGGTGCCATTGTTTTTTAGGCCTTCCAGTGGGCAGAGCTAAGAAATGTATATGTATTTTAAATCATAATTTTATCTACTATCACAATTCTTTCTTGCCTTCTCCCCTTAAAGATTTATACCATCTCACTCAGTGACAATTCTGGTTTCCAAGAACCTCACTATATTGACTCATTTTTTCTATAAGTAATTTCTGAGTTACCAATCAATACTATAATTTTTCATTTTATTTTATCCTCACCCAAGGACATGTTTTCATTGAAAACAGGGAGAGAGGAAGGGAGAGAGAGAGAGAAAAATACATTGATGTAAGAGAAAATCATCTGTCGGCTGCCTCCCATACACGTCCTGACTGGGAATTGAATCCACCATCCTTTGGTGTAAGGGGCAATGTTCCAACCAACTGAGCCATACCAGCCAGGGCTCAATAGACATATGATTGATTGATTGATTGATTTGCAGTTCTTTGTGTCTTTAAAACAAAGAATGCTGTTTAAATGTTACTTGATTTTTTTATTTGAGGTTTTACTATAGAGTTAGTCATTTGTTTCTGTTTTTCAATTTTTTGTTCGCTTTTTTCCTTTTTATTTATTTTTTGAATATGTAAAATACCCAGTTTAGAAGTTAAACTATATTCAGAGCATGTTTACTCTCTCGCCCCACGTTCCCGCCCTGTACAGCTAACCATTTTCAGTAGTTTCTGAATGATCTTTCCTGTGTTTCTTTTTATGAAAATAAGCAAATATTTATGTATGCTTCAAATTATTTTTTCTCATACAAAAAACATGTTGTGTATAATTATTTTACACTTTGCTGTTTTAAGTTAACATAGCCCAGACATTTCCCACTTCAGTTCGTAGAGATGCTTCTTCTCTTCTTCCGCCTTCTGTCCCTCTCTCTCCCTCCCTTATATAATATCATTGTAAAGCTGTATCATAATTTATTCAACCAGTCTCCTGTGGATGGGCATTTAGGTTGCTTCCATGTTTTTGATATTTTATAGGGTCTATAGAATTATATAGTGGGTAACTCTGTATAGTTTTATATTTGTGGAGGTGTATCTTAAGAATAAATTTTTAGCCCTGGTTGGTGTGGTTCAGTGGTTGGCATGTCAGCCCACACATCAAAGGGTCTTGGGTTCGATTCCTGGTCAAGAGCATGTTCCTGGATTGCAGGTTCGATCCCTGGCTCTGGTTGGGGTACATACAGGAGGCAACCAATTCATGTCTCTCTCACATTGATGTTTCTCTCTCCCTCTCTCTCTTTTCCTCCCTCCCTCCCTTTCAATCTCTCTAAAAATCAGTGGAAAAAATATCCTTGGGTGAGGATTAACAACAAAAAAGTAAATTTCTAGAAATAGGCTTGTAGGTCCATGGGCCAGATGCGCATGTAGTTTTGTTTTAAGCAGAGAGTATAGCAGACATAAAGGCTGTGAGGCAGAGGCATGTAGCTGGTGTGCTGAGGAACCGAGGCCACATAAAAAAACAGGCCTAGGGATGGAAAAGGACCTGCCCAAGGTCCTACACCCTAGTGGTACCCTAGCTGAATCAGAGCCCTGGCCTCTCTTTCCAGTCCATTGCCGCACACTTATTAAACAGGGAAGGCACAGATGGAAAACAGGAGTGTATATGACCAAGGCCAGTGTTGTCAGGGCTATTAGATCAGAGGAGGGAGAAGTCGACATGGCCAGAGTCAGAGAAGACTTCGCAGATGAGGTGGGATGTGAAAGGCGATTAATAGCGATTGGCAGAGAGCAGGACCACGCTCCCCCCTCTCAGAACTAGACAACTAGGTGTGCTAAGGGCTTGGAGGTGAAAATGCTTGGCCTCTTTGCGAGATGAGGCCAAGAATGAAATGTTTATCTTGGAGGAATGAGGAAAAACAACAACTAGAAACAACTAGAAAGTCCATTGTACCTTATTATAAAGGTTCTTGGATTCCAGGATGAAATTCAAAGTTGATTTGTGTGGAGAATCACTGTAAATTTTTGAAGAGGGAATGAGATGATATATGCCTTCGTGTCTTCTGTAGTTTGTGGAAGTTGCGTCCAAAACCTCATGACTATTTATTAGATATCTGTGTGCCTGACTTGTAGGTTTCGGTGTTAGCTGATGCTTTGTTGAACTGTTTTCTTAATATCTTTGAATATAACTTCACACCTGTATTAGAAAATATTCAGATGCCTCCCAAGACTTGCAACATCAATTAAATTTTTGATTGTCCTTGGCTAGCCTTACAGTTTAATTGGTTATAAGGTGGGGAACTCCTTCTCACATACATGACAAACAAAAACCCAGGATAGGACATGATCCTTGCTCGTAAGGGTTTATTATGAAATGTGACAGAGGAGTACTTACTGCACTTTCACTTGGGAGGAGGAGGTGGTCATTTGTTCTTCTGTTTGTTGTTTTTCTTATATTGGAGTTGGGTGTAGAGCTGTGCTGTCCAATGCTTTAGCCACTAACCATGTATCTGTAGCACACTTGAAATGTGGCTAGTCTGAACTGAGGTATTCTGCAAAAGTGTAGAATACACTTCCAATTTCAAAGTTTTAATATGACAAAGAGAATACAAAGTGTCTCGATAATAATTTTCTTTTATATTGATTGCATGCTGAAATAATATTTTGAATAAATTGGGTTAAATATATTAAAATTACTTTTTTTAAACTAGAAAATTTAAAATTACATATGAGGCTGGCATATTTCTATTGGACAGTGTGGTCTAGAGACAAT
The DNA here is from genome assembly GCF_014108415.1 of Molossus molossus. Taxonomy (NCBI): domain Eukaryota; kingdom Metazoa; phylum Chordata; class Mammalia; order Chiroptera; family Molossidae; genus Molossus; species Molossus molossus. Next base: position 26,790,734 of record NW_023425377.1, read on the forward strand.
AAAATTTAGGTTAAACATTATTTCCAGTTGTATCATATCAAGAGGTGTATAATATCAGTTATCATAATGTCCCACTCATAGTGATACTAAATTTGATAATTTCCCAAATTCTCCATTTTTACATTTTGATCACTTCCAGACTTTTCATTATAAAGATACATATTTTTAAATCACTTCAGAGCCTTTGTTATAAAGATACTTTTAAAAAAGCACTTTCAGAACTTTCCATTATAAAGATACATTTTGAGAATTGTTGGAATTCTCCAGAGATGAGATACATTGTTTCTTTTGCAACTAGGAATCTGTGGAGTGGAGTTTCTGCACTTTGGGGATGTCCTGTTCCCAATTTTTTACCTTATGGTTTTAGTACCCCTTGAAGATCCTTTCCTGAAGAACTTTTATGTTGGGGGGCTATGCAAAATGGTCATTTTCCAATGCTATCATTTCTTTTTCATAAATAGTTGTCATTCTATAAAGAAGAACATTCCCTTTTCATTTTATTTTTAGGTGAAGGAGCCGTGTGACATGTGGATGAGTCACTTCATACAATAGATGTTTGATTAAAAAATTGGGTACAAATGAAATGTTAAATATGGGAATCAGCTTACATGTACAGTGATTGTTCACTCTTCAAAGGGATCTTATTGTAAATCTTTTTTGCAAAGCAAGTAATTGCCTCTTAATTTTTGTTATTCTTATAAACTTGAATTTTTGTGTATACCTCATTGATTTGACACATTATCGAGTGCATGTTATGTTTCAGATACTGTGTCAGCCTTTGGAATAGAGAGGAAACATGGCTGTCCTTCAATAGGATGTGTTTCTCATAGTTAAGACACTAAGGGTTGCCCAGAACCCGGTGAGTGAATACAATTATGAGGCTACACCTGAAGAGTCTTGGTTTGGGAAATATTGTGTAGGTTTTTGTTAACAACCCTGCTTAAGTAAATGCGTTGAAGTTCAGAACCCTAAGCAATCGTTCTGCATAGGTCTGATGACAAGAATATATAGTGTAGTTGGCAGTTTCCTTCTGTCATCTTTTTTTTTTTTTTTTTTTTTTTTTTTTAATCCTCACCCGAGGACATTTTTCCATTTTTTGTACAGATAGAGTGGGAGGGAGAGAGAGGAAGGGAGAGAGAGAGAGAGAAACATCGATGTGAAGGGACACATCGAGTGGCCGCCACCCGCACGACCAACCAGGGCCGGGGACAAACCGCAACTGAAGTACGTGCCCTTAGCGGGAACCGAACCCGGGTCTCTCCGGACCGCAGGCCGACGCTCTAACCGCTGAGCCAAACTGGCCAGGGCTCCTTCTGTCATCTTTTTACATGACATTGAATTATGACTGCAGACCCCTCCCCTCAATGTGCGATTTTGTCTAATTTTTTTTCCCCTCTAAGGACCTTTCCTGTAGGGCATCCTCCATAAGGCATGCCCTAGAGGGAATTTCAGAGGCGCCCAAGACCCTGAAGATTCAGAGCAGTGGGGAGTCACCGGCCATCCTGCTTCTGTTCACTCCGTTGCCTTGGGCTGGGAAGGGGAGCAGCAAGCAGCACACCTCGCTGGCATGATCAGTGAAGTCCACGAGGGGGGGATTTCTAGAAGTTCTAAAAGGCCTTAGAGGCTTAGGACAACCTTGCATAGCGCAAACTTTAGACCGTCTTTCGTGAGATGGACTCAAGTCTAATGTCTGGGCTGAAAGACCTTTGTCCCTGCTTCCGGGTTAGTCATGGGACTCGTCTTGCTGAATTGGATCAGCAGTCCTGGGATGAGGAGAGGCCCCTGCTGCTTCTCAGCTGCACCACATGGCAGAAATCTGGAGCCCTCTGAGTCCCCGATGGGAAGGTCCAGTGACATTGCTAGATAGACGCTTACTAGAGTTACCTCTCAAGGCAAAGGGACTTTACACCAAAGGTAAGTTTTTTGTTGTTGTTTTAATAAACACTACATCAGCAGTACCTCTCTTCAGATTAGTAGACGGACATGCTTACACTTAGGTGTGTACCTGCCTTTAAAGAAACAGGATGCCCATCGGTTGCACTGCTATGACCTCAGGTTCCAGAATATCAAGGCAACATTCTCTAGAGCTGCTCCAACTCTGAATCAGCCTCGTTTAGAATCAGCCTGCTGTCGCGGGGAAAAGGATAGCCCACGTAACCAGAAAACACCTCTCACTATGACTTGGCTTGGAAGTGACTTCTCGAAGTTTCCCGAGGATGTTTCCCTATTCAACATACACTGTCCTGTGTCGCTTTCACTCCTATCATCTGACGATGAACAACATTTTCTTTCCAACTTGAGGTAGGGAGTTTGGTGACCTCCTCCCACCCCCACCCCAGCTTTTGCCCTTTGGTTGGAATATCGAATCAATCTCTCGTAAGGAGCCAGGGGAGGAAAGCGGGGCTTGGGAAGAAAGCAGTGGCTGTCATTTCCCGTGTGCTTGAGAAAGGAAGGGGGCAGCTGATTAGCTCCTGCTGCTCGTGTGTGGCTCACGAAAAGAGAAGGGCTGGCTTGGGTGAGAGGATGTCTCTATTCCTCAAGTGTTGAACCCTGACCGAGTGAAACTTCCTATGGCTGCCAGTCATGTCCACCCTTCCGAAATCAAATGGCAGTGTAACATTCTCTGAGCTAAAACTGTGCAGGAAGTTGCAATAGCTACTTAGTCGGATCCCTGTAGCGGCCCTGAGTACTCAGTTCTTAAAGGAGCTCCCCAGTGCCTTGTACATAGAAAGTGCTCAGTGAAGGGTAGCTACGCTTGTTATTATTTTTAATCCTCACCCGATATGTTTTTATTGATTTTTTGGAGAGAGAGGAAGAAAGAGAGAGAGAAGCATCAACGTGAGAAACATTGGTGGGTTGCCTCCCATACACACCCCAATCAGGGATCAAACCCTCAACCTGTGTGTGCTCTGACCAGGAATCAAACCTGAGACCTTTTTAGCGCATGGGATGATCGATGCTCCAGCCAACTGAGCCATGGCCAGGGCTATGCTTGTTATTTTCATTATGACATATGAGCTATAATTGTGAACTAAAATGTTTTAGCCAACGCTTGTTAATTCAAATGTTTTACTATAAAAAATCACCAAAGAATCAGGGTGTAAAGGAAAGAAACTCAATAAAGTACTTCTTGAGTACATTAGGTAACACCCCCCCCCCCCCAAAAAAAAATCCAACTTTTATTTTCACCAAGGAAAGCTAGCCTCTTAGCTGTTTGATTGGGAACAGATAGGAGACAGGCTCCCTCGCCATAATAAAAGGTGTCTCACACAATGTGCTGAGTGAGAGAGAAACAGAAACTTTGAGTCTAGGGCTGTAGACTGTTACTGGTTTATTTCAGGGGGAAATGGAATCCAGGGGCTCGGTGCTAAGAAATTCCTCTACTAAAAGCTGGAGGTAATTGGAAGCTCTCAGTATAATGACAGAAGCGCTAAGTTGTAGGCATCAACACATGGAGAGGGAAATCCTCGGATGGTGTGGGGGATGCAGGCAGCTTTTAGGCTGCTCTGCTTTTATTTCTTCACTTCACACCTGAGAGTCGTGCCTCTACTAGAGGATGAACCCATGAAGGTCACATGATTTATAGCTAGATTTGAGGACTCAAATATAATGGAAGAGATGTGTGCATGCAATTTGACTCAATTCAACAAATACACGCACCAGCTAGGTTCCAGGCAGTACGCTGGGTTCTGGGGCCACGGAGAAGCAGCGTGTGCCCCTGGCCCGAGGAGCTGACATGGGAATAGAGCAAACGAGATACGTGGAAAGGTCGATTTTTCAGGGCCAGTTTGAGATCCTCACAGGTTTCCTAGTCAACCTGGGCTGCCATAGCAACATGCCATAGACTGGGAGGCTTAAAGAACAGTTCTGGAGTCTGGAAGTGCAAGATCGGGGTGCCCACAGGGTTCTGGGGGGACTCTTCCTAGGTGGCAGCCTTCTCGCTGTGTGCGTACATGGCCTTTCCAGTCCTCAGAAGGCCAGCAATCCCGTTGGACCAGGACCCCACCCCACTCCTCATTTAACCTTGATTACCTCCAAAAACTCTTCTTTACAAATACAGACACTTTGGGGGTCAGCTTCAACACATGAATTTGAGGGACACAATTTAGTCCATTAGCAACAGGTCCTCATTAGAACAAATATATTAAAATGTATCCATACCATACATTATATACATTATATATTTGCTATATAATATGGGAAAGGATTTCTGTATTTTTGCTTTTGCAATTACTTGGCTGTGAGTCATTTATGATTGGTCGCTGCTTCTCAGCAGTCATTCATACTTGGAATTTTTATTTTTTAAATGAGACAATTATAGCCTTAGCCCATTTGGCTCAGTGGTTAGAGCGTCGGCCTGTGGACCAGAAAGTCCTGGGTTTGGTTCCTGCTAAGGGCACGTACCTTGGTTGCAGTTTGTTCCCAGCCCGGTTGGGGTTGTGTGGGTGGCAACTGGTCGATGTCTCTCTCTCACATCGATGTTTCTCTCTCTTTCTTCACCCCTCTCCCCCTTCCGCTCTATCTGAAGATAAATGCAAAAAATGTCCTCGGGTGAGGATTAAAAAAAAAGACAATTATAAGCTGTTTCTAAATATACTAAAATATTTGTGAATTCTAAATTTGGCAACGAGTGAGAGTGACAATGCTAGATTTTTTGTGTTTAATGGAGCATTGCTATTTTGCAGCCCATACTTTTTTCCAGAACTTACTCCTGTAGACTCTTGAAAAGCTTGTTAGGCAGGTAAGCCTGGTCTGGAACGCCTGTTGGACAGTGGAAGGGCCCGGCTTTTCCCTTCTAGACAGGCAGCTCCCGGCCCTCACCGCTGCTGCGCTCTCTGCCCCCTGAGGCCTCACTGCCTGCGTCACGATCCTCTTCCCTTCCAGCCGGCCTGCTATTCCATGCAGGAGCTTGCTGCGATTTGAACCGAGGCCTCTTGCTTCCAAATTTGTGAATTGACTATTATGAAGCACCGAGAAACACTGAGGAAGTAGACAGGACATTGTGTTTGAGGGACAGGATTTGGAATAATAATGTTAATAGAGGTGGAACAAAAAGTTAGAGAAGGGGACTTCCGGTCAAGATGGCGGCATAGGTGAACGCGGAATCGCGTCCTCCCGCAAAAACATCAAAGTTACAGCTAAACTACAGAACAACCATCATTCAAGACCGCCTGAGATCAAGCTGAATGGAAGTCCTACAACTACGGAATTAAAGCAGCAGCCACATCCAGACTGGTAGGAGGGGCGGAGGCGCGAGGGCCAGTGGTGAGACGGGCTGGTCCCACACCCACGTGTGGCGGATAAAAATCAGGAGGACACCTCGGCTGGGAAGGTCCTTCCTGAGAACTGAGGGGTCCCCGTCCCACACCAGGCACCCCGCTCAGGGTTCCAGTGCCAGGAAGAGAATCCCCATAACTTCTGGCTGGAAAACCAGCGGGAACTGAGGCTCAGGGAAGCTGACCCGGCTGGAGCCCCAGGCAGCTCCTTAAAGGGCCCGCGCATGGACTTATCCGACTCTCTCCCTCTAAGCTTGGAGGGGAGGCAGCTCGAGGGGCACCAGAGACATACAGGGAAGAACTGAGCTGTTTGGCACTGGAGCGAGGGCTGGAGAGGGGGCTTTCTCCGGGACAAACGTGCTGTTAGAGGCCTTTGTTCCTTTGGTGAGCCCTTCCCGGGGGCGGCAGACAGCCGCCATATCTGGGACCCCAGCAACCTGGCTCACACTGGTAGCCCCGCCCTGGTGACTCCCTGAGGCCCCGCCCCACCCAACTTTCAAACCCACCCAAGCTGTTGCCACTTGCTTAACCATAGGATTGGCCTGTCTTGGATCCTGCTTCAGGTTTTTCCTAAATTCTTTCAAATGAGCAGCATCTGGTCTCAGCTAGCCCCATACCTCTCATTAAGTAATACACAGAAACAAACACAGGGAGGCAGCCAAAATGAGGAGACAAAGAAAAAGGTCCCAAATGAAAGAACAGAACAAAACTCCAAGAAAAGAACTAAGCGAAGCCCTGGTCGGTTTGGCTCAGTGGTTGGAGCGCTGGCCTGCGGTACAGAGAGTCCCGGGTTCGGTTCCCGCTAAGGGCACGTACCTCGGTTGCAGTTTGTCCCTGGCCCTGGTTGGTCGTGCGGGTGGCAGCCACTCGATGTGTCCCTTCGCATCGATGTTTCTCTCTCTCTCTCTTCCTCTCTCTCCCTCCCTCTCTATCTGAACAAAAAAAAAAAAGGAAAGATGTCCTCGGGTGAGGATAAAAAAAAGAACTAAGCGAAATGGAGATAAGCAACCTAACAGATGCTTAGTTCAAAATACTGCTTATAAGGATGCTCAATGAATTTAGTGAGAACCTCAGTGAACTTAGTGAGGGCCTCAAGAGCATAAAAAAGGACTAGTCAGAAATCATGGATGCACAGTTAGAATTGAAGGAGGCATTAACTGAAATAAAGAATAATTTACACATCTTCAATAATAGACTACTTAAATCCAAGGAGCAAACCATCGATTTGGAATATAAGGAAGCAAAAAACACCCAATCAGAACAGCAAAAAGAAAAAAGAACCCAAAAAAATGAGGATAGTGTAAGGAGCCTCTAGGACAACTTCAAGCATGCCAACATTCGCATCTTGGGGGTGCCAGAAGGAGAAGAGCAAGAACAAGAAATCAAAAACCTGTTTGAAAAAATAATGGCAGAAAACTCTCCTAACTTGGTGAAGGAAAAAGACATACAAGTCCAGGAAGCACAGAGAGTCCCAAACAAGATGAACCCCCAAGAGGCCCACACCAAGACACATCATCATCAAAATGCAAAAGGTTCAAGACAAAGAGAGAATCTTAAAAGCAGCAAGAGAAAGGCAGCTAGTTACCTACAAGGGAGTTCCCATAAGGCTGTCAGCTGATTTATCAAAAGAAACTTTGCAGGCCAGAAGGGAGTGGCAAGAAATATTCAGAGGGATGAAAAGCAAGAAACTACAACCAAGATTACTCTATCCTGCAAAGCTGTCATTTAGAGTCAGTGGCCATATAAAGACTTTCCCAGACAAGAAAAAGTTAAAGGAGCTCATCACCACCAAACCGTTATTATATGAAATGATGAAGGGTCTTTTTGAAGAAAAAGATAAAATATATGAACAAACAAAATGGCAATGAATACATATCTATCGACAATGGAATCTACAAACAAAATGAACAGGCAGAACAGAAACATTCTCATAGATACAGAGAACATTTTGTTGGTTGCCAGTTGGGAGGGGGGTTGGGGGAATGGGTGAAAAAGGTGAAGGGATTAAGAAGCACAAATTCATTGCTAGACTGACAAACCTCAAAGGGAAAGGGGTTGGGGGGTGGGGTGGGAAGAAATAAACCAAAGAATTTATATGCATAACCAATGGACACAGACAATAGTGTGGGAAAAGGCGGGAGGAGGGCGGGAGTGGGGAGGAGGAGGTCAGTGGGGGAAAAATGTGGAACATCTGTAATACATTTTACATTCAACAATAAAGATTTAAAAAAAAAAAAAAAAAGAGAAGGTATGATGGGGGAGGAGGGAGGGAGATGGTGAGGTCAGCTTGGGTTTGGCATCACAGGGTCCCTGTCTCCTCTTTATGACTCTGTCTTGGCTTAACAATTCTTCTGAACTATTTTTTTTGTGTCCTAAATTAATCACCAACTTTGACCCTCCAGGAGGCATGCACCAGCCCAGGCTGTGGTGAAGCAGCCTGTCCGGGGAGCCAGAGGCAGGACCACGATCACAACGATTGTCCAGACTGGCGGGGACTGGAGCACCAGCCTCTTCAGTGTCTGTAGAGATAGGAGAATATGTATGTTTTTCCTCTTCATTTAAGTTCTTCTTTACCATTTTCTTCCCCAAGACATCAGTGGGTGGAAACAACTTCAGGCACAAGGACAGAAATCAAATGGTTTTAGAATAACTGGACTAATCCCCTAGTGACTCAAATGTACTTCTTGGCAGGAAAAATCTTGCCTTTCAGAGATGTGGATGCTTTTATAGAATAAGTGGTGACTTAAAGATTTTTTTAAAGGGTAAAATACATTGTTGGCAAAGATGCACGAAATGGGCTTCCTCCTCTGTGGGAATATAAATTGGTACAACTTTCCCGGTGGATGGTTTAACAATACCTATAAAAAGAACCTCAAGTGTTACACAGCTTTTGACCCAGTAATTACATTTGCAGGCATTTAGTCTAAGGAAATAAATCATGTGCAGAGATTTAGCAGCGACATGAAATTTTGCAGCATTGGTTAAAGCAACAATCTGGACAGCTACATGTTCAGTGAGGGCATCATACAATGAGTTATACAGTCATGGGAAGTCATGTTGTAGAATGACATTTAATGGGATGAAAAGAAGTTTTGGACACTTTTTTTTTAATCCTCACCCGAGGACATTTTTGCATTTATCTTCAGATAGGACAGGAGGGAGAAAGGGAAGAAGAGAGAGAGAGAAACATTGATGTGAGAGAGACACATCGACTGGCTGCCACCCGCACGACCCCAACCAAGGCCAGGGACAAACTGCAATCAAGGTACATGCCCTTAGCGGGAACTGAACCTGGGACTCTGGTCCACGGGCCGATGTTCTAACCACTGAGCAAACCGGCCAGGGCCGGATACATTTTTAAGTTAAAGAAGGTGATTGTGAAACTGTGCATGTTAGACACCATTTTGGGGGGAAATACTTGGGAAAGTATCTGGAATGATACAAATACAAATGTTTACAGCTGGTGTCTCCAGATGATAGGCTAACGAATAATTTTTATTTTATTTTTGTTTATCTCTCTAGTATTTCTGTGAGGACTGTGTGGTACTCTCATAACAATAGAAAATGTTACCAAAAAAGCCCCCTTGATTGAAATCTTCGTAGACAGTGGTTCAGAAGTAGCAGTAACACTGTCCTCCAGCTACATGATTTCCCCCTGGGATTGTGGTTCAAGGCTCATTGATTCTATTTTTATTTTAGGACATTCTGACCCACCTCTGCTACCACCTGTCAGTATCCTCTTCCAGGGCCTGATGCTCTGGCCCTAGGGTGCAATTTGATCATTGAACTTGCATGTATGTGTGTGTGTGCACGCCTTGGTGTGTGTGCACGCCTGCCACACACCTTTGTGTGTGGTTGGGGGTTCCCTTTGAAGGATGTGTCTCTCTCACATCAATGTTTCTCTCTCTTTCTTCACCCCTCTCGTTCTCCTGCTCTATCTGAAGATAAATGCAAAAAATGTCCTCAGGTTAGGATAAAAAAAAAAAGAGACAATTATAAGTTGTTTCTAAATAAAATATTTGTGAATTCTAAATTTGGCAATGAGTGAGAGTGAGGGTCTCTTAAGTTAAAAACCCAACACACCCTGGATCTAATATTTTGTTGTTGTTAATCATCACCTGAGAATATTTATTTTCATTGATTTTTAGGGAGAATGGAAGCGGGGGAGGGAGAGGGAGAGAAAGAGAAACGTCGATTGGTTGCCTCCTGCACACACCCAGGGATTGAACCTGCAACCCAGGTATGCACCCTTGACCGGGAATTGAACCCGTGACCCTCTGGTACACAGGCTGACGCTTTAACCACTGAGTCACACCAGCCAGGGTCTGGATCGAATATTTTTTAAGAATATGGCTCTCCCAACTCTTTCTAGGCTCAAGGAAAGTCTGAATTTGTCCCAAAGTCTATAGGATGGATCAGTGAGTGAGCACTGAACTGTTACATGATCCAAGTCCTTACTCAACCAAGAGTCTTGCGGAGGGAAAAGCTCTAAAGGTGTTTGGTGATCTGATCATCTAGGCTTATGCCTTCACGGCCTGGGCCTCGCAGAGAACAGGCTGCCCCGCAGACCCCACCTCCTCCTGTTCTGTCTCTCTGCCCATCTGACCCAGAGCTCAGAGGTTTCTTTCTGCCTCTGCTGCCCATGTGCACGTCTGAGCGGATCATCATGGCAGTTCTCTGCTTCGCTCAGGGTCCTTCCCGGTTCTCGTGCAGATGTTCTGACTTGGTTGTGACCTAGGACCGAGGCACCGAGACAGCAGACAGCCACGTGGAGAGGTGAAGACCTAGCCCCAGTTTGGGAAGTGGACCATTTGCCTTTCATGGCTTGTGGTTGGGGGTTGGGGGGCCATCGCTGCATTTCCAGGCAGGACAAAGCCTGGAACGCAATGTAGTGATGAGGAGAACACACTTTGTATCAGAGTTAGGCCTTGCTTTGAATCTTAACTGCCTCTTACTGGTCATTTGAACTCAAATTCTCTGGGTCTTCATTTTTCTACCTCTAAAATGAGAGTCCTGAAGGTGCCCACCTTAAAGGTCGTTGGGATGAAAGCAGATCATGTATAGAACCCACTTTTCACAGTGGTTTGGAACATACCTGGGTCAGAGGTTGGTTTGGGGCTGCGTGTTGTACTGGGTCGCATGGAACCTCTCAATGTGGCCTTTGTTTGAAACGGGGTGTTTGCAATCGAGTCACGTTAGAAAGAGGTTTTACTGGGTTAGGGTGGTCCCAGCCCCATGGCTGGTGTTCCTCTAAGAAGAGGGAGTTTGGACACACACAGAAGGAAGGCCATGTGAATGCAGAAGCAGGAATGGAGTGATGCACTGGAAAGCCAAGAGATGCTAAAGATCACAGCAGCCACCGAAGTCTCAAAGTCTCGGACAGAGGCATGGAGCAGACTTCCCTCAGGGCTTCCGAAGGAACCAGCACTGCCGACACGCCGATGTCAGACTTCTAGCCTCCAGAATTCCCCAGTCAGAGAAGATGTCACTTGGTTTACAGTGCCCAGTCTGTGGTATTTCGTTCTGGCTGCCCTGGGAAACAGATACTCAAGCAAACATTGGATTTCACTACATGGTTACATGGGATAGCTCACAGAATCAAAAAATCAACTGAAAACTCAGCTCAGGAGGCGTAAGGTGCATTGTCAGGAGCTAGCTGGCAGTGTGGTCCACTCCCAACGTTTTCATCCTTTTATTTCCTGTCTGGGACTTGACGTTTCGGCAGATGGAGGCCAGTTTGTCCAGCTTAGGTTATGTGCTGCAGCTTGGCCAGGCCAGGGCATTCTGAGTGGCAGTTATATCAATATTGCCCACAACAGCAAGAGATAATTCCCTAACTGTTTCTACTGGGGTGCTGTCGCCAGGAAAATTCGATATGTATGCAATAATGTATTTAGTGAATCTTAGGGATTGGAAAGGTGATTATACGGTTTTATTATTCTCCAGCATGTTGAGAGCAAAGAATAGAGTCAGGAGACTTAGACCATCTGCTGTGGAGTGAGTTCTACCTAATCCCAAGAGAACCTAAAAGTCGGCCAAGGAGAGGACCACGGCTCACCACCCCCTCTGCGTTAAACATCGCTTCTCTGCTCAGCTCTGCTCCCCACCCCATCAGTGTTCAGGAGTCACCCACACTCGGTCTCCTGAGGATTCCCTGCTTGTCCACTTGAGAGCTCATTCTAGGGGCAAGGAGAGGAGGAAGGACAAGTGAAGAAATACGGACAATATTCTTTACAACTGGGCATGATCCATGGAGGAGAGGCCAGGAGTATAGGGTGCAATGATCTCGAATGTTCTCCGTCCTAATTGTTGTTCCCGGGATGGGTTTCTGTTCTGTGACTGCTCCTCGTTTCTCCAAGCTAAGGGTCTCCGAAGGAAATGTACCAGCAGTGTCACTGGGCCCACTCCTTATCTGTGCCACACTTTTCAGGACACTGTGGACCCTGTGCCATGAATCCCGGCTTTCTTTCCTCCCTTTTCAAAAGGGCTCCTTCATCCCCAACATTTCATTTCCAGAAACTTGCTGTGAAAACAGTTGTGATAAAATGGGAACAAAAGGAGAGCTTCTTGCCATCGCCTTGTTCCATGTCCAGTTCTGATCCTGGAAGAGTTTTCTTTTAAATGTTGAGGTTATTGCTACAGTGTATTATCCATTAAGCAAGGGGTGCATTGTGAACAGCGATGATTTCCATTTCTTTTTGACATTTTGCCGTAATTATATATATATTTTTTTATCTTCACCTGAGGACATTTTTCCATTTTTTTGTTCAGACAGAGTGGGAGGGAAAGAGAGGAAGGGAGAGAGAGAGAGAAACATCGACGTGAAAGGGACACACCAAGTGGCTGTCACCCGCATGACCCAACCAGGGCCGGGGACAAACTGCAACCGAGGCACGTGCCCTTAGCGGGAACCGAACCCGGGTCTCTCTGGACCGCAGGCTGACGCTCCAACCGCTGAACCAAACCGGCCAGGGCCGTAATTATATTTTTTGAACTGCCTCCCTTTCTTCACCTTTTTTCTGAATTCACACCGCACCGATTAGCACACGGATGCTTCTGTGCCCTTTGAAGACGTGGACTCTGAAAGCTCGGCTGTGGAGACGAAGCCCCAGTGAAGTAAGTGGCTGCTACACGGCATTGTGGGTAAGAGGCTGGGCACGTCAGCTTTGGGAATGTTTGTGATGTTCCCCCAGAGAAAGGAGGTTTATGTGGAAGGAGTAATCAACATTGATTTGTAACTCAACCAATGTTTGCCGAGTTCCTTCCTAGGTGTAGACGTGTGATAGGTGTTACAGACACAACAGTGATGAGACAGAGACGATTCTTAGAGGAGGTAGACAGTGAGCAGATAGATCAATAAACAAAATAATTGCCATGTGCTAAGTGCAATGAAGGAAATAAACAGGGTGTTGTGAAAGGAGATTCCTGGGGTGTGGGGTAAAGGATGGCCTCTCCCAGGAACTGACTTAAGCTGATACCGGAACGATGGGACACAATCAGCCACGCAGCCGTCCCACGAAGGGCACCGCGAGCGGCAGGCAGGGAAGCCTGGTACGGACTAGGAGCCATCAGATGCCCGAGGTGGGTCGAAGGAAGGGGGCCAGGATTTTCGTTGGTTTTTTGGAAGAAGAAGGAAGCATGAAGAGGCCCCAGACTGGGATTCATGTCCCCAAACTGTTTCTGGGGTAAACTGTCCGCTCTCTGGAAGCAAGGACCACCTCCCTGCTTGCGTGCCCGGCAGAGCGCTTGGCCCATTGGAGGTGGCCCATAGGAAGTGTTGTGTTTCATTCATGAATTTTAACCTCTATTCTCTCTTGCTTCTTTCTCACACTTCTTTGAGAGAATCATAAGGTCTCAGAGTCAGAAGGAATAGGGGAGTGAGCTGGTTGGGCCCCTCAGCTGCTCAGCGGATCCCCTCCTGCAGTGTGACTAGCAGGACCTGGCAGCCTTGAGGGTTTCCAGGGAGGAGGGCTTCTCCCCCTGGAGCCAGCCCAGTGCTGCAAACATGATTGTGAACAGGTCGCCATGCGTATGGCCCTCTACCCAGTTCTCCCCAGAGCCAGCTGCTGGTTCCTGAGTCCAGACATAGTCTATATGCTTGTAAAGGTATCGAAAATTCAAATAAAAATGGACTAATTTTTTATTATAAAAGTATCACATAGTCATCGTAAAAAAGAAAAAATACAAAAGACTGTATGAGAAAAAAGGCATATCTTGTCATCTCAGCCACCAGAGATCACCATGGCTACTGTTTTGGTATCTACCCTTCCAGATCGTTTTCGCTGTGTGTGAGTGTGTACAGTTTACACAAAGAGTAGAACTGTGAACACACTGTTCTGCACATTTATTTTAACAAATCTAGGTGATCAGATATACACTACTATCAGTACTTCTGGAGCTAATATTTTAAATTGCCGCATAGATTCCATTGTGTGAATGTACCATGATTTATTCCAAAATTCCCATTGTGGATCTATATGTGGTTTCCAGATGTTTTGCTATTCAAACCAATGCCCTGTGACTAGCTTCAGACCGATGTCTTTTTGCCTGTGTGTGACTCTCTGTTGGCTAATTGTATGGTGCACATTTAAATGTACTACTTTAAATCTTGCTGGATGTTGCCAAATGGCTCTCCACTTGGAAGTTGTCCTAATTTACACTCCTACCCACGACACATGACACATGAGCGTGCCTGCCCCGTCCCAGTTCGAAGGGACTCTTTTGTCTGATGGGTCCGCCTTTTTTTTTTTTTTAATCCTCACCCGAGGACATTTTTTGTTCAGATAGAGCGGGAGGGAGAGAGAGGAAGCGAGCGAGAGAGAGAGAAACATCGATGTGAAGGGACACACCGAGTGGCTGCCACCCGCGCGACCAACCAGGGCCGGGGACAAACTGCAACCGAGGTACGTGCCCTTGGTGGGAACCGAACCCGGGTCTCTCTGTACCGCAGGCCGTCGCTCTAACCCCTGAGCCAAACCGGCCAGGGCTGGGTCCACCTTTTTGTGCCAACATCTGAAACGTGCCCTGCTGCGGCCTCCACCCGCCGTTCCCACGTCTGCTGTCTGGCTCCACACCTGGTTTTTTGTAGGCTGCTGCTTTGTATCTTGGCTCCCCTGTGAGTCCCATGCACGAGGGTGGGGTCCGTCTCAGAACACAGGCCAGGGATATTTAGGCTGCAGAAGTGTGCATAACCACAGGGCCTTTGCATGGCAGAGGCAGAGGCTGAATTTCTGGCTTAAATCCCTTTTGAGCCTAAGCCCTGTAACTCTTTAAACAAAGTGCAAGTAGTATTATGCTGTACATATCATTACACAATTTTATCTTTTAACTCACAATACATCTCAGAGATTTAACTCTGTGGGTACTTAATTGACCTTTCATTGCATTCTCAATTAAGGTATGATTTACACCATCCTGGTTTGGATATACTTTCGGCAATTAATGTACATTTAAGTTGTTTTAAATTGTAATGCTGCAGTGGGTATCCTTGTAGCTGCCTCTGTGAGCATGTGGAAGCATTACTCCAGGGTAGGTACTGATAAGTGGAGTTGCTGGGTCCTAGAGGATTGAAAAGAGTACTGGTTTCGTCCAAGTCGCCTCCCCGAGTGGCAGTGCCAATTCTCACTGTCATCACTGCATGGAGACCCTTTGCCATGGTTCCCCACAACATCGGATATTTAAAAACATGGAAACATTTGCCAATCTTATGGGTAATACATGACTTCTGATAGTCTTAATCTGCATTTTTCTGGTCACTAACAACACTGAGCAACTTTTCATGCTTGCCCTTGGCCATTGGTATTTCTTCTTCGGTGAATGACCTGTTCATGTCCCATGCCCATTTTCTTTTTTGTTTAATCCTTTGTATACTGATTTGTAGGAGTTTTTGTATATTCTGGATACTTACTCTTGGCCTGTGATACATGTCACAAAAATTTCTTCTAGAGACTCTTTAAGACAAAGGATGCCACCAGCCGAGTCTTGTGCACTTGTCTTGCAGCACGAGCCTACTGTGTCGACCACACTGTGTACCAGGGCAGTCCAGGGCAGTAACACCTGATGCAAAGATCCTTCCTGAAGGAGTGGCATGATTTAAGACTGTCCCACAGGAATAAATGTAACGTAGTGGCGATGAGGGTGCTGTGTCAGAGCACACAAATCCACAACCATTGTCACATGCTAGATAAGTACATAAAACATGAGGACGTGTAGTTACACGGGTTATCTATAGTCTTAAAAACTTTGGGGCTAGACTACCTGAGTTCATATCTGACCTCTGTCTCTTCCTATCAATGTATGAACTTGGGTGAATTACTTAAATCCTCTGGGCATCAGTGTGCTCATCTGTAAAATGGGCATAATAAGAGCATCTATTTTATAGAATTGTGAGAATTCAATGAATTAATGCAAAGTATTTTTAACAGGGCTTGGCACAGGGTGAAATTTGTATGAGCATTAGCTATTATATAATACAACTTTCACAGTGTTTGTTATATCTGATTTCTTTCCTAAGTTCACTGGATTTGGGTGTGTTTCCTTTAGCATGTAGTACTTCCTCTTAATGAATACTTTGATGACATGGTTATATGTTGAAAAGAGTGAAAATAAAAATAACAGTATGCGTTTTTAAAAAAAGGCTTACAAGTCATAAAAATAAGATACAGGAGTTCCAATGCACAAAGCAACACTTTCTTTTTGATATACCCATTGAGGATGGAGGGCATGTCTCTCTGCTAGCCAGAGTGGTGCAGTTCAGGCAATGGTGTAAACACTGTTATTCACTTAGCTTGCCAACTTTATAATTTTGCAATTTTTGATTAATTTCTTATTTGGGGGGATTGTTACACTATTTTGTAATGCATGCATAAAATGAGATTTGATTGATTTTTATGTGCCATGATTTCGAAGTCCCTAATTCAAGGTTGCATATAGTATGACCACTGTGCACTCACTGTAAGTTTCCTGGGCCATTTGCTGTCCTCTGAGCTGTTCCTACCAGTTGTCAGTGCTGGGTGGAGCCTGCTGATTTCACTGGGAGTAATGCTTTCTAAAAAAATGTGGAGTGGAACATTCCAGACCAATATTCGGCTGAATTCAGAGTTTGTTTTCAGCCATGTGCTATCTACAGTATAAGATGTAGCGATTATCTTAAGACTTCTGAGTGGATGAAATAGATGTTCCTCGAAGACAGGCTGCTCCCTGTCAACCCTCAACCGCCCCAGTCCTCATGTCCCTTGTGGACCTGCTAGTTCACCCTCTATGCAGCACTGAAGAAGCCCAGAGTCCTGGAGCATCCGTTGGATTCTGAGATAAAACAGCATTCCCAGCTTTTTGCTTCTCGGCCACTGAATTTGGGAGTGGGACTTCGCACTTCTCATTGTTGGGGAGGGAGGGAGAGACAGGTAGGCAGAGAAGAGCCTTTGGCAGGAAGTTCTTCTAGTGTGCTCATGACATGGTACATGAGCCATTGTGTCTGGTGCACTAAAAGGCTGTGATGACTACCATTTCACACCCATTAGAATGGCTAAAATAAAAAGAATGACAATAGCAACTGTTGGCGAGGAAGCAGAACAACAAACTCTCATGCATTGCTGGTGGGAGTGTTAAATGGAACAAATACTTGGGAGAAGTCTTTGTTAGTTTCTCATGAAGTTAAACATAAACCTAGCCCATGACCCAAGCACTGCCACTCTTAGGAATCCACCCAAGTTGAGACGCCGATAGAAAGACTTGTATATGGTGTTCCTAGTACATATTCATCATAGCAAAAACTGGAATACTCAATGGGAGAATGGATAAACAACTTGTAGAATACACATACATTGTAATACTATCCAACAATATAAAGAACAGACCACAGATTTACATAACAACATAGGTGAATCTCAAGAAACAAGATGTTGAACAAAAGAAGACAATTACAAAAGTAAACATGATTCCATTTATGCAAAATCCAAGAAGAGGTAAAACTTATTTATGGGAATAGAAATCAGATTAGTGGTTGCCTCTGGAGTCGGGGTGGGAAGGTGGCATCGTCTGGGAAGAGGCACAAATGTTCTACCCGTCTGGTACTTGGTTGAAGCTGATTGTTACACTCATCTAACTGAAAATTTATGATCCATGCATTTTCTTGTATATAAAGTATGCCTCGATAACATTTATTGAAAACATAAAACATGATTAGCTTTTTTCCCTATTTCTTAGTCCTAATTACTTGCATTCATCAAGGTTGTCATCTTTCCCAGTGCGAGATGACATAACATCTTAACTGTGCACGAGGGCTTCTTAACCTGAGGTCCATTGTTAGTTTTCAATGGATCCCACACCCTGTGGAATTGAATGCATAATCTGGCATGTCTGTGCATGTAATTTCTCTTTTCCCTTGAGGAGTGAGTTCATAGCTATCACCATATTCTCAAAAGGGTCTGTGACCCAAAACATATTTGAAACAGAACCTCTGTGTTAGATGGTTCATGCAGAATATTCAGGAGTGGTATCCATAGTTAAAGATGAATAAATGAATAAATGAGAGACAGTTTATAAATGACAAACTGTTTCCAGTTGGCGTTCAAAGAACCAAGCCTCTAATAGTTTACAGATTAAAACTGGCAGATGTCAGTGGCCCCAGTAAAACAGCAAAAATTAGAGTAAACTCCTGACCTGAGAAATAGCATAAAGTCCTGATAAGAAGAGCTGGCAGAATCAGTGCAGCGTTAAAGAGCTTTCAACCCCATTTATAGAAAAAGATGCCCATTATTCAAAAGTATCATATACTGTGTCTATATTAAATATTGAAACTAGATAGGTAAACCTAATAGAAGTGCCGGTTGTGATTCAACTGGGAAAAAAAAAAATGATTCAGTGCTTTCTCCTGACAGGGAAAAAACAATTACCATAGTGACCGCTAACAGAATTTTATCAGGTTCAGTTTTGCCAGTGTTTAACAAAAGGAGACAATTTTGACACGGCTCAGTTATGGTAATTTCCATACACCGAGTTTCGAGGGCTGGTTATTCCTTCTCTGTCCCTGATTGCATTAAACTGATGGCATAGGCTTATAAATGCTCTTTAAGGTGGGAAGTGGCTGATCACACATCTGAGCCCCTGGGCTTTCTTTTATGTGGTTATTGACAGGTTTCTGTGGTCTGTTTTGTCCCGTGTGTCTTGAGTGTGACATCGCCAGGCATTATGGAGAGTGTTTTTGTTGGCCATTGTTACCTGGGTCCACCTTTGCACTGAGAGTTGGCACCAGGGAGAGACATAAAATATGGGTAAGTGTGTTTGAACATATATGTCAACCTGGGTCTGTATGAGAACCCAGATGCCTTTCAAACCTGTGCTTTTCCAAAAAAGAAAAAAAAGGAAAAAAAAAAGAAGTCTGGTCAAGGATGCTTAAAAGCACATGTAGTGAAAGACTCTGGGAAAGGGAAGGGAAGACATTTCTGATTTCATCTGTTACTAGGATGTATGCTAACTAAAGTTCCCATTGTGAAGGGTATTTCCGTATTTCCAAGGGGGCCTTATTATAATGCAGATGATTAGTCAAGGGGCCATTCCTGTTTCTCTCGTCACATCAGGAGAACATGACAGGTAGAACTGCATCAGATTTGGAAGATATATTTGGGATGGTCTGACTTAAAATGCAGTATATGTAGCATATACAGAACTCACTTTGGGGGCTCCCTGGGGACCCTTCAAATGTTCAGCGCAGCTGAGACTAAGTTACAATGAAAGACTGAGGGCAGCCAGCATACACATTAAGATGTGGACAGTTAAAAAGCATCTCTATATGTTCATATGACGTGGCCCCTAAGATATATTTTTAAGTGGAATAAAAAAAGGGCATGGCATTGCAGTATGCAACTATTTGCACAAAAAGACTATATATGCATACACTTGGGTGGACAGATTAATTTGGGATTGTAGATAGCAAGATGCCAAACACTGCTTGTCCCTGGACAGGCGCCCAAGTGGCTGGGGACGTAGACGGGGTGTTTGCTTTTTACTTCCTATCCCTTCTTACTGTGGGAATTTTGGACCATGTGGACTTATTACCCATTTCAAGTAAATAAATAAAATGACTATAATGATATGAGAGGAGCATAAAGATGTTGACAGGAAAAGCAGTGCCTTCAGGTGTGAACCTGTATCCAAAGCCCAACGAGCAGGTCTTTGAACTGCAAGGCCTGCTGAGCAGTGGAGCGGGCTGGGACCTGGGGAGCCAGTGGAGCTGGGGCCCTGCGTGTTGACCAGGGGTGTTGGTGGGCCCTGGGGCTGTGCCTGGGACGGGCCACCAGGCAGTGCTATAGAGCACCCTGGGTAATGGGATGAGCTGTGTGCTGCGCCGGCACAGACACGGGGTCTCCCTGCAGGGCACGCTGTGCGAGGACTGGCTGGCCGTGCACTGCTGTTGGCCTTTGTCCATCTGTCAGCTGGCCCGGGAGCTCAAGATGAGGACCTCCCAGTTCTACGAAATCTCAGCAGCCCCTGCAGCGATGGACACCTTCGTCTGACAGCCAGAAACTCCTCGCTCCCCCACCCTCGCCCTCCTCTCCAAACCCTCTCAGTAGAGAGATCATTCTTGTTAAGTTTTCCCTGAAACAGATGAAAATAAACGACCCCCACACTGTCTTTACTGCTGTTCTTTCTTGGCGCATTCCCCAGCGAAGGCTGCTGATGTCTGGGTTTGCTGCGCCTGCAGTTTGGAACACGCGTTTCCACCACCTTCCTGCGGCCAAGGTTTCCCGAGGGGCGGCTGGGAAGCGGGGGGCATTGCTGCTCAGCTTCATCTGCTCAGCCTCTCCCAGAGCACCCCGACGGGCGGGAGGTGGCTGATTCTCGTTAGCACCTGGACCCGGCGCTAAACGTCATGGAAGTAGGGAAGCATTATCCCGCCCTGTCCGCCCTGTCCGCCCTGACCGCGGAGAGGGGGAGCCTGGCCTGCCGCCCCCCTGGAACACCTCTGGAACTTGCAGCCCTTCAGCCCCAGGCTCAGAGCCCTATTTAGGCGACTGTTCTGGGTTGAATGGCATTGTGTCCCTTTCCCTCCCCTTCCCAAAGGTAGGTCGAAGTCCTAACTCCTGGTATCTGTGAATGCAACCTTATTTGGGAACAGGGTCTTGAGGATGTAATTAAGAGGAGGTCATTGGGGTGGACCCTAATCCAGTTTGACTGCTGTCCTTACGGGAAGGGGGGAAGAGAGACAGAGGTGTGGACATGGAGACATATACTAATTGTGTAACTGTCGGCAAATTTGCTCATCTCTTGTGCTTCAGTTTCCTCATCTGCAAAATAACAGTTCTAACCTCACAGGGCTGTGAGGATCTAACAAGTCAAGACCCTTGGCACAGTTCCTGGCAGGTGGCTGGGACTCGGGACACGTGAGCTGCTCCGCAGCGACCTGGTACACCTGTGCGTTAGACTGGGTTTCCATTTGCTGTGGAGACATTGCATTTTTAATTAAATTAAAATAGAGTCAATGAAAGGATGTTAAGTAAATAATATAATACAGGATGTATTATAGAATTGTACTCTTATATGATTTTTTGTTGTTGTTGTTAATCTTCCTCACTGGAGGATATTTTCCCACTGATCTTTAGAGAGGGTGGGAGGGAGGGAGGGAGAGAGAGAAACATCAATGTGAGAGAGACACATAGACTGGGTGCCTCCTGCATGACGCCTACCAGGGCCGGGGCTTGAATCTGCAACTCAGTTACGTGCCTTTGACCAGAATCAAACGCATGACCCTTCGATCTGAGGGCCAATGCTTTAACTGTTGAGCCAAACTGGCCAGGGCAAAACCTATATAATTTTATGAACCAACATCACCCCAATACATTTAGTAACAAAATTTTTTAGCCCAGCCCAGCTGGGGTCATGCAGGAGTCAACCAATTGTGTCTCTCCCACACTGATGTCTCTCTCTCTCTCCCTCCCTCCCACTCTATCTAAAAAAAAAAAAAAATTATGAAAAAATATCCTCAGGTGAGGGCTAAAAATTTTTATTTTCTTTTAAAGTAAAACAAATATATGGGTGGTTGGTAGATGTGGCAAAAATTGTGGTGGTAAACACTGATTTCATTGTGTATTTGTATGTGCCAAGCACTGTTCGAAGCACTCAGCATGCTTTCAGACCTTTCATCTTTAACACCCTCAGGCAGATGCTATTACATCCTCATTTTCCAGAAAAAGACCCTGAGCCACAGAGAGGTGCACTGATTGGCCCAAGGCCACACAGCTGGTGCGTGCCAGGCAGCCCGGCTCTTGAGGCTGTGCTCCCAACCTCTGCACTAAGAAGCCTCCTTGGGCCCGAGTGGTGTGCAGATCGGGGTTTGCTCTATGGGGGTCACTCAGCCTGGTTGAAAGGAAGTGTCCGTGGCTCATCTCTGCTCCCAGCCATCTCCACCGAAACGAAGCAATTCCCCTCCACCAAGTGATTCCTCTCCTCCCAGCCCTCCCTTCTAAAGGTCCAGAGTGGCTGCCAGGATCCAGACCCTTTGGGAAAATTAAATGCTCAATGTTGACATTTAATCTATGATGAAGTACTCCCCTCTCCCAGCCAGCTACTGCAAAAACCAGGCCCAAAGGACAGCTCTATTGAGTGAAAATAGACCTGTTTTATTGTTTCCTACTAAGCACAGACCGGCCTTCACGAGCTTACAGCTGGGACGACAAGCATTCTTGGCAAAGGAGACTTGGGTGATCTCTCCACGCCCACATGCCCGAGCCCTCCCTGCAAGGGGAGCAGGTGGTATTTCACGCACGAGTTCTGGTCCACGTCTCGGCCGATGTGGGAGGTGAGAGAGGACTTCTCCAGCAAGGGAGCCCCCCACCTTTTTTGCCCCTTTCCTCTTCTGATCAGCCGGGGTGGTAAAGGCAAAATTAACACTTCATTAGAGCCACAAACCCAAACAAGTAAAACTCTGAGCTTAAAAGCATGGAGTTTATTACCAAATCGCAGAACATAAAACAGAGAATTAACACACGGAGAGTTCTTTGCAATCTGATGCTAGAGCAAGATGTTTTAGGGCCACGACTTCCGGGGACCCTCTAGAACATGTTAAGTCCAAGAAAAAAAAGGACTCAACCAGAGCATGTGACTCCCTCCCAGGAGAAGAGATGTCCGACACCAAATGTTGCAGTGAGAGACCACGCTGATATTCAAGTCCCCAGGCCCGCAGACTTCCAGCTGTCAGGGGTCCAGCTCGGAGTTATCCAACAGTGAGGGCATGTTCCGTGTGTTTTTCTTCTTGCTAGAAAGTCCTGTTTGGTTTTCCAAGATGCAAAGTGTGGAACAAATCTCTGATGACTCCATGTGGGTAAACAACAGCAATGTACACGCAGCAGACATTGCAAAGGAATCCGTACATGTAACAAATTACAAAACCAGAAAACCCCACCGAACCTCTCAGCCTCACAGCGGCATATATGAAGGGAATAGGCTGCCCGCCTGGGCTCTATTCAGAACAAAGATACGAAAGGCTTGGAAGTCCTTAAATGTCCGCTACCCTATAAAATGATATTTTATATGTTTATGTATTTTATATATCTAAGGCTTATTTATACAATAGTCCACAATCACTAAACATATTATATACTCTTTGTATAAACATATTCGCACACACATTTCCTCCCAAAGATTCTCTTTTGGTCTATTAAAAACGCTGTACTTAAAAAAAAATGAAACTAGCAGAGGCACAGAGTCAATAGCTTTTCTGCTTATATTTCCACGGATGGACTTTTTATCCCCTTCTATTTTTCCTTTCTTTTTTTCCCCCTAAACAACACCCTCTCCCCGTGACCCAGCATGCAGGAACAAGAAGCAACAATTCAAGAAGGTGACAATCGGACTTCACGGTTAGCACTCTGTTCTGGAGCAAACTGGGCTGACCTCGTTCTAATCACCATCACTCCCCCTTGCCTGTCACCCCCAAGCCCCACTGCCTTTTGACTTGTGACGATTTGGACTCCATATCCTGGAGGGGACAGTCCAGAGATGAAAACTTCAGGATATGGGGGAGTTTTTCTTAAGCTTCTGGGTTTGGCTGCGAAGAAATTAGGTTCTTCATTTCGTGTTTTTAGGAAAACGTTTGGTCAATTGGTTAGGCGGTTTCAAGGGAAGAGCTACCTCTCCATAGATCTTTCCACCATGAACCCTGGGAAGTTCCCCGAGACTTAAAAACCAGCCAGTGTGACAGTGGAGCGCGGTGGTTTCCTGCTCCCTGCCTCTGGGCAGGGGAAGCCAGTGTAGGAAGAGAGACCGAGCGAGACCACCCGGGAGACCAGGCTGACATCAGCCCGAGTGGTCTGATGGTTTCTGGGATTAGAAGTTGTGTTGTCTGCCCCAGTTCATAGAACTTGCTCTGTGTGGGAGCCTGCCTTTGCCTAACCTTTCCATACATCACCAATAAGAGCTTCCTTCCAACTCTGACATTCTATGACTTTACCCTGGAAACTGAAGTCATGGAAACCTGTTTATAGGTGGGCTGCCAGGCCTTGTGGGGGTGAGTAGATTCCAGAATCCGAAGGCAGCGTGTCTGCACTCATCGCGACTGAGGCCAACGAGGAGCCAAGCAGACCTGAACCCACCCCAGAGGAAGCGGAACCAACATTTTCACCCTGGTAGTTCAGAGAAAGGGGATGACTGACAACCGGCAGCACCATCACTGACCACGTGTGAGAAGGTGTCATCCCTGGATCATCCTGTCTGTGGTCTCATCATACCGCCCGATTTCTTGTTCACCACTTGGCAGATAAAGCCAATACTTTGGGGCTTCTTGTTGCCCTTAAGGTAAACCAAGAGAAGGGTGTGGTTAAGAACGGGGAGTTACTCATCCCATGAAGAGATGGGTGCCAGCTTCACACAGAAGGAGGCATTTCTGTAACCACAAAATACAGGGCTTGCTCTGCCCACAGCCTGGCTGATGTGTGCTGCTGCCTACAGGCAGGCTGGATGGGAGGCAGAGCACGCTTCAGGGCCAAATTATGACCCTGACCTTGCAAACAACCGACGTTACCCAATGCTGCTGCCCTCTCACCATCATCTTTGGTAATCAGGCGGCATGTGCTTTAAAAATGGAAATTCTTATCGATGTGTTAAGTTCAGGGGGAGGATGAAAATGTATGGCTCAAGGGGTCTCGGGGTAATTGTGGGTTGCATGTATTTGTGTTAGCACAGATCATTTAAAATAACAATTAAAAAAAAACCCCCAAAACCAGGGGTAGACTATCTTCTAATGACTTGTGCTTTAAAAATTCATTTTTATATCTTCAGACTTGAAATCACCTCTTTAAGCATTTCTGTCGGTGGCACCTCTCTTATAACACATACATTTTTCTTGTCTGAGATTCTTTAGGTGCCAAGTCCTCGTGTCCTTGGTCAGGAGATCCCAGCAGAAACCCTCTGGAGCGGTAGGTGTCGGGGGAAGACAGACAGGAATGGGCGTGGGGAGGAATGGGGAGGGGGCAGAGGGATGCAGGATGCTCGGTCGGCGTTGGGGAGGGTGAAGGACAGGGACACTGTGAAGAAGCGTTGGCCTCTCTGGCCTGAACACCCAAGAGAAGAACATACGTTCTGCCCTGCACTGCTTTGAATCTGAGCTGGAGAGACAGGCAGTCAGAGTGAGAGGCATCTGATGGCCAGGGTTTCACTTGTCAGGTGCGGAGGTGTGAGAAATCGTCAAGACCGTGTTTGGCTTTGACGAGAGAACGAAGGAACAGGAGGGAGGGGCGTCTGGTGCAACCTGACACAGCACGGGACGCGGCCCCCCACCCCTTGATACTGTGGGTGAAGACAGCCGTGTTCTGTCTCCTATTACCCTTCTGTCTTGGAGGCCAGCCTATTGGTATTCCTGTACCATCCCCGATGTCCGAGCAATATCACACGGTCCACAGACTCTCCATTGAGCAGTTTCCGTCCAATCAGATCGTTTGTTCGTGTCAGTATCCCAGCTGTTGCTGGTCCTCCGGGGAAGATTACCAAGGCCGGGCCTGTGAAGGGGAAAAAGATTTCAGAATCTCTGGTGTGTGAACGCATCCTGGGAAGACTGCAGTTTTTTAAAATTCTTATATATCTGTATAAGAGAGAGAGACTCCAAACAGCAAAATGTTCACATCTCGAGAACCTGGCTGAAGGGCACACAGGAATTTTTTGTACTATTTTAGCAACGTTTTTCTAAGTCTGAAATTCTTTCAAATATAAAATCCCAAAGCCACCAGGATTTCTCCGAGGCCTCAAATATTCTATTTTGATTACCAGACTCAACCTGCATCTGTCACCCCCACCTCTGTGACCAATGTCCACCCCTCCCGCCCAGCCCAGGGCCCCTTGTCCCTTCCAGAGGCTGGGCAGTGCAGCCACGCCTGTCCAGGTGAGGGTCGGCGGTTGGAAGGGGCATCACAGGACTCGTTGCTCCCCGTGACCTGCTGCCATGCTCGCTCGTGGCCCTTGTAAGCTGATAAAGTCCCGGCTGACCATGCCGAAGGGGGCACGAGACAGCTGACAGGACAATGGGAAACTGGCCCAATAACATTTGGAAAAACTTGCCTTCTAAAAGACCCAAGCCTCGGGGTTTGCCCGCAAGTGAGTTCCCATGAAAAGCCAGTAAAACAGGCAATGAGTGGGAGAGGGACTTTCATCTTCTGCCCAATTTCTTTCATCTGAAGCCCGGTGTCCTTCCTCACCGAGGGCTCTTGCTGATTTAACAGGCCAATTTTCTCCTTGGGGACACTGGAATGGCGATCACGGCCTCATTCCCGGCAGGGTGGGGTGGGACAGTCAGATCTGACCAGCCAAGTTCATGAGAAACGCCAGCTTGGGGAGTCTTGCCGAACCCCCACTGTGCACAGGCAGGATCGTGGTCTGTGGCCCCAGAAACACGGTGTACTGAAGGAGCCCGAGCTTCCGAGCAGGCAGCCACATTTGGGCTCAAAACTGAGCTCTCGGAGCCTGCAAATGCCACGCGGCACTGACTCATCTGCTGCTGTGCCCCGCTCAGCACAACAGCGCGAGCTGGCAGAGGCGCCAGGTGGCTCCTTCCCGTTGGGCGGGAGAAGCAGGCGTGAGCCCAAAGCCTGGCTCACTAGGACGCCTGCGCCCTCCCACCTCCAGAAGCCACAGGGATTTGGGCTGTCTTCACTGTTCGCCACCACCACCGAACGCGGGCAGGAGTTTCATCCTGCTATTTGCGACTGTTAGTCCTTAAAAGGGAAGGCGCCTGTGTTAGACATCGTCCGCTCTTCTTCCCCGTGCCTAAGCTGGTGCCAGCGCCGATGCTGGGCACGTGCCTCTGGGGATGGGTCAGCTCGCTAGCACTGCAAGGGGCCCAGACAGGCGGCTTTGATGTGCGGATAAGCCTGGCATTAGAAGCTGGGATAATGTCCCTCCAAGACTGAAGGCAAGGTTATTGGAGGTTACTGCATCTGGATCCCAGGGGAATGGTGGTGGCTGGTTTGCTCTTTTAACTTCATTTACTGCGAGGTAGCTTTTCTGAGCAAGTGCAGGGACAGGGAAGTAATAAGGAAGTAACTGCGCAGGGCAGGCTGGCCGCACATTGATTTGACCTTCCAGGTTGTGCTAAATGATGTAGAAAGAACTTCAGCCCTAAGATCGACTGACATTTTAATAGGCACCCGAAAATCTCCTCAATGGCAGGAGGTGTGAATTCACCTGTAGCCGGCACCATGCAGGGCTGGGCAGCAGCCCTTATTAGTGCTGTGTATACAGGCCGAGGTTTTAGGATTAGGCAGGTAATAATTCTTTGTTTGCTGAGCACTCAGAAGACGAGTCCGTTTGAAGTAGAAAACTGTGGTGTCAGCAGGAAAGCTCCACATCCCAGCTTAAATGAGGAGGCGAGCGGTTAGCAGCACAGACCTGAGTTGGATTGCCTGGGTTTATTCTCAAACTAATTCCCAGCTGTGTGACGCTCTGGAAATCATGTAATCACTCTAGGTCTTAGTTTCCCTGTCTGCGATATGGGGATAGTAACAATATTTACTTTGTATGGCTGTGGTGAGATTTTTATTTTTATTTATTTAAAAGTTGTTTTTTAAAAAATTGATTTTAGAGAGAGAGAGAGAGAGAGATAGAAACATCGATGAGAGAGCACATCGATTGGCCGACTCCTGCAAGCCCCCCACTGGGGATCAGGCCCACAACCTGGGCATGGGCCCTGTCTGGGAATCGAACCAGCAACCTCTTGGTGCATGGATCGACGCTCAACCACTGAGCCACACCGGCTGGGCTGTGGTGAGATTTTTAAATGAGTCAATATAAGTAAAGCACATAGAACAGTGTGTGGCACACAGCAGGGGTCTATAGTTGCTGGTTCACAGGTATTAGTATAAATGAAGAGACTCCTCGAAGGCTGTTTATGGTGCTTGGCGTCCTGATGATCTCAGTGGGGAATGCTTCAGGTGGATAGAGCTCATGCAGCTGGCTCATTGTCGCGCTCCTTGCTCATGTTTCCTTTTGTCTTAAAAATCTAAGTCTCAGTTTCAAAACTCAAAATAAGTTCTTAAAATCTTACATCCCAACCTACAAAATGAGGATAATGATAGCTCAGTATTTACTCTATATGGTTGCTGTGGGATGGAACTTTATTTTTAATCCCATTTTATGGATAAGAAAATTAAGACTCAGAGAGGTGAAGTGATTTGCCCAAAGTCACACAGCGAGTCGGTGTTCCAATTCTATAACCTGGGATCTTAACTGCTGTGCGAGAGAAAGGTGGGGAGAAGAGAGGGAGAAGGGGTGGGAAGGAAGAAGGAGAAGGAGGGAGAGGAAGAGGAGGAAGGAGGGTAGGACAGGGAGAGAGACTCACAACCAACAACTAATAAGTATTTTCCAATGAATAAGTGGATGTGGAAATTTAATAAATATATCCTAATAATAATAAATGAGATGACATTTCACATCTTGTCTACACAATTCCAAACAAACATTCTGACTGCTTGAAACAATGACAGATTGCTTTTGACTGTGCAGTCGTTGCTTTAAAGAGCCATGAGCCCAATTCCTTTGGAAGAAGGTGAGTCCTTAAACTCCTGCAGCCCTGGGATGCCAGTGCCAGAGCCAGGCCCCTTGTGTTAGAGAAAAAAAATGCTGCGACATCACCCACAGTTCACCCTTCTTATGAAGGGCCTTCCTAGCGGGAAAAAGGGCTCATCCATCCAACACGTATATACTGCATGATCAAAAATGTCTGATTAATGAATGCATTTCCTCAGCATGTTGACCTTGTTCCTGTTCCCCTTGCCACATGGTATGTCTGGTCCCTTTTTAGTTTTCAAATCTCAGTTCAAATGTCAGCTCCTTGGGGAAGCCTTTCCTGGCCACCCTCCCTATTGCAGCTCCTACCCCTCCGCCACTCTCTGCCCCATCGTCTTGTCTCCCGCACAACCTATCACATAGAAATAATTCTCTGTGTTTAGTTGTTTACCACTTGCCCCCTTCACAGAGGCAGAGGCCTTCCTTGCCCTGTCACGGTGGTGCCCCAACGGTATCGAACACAACCTGGCACCCAGTAGATGGTCAATCAATACTCGTGTAATGAAAATGAAAGAGGTGACATCGATTTCTACGCAGGAAGAAAAGAAGCTGCGCCTTTAAATGGCGATGGAGTGAGAGGTGGGACGCTGGCTGGAGCCCTTGGTCATCATGACATGTCCAGCAGGGGTTTGACCCATCAGAGCATGCATTTTCTGAATCACCAAGTGTGCCAGGGACATTTAATTTCTGTTAATTGGCACCAAGGAGGAGGAGCTGTTATTGAAATCTCCAGCCAGCTGGAGGCCTGTCTGTGTCAGACCTATTTGCAAATCAGAACGGACATTTCATAAAGCCTGTCAACCCTGTGGAGAGGCAAGTCCCCAGGAGGGGTGGCACTCACGGGCTGCAGCCGGGGTCCAGACAACACTAGACCTCAAATCTCCAACAGATGAGGAGGTGAGGTCATGGTGCGGACAGCCAGAAGAGAAAGACAGACGAGGGGAGGGACATCTGTAATACTTTCCACAATAAAGATAAATAAAACACAGCAACTGTCCTGTTGCCTCAAGGCTGGAGCCATTCACCGGTCTATCTGAACAGCAGGGCTGCGGAGACGCTGCGGCCTCCGGGCTGGCCCCTCGGCTTCCTCTCTGACCTTAGGCAAGCGACGGGTTCTCCGAGACCCAGCTGCTTGATCTATAAATAGGGGACAATGACACTTAACTCGCGGGGTCGTTGTGAGGATGAAAGGAGAAAATGCATGTACACAAGAGTAATAACTGGCGGCACAGAGCATTTCCTGTGCGCTGGGCGCTGTGCTGATGACTTCACACACCTTATCTCATTTCACCCCCACCAAGCCCCAAGGAGAGCACAGCCAGTACCTGCGCTTCAGGAGCGAGGGAACTCAAGCTTGGGGAGCTGGCGTGACCTGCCCGCGGTGACGCAGGGAAGAATTCAGCCACCCGGCTCCCTGTGCTCTTGAGCGCCTTGTAACTGCCCTCCGCGGGTGGCTCAGTCCTTGCCATCAGTACGCATCTGAGGAATGCGGCTACTAAGATTCTGTTCTTAGAGTTAGCATTTCTCTTAGTCATCCGCTTTCAGAGCCTTGGCGTGTCCGCAAACCGCTTCTCTAACGCTCCCACTTTCTGGGTCCCTTCCGCTCACGGGCTTCTGCCCTACCTGTCTCCCCGATCTTCCCCATCCCCACGAAGTGCCGATTATTGTGTCCACTCCTCAGGCGAGGAGACGATGTCTTAGAGAGGTCGGTTACCTCGGTCTCAGGTCACACAGCCAAGAAGAGGTGGGGCCAGGATTTGGACTCGGGGACATGGGGTGCCAGACCCAGGTGCTTTCCTCTCCCCGCGGCCTGCCCCGTGCTACCTGCCATCCCTCAGAACCCGATTCTCCTCCCTGAAGCTCTCCTGACGGCTGAAACCTCCGCGTTGCTCTGCTCTCTCACCCCTGCACGCACAGCAGAGCCTAGCTCTTTATTGTAGTCTCTATTTTTCAAAAACATTATTTATTTTTAAAACTCACCCGAGAACATGCTTAGAGGGAGGAAGAGAGAGAGGGGGAAACATCGCCGTGAGAGAGAAATTTCTATTGGTTGCCTCCCGTGTGCATCCCAACCAGTTATCGAACCACAACCTGGGCATGTGCCCTGACAGGGAATTGAACTGGCGACCTTTCGGTGCACAGGACAACGCTCAACCCGCTGAGACACCAGGCCACTCTCTGTTTTTGAATTTGCCTCCACATCTGTTTACTCATTGGTAAGAGCTGCCATTCCGAGCACTTCATTGTACCCAATGCCACAGTCAGGGTAGCGCCTGAGCTCCTTCGGTCCTCCCGAGAACCTGTCGACGTGGAGATTCTGATCCCCATGTTACCGAAAACAGGTTTAGGGAGGTGTAACTTTTCCAAGTTTCTTTAGTCATTTGCCAAAGGAAACATAACTAGTAGCAAAGCTGGGACAAAACCCCAAATGATTTGGTTCCAAATCCCATTATCCTAGCTATTATATCGCTTCTCCATATCTTGTAAGGTTCTAGTGGTTTGGGAATTTAGCTTCCCTCCAAATCCTTGTTGACTGGTGCTTTAAAAAATTGAGTCCTCTGTTGGAGGTCTCCGTGATGAGGGCCGAAACTCTCAAATGTGCCAACATCTAAAAACAACTTAAGCTTAGAAAAGAATTCCACTCATAAATAGAATGTGCAAATGGAGGTTTTGGAAATGTGGTTCTGATCTCTAAAATTAGCTTTCCTTTCCAAACAGCACCCCCCTTCTGACTGACTGCTCTGTTCCTTGTCACGGAGGCTGGCGCTATCTCTTGGGAGCTGGGACTGACATGCTCTGTCCATGCAGTGCCGCTCCAGCTCCCCTGGACGGGGTGGGAACATCTCTCCCCAGGCCCCGGCGGCAGGGGGAGGGGAGGAATCTGCCTCCAGCCCTTTGAAGGTGATGTTTATTTGACTTCCTCTTTGGTCCTCCAGGCATTTTGCTGCCTCCTTACATTTTGACTCAAGTTTGCTTTTGCTTATTTGTGAGGGTCTCTTGAATGAAAACAGCTCCTACCATCCTCTTGGATGGTCCAGGGAGTGGTTTTCATGGGAAGGACACGAGGATGGCTCGGGCCTCCAGGACACAAACTCGACAGCGTCAAACTCTGACATCGCAAATGGCCTTCATCAAGTCAGTGGGTCACGCCACCACCTACTCTAACAGCGTTAGCTGAAGATACCCCAAACTGCCTTGTTAAATGCCTTTTGTCCTTTTCCGACTTGAACCAACTTCCCTACCCCCATCTCCATCTTCATGCCTGTGATCTCAGCATTAAATGCCCATTTGTCCATCCTCTCCAAACTCAACCATGTTGTGTGTTTATAGTAGCCATTGCAGAAGAGGGACACGGTGAGATAAGATGAAAGTTGGGTTTAGAGTCCTGGGTTCTAGTCCTTGTTGCCTTGGACAGGTCACTTGACGTCTGAGTCTTAATTCTAATCCTACGATGGGATAACAGCAGAGCCTCCCCTCACTGTGTTGGGTTGGATTTGGTGACATAACGCATGTAAGGTGCTCAGTAAGTGGTGGCAAGTACTGCTGAATGAAGGGTTAGAGATACGAGATGGACACCTCCCTTCCACCTTGCACTGCTTATGTGACTTTAAGCAAGGCACTGAAACATTCTGAGTCTCAGTTTTGTGCTGTAGTCTGGGGACAGAAAGGGATTTTCCCTGCACAGTTCATGAGGTTCTTATGGGAATTTGTCGGTAGCAGCAGAAGCAGCAAGTTCTGTTTTAGTTTCAGATTCCGAGGGGCTGCTTCTGGGTTTCTGCAGTCAGCTACCTAGAGGTGCCAGGCAAGCCCAGAGGAGAGCTGCCTGGAGAACCCTGTATGCACACGATTTGGGCACAGCCCCAACCCATCTTTTCTCTACTCGGGAGCAGCAAGATCCCCCCAAACAGCTGTACTTGCAAGAATTCTTGTACCAATCCCACTAAACTAGAATGTCTCAAACCAGACATGCTGGTGTATCAAAATCTCAACTCCCAGCAGTGAATCGAAGGCTCCGAATCTCAGTGATGTGAGCCAGATGGGAGTTCGGATACTCGGGCTGGGTCTCTAAGGCCTCAGATTGCAATATTTGTTTTGACGAGTGTTTACTGAGTACCACTCTGAGCTGCGCTGAAGGTCCCATAGAGTACGTGTGTGGGAAATTTACGGAGAATGATAAGCATGGGGTTCAGACAGCGGGTGTGAGGAAAGTGGAGAGGAAGAGGAGAAAGGATGAGCACACAGTAGGCATCGATAGTATTGACAATTATTATGTTTTCAAGAGCTAGGTGGTAGGGGTATGGTTGTTTTAGGATCCTATATAATTATGTAAATATATAATGTTTACTATAAAAAGGGAGAAAAGCAGAAAGGGATTCCCCAAGTCCAGAAAAAATTCCTGAGAAGCTGCCCCCTTTAAGGACCATGTGTTACCTGTCCTGTTACCCGCTGCATCCCCATGGCCTCTCACAGAGCCTGGTCCAGCTGGCTGATGGACAACTATTGTGGAAAGAATGGATGGATGGATGGATGGATGGGTGAATCTGTGATGCTCCTCCATACCCCCACCCCCTCGGCATTTTTTTTTTATCCTCACCTGAGGACACTTTTCGATATTTTGTTCAGATAGAGTGGGAGGGGAGAGAGAGAGAAACATAGACGTGAAAGGGACACATCGAGCGGTTGCCACCCGCACGACCCAACCAGGGCCGGGGACAAACTGCAACCGAGGTACGTGCCCTTAGCGGGAACCGAACCCGGGTCTCTCAGGACCGCAGGCTGACGCTCTAACCGCTGAGCCAAACCGGCCAGGGACACCACCCCCGTCATCTTTGATCCCACCTCTGTTGCCTTCTGTTTGTCAAAGTGTAGGCCAGGAGGCAGAAGGGCTTCCCGGGAACATTTTGTTTCTGTTCTGGTCTAGGACACGATACTCTGACCTGGCAAACAGTGGCCTGATCATCTGACGTCGCTCTCTTTCAAGCAAAAGTCCTGGTGAGATTGGTTCTCAGTGACTCCAACCTGCTGCAAGGGTCGTTGGTACTGACTCCAGTTTGGTCCTGCCTGCCAAGCACATTCCCTACGTGGCTGTCTTTCGTGGTCACCTGAGAGGTTGCTGGAAGTGCAGACACTCCCTTCTCTCAGCCAAGACGTGAGCAGGAGAAGCGTCAGTGGCAGCGGCTGCTGGCCCCGGAGGGAGGGCCCGGCTTGCTAAGCACTCCCCCACCTGCAGGGGTGCGGTGGGACTTCGCCATCCCGCCCGCCAGGGAAGGGAGGCTGGCGGCGGTGGGGCTGGCCTGTGAGGACAGCGGCGAGCGAGGCGATGAGGATGGGTGCCTGCTCATCTTATTGAAACCAATGACTCCCCTTCCTGCCAAACCAATGCCAGGGGAGCTGGGAAGCTGAAGGACTTTGCTTATGCCTGTGAAAGTACCAGCCGAACAGGCTGACTGGCGAGTGGGGGCCTGATGAGGGTGAATGTCAAGGGCTGGACAGAGGCGGGGTGGGGGTGGGGAAGAGTGCTGGGCTTGACAGCAGTGTCCTCAGCCTCTGAGTGGCTCTCTGGGCCTTACTCTTTACAGTAGGGACAGTGGAGAGAGTCAACCCGCTGGCACAGACACTGGCCAGTCAGAAGGAAGAGGCTTTGTTGCTCCAGGTCCCAGCTGCACCTGGCCTCAGCCCCGCAGCTGTTGGGTGGTAGCGGGACGGGGAGGACTTGGGGAGGGCCAGGGTGCGGAGTAGGGAGAGAGGCCTCGGGGAGCTCAGAGCAGCCCTTTCCCTAGCAGTACAGGCCTGTCTCAGAATCGAACAGCCAGTGTGGCCAGACTCCTGCATACGTCTGCTGTAAAACGCGAGAAAGGCAGATTCAATTCTCACTTCGAGTGCATAAGAATCACCTGGGAGCTTGTTGAAAACACAGATTCCTGGTTCCCACCTCGAAACTACCGAACACACTCTCTGGGGCCCAGGTGCGGCCCACTACGCTCCTGAGACCGAGTGCCCGGGCTCAGCTGATCCCTAAGGATCCAGCTGTAAGTTTCCAGGGGCTTCCTGGGAACTCAGAGAGATGAAGCCCAGCACACGGACTCTAGGGCAGCGTTCTCAATCTGTGGGTCGCAACCCCTTTGGGGGTCGAACGACCCTTTCACAGGGGTCACCTAAGACATAACAGTAGCAAAATTACCATTATGAAGTAGCAACGAAAGTAACTTTATGGTTGGGGGTCACCACAACGTGAGGAACTGTATTAAAGGGTCACGGCATCAGGAAGGTGGAGAACCACTGCTCTAGGGGAACGTGCTCAGGTCAGGTGCAGGTCATGGGACCGAATGAAGCCCTGGCATGTCCATTTGACTGAAGTAGCCTTGGCCCTGACCCAGCCCCGCCAGATTGCTGCGGCTCAGGAGGGCAGGCCTGGTGGGAACAGACCTTCTGAATTTTCAAGAGAAGTTGGAAGTCAGTGAGCCACGTACTGTGTCCTGCCTCTCGCTGCGTCACAGGTAGGGCACTGCTTTAAGTCCGGCTCCAGAAGCCGTGTCTATGGGGCGGTGAAGGGTAGAGCAGGTGTAACTGGCCTGGCACGTGGAGGGGAGGAGACAAGCCCCATGTGACGGTCTGGATGCTGCTTAAGAAATCCACTTCCTCAAGTGTGGACCCCAGAACCTGTTCTCAGCTGGCTGTGCCCTCCTTCACCTCAGATGTGCCCCCGTCGGGGCCTGCTCCCAGCTGGCTGTGCCCTCCGTCACCTCTCAGATGTGCCCCTGTCTGCCCTCAGCTGGCTGTGCCCTCCTGCACCTCTCAGATGTGCCCCCATCGGGGCCTGCCCTCAGCTGGCTGTGCCCTCCTGCACCTCTCAGGTGTGCCCCCATCAGAGCCTGGCCTGCCCTCAGCTGGCTGTGCCCTCCTGCACCTCTCAGATGTGCCCCCATCAGAGCCTGCCCTCAGCTGGCTGTGCCCTCCTGCACCTCTCAGATGTGCCCCCTTCGGGGCCTCCCCTCAGCTGGCTGTGCCCTCCGTCACCTCAGATGTGCCCCCATCGGGGCCTGCCCTCAGCTGGCTGTGCCCTCCTGCACCTCTCAGATGTGCCCCCGTCTGCCCTCAGCTGGCTGTGCCCTCCGTCACCTCTCAGATGTGCCCCCGTGCCCCCGTCGGGGCCTGCCCTCAGCTGGCTGTGCCCTCCGTCACCTCTCAGATGTGCCCCCTCTGCCCTCAGCTGGCTGTGCCCTCCGTCACCTCTCAGATGTGCCCCGTCTGCCCTCACAGCTTTCCTAGTGCTGAAGTGCCAGGTCTGGTCACCGGGCGAAGGGGCGCCCTTCCTGGGGACTCTGAATCTTAGCTGGGGGGACAGGGCTCTCACAGGGTGGAATGTTTGGTTCAGACGCGAGGTGCTAGGGCTCTCTCAGGGATCCCTGGAATGTTCACAAAGGAGTGGATTTCTCTGAGTATGAGAGAACTTGCCTGGGTCGCTCCATTTAAACTCAGGTGCCAAATGCATCCTCCCCTGCTTGGGACCCCTTCTCCACCCTTTCTCTGTCTGACTCTTACTTGTCCTCTAGGACTCAGCTCAGATTGTGCTATGACCTCCATGGCGAGGCTATAACAAGACTATGCTGGTCTCCTCCTAACCCCACAGCCCGGGGCGTGCCCTTGTTTTGACGTTCTCACTTGGAGTGTCAACGGCTTGCTTCCTTAGAAACATTAGTATTTGTGAGGCGTTCCCTCTGAGCCAGCATAGCTTTAGTCACTTCATCATATCATCTCACTTAATCTCACAACAGCCCAGTGAAGTTGGCACTGTCATCCCTTCTAGTTAAGAAAGCAGGGCTCAGAGAGGCTAAGCCGCCTGCCCAACATCACATGGCTGGCAGGGGTAAATGAGGACCTGAACCTGGTCTCTGTGCATCACGTGCAACCACAGCACCGTGCTGCTGCCGCAGCCTTAAGTCAGCACCTGGGTTCACGCAGCCCAGTCCCCGAGTTGGGCTGTGAAGTGAGGCACCTTGAACCCGGGGGGTGGGCAGCTATCACGCTTGCTCTGCCACTACCTGTGGCTACTCTTCAGGTCTCAGTGTCCTCAGCTCTGAGGACACTCATCAGGTTAGGGTGGAGGTCACCGAGGTGCCTGGTGCCAGCAGTGTCTGAAACATGGTGAGAGAAATGACCAGAGCGCCCGTGAGTTCAACTCTTACTTGGAAATAACACCCTCCTGCCCCTTTCGAATCCTCGTAAGACCCCACAGACTTGGGGTTTGGTTTGATGCTGGACAGGGGTGAAGAGGTTGGATGGAGTGGGGTGGCCAGCCTTTGGGCTTGTTTCTAGTTCTGAGAGAGGTAACCCTACAGAGAGAGTGGCTTCATTGGGAAGGCATGGAGTGCGTCTCTGTCACACCCAAACAACCTGCTTTTCAGCCCCCACATGAACTGAACCCATTGCTGCGGAGTGGGCCAGTCATGTCCTAGGCCTGCCACT
This sequence comes from Molossus molossus, assembly GCF_014108415.1. NCBI lineage: Eukaryota > Metazoa > Chordata > Mammalia > Chiroptera > Molossidae > Molossus > Molossus molossus. Next base: position 26,827,522 of record NW_023425377.1, read on the forward strand.
CTGGGTGTAGATTGCGCAGCTTATCAAGGCTGTTTACTTTGGGTAAAGAGGAGGCGTAGGAGCTCATCGGGACAATCATCTCACGTCTCCCTGCCCCGTGACTTTCCCGTTTCTCCACGTGGATTATTCAGCTCCGTGCGGCATGGCGTCGGGCCTGCTGCTGCTGTGGGTGCACACGGGTCAGACGCAGGTCGGACAGACAGGTGCTGCTCCACGGCGGAACTGAGTTTGTTTTTGACGTAAGGCCTGGAAAAGCCTGTGACCACTCACTATGTCAAGTGCGTAGGCGGGTATGTAAAATGTCTACGTTTTTATACGGGGATGTTGAAGAACTGGGAGTTCCTCAAGAAGGGGAGAGTTTGCCCTTTGAGGTGGCGTCCAGCCATAGAGCAGATGGCACTTGCGCGTCGAAGTGCCCGCACGGATGGACCCAACTGGAATGAGCATGAACGGCTGTCTGCCGGCTTCGCCGCAGCTCCCCGGGAGCCCGCTCCCCGTTTACAAAGCTCTGCCTGGGCGGTCCTGCTCCCCCAGCCCCTTCCTAGTGGGGTCACCTAGTTTTGCAGACTCCGCCCTATCTTCCTCCACCTGTCAGGAACGTCAAGACCCATCTCTCCTCTTTGGTCTTTTTTGCTGATGCTTTTTTCCAACCCTCTCTCTCTCATCACCTCCCTGCTGTCTCTGTCTCCAGCATTTTCCTCCCCCTCCTTCTTTTCCTCCCCCTTGCCCTCCCCAGCCTCCTTTGTCCAGTCGCTCTGAGAAGTGCCCCCACCCCAGCCGTGGGCTGGCCTCTTCTCACGGACCCTGCTGCCCCAGCCTTTGATCGGTGAAACCGCTAGTCTGCCCGAATGAGGAGGAGTCAGGGAGTCAAGATCGCTGCAGTGCGAACGGAACGTCTATGCGAACCCAGGCCCCTCCCGACAAGCTCTGGAAGCCGCAGGCTCGGGCGAGTGGCACTGCGGGGCCAGGATGAGCGTCCACAGCACCCCACCCGCGGCTTCCTGCTCCTGCCTCTCGCGAGAGTAAGCGACTGCGGGGCCAGGATGAGCGTCCACAGCACCCCACCCGCGGCTTCCTGCTCCTGCCTCTCGCGAGAGTAAGCGACTGCGGGGCCAGGATGAGCCGTCCACAGCACCCCACCCGCGGCTTCCTGCTCCTGCCTCTCGCGAGAGTACGCGTGGGGAAGCTGCAAGTGGGATAATCTTTCGATGCTGGGTAGTCGGCGTTCTCTCTGACCTTGTTCGGAGCAAGGCCTTTGGTTTTAGAGGGTTCCAGAATGTTTCAAGTATCCATCTCACACCCTTCCCGGAAATTTCCCCTTGGCCGCCAGGATTGTGACTCTTTGGAGGGAAAAGATACGCGGCTACCAATGGCCAGAGCACAGGCCCCATGCCGAGCACATGGTGGCGAGGTCGAAGGAGTAATGCCAACATCCCCCACGGTGACACCCCTGGATGAAGCCCCTTTTAGGACACCATAGAAATTCTACATAGAACGCAGGACAAGAGGGCACACACTCCAGGCTGGGAACAGGGTGGGCAGGACGGTCTCCCACTCTCTGGTCCGAGCAGTGGGCCTTGCTATCGGATTCTTGTTTTGGAGGCCACCCAGCCTCTCCTCCCACGCAGGGCAGGAGTCCCTGCTCCCACCTTTCCTTTCCTGGAAGTAAAATGGGCAGAACAAGGACCCAGGCTCAAGTACCCACAGAATGGCAGGACACCCTCAGTGGAGGCAGACTGTATTTAAAAGCAATTCACCTCTTTGGGGTCTAGGAAAAGCCACCTGTTGATTCATTTGCTGGGAAACACGCTCTGTGTGGCTGAGGCAGTGGACATTGGGGTCACGGTCTTGCCGAAAGTTGGCTTCCTCCGGGGGTCGGTCTGCTGTCCGGAATGGCAGCCGCTTCGGTGGGCGAAGAGGGTGGTCATCTCTGGGCCCAAGGGGGCAGCTTCAGGGTGGGATCCCTTAGGGGTGGCTGGCTGTTCAGGCTTTCCAGAGGTGGTGTGTTTGGTGGGAGGAGGGCTATAATTCTGAAATCTCACGGTCTTGACTTGCTGCAAGAGAAAGAAGAGCAAAGGGACCCAGGTGAGGTGGGGGCTGTGCCGTTGTCCCCTGGGACTGTGTCTCCACACTGGTTCCTACCTGTAAGCCTCATTCATTCAGGAAATAAGTGTGTCTACTGAGCATCGTGCACTCTGTGAGGAGCTGTGGATCCAAGAATGAACAAAACGGGGGTGTTGGGGGTGACTATAGATGCTGAATGCAGGACAGTGTGAAACTGCTCTGAGGAGGGTAGTCAGGGAAGGCTTCCTAGAGGCAGAGCTATTTAAATTGAGAACTGAAGAACGATTGGGAATTGTGTGGAAGAAACTGGCAGGCCTACCCATGAAAGGGCCTGAGGCCAGAGGGTGTGATTTCTTCTAGAAAGTGTCAGTTCACCTTCCCCGTCTCCTCTCCGCTGCCATGAAGGCCTATCTCAAGGCTACGGCTTCCTGAGGCCTCCCCTGCGGATCCCCCTTAGCTCCATTAGGGCCCGGCAAGTCCTCAGAGCACTTTGCAACTGGACACCTGGGGGCTGAATTTAATCCGCAGGATGTTTGAGCATTTTAGTTGCCAACCCAAAGATTGGGAGAGGGCATATTATAATCAGTCTTTCGCATGTCCCTTTGAAAAATCAGAGATCTGGCAGGCTGGGCCTGGGCCCTATTTCAGCATCAACTGGCTGGAGCCGATTATCAGTCCCTCTCGAGTGGGAGGTGTGTCTCCTGTTGGCACAGGCTCGCCCCTCCTTCCCCCACTCCTCCTAGTCTGTCATCTACCTGCCTGGCCCGTGGGTATTGGCTTCAGTCAGTCCCTCTCAGGCTTAATAAGGTGTTCTGTGGAGTTGCTTAGGAATGATTTCTTTTTTCCATGAAATTTGGTCTTAACGTCCCCCACTGAGATTCCAAGTTTCTTCATACTTTAGACCTTGACCATATCTAGCCGAGAACTGGCACTTACTGGATGCTTATAGTTTGAAGGCTGTGTCTAATAGCTTGGGAGAACGGGCAACTGGGGCCTGGAAAGTTTTGAATTATTTGAGAACTATAATTCAGAGTAAAGGTCTCGACGTTTCCATCAGTCAACACTGGCTTGTTCCAAATGCCTCTCTCTGGAAGCTTCCAGCTGAGTGTCAAGAGCATGCGTTTTGTATTAGATATGGCTTCCACTCTGGACACGTCTGTGTGCCAGCTGGGAGCCTTTGGGTGACGTGCCTTAACTCCCTAAGCCTCCACTTCCTCATTTTAAAGTGGGGGTGACAATAATAATACCTTTCGCAGGGTTGTTGTCAAGATTAAATGAGATAGAACATGGGATGTACTCAGCACAGTGCCTGCCAGGGCATTATCATTCTAAAAGTGTGTAACAAAGGGCAATAAGTGTGTAACATCCCCTTTCCGGTTAAGGGGGAATGTGTGGCGGTGGTGGTGATGCTGTTTTTGTCCTTAATGTGACTTCCTCCACCTACCTCCCTTCCTGCTTCACGGATGTGGTTGAGAACATAAGCATTTTACAAAATCTCGTATGCCTTGCAGTGGGAAAAGCCCTGAAGTAGAAGTTAGCAGATCTGACCTCTGCCACAGAGGTCAGTGACAGTAGTTGGAGTTGTCATAATTCAGTGTGACCTTCTCCTATACCATGGGCGATTAAGTATCAAGCCCTCTGAAAGCACTGTCCCCATTTTATTTTACTTAATCTCCAGTCCAATCCTACGAGGCCATTACTATCCTCACTGCTGTTCTACAGATTAGGCGGGGAAAAAGTCTCAGAAAGGTGGCGTGTTTTGGCCAAAGTCACCAGCTAGCAAGTTGCAGAGCTGGGATTCGAATGCGGATTTGTCTGAGGCCGAAGCCATGTTCTTTCTGAGCCTCCTTGGGCCAGACGGGAGTATGTTTGAACTCTCTGGGAAGCCGAAAGGTTGAGCAGCACACCCAGCACGGATGCGAGGGTGTGCAGGCGGCCAGTGACGGCTCTTCTGAGTCTATAATTTAGGTCCCTTGTCCACTAAGACTCAATCTCAGGAGCTGGGACACTGGGTCATGTCAGGGGTCTGAAGAGTCATGTCCCCCAGCCCAAGGTCAGCTCACTCCTACCTTTTCGCTGCCATTTCTGGAGTTTTCTGGTTTCACCAGGATCGATGGGGGGGCAGATGCAGGCGGCTTGGGTGGAGGCTCACTCTTGATGGGGATTTCCTTGCCTTCCATGATGATGGAGCTGGCAGCCGAGTGGATCCTGGTGTCGCTGCCCCTGCTGAGGCACGTGAGGGCAGGCTCCCCCGTGGGCGTCGGCTTGGGGCCCATCTCCGCCACCACCGTCAGGGGTGAGTTGGGGGCCACCTGTGGCTGGTGGAACTGGAACTGCTGAGGCCGAACGACCATGGTGGGGCTGCGTCTGAGGGAGCCCACCACCAGGGTGGGGATGCCCGACTGCACGGGTCTCTGCAGCGATCCATCTGGGGAATCACGTGATGGAGGTGTCAGCAGGGGGCGTGGCCACAGGGCGGGGCGGGTTGGGGCTGGGTTCGCAGTGTGTCCTGATATCCCAGAATAGTTCAGGGCTTTCTCAATTTGGCTGCACGCTCATTCTCTCAGGGTCTTTCAAAGGTGACCTTATTCTTTTTTTAGTGCCGTTAGCTGGTGCTGGCAGTAAATAACTGGCTAGCTGGATGTGGGGCCGGGTGTGGGAAGGTATGTTACTTCCATTTTCTCTCTCTCTCTCTTTCTCTCTCTCTCTCTCACACACACACACACTCCTGCTCTCTCCCTCCAGACCTTGAAGATGGAGAGTGAAGAAAGACCTAGAGCCAGCTTCACAGTGAGAAGCAAACACAGAGGCGTGCAGATCAAAGAGGAAACCAAAGACAGAGAACAAAAGAAACAGAGAAGAGAAACTGAGGAACAGCAGAGCGAGTCAAGGGAGAGGGATGGGAGGCAGGGAGAGAGGGAGAAGAGGGGAGAGGACCAGCTCCTGGAAGACAATTCTCACAAAAGCTTCCACTGTATGGTGGTGGGACGGGCTTTCATCTGGGGTGGGGGGGAGGAGGGCAGTGGGATACTGAAGAGCGTGTGTGCCAGGCAGGGGCGCCCCCAGATGGAAGCAGGTCTGGAAAGGCTACTCCAGTGTTGGGGTGTGTGGGGACGAGCCTTCTAAAGTCCCATGAGAGCTACCCCCAGGGAGCCTGGGGCAAGTCAGTCACCTCACCTCCCTGCACCTCAGTCCCCTCATTTGTAAACCGGAGCTAATAACAGCACCCCAGAGGGCTGGTGTGAGGGTTACATTTTGTGATGCTTGCAAAGTGTTAGGACAGTGCCTAGGACCTAATAAATGGCCCATGTTTGTTAGATATCATTATTTGTGGGTAAAAAATAGCAAACACTAAACATGTGAAGTCCAGGAGTTTGTCTTTCCCTTCCCCTAAGCTCATTTTTTTTTTTTTTTTTGGTTAATGGAGATGGTCCCCTTTAGTAAAAGGAAGTCCTTCCTTCCCCTCACATCCTCTGGACACAGGAGATCCTCATCTGTTGGGAATAGCCCTGGAGGGATTCGGGGAGTAATCGGGAGCTCACTGCATTTGGGCAGGTGGCAGAGACAGCCCGAGAGCCCTGTGGCCATCTCTCCACAAGGACCTCCCAGCATCAGGGCCGCAGGTGGTGTCCAGTCAGGGAGGACACCTGTGTGTCAGTCATTTGTGTTCAGCACAGGGGCCCACGTCAAGGCCATGCTCCGTGGTGGCTCTCCATGAAGCCGGATGTGGACATGAATAGCAGGGTGCTCACCACTCACTATCGGCCTTCTCAGCCGCTGCAGGCAAGCCAGACGCCGTTTACAATCTGACCTTTGCACGTAGACATTTATTCCCCCCGTCAGCCCTGTGAGGTCATTCCTGCTGTCATGTCTCCTTGCTCTGGGGAGACTGTTAGTTTGACCAGCCTCACCTTGGGAAAGGAGAGAGAGAAAAAGCCTCTGGGATCTGGGAAGTCAGAGCGGCACTGGGCAGACGTGGCCTCAGGCTCCTGGAAGCGTGTGAAAAATTGATTTTATGCCTTATTTATTTATTTATTTTGTTTGTTCCTGACTTCCAAGAGAGCGAATGCTTTCTTATTACTCGTGCGTACAATGCAAACAGTCACAGCCCCAAGCCAATCGAGATGTACCCTGGGAAAGGAGGGAGCTGGGAAAGGGAGTGTGAGCAGCTGCCAGTGGGAGGCGCTGCTGGGCATCAGTGGTCACGGCTGAGTCTCAGTGGGCTCCCGCTCTGGAGGGAGCGAAGGAGAGCTGCCTAGTGGCAGCAGCAGTGATGATACTAATAAAATGATAATACTGGAGTCAGAGCTAATATTTCTCGAGAGCTTGTTACAGGCCAGGCGCTGCGCCATCAGTCTTATGAAAGACTATCTTATGAAATCCATACAATAACCCTGATGAGGTTGGTACTGTTTTTCTTTCCATTTTACAAATGAGAAAACTGAAGACTGAAGAGGTCAGTAACTTGCCCAAGGCTGCAATGGTGGGATTAATTATTTATGTATGTGGGGGCGGAGAATAAGGTGGAGGAAGGTCCTGGAGGGAGGAGGCGGGAGGACAGTGGTGTAGAACTGAGAGGCAGGCGTGTAGGTCTAGCACGTAACCGAGGGAAGCCTGGGAGTGGGTGGAGCTAAGGCACTGAATTTCCTGGGACATCTTTCTGCATAGCACACCGTCCCACATGTTACCCTTTCGCCCAGACTAGTCTTATTATATCTTCACCCTGAATCATTTTTTAAGATAGCAGAGCCCAGTTGAAGTCAGAGGACACAGAATGAATCTACTCTACTTTGCTTGGCTCGTTGTCTTCTTCTAGAGAGGCGTATAAATAAATACAGAATCTTGCTGTTTTGCAGACCAACGGGTTTCAAACATTTTATAAAATCCCGGAAAATGAGGTCTTATGTAGAAGTTCAGTGTGTTCGGAGATAAAAACACACTGTGCTGCTACATGGCTTTTAAGGGAGAGCTGTATCCTGCCGCCACGTGTGCAGGCGGCTGGTACACGCAGAATGAAAGCAAGGTGCAGAGCAGTGTGGGAGGATGACTGGAAAGCACATATGCACATGGAAGGGAACTTGAAACTGGAGGTTAAGAATATGAAGGAGACTTACTTTTGTACAGTGTAACTTTTCTTTTTAACCTCATGCGTGTATCAGTTAAATAACAAAGTGGGATTCAGGGGCTCTTAGCACTGACTTCTCCACTTTCTTTTCCTCTCTCCCCGGCTTCCTCCCCTTGTTTTCCTTTTGGCACCCCTGAGGGGTTCCCTGGAACACAGTCTAAGCACTGGTCCAGCAAGGGCTTTGGTTGTTCCCTCTTAGAAAGAGCCAGCACCCACCCACCTTGGCTGCATTCGAATTATAGGTTGGCACTATGGGCTGCCAACATCCCAGTTAACATGCATGTGTGAAGTGACCGGAAGAGAGTGACCTTGAGTTGGTCACTCTTCATCCAGCAAAACAGCTATTTGGGAATCGTAAAAAAAAAAAAACCTTCACAGAGGCTTGTTTTAAAGCAGAATCACTTAGCTCTAGGCACGTACCTCTCTGCCACCACTTACTCTTTCTCATGCTGCCCCGTCCTTTCCGAAGAGAGTTCTGTCCTGAGGTCCCCAGGCTGGCTGTGCTCCTCACGGGGTTGACGATGGCCGTGGGTACAAAGACAGACTTGAAGGGGCGGCTTTGTCGGGGATCACCTTCTGAAATGCTGCCTTGGGAGGACACAGAAGCGGTCGATAACGTCCATGTGGCGTAGAGACCAGGGCTCCGGGAATCTAGAAAACTAGATGTCTTTCTGTGTGTGAAAAATTTTTTCAAAAGAAATAGAGAAAGCAAATGGTCAGTGACAAGTCCTATGTTAAAAAAGCATCAGCTCCCAACCATACACCAGATGTGGCTGTTCCTTACCCTCTTCCTACCCATAAATACGCTTTTCGTCGACCACATGTCAGCCAGCTAAGGAGGCCTCATCGCTACGGCTTGCTAACTGTGGGTGTGCCGCAGGGGAGCGAGGGTCTCATACATGGTCTGTGATGAGTTCACCTCGCTTTGCAGTGGTGATTCCTTGTTCATTCAGGGACTTCTCCACTCGATTCTCAACTCTTCGAAGGCAGGGATTTTATATGACTTACGTGCTCTGCAGATCTTAATTATTAATAAATGTTTGCCGAATGGCTGCCGTGGTGCTCTCTGCCCTGGAGCCAGTCATTCAGGCCAGCACACATTGAGCGCTTACTGCATGCCAGTGCTTTGCCTACATGGTCTCATGGGTTCTTCCCAACAGCCTTTCGAGGTAGGTTACTATGAGTGCTGCTATTTTATAGATGGAAAAACTGGAGATTTACAGGTACTTGCCCAAGAAACTACTAGGCTTTTGAACCCAGGTCTGGGCTGGCTCTCTGCTGTACCACTGAGCTCATCACCTGGGCTCTTACCACTCAGCAACACTACCTTCTGGCTAGTCAGAGCATTCATCATTTGGTAGCAAGGAAAACCCTGCATGCTGCTTGAAAGAAACGAGTTAAAGCAGTGAGTAGGCCCTACATGCCTCGGTCGGGCCCTAATTCTTCTCTCTTGGGATCTGATTTCTAATGCTAGTAAAGTTCTGTAAAACAGCAAGCAACCCCTTGTCCATTGTTCCCAGCCTGCAAGTCCCTGAGCCCCATGGGGAATGGCTGTCAATCTACATGCCTTTCTTGCCCTTGTACCAGTCCTACCCCAATGTGACAGCCTCTACTAAGCAGTCCATCCATCACCTTGTCACTCTGTTGATGAAATGACCTCGGCTAATTACCTGGGAATAACCAACTTGCCCATGGCCCCCGGCGCAGAGATGCCCTCCCTCCTGGTTTCCTGCCTGTCAATGCCTCCAGGTTTCTCTTTAGGTAATTTTTTCTTATTTTCCTCCGTTTGCTTTAAAAAGTGATATGTCATTTAATAACAAGCCAGGCAGGGTTGTACAAAGACGAATAAGGCATTGTGCAATGTGCCGACCTGCCCAAGACAGATGTGCAGCCTGATGCGCCAGGAGTTGACGCCAGGGAACTTTGTCCACAGCCATCAACCTGCCTCTGGTCCCTGGTGATGCAGCCAGCAAAGGGGAGCAGGCCACCCCCCTGGAAGAGTGCAGACTACACTGGAGGCGAGGGCTGGGCAGTGGAGAGACCCCCAGTACAGGCTTCCTTGGCAGAGTCTGCACCTGCCTGACTGTAAGGTGCTGGCTGCTGCAAAATGGGTTGAAAACAGGAGAGAATGGTTCCAGAACTGTTTCCGGCAGCAGCAGCAGCAGCCAGGACAAGATACAGTTTATGAGGCCCACGCTAGCTTTATTCTACCAGCCCTGTTTTTGAACAACTGGTTACAGACAGAGGTGCGAGCTCATTTCTCCAGCTCAGCACCAGGTCGATTCCAGAAACCCCCAAATCTCAAGTCCTTCATCTGACCCGGAGTCACTCTATGTCCTCTGGCAAAAGCTCTGCACTTCTCTCTGACATCAAAGCACTTTGCTCACATATATTCATGAATCCTCAGGACACCCCAGACCTGCAGACATCATGATGCTGGTTTTCTAGGTGGAGAGACAGAGGCATTGTGGGCTGGAGCGCAAGGAGCGTGCGTTGCCTCTGATTGGCTCCATTGTGCTGCGCTGAGTGTGCAGGTCCCCGTGTCCCCTTGTCTGTCTGTGCCGTGAGCACTTGAGAAGTTGCCCCGTGTTTGAAAGGGGCATTACAGATAACAGCGCTACCTTGCTCATCACTGGCAGCAGCCGCCTGGTGAGGTGGAGCTCCGATCTTGATTATTTCTATGGGGTTTTGTGTAGAAAGTTAAAGGAAGATGAGCGCTGGCTCTTGAGTCACCGGGAGGATACATGTCGGGTGAAGTTTGTGGGAAAGAGAAGTATCTTGGCTAGCTGGGCAGAAGGGAATTGCTGGGAGGGACAAGAGGGTGTGGACAAGGCTTGGAAACAAGTCCAACGGAGGCTGCTGAGGACCTGAGGCGGGAGGGGTCTGATCAGATGCTACTGTTTGTGTTCTTGCCATGAATGGTCTTCAGCGTTGCCCACATTCTTTCCTCCCTTGTTCAGGTTTTCAAGTCCCAGGAGGGAGTGTCACACTGACTGAGCCTGTCACTTAGCTGTGGTGAAGGGTTGAGGAGGAGGAGTTAATTTCCTCAGCCTCTGATAAGGGAGGAAACGTCCGCCTCCCACCAAGACTATGCACAAAAAAGGACACCCAAAGGGACGTTGGTGCTATTGAGAAGGGGTTTGTGTCCAGCCGGTGTGGCTCAGTGGTTGAGCATCAGCCCACACACCAAAAGGTCACCGGTTCGATTCCCGGTCAGGGCTCACGCCCAGCTTATGGGCCTGATCCCCAGTGGGGGGCATGCAGGAGGCAGCAAATCGATGTTCTCTCTCATTGACGTTTCTATCCCTCTCTCCCTCTCCTTCCTCTCTCTCTAAAAATCAATAAGAAAAAAAAATTAAAAATATATAGTAAAAAAAAAAGAGAGAGAGAGAAGGGGTTTGTATGAGAACGTGATAGATGTTCTGTGCAACCTGAGCTAATAGGTTCCTCCAGGAACGGGGAAGTATGTCATGGTGGCAGAGATTTCCTTGCACTCAACATGGGACAGGTTGTCGGCATCACCATCTAGCCGAGAGGGCTGGAGCTCTGGATGGCTCAGCAGCCTTTCCTTCCCTGGTAGTAAACAGCTCACTTGGTGAATCTCAAACCAAAGCCCTGGCATATTGGTCAACTCTGGTCTACCCATAGTTAGTCCCCAAACTCTGGCTGGCTCAGTTCATTCGGGGTGATGCTAATGAGAGCCATGGTTCAATTGCTCGGGGCGCCTCACCTTCGAGCCCTGGTGTTTAGAAAAGGCTGCCGTGTACCCCAGAGAGGCTGGTGCCTGTGCAGAGCTGTCTCTGCAGACAGAGAGCCACGGGGGTGAGGGGACCAAAGTGTCCAACCCACTCAGTTCCAACACGGCCTGTGTCAAGCAGCAGAAACCCAGCTGACAAAGGACAGCCTCATTCAGCTCTAAGAAGGGAGGGACTCAACCTCCCGTAGAGAAAAAGGTGAATAAGAACAGGGTGAGCTGCCTCCCGACAAACAAACTGGACACATGCCATCCACGTCCGGGATTAGTGGGGACGGGAACTTTCTCTGTGTGAGAGGCCATCAGGTAAGATGTACACACACGGAAAGCATTGATCCTCTGTCACCTAAAAGCCCTCAGGAGAATATACTGTGACAGGGAGTTGTTCTCCTTGGAAATGCTGGTTCTCTAGGAGCAAAAACACCTGTCAACATAAGTAGCACCTCAATATACGCATAGGTGCAGATGTCTGTGAGCTGGGGGTGGGTGATGGACTCAACGGCAGTCTGGTGTTGAAACTGTCAACCGTCTGACGTGCGGCCACACTGGAGGGCATGGGTCTAGGTGCTCAGGACCCAATAGGAGAACAGCCAAGGAGGAGAGGAAGGGGAGCCGAAGCCTTGAATACACTCAGTGGAATCCTACATGCTTTCTTGGGCGACCACAGGTCTGGGTTTTCCCAGGAGAGTCTGTTTACACCTGCTGTATTAAGATTGGCCCTCTCTCATCTCAGAAGTGTCCTAGTTTGGATGAGAAATTATATGGTTCCACTTATTAGGCATGGCTGATTAGAGAGCTCCTGTTAGATGCCATGGAGGAAACTGAGTTAGGGTAGGTGTCCTCCATGGTCACTTCTAGACCATTCTCCCACCCTCCTCCATGCCTCCCAGCTTCGGCTTGTGTGGTCCGACGCTACCATCGTGTTGCAATCATCATCTCTCCGAGGTCTCTCCTTCATTCCTGGAAGGTTTCAGCTCCTGGCTCACTGCCCTTCCTCCACTACATCTCACCATGGTGATCTCACCCCGAGTTAGGGCCTTAAATCCATCTCAAACCTGGGCCTCTTTCTTTTCTTTTCTTTTTCTTTATCCTCACCCAGGGCCATTTTTTTTCCTGCACTTATTTTCAAATAGAGCGGGAGGGAGAGAAGGAGGAAGAAAGAGAGAGAAACATCGACGTGAGAGAGACCCACTGAGTGGCTGCCACCCACACGACCCCAACGGGGGCCGGGGACAAACTGCAACTGAGGTACGTGCCCTTAGTGGGAACTGAACGCTGGACTCTCTGGTCCGCGGGCTGACGATCTAACCACTGAGCCAAACTGGCCAGGGCCGGACCTCTTTCCTAAATGCTAGACTTGTATACTTAACTGACATCTTTACTGGGATTACTAACAGGCATCGAGACTTAAACTGCTGCAAGCAAAGCTTTTGCTTCCCTCCCCGTCCCCCCAAACCTGCTCCTGTTTTGGTTTTTCACGTCCTTCACAGTACAAGGCAACTTCTATCTTCCAGCGACTCAAGGCACAGAACTTGGACTCACCTCGAACCCTCTATTCTTTCAACCCGATATGTGATCTGTCAGAAAACCTGGTTGTCTCTACCTGCAGAGTACAGCCAGGATCTAATCAGGTCCCCCTCCCTCAATAGCTCATGCCCTGGCTCATTCTCCCCAGGATTATGACAATATTCCCTTAGCTTGTCTCTGTGCCTCCAGCGTTTCCTCTCAATGGTTTATTCTCAAACCAGCAACGAGGGATTCTAGTTCAAGTTTAAGTTAGATTGTGTCATTCTTCTGCTCAAAACCCTGCAACAGGGTTAAAGTCACATCCATGACCTAGGAAATCCTCTGTGATCTGAGCCTCTGTTACCATTCTGACCTCATCTCTTCCTAACCTACCCCTCACTGGCTTTAATCCAGGCTTGCTGGCCTTCATGTCAGGCACACGCCTACCCCAGGGCCTTTGTTCAGGAACTTGCCGTTCCTTTGGCCTGGAATACACTTCCTTCAGAGATCGCCACGGCTCACCTCATTTCCTTCGTTCCTCCTCCTCACTTCTCAGTAAGGCCATCCCTGACCAACCTGTCAGAACTTTAATCACCCCCATACAAATTCTGTCCCCCTTTTCTGATTTTTCTCCTTAGCCCTTAGCATGAACACACCCCATGCATGACTCAGAGATCTTGTTTTGTCTGTCTGTCCCACTAGGATGTAATCTCCCGTGTGCTATGTGCATGTTGTCCCGGGGTTTTGTGCATTTTGTTCACTGGTGTTTCTCCAGTGTCTAGAAAGGTGACCGGCACGTCAGTTCTCAATAAACATATGTTGAATAAATGAAAGCATCAGCTACAGACACACTTAGTTTGCTTTTGGAGTCTTTGCAGCTTTTTAACAGAATTCCGGAACCTTCCATTGAAGGGAATAACTATGATCTTCTGCTCCGACTTTCTGCCAAATCTTTGTACACAAGCCTGGACCTATGGGAACCCAGACTCTGCCTGTACTCTTCCCAGGAAGGGAGTCCACCACCTCACCAGCTGGCCTGAGGTGCAGCCTTTTACTGAACCCAAACCTCTGAGATGTAGCCCCTGCCTTCCCGCCCCACGTGGAACACATCTCCTTCCACTCTACAGTCAATGGCGGTCCCTCGGACCCTTCTTTCTAACGTTTCATACAATAACCCCAGCTTATCGGTTTCTTCTGCGATGTGGTTGTATCTCCTCACCGTACTCGCTGCCCTCCTCCGGATTCAGTGCCTCATCTACATGAAGGTCCCCGAACTGAACACATGACTCCAGGAGTGACCCCCAGAGAGTACAATGTGATGATCACTTTCCTTGGCTTGTGACCCTCTGGTATGTCACAAAGACAGCACTGGACGTGGTGAGGGCCTCACTGCCTTGTGACAGGCTTTGCCTGGGCTGGGGTGGGGGGTGACAAACGTAGGAGGTGTCATGGGTAGTTCGGGGGTTTGTGTGCATTGTGGTTGTGGTAGGAGGTAGCTAGGTGAACTGTGGGCCTGTGAAATCAACAGGTCTGCCAGAGAATGGCAAAGGGCGGGAAATCTGTTTGGAAAGAAGACCTGCGGGGTAAACTAACATTGGACCTGGGGTGTGGCTGGACAGGAAGTGAGTGGTCTCAGTTCACGGAAACACTGCTGATGGCCCAGCATCCCGGGAAGGTTCCTGAGGTACTCTGGGTGGCCATGTGACCATCCCATTTCCCCCTTCTGCCACTAGATGCGGTGTCGAGGTAGAGGATATGAAGGGGGATTTGGGGGGTTTGTATAGAAAACCTGAAATCTAGTTCTTGGGCAGGTTGCTCAACTCTACATCAGTGTCCTCATCTGTAAAATAATGTCTACCTTGGCCATAGCCAATGAGTTAAAGAATGTGAGCGTGCTTGTGAACTGTGATGACCTAGGAAAACACAACTCTTTTGGACACACACACACACACACACAGACGTAATTTAAATTTAAATTAAAGCATTAGGAGGGTACTAAAGCAAAGGCTGTTTCTTGGCCCACACTCCAAAAGAGCATCAAATCCTTCAGGAATTCAACCCACAGAGGGCCCGGCCTAGATGACCTGACACCCTGCCGCCTGGGGGTGGAGGGGACCCACCTGAAAATGGGGATGACGTAGTTGTTGGGGAAGATGCCAACTCTCCCGGTGACCAAGGAGATGCCCTTGAGCCAGCCGTCCTGGTACTTCCCCAGGACCCTGATGCCTTCCCCCTTCTGCAGGTCCAGCTCATCGGGTCCGTGGGCTGAGTAGGAGTGCAGGGCCACAAACCTGGGGGGACAGGGAACTGGTGAAGGACGAAGGTGCACACCCCGAGGGGAGGGCAGGGAAGCAGCAAGGGCGAAGGGGGACAGAACCTTCACCCAGTGGTCAGCAGTCACAACCTGTTAAAATCAAAACCTCAGTATGTAGGGCAGATAGCAGTAGCAGAAACTGGTTGAAACAGTTCAGGGGTGGCCCCGATATCTGCCCTCTTCAGGTCCCCCCACTCCGTAGAATGCCACACAGCAGCAAGTCACTAATTTAGGCCGCATCAGCATTTGACAGTGGGGACACTGGCCTACAGGGGAGAAGGGAACTGACCAGGAATCTGGCAGAGCCGGTTGCACCCCAGACGTGTCGGCTCTACCGAGGGTGCTTGCTCACGCTGCTCGGGGGGTTACCCGAGAACACGGCTGGAAGCCTCTCCTGACAGTAGAGACCTGTTTGCCCCCCAGGAATGGCCTAGAACCTAGCTTAATATAGGCAGGGAAGGGGGCATTGGGAAGGGGGACGGGGTTAACTCTGGTTCTTTGGCGCACAGGGGAATGCAGGCTGCATGGTGGGATGGAGGGGAAAGGGCATATGGCCAAAATGTCCTCGGGTTGGAGCAGTGACTTCCCTCTCTGAAGCCCACACTGGGGTCAGGCAGGTCACATCCAGGTATGAGATGGGGGTGAAGACACTGGGGAATAGTGAGGCGGTGGAGGTGAGAATACCTGGCTGACCACAGGCATTGCAAAATAACCCACTTGGCCAGGCTGGTGTGGCTCAGTGGTTGAGTGTCGACCCATGTACCAAGAGGTTGCCAGTTTGATTCCCGGTTGGGGCACATGCCCAGGTTGTGGGCCTGATCCCCAGTGAGGGGCATGCAGGAGGTGACCAAATGATGTTCTCTCTCATCAATGTTTCCATCTCTCTCTCCCTCCCTCTTTATCTCTCTCTAAAATCAATAAAGAAAAAATATCTATAAAAAAACAACAAAAAAACAAAATAACCCACTTGGCGTGCCAGATTCGGGGGTTACCAGTATATGGCCCTCAGGTTAGACCTTAGCAAGTTCTTCTAGATTCTAAGAACTGTGAGACATTGGAGGGTTTTATGAAATGGGCTTGGGGGGAGGGGGGGTGGAGTGTTCTCATCTGCAAGTCCCCCTGCCCCTAGAAAATGCCGAATTTATTTTTCACTCATTACTAAAGGAACATCTATTTATAACCCAACATTTTGAATCTAAAGGAAGACAATAGAAATTGCTCAATACACAATTCCCCGGCAATGTTTTGGTATATAACCTTCCAGTCTCTTTCTACTTTGTAAAATAATGAGCTGGGATGATGTGCTTTGCTAATTTGTATTTTTCACCATTATTTCCATTGGCAAATTTGAAGGGTGGGGGGAGCTGTTGTCTCTCTGAATGGGCTGATTTGGGTGTGGTGATGCTCAATGGCAGAGGATGGCAAAGATGACGCCTCTGTGCCGGGACCAGGGGTGGAGGGCAGAGCTTTTTACTCACATGTTAGCTGAGTGGGAGCCGGGCAGACTGACGATGGCCGTGGAATGTCCTGGGGAGGCAGGTGTGGCGTGATACATGCTGACCTACACAGACAGAAAAGACAGCCAAGCTGAACCAGTGAGTGCCATGAGCCAGGCCCACAGCAGAGCTGCACAGAGAGCCCAGACACAGCTGGAAAGCAAGAGCCATGCCCAGGGCCACCCGTCATGGGCCGTCTCTGTGGTTTGTGGCTGTGGGAAGCGCAGGGCGGGGACAGATTGGTTTACTCCTGCGGGGGTGGGGGTGTCATGCCAAGACTATATTCCAAAAGACTGCTCAGCGAAGGCAGAGGGTGAAGACAGGGCACGTTTACAGTCGACGGCACTGCCAGACTCCGAGCCGGCCCTCCGGCCCTCCCTACCGTCTCCCAGCGTGCACACCTCCTCTGTGCAAACCTGCTCCCGGAAAATGATACGATGCCAATACTGATCGAGACCTTAACGCTTGCCAGGCAGTTTGAAGTGCTTTACAAGCAAATTTAATCTCTATAAAGGTACTGTTGTCCCCATGTTTGGATGAGAAACTGAGAGAAAGAAAGGTCACCCAACTAGTATGAAAGAAAATGTAAAACCATGTAGTTTAGTCCTGGCTGGTGTTGCTCAGTGGTTAGAGTGTTGGCCCATGCACCAAAGGGTTGCATGTTCAATCCCTGACCCTGGTCAGGGTGCTTGTGGGAGGCAACCAAACGATGTGTCTCTCTCACATTGATGTCTCTCTCTCTCTCTTCCTCCTTGCCCCCCTTCCACTATCTCTAAAAAAATCAATGGAAAAAATATCCTTGGGTGAGGATTAACAAAAAAACAAAAACCCAGGAAGTCTAGGTCCCCCCCTCCCCCCAGCCCCAAGGTTATCCAGTGACTTATGGAAGCTGAATTTGAATCTTTTTCACTTTTCCCGGACGGAAGAGGGAGCAACAAAGCTATAAGCTTCTGCAAACTATCTGCTCTCCTGGGACCTCGCCTATTATCTAACCTACTGCCTTACTTATTTCCATCTTGGCACATATCACAGACTGGGACTGTTTCCTTGTTCACCAAACATCCCTCCACTCTAAGTTCCATGAGGGCAGGGACTGTGTCTCGTTCATCACTGTATATATGTGCTCAATATATTGTTATAGCTTAAACAACAAATGAAAAGCTTTCTTACCCAGTACCTCAAGGCCTGACAGAACTCGATCCATCTCCATGGAGAATTTTACTCCATCTGGAGTAAATACATTCAGTCTGTCTTCAGTTACCCACCATAAATAATGGTCACTGTATGTGTGTGCTTTTTAGGACTGTTTTGGGGGTGCAAGTATAGTTGTGTCTGAGTGTTTGGGCAGGTGTGAATGCATTACTAGTGCTTGTGTCTCTGGCTCTCTGTGCAAGTGTGTATGTTTGTTCAGGACCCATGACAATTGTGTGTAGATGTGTGATGGCATTGGTATATTGTATGTCTGAAGATGTTCATACATGTGGGTCTATAAATGGATATGCACACATGCTGTGTGTAATGATTATGTGTATGTATGGTTGTATATATGATTGTAAATGTCTATCTGGGATTCTGTGTGCCTGTGTGTGAACTTTAGAGGTGTATGCATGTATGTATGACTATAATTTTGTGTGTGTCTGGGTTGATGGTTTTATAAATGTATGTGTGGTTGTGTATGTATTTGTGATATTATAAGAATCTAGTTATAGAATAAGAAATCATTCCAGTCAGATAATAACAAGTGTTGGTGATAACACAGAGAAACTGAAACTCATATAGTGCTGATGGGAATGCCAAATGATGTAGCCCCTTTAGAACAGTCTGCAGTTCCTCAAATGGTTAAACAGAATTACTATATTACTCAGCAAGTCCTCTCCTAGTACATACCCAAGGTCCACACAAAATTTGTACACAAACATGACAGCAACATTATTCATAATAGCCAAATGGTGGCAATAACCCAAATGTCCATCGACTGATGAATGGATATACAGAATGTGGTATATCCATACAATGGAATATTATTCAGCCATAAAAATGGAAGTATGGATACATACTGGAACATGGGTAAACCTTGAAAACCTTAAAAGAAGCCAGATACAAAAAGACTACATTACATAATTCCATTTGTATGAAATGTCAAGACTAGGCAAGACTACAGAAGTAGAAAGATTAGAGGTTTCTAGGGGCTGGGAACATATATATGGGGGTGATAATCAAAGGGTACAGGGTTTCTCATTGCAGTAATGAAATTGTAAAATTGTGGTAGTAATGGTGGTATATATCTGTGGATATATAAAAAAATCCCACTGAATTGTATACCTTGAATGCATGAACTGTATGGTATGTGAATTCTATCTCAATAAAGCTCTTAAAAAAACAAAGTGTTCCATGGTCATATATCTGAGTCTCTCTAACACTGCACAAGGTGTTCTGATCTTTGCGGTCAGATATTATCACACCAGTTCCCTCAAGCAGAGATGCAAAGGAGCCGGCTTTGAGCTCGGCAGCTCCTTTCCCGTGACCAGGCGAGGCAAATCCCTGCCAGGCTTGGGAGCTGTGCCAAGGGAGAGCCTCGTTATGCAAACCTCTAATCTTGTTTGTAGAGACTGTTGAACACTGATTAAGCAGCATGAACTTCACTTAACACCATGACTTTCCAATGTTATGTTTGAGTAAAAAGTCCTTCTGTCCATAAACACTGTCCATCTTTAGGGAGGGGGGAGAGGCCGGGCTGCAAAGCCGCCCCTCCATTGCACTGGGCTCTCTCTCCTTCTCCAGGCCTGGAGAGGGGTATGTCCTCCTCTTCGGTATGTGGAACCTGGCCAGCACTGAAATTGGTGGGCTCGTGGTGGAATTATTTCTAATATGGAATGGGGAGGGAACGGGAAGATAGATTCTCAGGTTCTGAGGTGTCTGGGAGGGGAAGGGAGAACATGAGTAGAGAAGGAGCCCGGGGGAGAGGGGGAAATAGTGGATGGCTCTGAGGGGGAGAGAAAGTGACACAGAGGCACCATGGGAGAAAGAAACAGATCCAGCCCTGGCCAGTTTGGCTCAGCGGTTAGAGCGTCGGCCTGTGGTCCGGAGAGACCCGGGTTCGGTTCCCGCTAAGGGCACGTACTTCGGTTGCAGTTTGTCCCCGGCCCTGGTTGGTCGTGCGGGTGGCAGCCACTCGATGTGTCCCTTCACGTCGATGTTTCTCTCTCTCTCTCTCTCTCTCTTCCTCTCTCTCCCTCCCACTCTATCTGTACAAAAAATGGAAAAATATCCTCGGGTGAGGATAAAAAAAAAAAGAAACAGATCCAGAGTGACAGAGGGAAGAAGGAAGAAGAAAAGGAGATTTAAAAAAAAATGGGAAAAATTCTTACAACTCATTCAGAAAGAAGACAACCCAATAAGAAACGGGCAAAAAGAAGATATACTGGTTGGCCATTTTCAAAATTCAGTTAAATATACATTTAACACGCTACTCAGCAATCCTACTGACAAGTATTTAAAAGAAATGAAAACATATGACTACATAAGGACTTGCCCATGAATGTTCATGGCAGCTCTATTCATTTTAGCCCTAAACTGGAAACAACCCAACTGCCAATCAACTGGTGGATGAATACAAAAATTGTAGTCTAACGACAGTGGTACAGCCCTCAGCAGTACATGCAAGGACCAACATGAATCTGAACACCATCCTAAGGAAAAGGAGCAGGCCACACACCACTATATGTTCTATGATGCCATTTATGCAACATTCCTAAGAAAAGCCAGAACTATAGGGACAGAAAACAGAGGAAAGATTGCTAAGAGCCAGGGGTGGGGGGAAAGGATTGCAAAGGCAAAAAACAAAACAGCCAAGGCCAGTTTGGATCAGCAGTTGGAGCATTGGTCTGTGGACCAGAGAGTCCCGGGTTTGGTTCCCGCTAGTGGCATGTACAAAAAAAAAACAAAAATGGAATGTATGAATGCAGGGATGAATGCATGATGGAAGTGATAGGAGAGTGATAGAGAGGAAGGTAAATGAAGGCAGAGAAGGAAAACTGGCAGGGAAGGAGGGAGACAGAATAGGAAATGAAGGCCTTGTTGGGAAATAGAGACAACCATACAGAGGGCCAGCTTTTGAGGAGGCAAGTCTGTCCCTTAGCCTCTGGGTTCAAAGACAGAGGGCCAGCCCTCCTGAGTGACAGCCTGGTGAAGGGTTCCCTGGGGTCAACTTTGACCTCAGGTCTCTGTGCCGCAAGAGGTTTGAGGACAGATGTGAGGTCCTCCAGCAACTGCTACTTCCTGGTACAGGGTTTGGGGACCTGCACAGGATTAGGGGGTGGGTGTGTATTTGAGGGTGGGTATTTCTGCTGCAATCTAAAAACATTTTTCTTCCTTTTGAAGGAAATGACTAACTTAAAAGAAGTCTTTATCAGAAACAGAAGAATCCACAGCTGTGTGGCCTGTGGGTGTTTTCGGGTCTTGAGGTGTCAAGTGAGGGAGGAAGGTGCCATGGAGCCTGGCACAGAGCGGTAACGACATTCCGCTGGCTCGGGCGCCTCTCCCGGCCGCCGCACAGGCGCAAAGAGGCGGCTTCCCCAGAATCGGGAGAGGAGGTCTAGCTTTGCGCTCAGGCATGTGGCTCTAGCATTTGCCAGGATGTGTGATCTTGGGCAAGTGATGGAATTCTGGGGATCCTCCATTCACTCACCTGTACAGTGGGGCGGTAATGGTATCTTGCACAGAGTTGTTATCAGGATGAAATAGCACAACCCATGTAAATTGTTTAGCATATTGTAAGTGCTCAATGGATATTACTTATTCAGGTCTGCAAAGAGATCAGCGGCTGCATAGAGCGTGGGGGTGGGGTAGATGGAGCGCCTGTTTTTCTGCAAAAGCTCTGCAAAGTCTTGAAATGACAGCAGGACCCAGAGTGTAGTGGGGGATGGGAACAAGCAAGCAACCCTACTTCTCCCTTCTGGAGGAACACAGGCTTTCTAGGACTCCAGCTCTTCCCGGCCCTGACTGTGGCCCGCAGCTCCAGGGCTCATGTCTTGGTGGACAGGGGGGTGACCGTCTTCCTCAGCAGAATGCCGTCTGCGCCAGAGAAGCCCGCTGTGGTCCTGCGTGTCAGTATTCCCAGGAGCTAACAGGGGCCTGGAGCCCACATAGTTTTCCTTCAGGGCTGGGAGAAGAGTAGCATTTTACAGACAGAAAATTAGGCATTATTTGGTAGTTTCTGTACCCACCACTATGGATAATCTGGAGTTGACCATCTATCTGTCTTTATAATGTTAAAAACTCCTTCCTCTCAATAGATGAAGAGACTTGAGAGGCACATGCAGGAATTGCAATGTGTGAACCTTATTTGGTCCTAAGCCCTGGGGTTAATGCCATGAACAAAACACACAAGGTTCCTTCCCCGTGTGGAACTCACCATGTATACCAGGGAAGGCACAGTGCATGTTGGGATGGGAGAAGCTCAAGGTGCTCTGGGAGCCATGGTGCCAGGAGACACTTGCCTTGATTGTCAAGAGGTATTTCACTCACACGCGCTACGATTCTAAAGCTAACTTATTGTGCACAGGCCTCATGGTCATTGTCCCCATTTTTACAGAGAAGGAAACTGAGATAAGAAGATTACATGATTTTTCTGGTGGTAGCCAGAAAATGGGCGATCAAGTTGACGCCGGAAGCAAGGAGCTTAGGCTTGGAACGCTTTCTGTAGGAAACAAGGTTAACACTGATGGTTTCCAGACCTCAGTGTGGCTAAGAGGCTGTACGTGTGAGGCATGTGTGTACATCCCGGGAAAACGAAGCATCCAGCCAAGTTCAGTGTTCTGTTTTTGTGCTCTTGGATGTGTTACGTTCATGATGACCAACGTCCCCGTCAAGTGTCCCTTGTAATAGGTAATAGATCTGATGGCAAGTGGAATGTTAAGTTGTTTTTGTTTCTCTTCTCCCTTCCCTGGCAGAACAGAGGCCTCAACACAGTCAGAGCTCCTTCTGCCAGACCGCTCTCCTTCCTTCCCCATCTAAGCCCGCCTCAAAGCCAGCCCAGCCTGCAAACCCTCCCTGCCCTTGAGGGGAAGAAGGCAGCCACCCAGTGCTCCTCATTGACCCTAAGCGTGAGACATGTCTGGGCTGCAACGGCTACTACATTTCAGATCTGCAAGAGATCCCAGGCAGACGTCGAAGCTGACAGTACTCTCCGGGATCTGGCTCCTGCTTTCCCCTCCGGACCCATCTTCCTCCGCGTCCCGTGCGCTCCTCCACTCTAGCTCCTGGAGCAGGCCACACGGAGTCTGCCACACGACCTCTGCGCCCCTCCCACCCCACCCCTGCTCTGCTACTTCCTCTTGAACTAAAACACTGAATTTATTAGTACGGAATGCATCCAAATAAGTGCATATAACTTTATGTATCATTTAAAGAATGATAATAGCCCTGGCCAGTTTGGCTCAATGGTTAGGGTGTCGGCCTGTGGACCAAAGAGTCGTGGGTTCGATTCCGGTCAAGGGCATGTACCTCGGTTGCGGTTGGGTCCCTGGCCCTGGTCAGGGTCATGCGGGAAGCAACCAGTCGATGTATCTCTCTCACATTGATGTTTCTCTCTCTCTGTCTGTCTCTGTCTCTGTCTCTCTCCCTCCCTCCCACTCTATCTGAAGATACATGGAAAAATATCCTCAGGTGAGGATTTAAAAAAAAAAAATTAAAGAATAATAATAATAAAACTAACACCTTTATACATACTGCCCAATGTAAGAAACAGAAGAAAAATAGACACCGAATGTTGTACTTAGAGCTCCTCTGCATATTTCTCTATAATCAACCCCCCCTCAGGGGTAACTGCAATACTGAAATTTGTGATAATCATTCCCGTGCTTTTCTGTGTAATTTCTACACAGAATGCATCCCTAAACAATGTTGAGGTTTGCTGCTTTTCGAATACGGTGCAGACGGATCCACACTATGTGTATTCTTCTGTGACTCGCACCTTTTGCTCAGCACTGAGTTTTTGTGCATATTTGTGGTTAATTTTCACTGCTGTCTCATATTTCACGGTATGCGTATGTCGATATTTCACGGTATGCGTATGTCGCTTTAACCATTCTATCGCTGAGGTGTCATCGGGGTGATTCTTGGTTTGGGGTTGCTATGAATGATGTTGCTGTGAGTGTTCCTGTATATGTCCCCTGTGCACACGTACAAGACTTTTTCCAGGATATACACCTACAAGTGGAATTGATGGGCCATAGGATATGAGCCTGCTCGGTTTTATTAGGCAATAACAAACTTTTCTCCAGTGTGGCTGTAACAATTTACACTTCTGCCAGCAGCAAATGACAGTTCCCGTTGCCCCACAATCTCTCCAGCGTGAATGTGCAGCTTTTTAATACCTGCCTATCGTGAGTGTGAAATGATGTTTCATTGTGGTTTCAAATGAATTTATCTGAGTATTAATGAGCTGGAGTTTCTTTTCAAATGTTTATGGATCATTCTCATTTCTTTTTTTTTAAAATGTTTTTATTGATTTTTTTTTTGAGAGAGAGAGAGAGGAAGGGAGAGAGAGAGAAACATCATTGTGAGAGAGAAACATCAATCAGCTGCCTCCTGCACGCCCCGCACTGGGGATTGAGCCCGCAACCTGGGCATGTGCCCTGACTGGGAATCGAACCAGGACCTCTCAGTCCATGGGATGATGCTCAATCCACTGAGCCACAGCAGCTGGGCATCATTTCTTTTTTTAAATTAAATTTATTGGGGTGACGTTGGTTAATAAAATGATATAGGTTTCAAGTGTGCAATTCTATGATAAATCATCTATATATTGCATTGTGTACCCATCACCCGAAGTCAAATATTTTGTCACCATATATTTGACTCCCCATTTCTTATATGAAATGCCTGCTTGTGTCCTTTATCTATTTTCCCCTCCTACTGGTTACTTATTATTTTCCTATTAAGTTATGGAGTTCTAATATTTTGAATATGAATTATTTATAGCTTGTATTTTCACTTTGTGGTGTCTTTTGATGAACAGAAGTTCTTCTTAAGAGTAAAATTAACAATATATTTCCTTATAGGAATCTTGAACACAATAAAAAAACAACAACACCTTGAACATGATTTTTTTCATCTCAAGGTCTTAAAGATGTACTTCTATATTGTCTTCTAAAAGCTTTGCCTTTCACATTTAAGTGTTTAATCCACCTGGAATTGATTTTTGAAAAGGGGAATCCAATTTCATCTTTTTTCCACGTGGACACCCAATTAGCCTAGCACTGTAGTTTGACCTTCTGATCTGTGAAGAGCATTCTGTCATAAATCAAGTCTCCATGCTGTGCCTGTTTCTGGGTTCTCCAGCATGTTCTGTTGCTTTAACAGAATCCATAGGCTAAATTCATGCCCTCTTAATACTATAGCCTTATAAATAAAATCTGACACCTGATAGGGTAGATCCCATTCCTCACCCCAATCAAATTCCATCAGCTTCTTCTTTAGAAAGTATTTTGGGTGTTGGCTTTTAATTCTTTCATTTAAACTTTTGAATCACCCTTTGAGTTACAAACAAACAAACAACCCATTGGAATTCAAATTTATAGATACATTAGGGGAGAATCAATATCTTTAAGATATTACATCTTCCAAGCCAAGGGCATGACATAATTCTTTATTTATTTTAGGTCTTCTCTAATATCTTTTAATAAGGTTTTGTAAATTTTCTTCATAAAAACCTTACATGTCTTTTGCTGAATTTATTCTCAGGGGCTTAAAGAATTTAGTTGCTGTTGTAAATAGTTTTTTTTTTTTTTTTTTTTTTTTAATTATTTTTCTAATTGTTTGTTTTCTTTTTAAAGTACAGAAATACAATTCTTTCCTGTATTGATTTGTATCCAGTAACCACGCTAAGCTCATACTTATTCCTAATGCATTTTTCCAGTTCTTCTGAGTTCCTTACATAGAGAATGCCATCACCTGCAAACAATGACAGCCATGTTTCTTCCTTTCAAATACCTGACCTTTCATTTCTTTTGCCTGCTGTATTGTACTGGCCAGGCACTCCAGGAGGGGCAGTGTTGGGCAGAAACACAACAGGCACTCTGTTCTTTCTGTTAATCTTAAAGGGAATAACTTCATTTCATCATCAAGTATGATGTTTGTTGTCAGTTTTAGATAGATTTCATTTATTGGGATAAGGGAAGTTTCCTTTTATTTCTAGTTTGCTAAGGTTTTAAGAAATGTAATGAATGGATATAGACTTTTATCATTGTTCTCTATCGAAAAGATCACTTGGCTTTTCTCTTTAATCTGTTAATATAATAAATTATACCGATTAATGTTGTTATATTGAACTAAACTTTCAATCTTGGGAAGAGCACAACTTAATCATGATGTATTTTATTTCTATATAGTCCTGGGTTTGGTTTGCTAATAGACACTTGAGGGTTTTGGCATCTATGTTTATGAATGAGGCTGAACTCAAACTTTTCTTTTTTATGTTGTTTTTCTGGTTTTGATATTAATAATATCTTAGCGTCATGAATAAACTGGGAAATTTTTTTTCTTCCATTCTTTGGAAGAGTTTGTAAAAAATGAAAGTATCCCCTCCTTGGAAGTGTGAAAAAACTCACCTGTATAACTGTCTGGGTCTGGGGTTTTCTTTGTGGTAAGATCTTTAATTATTAACTCAATTTCTTGAATGGTATAAGACTACTCTGAAGGGTTGCCAAGAGCTATTTACCAGATATAAAGTGTTTTTTTTTTTAACTAAATACTGTTTGCTGAAGACAAGCTCCTGATTTATTTATTTGCCTGATGGCCTCTGCTGGGGAGAAAAGGTGGTGCTTGGAACACCTGCATAGAGGCTTGGAAGACCCCAGCCAGCGAGGGTCCTCACTCTCCGTTCAAGTCCTTCGGGAGCCCCATGGGGACACTCACTGCTTGGGTGGATTTATGTAACTCCCTAGGCACCACGCAGCCATTGCTAAGAGAATGGACTTTTGGGTCGTCTGAACTGGGTTTGAGTTTTGACACTGTAACCTACTGGCTGTGTGAGACTCAGACTTACTTCCTCTGAGCCTTAGTGTGCTCATCTATAAAAGGGGCAATGATAGTAGCTACCTCACAGAATTCTTGTGAGAATTCAATCAGAACGTGCATGCAAAGTACTTTGCACAATGCCTGGCTCACACGAAGTGCCCATACACAGTTACCATTGCTGCTGCTATGAGACGGATATACAAGGCAGATGTGTGAGGAGAAGAGGCAGGGGATGGAACTTTCTCAGAACTGGATTTAAGGAGGAAAGATTCATTCTCTGGGACACAAGGGCCAGCCACGATAGTTCAGATCCCCTCTGAGTGAGATCCAGTGATGTGTAGGGGACATGGATTCAGGAGTCCCTTTCCTGACATTGGACTGGGATAGTCCCATGCGCCCTGAAGTTTGCACTGAAAGGTGAGGTCTGGCAGTCTGCATCGTTGTGCTCTGCCATTGGCTTCTTAGGCAAAATGTAGAAGATGCAACCCTCACTTCAGACCACAGTGACAAGATCCTGTTCCCTAAGCTGGTCCTTTGCTCAGTTGGGCACAGAGTGTCCTCAGCCCTGTCACTCCCTGTACCATTTTCTTTTTTTTAAAAATATGTTTTTATTAATTTTAGAGAAAGGGGGGGGCAGAGAGAGAGAGAAACATCAATGAGAGAGAAATGTCAGCTAGGTGCCTCCTGCACACCCCCTACTGGGGATCAAGCCCAAAACCCGGGCATGTGCCCTGGCTGGGAATCAAACCAGTGACCCCTTGGTGCATGGGACGACGCTCAATCGACTGAGCCACACCAGCCAGGGCCCGTCTATTTTTTACCTGATGCTTTCCTGACCCTAAATGGCCTGCTGCCTTCAAGGCAGGATTTTAGCACCAAAGCAGAGTCTGATGGGGTGGGGATTATTAGTGGTTTTTGAAATACCAAAATCTTAATTATAACCCTTGTCCTCCGAGCCATAACAGTCCACCTGAAAAAGTAATTGCTTGGCCATAATTATAACTAAGTCCTCTCACTAGGCTTCATTAAAGGCCATAAAATTTAAACAAGCAAGGTTCCTATTAAGTCTGCTGTGGGTCCCCTCATGGCATGTATTCATAGAAGATGCTTGTTACACAACTGCTAGGTCCTGGCCCCTTGCTAGGTCCTGGGGATTGGTGACAAAGGGCACTGCTCACTGGGGCAGTGCAGACTGTGGGGGAAACCTTCCATCCATCCTACACTGGGGTCCTCCCCTCACATTTCCCAGACAGGAGCCTCCCAAAGATGAGCCGTCTCTGAACATCTAGAAATTTCCATGTTCTACCCATCTCTGATTAGACTCTATGACCTTATGTCCAAAGTAGCTTTTTATGGCGGAGAGAGTGGACTGACATTTATTTTCTGAACTGAGAAACAAATGGCACAGAGAGCTGGATGGGAGAAGGAGCAGACCAAAACCTGTCAAGACAGTATCATGCAATGGTTAGGAACCTGGGCTCTGAATGCAGACTTTCCTGGGCATGGCTGTCTGCTTTGCTGCTCTTCCGCCAAGTAACGCTGGGCAAATCATTTCATCTGCCTGGTCCTAACTTTCTTCGTCTGGTTTTGGTGACGTTTAATAGGTTTTCCTCTGAGGACTTGTCCATTTTTCTAGGTCTGTGGGTCTCACTTTGGGGGAGATAACTGGAGAAGTAAATTGAAGTAGGACTGCAAGGGAAGTAAATTAAAAAAAAATTGTTCTGAAGAATTTAGTGAGCCCAGAAACCTTTTGACAACGGCAGGCTCACTTGGCACCTTGGGAAAGTTCTCTTGACATCTGTTTGTTGCCTCTTATTATTTTTGAAATGTCTCGAAGGGTATCACAGCCACCACAGTGGACATTTTTAGAAAGGAAAAAGAAATGGGACTACATCAAACTCAAAAGCTTCTGCAGAGGAAAAAAAAACACACAAAAAACAACCATCAAAATGGAAAGGCAACCCCCTCTATAGGAGGGCATAATTGCCAATGATACATCAGATAAGGGGTTAATCTCCAAAATATATAGAGTACTCATACAATTCAACAAAAGGAAGACAAACAATCCAATTAAAAAATGGGCAGAGGACCTGAATAGACACCTCTCCAAGCAGGACATACAAATGGCCAGAAGGCATATGAGAAAATGCTTAATGTCACTAACCATCAGAGAGATGCAAATTAAAACGACTATGAGGTATCACCTCACACCTGTCAGAATGGCCGCCATCAACAAATCATCAAACAACAAGTGTTGGCGAGGGTGTGGAGAAAAGGGGACTCTAGTGCACTGCTGGTGGGAATGCAGACTGGTGCAGCCACTATGGAAAACAATATGGTGTTTCCTCAAAAAATTAAAAATTGAACTGCCATTTGACCCAGTGATCCCACTTCTAGGAATATGTCTTAAGAAGCCTGAAACACCAATCAGAAAGAATATATGTACCCCCATGTTCATAGCAGCACTATTTACAATAGCTAAGATCTGGAAACAGCCCAAGTGTCCAGCAGTAGATGAGTGGATAAAAAAGCTGTGGTACATATACACAATGGAGTACTATGCAGCTGTAAGAAAAAAAGATCTCTTATCCTTTGAGATGACATGGAGGGGCCTGAAGAGTATTATGCTAAGCGAAATAATCCAATCAGAGAAAGACAAATATCATATGATCTCTCTTATTTGTGGAATATAATGAACAAAATAAGCTGATGAACAAAATAGACCCAGAGACCTAGAAGTAGGGTACAAACCACAGAAGAGATGGGTAAGGGAGAGGGAAGAGAAAAACCACAGAATTATATGCATGTATGCATAACCATGGACATAGACAACAATGCTGGGGGCGGGGCAGAATTGGGAGGAGGGTGTCAATGGGGGAAAAAGGAGAAACATCTGTAACAAAAATAAATTAATAAATCACCTCAAAAAAAAAAAAAAAGAGGAAAGAGATAAGTGCTCACCCCCCTCCCCAACCATGTAGTCATAGCAGCTGTCTTTGTTCTCTTTGAGTGATTAAGCCCCCTCCATGAATGAAGGATTTACAAGCTTAGAAACCATAGCATCTGGAGCCCTCATGGTACCCTGAAACATGGCCTGGTCCCCTTTTCCTTGGCAAGGCTGTCTTCCTGTTCTGGATTACTATTATAGGAGACCCGTGGGAAAACGCCCCACACAGAGGCTGAGACCTCTAATGTGATTGGTCCTGAAGGAATTTTTCCTTCTCATGGGGTTGACAGGACATGACTGCAAAGTCCACCAAGGTCTGGGTAGCCTTTCTACAGAGGCTCGGGATCTACAATGAATGAAAAGAACATGTGACATTTCCAAAGCCAGTGTCAAAGCACCTTTTTGGATAGTGGGCTTGCTGGGTTGATAAGATTCTGCAGAAATCCGGAGATGCTTGTCCCTTACTGTCTTCAGTTAGACTTAAATAGTTTTGACTGGCTGCCACCGTGGCCACCCTCCCTGCCCCGAAGGCCCAGCCTGTGGTGCCTGAAGAGGTCTGACCGCACTGGGAGCTGGGCCTCTGCTGTCTGCTCCCTTCACTTGGTGCCCGGGCTGCTACATCTCCCCGTTCGGGGCACTGCATTGGATAGGAGACAAGGGAGAGTGAAACCCCTCAGGTGACCCGTTTCCAGGTGTCATGATATTTTCATCTCATTGTGCTAAAAAGGAATGAATATATGGACTTGCAGTAAGGAGGGGATCCCTGATTTTGCTCCCTTCTTAGAACTGTAAATTTATCATTTGTATTCCCAGCCTTTGGGACAATACCTAGGCATTCAATAAATGTTTGCTGAGTCTGCTTTCAGGAGGCCATTGTCTGAACCACCTGAGATAGATGTGAAGAAACTGTCCTCCCAATTCTTTCTTCGGCTGGTATGAAGAATTGAATACCAAACAATCAAGGTATATTTTGGGTGAAAGTTCTTTTGTTCTTGACCTTTCCTTGATGTTCCCTAACTCAGCCTTTTTTCCCACTCAATGGTTTCCTACCAAACGCGGGTATCATTTTTCTCACAAGAAGGCTGTGGGCCAGCGGCCCTGGGCTTTGACTGGCAGACCTGTAATATTTGGACAGTGACGATTTGGATACGTGCTGAGTGTTCTAAGTCCTAGGTGAGGCAAAGTATGGGATTGAAAAGAAGGCACAGCCCCGGCCCCTAAGGCGTATATAATCAATCTCACTGAGAGAAGGTGGGGAAAACCCACAGATTCTGGAAATCACAGCAACCACAAGGGCTGGTATTTACCAAACACTGGCTAGGAGCCTTCCATCCATTCCTAATCATTAGACGACCTCATGTGACCTTCACAACAAACCAAAGGGCTAAATGCTATCATTAGCATTCCCAGTCCCACTTTCCAGACCAGAAATTCAAATCAAAAATCATACTAAGTGATCCAAGGCTGTAGAACCAGCAAGTGAACAGAGCCAGGAATTAAACCTAAACCTCCTGACTTCAGAGCCAGGCCCCTTAGGGCCCCCCAGAGTGTGCGAGGGGTACACGCATTTTGGGGGGAGGATGAAGTCCTGGCCGGAAGGGCTGGCGGGCTCTGCAGGAGTCAGTGAGGGCTCGAACCCTCAGACAAGCCTTCCCTAGCTCTCTGCCTCGTGTACTGGGCTGCGCCAGGAGGAGTTTGCCCAGTTTCTGGGCACCCTGCAGAGATGACTGAGGAGAGGTTTACTTCCTGGTCATTTCTGTCACCGGGTTTGATGGCTTTCATACGGCTCAGGCGGCAGGGTGGGCTTTGACTCTGTGCAGAGGGTTAGCGGAGCCTAAGGGAGAGGTATGGCAGCATCTGGATGGTCACACATGACACTCAGAGGGCCGCTAGTAAAAACAAATGTCACCTCACCCAGTGTCACTTTACCCCGTCACAGGCCAGATGAAAATGGCTGTATTTTCTTTTTAATACATTTTTAAAAAACTGATATTAGGGAGAGGATGAGAGGGAGAGAAACATTGATGTGGGAGTGAAACATGGATCACCTGCCTCCTGCACGCCCCCTACCGGGGATCGGGCTGGCAACCTGGGCATGTGACCCAGCCAGGAATCGAACCAGCAATCTTTCAGTACATGCGGTGACTCCCAACCCACTGAGCCACACCTGCCAGGGCTAAAATGGCTGTCTCTTAAGTGATAGCCAGGGGACAAAATTTTGTATTCACTATATGGATCTTGAAAGACTCAAAGCCTCCCCCCTTGGTGTTAGAACCCTAACGAGAGCTGAGAGAGACCTTGGAGGTAGTCTAATTCAATCCTCTGAGCTTCAAGAACGGGAAAGGCTGTGCTGAAGGTCACGTGTGGGATCTGGGAGTCAGGTCCAGTCCACTGTTGGGAGAGGGGACTCATGTCTTGGTACTAGTTCAAGTGTTTGGTTTACTGGACTTGTTATTCAGACTATGTTTCATTCATTTTCAACAAATATTTACTGAGATTTCCATGTGCCTGGCTCTGTCCTCATGGACAGAGTGAGTGAGCAGGCAGAACTGCAGTCACATACAAAACAAAAAGCAAGGAAACAGACTAATCAAATATGCGTTATAAAGGAAACAAGAGTAACTGGAGGGACCTGCTGTAGATAGAGCACTTTTGATTCGGGCTAGGATGACCTTGGCCATGAACTGCATCCCAAACGAACCTGTTACCCATCCCTGTACCTGGAAAGTATGCTTTTGTGGGGCACTCAGCTTTAGAATTAAGTCCTATTCGCCCGCAGTGCTTGGAAGGGCTGGGGCCGGGGACACATCAGCTGAAGGCACACTTTCCTCATATATGGGAGGCCACAGCCCCGGAGGCATGGCTGCCTGGCTTCCAGCCCAGGGGTGCAGGTGTTTTTGTCCTTCCGACAGAAGCCAAAGATGCCAAAGCGCTAAAGCATGGGCACACCCTCAGCAAGGGAGGGCATTGGTTAAGCTCAAAATCCCCATGGCTGGCAGGGCATGAGCAAGCAAGGCAAAATGATGACATTAGCAGAGCTTGGCGGTGACACCCTTTTTCCCCGTGATGTGACATTTGTGGAGACCCGAGAGCCTGCATTGACTTGCTTCCTCACCTGCCTTGCCAATCACATACATATTTATTTCTTCCTTTTTTAGAAAATATGTTTTTATTGATTTTTTTAGAGAGCGAGAAAGGGAGAGGGAGAGAGAGAAACATCAATCAGCTGCCTCCTGCACGCCCCCTACTGGGGATTGAGCCCACCACCCGGGTGTGTCCTGACCAGAAATTGAATTGGGATCTGTCAGTCCATGGGACGACGCTCAATCCACCGCCAGGCCATACTTATTTCTTTATTCTTCACTCTTACAAGAATTCCCTCACTCATACTCATTTATATCTTCTTTCTTTCATTAAACCTTTCTATCACTTAATAATTCATACATTATTCAGTCTCTTGTTTATGTTTATTGACGTATGTACATTGATACATATACATTCACTGGGGTGTACTCATTTCTTCTTTCACACATTCAGCTAACCTTTACTAAACATTTCTCCATGTTAGGCTCAGCTGGGATTAACCCTGGAGGGGCCAGGGGGCACCAGTTACTCTATCCTTAAAGGGCCAGATGGTACATATCTGTAGGGACTCTGTCCATTTTTACTGAATGGACTCAAGACGGGCACGTGGTAGGCGCAGTGTTTGCGAACAGGCCCAGGAAGGCAGCGAGCCTTCTGCAATCACTGCCGGCTCAGGTCAAGGCCACGGCGGCAGGGAAAGGCGCAAGAGCCCAGTGGGCATTGTGAGCTGGGCCCAGCGAGTGGGAATGATTTGTTCGCGTTTTTGACTCTGCCCCCTGTGTCCTCAGAGGTGCTCCGGTGTCGTGAGAAAGCACGCCTTCCCTAGCCGAAGCGTCTGACACAGGCACACTGGTGTCTGCAGTGTTCTTTGCATTTGTAAGCAGGTTTTGTTATGCGTCTCTTTGTGAAATTTTCCACCAGGGCTTGATTGTTTTGGAGTGGGAAGAGAAGAAGGATGGATATTGCATCTTTCAAAGCCTGTGCTTTGATCATACGATAAACATTCTTTTCCTATGGGGGAAAAAATGGTTCATTTCCTTAAAAAGTTCTCTTTCCTTTCTTTTTGGAGAACATTGTTACTCACCCAAAATAAAATTCCTGAAGCATTAACAAAGGGTTGCGACAGGGCCCATATCTTGCTTTTTCATGGGAACAATCTGTTAAGAACATGCCTGTTTTGTGCCCTTTGCAGACACCCTCACGGAGAAGACTTGCTATTTAGCTCAGGCCCTAAGAAGGCATGCAGCATGGTAGCTTATTTGCTGAATAAAGCCAGGTATATCTCTGGCCCAGTGTAGCCCAGCTAGGATGATAGGCAACCACTGAATCTTGGATTTCGGGCTTGTACATAGATGGCAAACACATGGCAAAGTGCCTGCATCTCCTGCTGCTGGGCCCAAGCCAGACGGTGCCGATTACCCCACTGTTCTTCCCACTGAGCCTGGTTGCTGCCCCGGAACCACTCCTAAATTCTCACTGTGAGCAGTTAAGTCTGCATGTGAAAAGCCCCGTTCCCACCACTTGGGTAGAGAAAGAACATGGGTTTTGAAGACAGTCAGATCCAGGTTTTTACCCAAACCCTGAAATGTACTTGCTGAGTGACTTTGAGCCAGTTACTTAGCCTCTCTGAGTCTCAGTTTCTCCTTCTCCACCTACAAGAGAAATAATCGCCTCTTTCACATCCTCACAGAGGCCGGATGTATGTAAGACTCTGGCGCTGGGCCTGGCTGGGTAGCTCAGTTGGTTGGAGCACTGACTCGATACACCAAGGTTGCAGGTTTGGACCCTGGCAAGAATCAACCAAATAATGCAGAAATAAGTGGAACAACAAATTGAACTCTCTCTCAAAATCAATAATAATAATAATAATAATAGTAA
Organism: Molossus molossus; assembly: GCF_014108415.1. NCBI lineage: Eukaryota > Metazoa > Chordata > Mammalia > Chiroptera > Molossidae > Molossus > Molossus molossus. The sequence goes on from NW_023425377.1 coordinate 26,861,710, forward strand.
AAGACCTTGGCACTGGGTCTGGCACCTGCTACCCATGCTATAAAATTAGCTCTGTTTCCATTAAGCTGAGAATAGTGGAAAGTAGACCTGTCCCAACAATCTACACAATACACAGACACCTTCAACTTCTCCAGCCAGCGGCACATTCGTCTCTGCGCACATTTCTAGCCACAGTATTGGCAAGTCTACCTGTGCCACCTAGGACAGGTTTCTCCAAAGCCCTCAGATTCTCGGCATGTACTTGGAAAGAAGGGCCTGCTGCGGCTGTTTGGAAGGGGCATTTGGCTCACACAGGCCTTACTTTAGCTGCTATTGATCCTGTGTTTACTCTATGTGCTCTGTCCTGCGTATCAGTGGTTCCCAACGGGGGCCAGTTTTGACCCTGGGGGGACATTTAACAAAATCTGGAGACATTTTTTTGTTACCACAACTGAGCAGTGGGTGGCATCTGGTAGACAGAGTCCAGGGATGCTGCTAAATACCCTACAGTGCACAGGGCAGCCCCACAACAAAGAATTACCTGGCCCCAAATGTCAGCAGTGCTGCGGTGGAGAAATCCTTCTGTGTGCTACCACCTCGTTCAGTTTCCTAACAGGTCTCTGTGAGAGGTGCTGGTTCTCCCATTTTAAGATGAGAAAACTGAGGCCTTGCAGGGTTGAGCCACAGGGCCACCTTCCCTGTGTCATTAAGGAAAGTCTGTGCCCCCAATATTTCTCCAAGTGTCTCTCCTCGTCCCCAGCTACTGCCCTGTAGGCATCTCTTCTCTTTCTCTTGCCCTTCTATTTCATTGAGCTTCTCTTGTTTTTTTCTTCTGGCTGAATTCTATGAGAGAATGTGTGTGTGCGTGTGTGTATGGGTATGTGCGCTGCAGGCCCCAGCGGCCTTGGATATCAATTATCCCTGCCTCTGGCTCCCAGAGCTCCAGAGTCTGAGCTAAAATATCTGAGGTTCAGGCTGGGCTGCTCCCTCTTTCACCCGGGCAGGGCTGGGTCTCCAGAGCAGCTCAGTTGCCAGGATTAATTGGGCAAAATGATGATGTAAAGCTTAACCTCTCACTGGGAAAATGCTGAATCAAGGAAGCAAGCTGAAAAGCAAGGTTAATTACGAAATCTGCTTCGGTCACCAGAAACCAGAAAGGCTTTGCCCCAGAGGACCCAGGGAGCTTGGGCAGGGCTGGGGATCTGGGGACAGCAGGCGTCACAGGCAAAGGAAAGACACATTTTCCGGTGCAACTTTGGAATGTAGGGGACTGTGCTGCTGGCGCTGAGGAGAGGTGCATGCAGCACCCCATGTCACCTCCTGTTTTCACCTGGTTGATTTTTGTTACCCTTTAGGTCTCATCTGAAGATCACTTCCTCCAGGCAGGCCTCCCTGCCCTCCCAGATGAGGTGGGCTCTCCCTCACAGGCTCCATTCCACGTCCTTAACCCTCACAGGCTCCATTCCACGTCCTTAACCCTCACAGGCTCCATTCCACGTCCTTAACCCTCACAGGCTCCATTCCACGTCCTTAACCCTCACAGGCTCCATTCCGCGTCCTTAACCCTCACAGGCTCCATTCCGCGTCCTTAACCCTCACAGGCTCCATTCCACGTCCTTAACCCTCACAGCTCTTTGCACACTCATAATCTTATAATCAAGCATTTATGATACTTTGGTATTTGTCTTCCCTGCTGGCCTGCAGGGTCCATGAGCATAGAAACCATGTGTGTCTTGTTCACCTTCTCACCTGTGCCTGGGGCACACGGACACCCAGCAATTCTTTGTTGGCTGCTTCACTCAGGGGCTTGGGCGGTCAGGACCCACATTCCAGGTGAGGATGGGCTCGCAGAAAAAGCTGAATGGTGCACACAGAAAACAGACAGATGGCCCTGCCTCCTCCGCCATCCTGGCCTTTCTCTTTGTCCAAAGTCATTTCCTGCAGTCATTCTTGGCTTCCCTTCCATGGCTTCCCCTGAGGATTACAGCTAAGGGTCTGAGCTGAGCGAGAGAGCAGTTGCCCCAGGCCCCCCTAAATACAAGCCCAAAGTCACACTCCTCCCCTCCTGCCAGAATTGTCACTGCTTCTCTAGGAAGCAAAGGGGCATTTGGAGGCCTTTGCGCTGTAAAGCAAGCTCTGACAGGTCATCCTTCTGAAGTGAGTGGCTACTGAATGCCATTCTCAGAAAGGCCTGTTTGCACATGCCAGCCCTGGGGTGGTGGCGGCGGGGATAGTTAAAGCTTCCTGACTTGACCCAACATTAATAATAGAGTGAACAGCTATTGAGCTATTGACCACTGCCAAACCCTGGCCCTTATCTCACGTATGTGCGTTGCCTTGTTTTATCTTCATGGCAATCGTATGAAGTAAAAAAAAAAAAATCTGTCACCAGCAGTTCCATTTTACAGATGGAATACTGAGGCCCAGAGAGATCATGTAACTTGCCCAATGTTATACTGCTCCCAGAGTTGGCTGACCCCAATGCTCATATTTCTCACTACACTGCTTGCGCTGAGGAACTCTTTGCTAAAAAGCTCTTGGCCTCGGAGAAGTCTGTCTGACACCTGCTGGGGTTGAGAGCCCTGCAGTAGGCAGAAAGGAAACGGGTCTCCTGTGTGAATGTGTGCTCCGAGCAGGGGGAGGCATCGCAATGGCCAGCATTACCTAAACAACAGGAACAGCTCTTCCTGGTGGCCTCTATCTTCAGTGTGCTGTTTACTCAGTAAGCAGCTGGGTACTCTGCCAGGTCAATCTTATCTTTCCTCCTAGAAAACCAGAAAACTGGGACCTGGAGAGGCAAATGCCTTGCCCAGGGCCATGCAGTTAATGGGTGGGAGGCAGGTCAGAGTCTCTTAGGCTTAACTGGTGACTCGATGGAACCTCAGGTGGTGACGGCTCCTGTCTTGTGCAAATAGTGGCTACTGCAGCTGGGACTGTGTGGCTCAAAGGATGAGATGTTAAGTGACATAGAGACTCTTAGTTCTACCTTAAATTGCAATTCGTTTATTTATTTTGGGGGGGGGGAGAGAACTCGAGTCTGTTATTAAAATAGCTTTTCCTGCCAGTTTTCTTCCATATAAAATGAGACAAGATCACCTCCATATCTGCTAGGACGTAGTTGTGAAAAACACACCTTAGGGAATTCAGATAGGAAGGGTCATCTAGATTTTGGAAGATGCTTGGCTCATTCTCTGCCCTAAGTCAGAGATTCTCTTCAACCACACTAATGGTGATATACTCCAACGGTTCTGCTTGGAGGAGAGGAGGTAACAGCAATGGCTACAGATGACTGAGTTATGGCTAATCCTTGCAAGGGCCCTGTGTGGAAGGATCTGTCCATTTTGCAGATGATGCTCAGTGGGGTAAGGTACTTAGTTCAATATCAGTTATTAGGTGGCAAAACCATGGCAAGAAGCTTTGCCTGACTCAAAGCCTTTTTATTTATACTAGCTGCCTTTCTCTGCAGGGAAAAGTAAAAAGCAAACCAAAACCCAACAAGAGGAGTTCCCACAGATTCCTTCAGCCTTAAAGTATTAGGTTTCTAACGATCTATGTGATAAGAGAGATTTCTCCTTGTACCTCATGAAATCCTTCATGTTGTGATTTTTGCCCCTCATCTCATCTGCACACAGGAACACAAAACCAGTATATAAATCCGAGTTTGGAAGAATAAAGCCATTGGCCATCCCTGCATGAACCCCAATACCCCTTCTTCTCCAGGCTGAACAAACCCAGGCCTTTTTCTTCTGGTCTTAGCCCAGGTGTGGGAACCAGACCTCAGGAAGGGCGGAGAGCAAGCACATGGCCGAAGGGGCCAGGATGCGGAGGCCAGCCTGAGGGCAGTGATAAGGAGGTAAACAAGGAGACTGGCACAGGCGGGCAGGGAAAGATTAGCCCAGCTGGCAGTGGCTGGTGGAAAAAGGGGTAGCAGTCCAGTGATGGCAAACATGCCAGGCGACAAGGTGATGAGAAATGAGCCCTGTCTTTGAGCTTGGGGAACGCCCAGGAGCAAACATGAGAAAGAACAAGAGTGAGAGAGAGGGAGAGAGAGAGGACATAGTGGTTGAGGCATGAATGTTGGTTTCCCTAGTATGTGCTGAGGGCCTATGATGTGTAGGGTCATTATGAGATAATGTAGGTAAAACTCATAGGAGAGCATCTTAAACATAATCAGCTCTCAGAGAGTAGAAGGAAATCTTATAGAAGAATTGCAGGAGGAATGATAGATTTGGAAGGTCCCCATTTTCAATCCCAAATAAAATATGTTCATGAATAATACCTCAGACCATTAGGTAAAATGCTGATGGGGGACCTATTCTGGGTGGGGAACGCTGACAACACCTGAATCTGAAACAATTTTAATGCAAACTGGGAGGCATTCTCTGACATATAAAGGAAGGTATTTGGACCCCTACTTCATGACATATTGCAAAAATTAACTCCAATTGCATCATGCAACTAAATGTAAGTGTTAGAACTATGCAACTCTTAAAACATAGGGGTAAGTCATTGTGAACTTGGATTAGGCAATGGTTTCTTAGATATGGTTGGTTTGGCTCAGCGGTTGAAGCGTCGGCCTACGGTCCAGAGAGACTTGGGTTCAGTTCCTGCTAAGGGCACGTACCTCGGTTGCAGTTTGTCCCCAGCCCTGGTTGGTCGTGTGGGTGGCAGCCACTCACTGTGTCCCTTTCATGTCGATGTTTCTCTCTCTCTCTCTCCCTCTCACTCTATCTGAACAAAAAATGGAAAAATGTCCTCGGGTGAGGGAAAAAAAAAAAAAAGTTTTAGGCTTCAAAGGACACCGCCAAGAAAGTGAAAAGGGAACCCACAGACTGAGAGAAAAGTTTTGCATCATGTACCTGATAAGAGACTGGCACCTAGAATATGTAAGGAATGCTTACAACTGCAGCAGAAGGTAACTAACCCAATTAAGAAATGGTCAAAGGATATTAATGGACAGTCCTCCAAAGAACACATGTCCAATAAACACAGGGATAGCTCCTTAGTGTCATTAGCCATCAAGGAAATGAAAATCAAAACCACAATGGATACCACTTCATACCCACTAGGATGCTTGTCATAAAGAAGACAATAAAACAAGTGTTGGTGAAGACATGGAGAAACTGGAACCTTCATACACTGTTAATAGGAATGTAAGAGAGTCAATCACTTTGGAAAATAGTTGGCAGTTCCTCAAACAGGTAACTAGAGAGTTACCATATGATCTAGTAATTCCACTTCTAAGTATAACCTTATTTCTGTAAATTACCTTAGGAGGAGGATTAACTACAAATCTCAACCATAAATTAGACTGAGAGTGTGTCCAAAGGAAAAGATGATCTTAATAGGAAGTAAAAACCCTCTCTCGTGGCTCCCCTGAGTGCTGTACATTTGGGTTGGGTGATTCCTGTGAAAGACGAAGGCAAAGGGATAGCCCGGGAGAGGATCTGGGCTTAATAGTTCACGCTCCTTGAACTTGAATAAAGTGAATAAGGAAATCACTAAATTGAGAATATTTTGAATATAGGATGGAAGGAGAGTCAGCTTTATAGACCTCAGAATTCCACAAGGTGCATGACAGCTCATCTTCCCAGGAGCCCAGGGAAGATGCTGGGACTTGTCATAATCCTGGAATGGGATGGAGGAGGGGCGGGTGGCTGGGAGGGGCGGGGAATTGCATTCCTTACACCGAGTTCTGTGACCTTCCTTTTCCTCTTGGTTCTTGTTTGGATAATCAGAAGAGGGGGAAGGGGTTGGTGATTTAAGTAAGTCAGAGCTTTGGTTTTGATTCTTGAGGCAAAATATGTTATTGGAAACCTTTATTGGGATTTTGGAAAGTCAACAGCAACGCAAATGAATAAAACACCCTGCCCTTAAGTTTTCAATCTAGTGAGCAAGGTGGTAAGATCATACATGGTATTTACAGTACAAAGAACAAGAGTGTAAACCATGCATTGTGGATGCAGGGAGAGAGATAAATTCTTCAGGGGAGGGGAAGCGAGAACTGCTGTGGAGAAAGGTGTGCCTACAGGGCTTTGGGGTATGGATAGGGTCGTGACAGGGGAATGCATCAAAACTAAGTTCCTGGAGGAACAGCATTTATTTATTCCACAAACATGTGTACATTGCCCGGAATAATGCAGGCACCATGTTTGGTATAAGGATAAAAAGCAAAAGGTGGCGTAGTATATACTATGCTTAGGAATGTTGAGTAGCTTACTGCAACTTTTGTGTGAGTGAACACTGGTGTGTGTGTGTGTGTGTATGGGTGTGCGGTGTGTATAGGGGACTGAGGGTGCTGAAAGGAAGACTGTAGCCAGATGATGAAGGGTCTAGACAGTGTCTTAATTTATTTAGGGGGAAAAGCACAGGTCTTTCCTCAAATTCTGGGTCTGTTTCTAGCTTTGAGACTTTGGGCGAGTTACCTAATCTTTCTATTCCAAAGATTTCCTATTTGGTAAAATGAACGTACCAATGCCTACTGTAGTCATAATGTTTGTAAATGATCTATTACAGTTGCTAGCTTTTGAGGGCTTTAGGGAACCACTGATGGCTGGGGAAGGGAAGCAGCTAAACAAATTTGGGTTTTCATTGGAACGATGGAGGCCATGAATGGAAGAATGCATTGTGGGGGTGGGTGGGGTGAGGGGTCGGATTGAGCAGGGTTCTGGGAGACCAGGGAGGAGGATAAAGCAATAGTGTAGGCAACAGATGAGGACCAAAGTTGAGGCAGTGGGATGGAACGGACAGCAGCAGTAATTATTTAGGTGGCACAATGAGCTTGCTAACAGACTGCATGTAGGAGGTGAGGGAGAGGGAACTCTGGAATGATGACAGGCTTTCCAGTTGTACAGCAGTTCCACTAACCTGGATCTGTGCTCCGGGGGGAGGGGCAGCCTAACGAAGGGGGTTGGAAAGACTGACGGGGGGCAAGGAGGGGAGAAAGAGGCTGAGTTTCCTGGGAAGTATACTGAAGGAGCAGAACCTCTTTGGAAGGTCAATGTTAGAGAAAACATTGTTCCGTGAGTGTGGGACAGGGACAAGCAGGCTCCACATCCTAAACAAGTCAGTTTTAGAATCTCCAGGGTGGGCCTGGGTTTTGGAACTTCTCCTTAAAAGGCTTTGAGGAAAGACTGCTTTCTAACTCATGCCCCATGCAGTTGGCACGCGTTCTCCTTCTAAGGCGTTCCTTCTCCGTCCTCCTAGGGCAGACCAGGAGGTAACCTCCAGGACTCTCCCAGAAGCCAACTGCACCGGTCCCAGAGCTCCTATTTAGCCTCTTCCACCACTGTTCCCACGGGGCCTCATCAGCATTTTCAGCTCTAATTCGGAATTGTTTTCAAGTACAGTTGTTTTTGTTTTTATTTTTGTGACACCATCCCTTCCCCTTCCCAACAATGGTGGGACAGAAGAAGGGGAGGAAAATACCTGGCGGCAGTGGTGTTGGGGTGAAATCAGTCACTGTGGAGGGAAGGCACAGCTGTCTTTACTCCAAAGTTCATCTTGGAGGTTGTCTCCTGAGGTCCTACCCAGATGTTTCAGGTGGTTTCCCACAGGTAAGAAGACACAATGACAACAGGAACACAGAGTGCCTTGTCTGACTTCCCTTTGTGAGAAGGTAGCAATCACTACCCTTTGGTGATGAAAACTTGTAGGACGGTCCTAGGCTTGTCTTTGCCCTAGGAGGGGGACAGGGATATTTAACTGGGATGATTTCAGAGGTGTTTTCAGAAAACTGACTTCTTATGACTTCAAGCCCCTTCCACGTCATTGGTGGGGCCTGGGCATGCTTTTTTTGTTGTTGCTGCTGTTGTTAATCCTCACCTGAGGATATTTTTCCATTGATTTTTAGATGAAGTGGAAGGGAGGGAGGGAGAGAGAGAGAAACATCATGTAAGAGACACATTGATTGGTTGCCTTCCACATGACCCAGACTGGGCCTGGGAATTGAACCTGAAATCCAGGTACATGCCCTTGACCAGGAATCGAACCCGTGACCCTTTGGTCCAAGGGCTGAAGCTCTTACTGCTGAGACAAACTGGCCAAGACAAACCAGCCAGGGGTGGGTATGCTTTTTTAAAAAAAAAAAAAAATATATATATATATATATATATAATTTATTTTATTTTATTTTTTTTCTTTCTATCTTTCTTTATTGATTTTGGAGAGAGAGTAAGGGAGAGGGAGAGAGAGATAGAAACATTGATGAGAGAGAACATTGATTGGCTGCCTCCTGCATGCCCCCCACTGGGACCTGGCCCACAACCTGGGCATGTGCCCTAACTGGGAATCGAACCGACGACTTCCTAGTGCATGGGTCGACACTCAACCAACCACCAAGCCACCCCAGCCGGGCCAGGGGTGGGCATGCTTCTAAGAGACTCTTCCCTAGCCCGGCCAGTGTGGCTTAGTGGTTGAACATTGACCCATGCACCGGGAGGTCGCCAGTTCTATTCCCGGTCAGGGCACATGCCAGGTCATGGGCCTGATCCCCAGCGGGGGACATGTAGGAGGCTGCCAGTCAATGTTCTCTCTCATTGATGTTTCTATTTTCCTCTCCTTCTCACTTCTCCTCTTTTTAAAATCAATTAAAAAAATTATTTAAAAAAAAAAAAAAGAGAGAGTCTTCCCTAAAACACTTTCCTGGGCTTTTTCCTCCACAGCTGCAGAAGGGCCTAACATTCAAATATTCAAATGAATAACAAAAACATGCCGTGTGACTCAGTTCCGAGATGGCAGTAGCTGCCCAGAACTCTGAGCTGCTGCCTTGCTCTGCTCCTGCTGGAGGGGATCCGCAGGCGGGGAGAGGTGTGAAAGACAGGCTAGCACCAAGCTGAGACCTTGTATCACCAAGGGGCTTGGGGAAACTGACAGGGAATGACCTTCCCCGTCCACTGTCTGTGCTGTTAACTTCCGAGTCTTTTCTCCACCTGAGCCAGCGTAGGGTCCTCATCTCTCCTTAGGAAGCCTAACTCCACCCCTAACTCCACCATAGTCGGTCATTTACTCTTTGTGTCCCTGCTACATGGAGAGTCCCTCAAGGGCAAGAGCTTACACCTGGTGCCTTCAGCACCACACACAGAGCTTGGACACAGTTGGGAGTTTATAAAGGACAAAGTGACAGCAAATGAAAACCCCCTCCAGGTACAAATGACTTAGGGCAAAGCCTTTACTGAGGGGTGGGCAGCAAAGAGGATGTTGGCAGGCCTTGGAGTCGAGAAGATTCCAAGAAAAGGGAGGCAACAGACATCTAAGACAAACGGCACTGACAGTGTGTGCCTGCTGAGGCCTCTGCCGAGGGCATAGTGTGGTGACGGAGAGGACGCTCCAGAGTGACACAGTTCTCGGCTCAGTCCAGTGTTCACTAATCACAGGAACTGTGGCCAGATCATTTTTCTTGTGGGGTCTTAATCACTTCACTGTAAAGTGGTGATAATACTTCCCTTATAAAGGCTCTTAGCATATTTTAGGTCGGAGGTCAGGACTCAGGAGACTGGCAACAAAAAAACTTTGTTATCAGTGGATATTATTCCATCATCTATCTATCTATCTATCTATCTATCTATCTATCTATCTATCTATCTATCTATCTATCTATCCATCCATCCACCTACCTATCTATCCACCCATCCTATTAGTTTCAATAAATGTTTGCAATTATTATTGCTGTTCTTATTGTTTTAGTAGTAGAATCTTTAGTACTCACCATGGTTGCTAGTACAGTGCAAACATTCAACAGATGTTTATTGGTTGAAAGAGTTACACGGATTTGTGATCTTTCTATAGGAAACTATTCCCCAATCAATATTCCCCAAGTATATGTCACCACCAGCTGCCAGACGTTTAAGTCAAAAGCCTTGATTTCTTGATTTCTTGAGCCCCTGTCAGGGACTAGGTACTGTGCAGGGTACTGGGATGAGGAAGGTAAAGGGAGCTCATTAAGCTAGACCCAACCATAGCTCTTCAGGATATGCAGAGAAAAAGGAAGCAGAACTTATCATTTGTTCAATTTTCCATTCATTGTTAGATGTAGCTCATGAGTGGAACATTTTAGGAGTTTCTGACAACGCTTGGGCAATAATGTGAGATACTTATAATCCACAGCCGTCTGAACCAGGAAAGCGTTATCAGCACCGTGCAGCGGTTCCCTGGGAACAGGGTGTGCACGCGCCCCATTTTGGAATTTTTGCTGTTGGTGAAAACTAGGAAGATATGCTACTTGTTTTGAATCCACTCCCGTCCAGCCTCTCTGTAGATAAGGTGAATGGGAGGGAGGAAGAATTAAAATGACACATGGAAAGTGAATTGGCTAAATCTTTTGAGAAGCCTACTTGCAGCTGAGTGAGCTAGCTTATAGCTACAGAGTGTGGGCTGCACTTTATATCTCTCTGTCTATATAGAAAAAAGAGTTTCAGAAAATTCTGTCACTCTTTGGCTTAATTGTGAGTCCGTAGGCGTGTGTGAGTGTGGTGGAGGGAGAACTTTGGGCACAAAGAATATATGTGCATGTAACAAAGTATTTGGAATGTGTGTGTAGAATGGGAGTTTTATTAGTAGCTTTTTAATTGGAGGAGAGTGTATATGGAGGGAAAGTGTATTCGCGCGTGTGTGAAATGCAGGAGATGGGCAGTCACATGGACAGCCAGCCCTCAGCGATCCAGACAGTGGTATAAGATATAAAGAGCTACAAAAGGTGATTGTTTTCCTTTGAGACCAGCACACAGGTCTTTCAGGAGCCCTTGACTTTCTCCTCCTCCCTGTCTTGTTAAAAAGGGATTAGAGTCCAATTAAGCCATTGAATCCCAAGGTAGAGTCTCATGTTTAAAAATAAGATTTATAGCTTTAAAAAAAAAAAATACATCCGTGCAAGTTGAGGTTTGTCCTCTCCAGTTGCCACCTGCCTGGTTCCAAAGAGTGTTTTCAGCAGAATATCCAGCATGCAGCTCTTAGTTACTTCGCCTCCTACTCCTGTCCTTTGCCTTCGGAAGCATCCGTCAGCCCAAAGAGCATGCGCTGTTAGAGCGCTTGGCTTCTGGAGTACACGGTCACCCCTGGCTTATCTCCCTTCCGTTGGCAACTCAGTGACCAGGCTTATTAATAACAGTATCAAGAGCTCATTGGGTGCTTAGTATGTGCCTGGCATGTGTGAAGCACTTTACGAACAGTGCCTTATTAGATTCTCCATATGACAACACCCAGGCCTGGCTTCATGGTTGTGGGACAGGTGTAGCCACACAGGATTCTGTATGTAGAAGGGCCCTCCACCTGGTTTAATGCTGTGCTGTTACTATCTTGAAATTCATTTTTTTGTAAATTTATTTTTACTGTTGAGAGTATTACAGATGTCTCCCATCTCATCCCCTCCACCCAACTCTCACCCCACCCCAGACCTTCACCACACTATTGTCTGTGTTCATGGGCTATGCATATATGCATATAAGTTCTTTGGTTAACCTCCCCACCCCTTTCCCTCTGAGATCTGTCAGTCTGTTCCTTGCTTCCATGTCTCTGGACCTATTTTGTTTGTCAGGTTTTTTTGTTCTTTAGATTCCGCATATAAGGGAGATTATGTGATGTTTGTCTTTCTCTGACTGGCTTATTTTGCTTAGCATAATGATCTCTCCAGATTCCTCCATGTCGCCTCAAAGGGTAAGAGATCCTTCTGTTTTACAGCTGCATAGCATTCCATTGTGTAAACGTACCACAGCTTTTTTAGCCACTCCTCTTCTGATGGGCACTTGGGCTGTTTCCAGATCTCAGCTATTATAAATAACACTGCTATGAACATAGGGGTGCATGTATTCTTTCTGATTGGTGTTTTGAGATACAAACAAGTGGAAGCATATACTGTATTCATGGACTGAAATAATTAACATAATTAAAATGTCCATACTACCCAAACCAATCTATAGATTCAATGCAATCCCTATTAAAATACCATTAGCATATTTCACAGATCTAGAACCAATACTCCAAAAATTTATATGGAACCAAAATAGACCCTGGATAGTCACAGCAATCTTGAGAAAGAAGAACAAAGTTGGAGGGATCACAATACCAGATATCAAACTATACTACAAAGCCATTGTAATCAAAACAGCCTGGTACCAGCACAAGAACAGGCATATAGATTAATAGAATAGAACAGAGAACCCAGGAATCAACCCACACCATTTTTGGTCTATATCTATATATCTATATATCTATATATCTATATAATTTTTATATCTATATAATTTTTATATATATAAAATTTATACATATATAATTTTTAATTTTTAATACAAATATATATATACACACATGCCCCTAGCAGGAACCGAACCTGGGACTCTCTGGTCCGCAGGCCGCCGCTCCAACTGCTGAGCCAAACCGGCTAGGGCTGGTCAATTAATATTTGACAAAGGTGACAAGAGCATACAACAGAGCACAGATAGTATCTTCAGTAAGTGGTGTTGGGAAAATTGAAATTATTAATCATTTTCGAGCAAGGAAGCTGCATTTGCATTGTCACTAGGCTCTGCAAATTATATAGCCAGTCCTGAAAACACCCAATAACCCATCATTTCTTTTTCTTCTTTTCCACATGATGCCTAATACCTTGCCAGAGGATGGAACAGTAAACTTCAAATTGTGATCGTAGGACACTATCTAGAAAATGGGCGCCATTATCTCCTGAATGGAAGTTCTCTAAGGGAAAGGCTCTTAGCGTGGGAAAGTAAAGCATCTGTGAGAATTTGACCACTTGTTGAACTCCTCTAAGCCTTGGTTTCCTCCTCTATAAAGTGGGGATAACAATAATCATACCTAATTCACAGGTTTCAAGGATGAGATGAGATTACAACTCTGACACACAATACATATGGCATTAGTTATTATTATGCGTTATGGATGCTTAGCAGGTACTAAACATCCAATTTTGCTTGTGACATGGTGTGTAGCCCCTGCCCAACTCCAAGCTGCCCTCATTCCAGGGGTCTTCCCTACCTGTCCCACAGAGCTGGGAAGAACATCTGCTTTCTCCGCGTGCTGGCCGATCACAGAGGGGTTGCTAGAGCTGATAAGCACCGGGGTGCTGATCTCCACCATATGGCGCCCCGAGGGAGAATGGACCATCCTATTGAGAGTATTCAAGGCTGTCGTGATGGAGAACTGCCCAGGGCCCTTCCTCCTGGACCCAGGGCCCCTTCGGAGGGTGGGTGTGTTGGCGGCTTTGCCTCTGGGGGATGAGGACACCAGGGACAGGCTTTTTGTGCGGGTTGGCTGACGGCCTTTGTTCTTCTCTAGCAGGTGTCTTGCGGTGAGGTTTGGCTGAAAAGACAAAAGGTTCGGTGAGAAGTTAGTCTTCCTGGTCTAATACAGCAGCTGTCTTACCCAGGCTTGTCCAAAGCCAGTTCAGATGCCACCACCTCTCTCGCGGTTCCTTGGTCAGCTTCCATCCAGGGAGGAGGATATATTGATAAATTCTCACAGTCACCTTTTATAACACTTTGTACAGCCTTTTTTTTAATGCTCACCCGAGGACATTTTTTGATATTTTGTTCAGATAGAGTGGGAGGGAGAGAGAGAGAGAGAAACATCGACGTGAAAGGGACACACCAAGTGGCTGCCACCCACAGACCCAACCAGGACCAGGGACAAACTGCAACTGAGGTACATGCCCTTAGCAGGAACCGAACCCAGATCTCTTCGGACCTCAGGCTGATGCTCTAACCGCTGAGCCAAACCGGCCAGGGCTATAACACTTTGATATTGCATAGGGGGTCTACTATTTTCCTCTTTTCCTAAGGTCCAAAGCATTAAAAATAAGCCATGATATGCTCCCTTGATCAGGATCAACTCCTGCTTTACTCATTTCTTTCAGCCACATCCCAACCCTTTCTACCTAGTGGCCTCCTCCTGTCCTCCTCCAGCCACTTCGGTCCCCAGAATGGCTGCTTGTCCTTCCTGGTGCCCTCAGAGGTCCGTGCTGTCCCATCAGGGCAGCTTTCATTCCCTACTGCAATCATGGGCTTCCCTTCCCCCCACCGGACTGTGAGCTTCTCTGCTGTAGCCCAGGGTGGGTGCTGAGTGAGTGTGGAATAATGTGTGGATGAAGTTGCTCAAGTTCAGACATTCGATAGGCGTTTGAGTGTAAATCTATTCAGGATCCTGAATCTTTATGCTCAGGCCAAGTCCTTTAAATATTTACATCTTATAACCATTCTCTTCCTTTCTCTCTCTCTTAGTGGTGTGCTGGTAAACCAGAAAAACAAACAAACAAAACTCTGATTTGTAGAGTTTACCAATTTCTGTGGTGTAAATATCTACCAAAGGTTTAACAACGGGCTAGCACAAGTCCTGAAAACGCCAGGATCAGCTATTGCAGTCTAGTACCAACTAGTTTTGGCACAACCACTGACTGCATTATATTTTGAATACCCGCCTACCAAGGGCCTCTATGAATTCATTTCCTTCAGAAACCTGAAATATGGACAAAACAGGGGTTTGTGTGAATACAACTTTCCAGAACAGTTACTTAAATTTGCATCGTTCTGACTCTCACCCGTTGCCCTCTAAAACCACGTCTGTCTCAGAATAACTTAGAGATTCAGCTACAGAAGTAAAAGGGGAGGTGCCCACTTAAGTTCTCCGTGAATGTGCAGATGATTAAAATAGGCAAGATAGGAAAATTGAAAGCTGATGTAGTTGCTACCTCAAGAAGCTTGTAATAGTGTGGGAAAAAATCAAGTAGGGGAGGGGGCATTTAAAGATAAGAAAGCTGAGGCCCGGAAGGGGTGGCTTATAAATGGCGAAGCCACCACGAAACAAGCAAACGAGAAAATATCTGATAGTAGCAAGTGTTCTGCTGTGATAGAGAGTGACTGGGGGAGGTGGCCGCTTTAGATTGGGGGACCAAGGACTTGCTGAGGAGGTGACATTTAAGCTGAGACACAGATGACAAGAAGGAAACGGCCATGTGAAGATGGAGGTAGGGACATGCTGGTCATGCAGAGGGGACTGTCAGCCAGTGGAAAGGTCTTGAAGAGGCGGGGGTGGGGGTGGGGTGGGGTGGTGGAGGAGACCACAGAGATAGGCAGAGCTGCATCACAAAGGACCTGGGAGGCTTCAAGTTTGTTCTCAGTGTAAGGAAGCCTTTGGCAGAATTTAGGTAGAGTGACATGATCTGATGTATGCTTTTGAAAGTTCTTGCTATACTTTTTGACAGTTTCTTACAAAGCTAAACACCTACTTAGCATCCACCCAATAATCCCACTCCTAGATAATTACCTGAGAAAAATGAAAATTTACGCTCACTCTAAAAATGCCATGCAAATGTTTGTAGCGGCTTTAACAATAGTTTTCAACAGCTGGAAACAACCACAGTGTCTTTCAGCTGGTGGATGAATAAACAAATTCTGGCACATCCGTACAATGGAATATGACTCAGCAATAAAGGGGGATGAGTTACTTGCTACACGCAACATCATGGATGAGTCTCAGATGCACTATACTAAGTGAAAGAAGCCAGACTAAAAAGGCTACAGTCTGTATGATTTTATTTCTATGATGTTCTGGGAGACAAAAACTATAGGAACATAAGACAGATCAGTGGTTGCCAAGTTTGGGAGTCAGGGAAGTTGCTGACTAAAAAGAGGAGGCATCATATTTTTGGGAGTGTTGGAATTACTCTACATCTTGATGATGGTGTCATTATTCTGAATGCATTTATCAAAACATGTAGAAATGGACACTATACAGTACATTTTACTGTATGTAAATAAAAATAAATACACAAAATGCTGTCATTCCAGACTTGAAGGAGGGAGACCAATTAGGATTTTATTGAAATTGTTTAGGCAAGCTCTGACAGCCATCTGGATTAGGGACAATGTCCTTTCATTTCCCAGAGCACCTATCCCTCCATTGTTCACCCAGAAACAGGACAGTATACACTCTTTGAGTTGAATGAGTCAACTTCTTCATGGTCATTCACAGCTACAATGAAGTTAATTTTTTTCTGCTTCCACCGAATTATTCTGTCCCCAGCTGAGCAACACCATCAGCATTTTCATCAGCAGTACTTTCAAAGGGCCCCATGTGACTCTTGATTTGCCCCGTCCTCTGCCAACGTGATTAATGGCTCGCTTGGGGAAGGATTGCACATCTCTTTTTTTCAATTGATTTTTTTAGAGAGAGAGGCAGGGAGAGGGAGAAAGAGAAACATCGATGAGATAGAACATTGATTGGCACCTCCTACATGCGCCCCACTGGGGATCAGGCCCAGAACCTGGGCATGTGCCCTGACCAGGAATCAAATTGGCGACCTCTTGATGCATGGGTCAACCCTCAACCACTGAGCCACACCAGCCGGGCAAGGATTGCACATCTCTTACATTTGCACCCACTCATTTAAAACAATATCCTTGAGGTTTATCAGGCTGAGGAAGATTCACATAACCCAGGCAGGCCTGTTGGAGAAGTCCGGACAAGAAAGGGTGTAAGCTCAAAGTTTGTTTTACCACCTTCATATCCAGGTGCAATTCAATAAATCAAATGTGACATTAACAAGAAAAATCCTGTTTGTGCCAAAAAAAAAAAAAAAAAAAAACCCACACAAAAAAACCCCACGTCACTCTCTTAAGAAAGCTCTCCTTCCTTCCAATTGCTTTACATGGCACTGGAAATTCAAAACTTATTTAAAGAGTCCTCAGCAAGTGCTAGTCTTAATGAAATGACTGAAGTCAAAATGTAAGTACTGCTTTAGAAAGCTCAATTTAGGTTTCAAGTAATTTTCGAAAACCGGGTTCTCAGATTAGAGCAACCACTTGATTATCTTTCCCCCTCCGAGCAATTAGGAGGACAGATGAAGCAATGGCTAGTTTGATGATAATCCTGAGGATTCTTGTAATCACCAATTTTAGAGGTGAATTGGTAGGGAGAATATCCAGATGAATATTCATGAAATGTATACGTTTTTGGGGAAAAAAAGAATCATTGGTGCCTCCTGCGCAGCCCCAGCTATGCGGAAGCTTCTTGAAATACTGCAGGGGACCGTGCACATTCCCATCTGCCCAAATTTCAGCACGTCCTGTGTTTCCAGCTAGATATTAGTTGTAGCTGATCTCTGTCCTTAGAATCTTAATCACAGTCTCCCAATCAACATAACTGTTCCTCTTCAGCAAATGTTGCTTGACCCAGTAAATGGCTCCACCACTAACTAACCTAGGCACACAAATCAGAAAGGGGGCCTGATCCTTGACCACTTCCTCTCCCCCACTCCCTACTTCTGTCAACCTCCTAGTCCGGTGGATCTACCTCCACAAAGGTCCCTGAACTGTCCACTTGCTACAATTTGCAGATCAGAGCCACAGCACCTTCTCGCCGAGCCAAGCAGTAGCTCCTAACCACTCTTTCTGCTTTGCTTTCTTCTCCCTCCCTCTTTAAATCGTTCTTCCCACTGTAGCCAGAGTCATCTTGAAGAAACCCAAATCTCGTGGAATCATTGCCCCACTTAAAGTTTTTCAAGAGCTTCAGTTGACTTCTGGGTCAAGCCCAAACTTCGATGATATGGCAGAGACAATACTCGTCAACTGTTCTCTGAACTCCCCTATACTTCTCAGCTGACTTGAAGACAGGTCGGGCTATGTGACTGGTTCAGGCCAATGGGCTCTGAGTGGGAGTGACAAGGGTCGCTTCTGAGCTGAGGCATTTGCTGAAATCCAACTCGCTCTGCATTACTCTGCCCCTGGCACAGAAACGGGGAAACCCATTTGCTCCAAGTGATGCTGCTACGGATGGGTTCTTGCGTGACTTATGTGAGCAGAGCCTCTCATTGTCTGGGTGGAGCATAAATCGTGGGTGAGAAATAAGTTTTTCTTTGTTGAGCCATTGAGATTTGGGAGCTGTTTATTACTGAGGTATAACCTAGCTCATCCTCACTAATACAGGATGGTTTACACAGCTCCCTAAATCAGTCTCCTGTTTATTTCCCTGGCTTCATTTTTTGGCCACTCTCTTACTCCCTAAGCTCCAGCTCCAGTGTTCTTTTGGTCTGTTGGATATGTCATACTTCCTCATCCCGCAGGACTTCTGCGTGTTCCTCCATTCTGAGAACACTCTTCCCTCCATGCTTACCTACATAAATCCCGAACATCTATCAGACCTCGGCTCAAGGGGCATTTGCTGACCCCCAAAGTTGCACATCATACCCTCTCTCTCCACAAAGTTCCCTCTACTTTAGTCTTTGGGTCATTTATCAAACTTATAATTGCTTGATTAATGTCTGACTTCACAATCTGAAAGTAGGGACCCACGTCTGTCTTGTATCTTTAGAGCTGAGCACAGGACCTGACATTGCAGGCACTTGGAGAAAAATTACTTGAATGGTTGAACATATGTTTAGAATGGGGTCAGTGGTTTGCTCTCTTACTTTTTATCTGGTCACTCTGACAACCTCCTGCATATTTTTCCATTCATTCACTTGTTAAGCAATTAAAAAAATATATTTGTTATTTATTGATGTTAGAGAGAGAGAGGGAGAGAGAGATAGAAACATTAATGAGAGAGAACATTGATTGGCTGCCTCCTGCATGCCCCCCTGACCGGGAATCAAACGGACAACCTCTTGGTGCATGGGTTGACACTCAACCATTGAGCTACACCAGCCAGGCTTGTTAAGCAGTTGTTGTTTTTTTATCCTCACCCGAGGACATTTTTCCATTTTTTGTTCAAATAGAGTGGGAGGGAGAGAGAGAGAAACATCGATGTGAAAGGGACACATCGAGTGGTTGCTACCCGCATGACCCAACCAGGGCCGGGGACAAACTGCAACTGAGGTACGTGTCCTTAGTGGGAACCGAACCCGGGTCTCATTGGTCCGCAGGCTGACGCTCTAACCACTGAGCCAAACCGGCCAGGGCATTAAGCAGTTTTTTAATGGATTATTTGTTCTGTGTTAGGCTAGCCTGTGAAGTACCCATCAGGTGTTCAGAGAGGAGATGAATGAGTGTTCGACGAGTTGCTGAGATTTTATGGAGAAAGTGGGTTTCTAGCTGAGCCTTATAAAATGAGTGGAATTTGAACAGGTAGAGAGAATTGGGTAGGAGTAACGGGTCGGGGTCTCAGCAGGAGAAAAGGCATTGGGAATGAGAATTTATTAGAGTTAGAAGGCCAGCCTCTCTGGACCCTTCCTGCCCCCTCCTTCCCACTTTTCACCCCTTCGACGCTGATAGAGTAGAGCCGGTATAGAGAACCCGGAAAGCTGTACGGTATTCTGGACACAACGTTCACTGCAGAGCCTGCTTTGGCTCTTATGAATGAAAGAACTGGCTCCCTGTCTCCGGCTGTGCCTCTGTCCTGTTTACACCCCACTCTCCTAGAGGGCGGGGCGCATGCCTTTTACTTCTTGCATAGCTTCCCACTGCTTACTTTTACTGCTTTATTCCTGGTAAGCACCCAATACATGCAGTTAAGCAATGAATCTTCTTTAAATTTGTGAAGACCCGCTTCAAGCTAGGGTGAGGCTGAAGGCTACAGAGGTTGGGGCTCCAGGTTATTTTAGGTAAATATCCTAGCATGTGCTCTTTCTTTATTAAAAAACAAACAATTAATATGTGCTCATTTCAGAAGATTTCCAATACAAGCCAGCAGAAAAAAATGAAAATCATCTAGAATCTCACCATTTGGTGATCCTCACCGTTAATATTTTGGTACATTTCCTTTTAGTCCTTTATCCATTATTACATATACACACGTATTCATAAAGCTAGTTTTACATAGTTCAATTTGTTTCTTTGTATTGTGGCAAGAAACGTAAATCAAAATTTATCATATGAACAGTTTTTAAGTATATAGTTCAGTAGTGTTAAGTATATTCACATAGTTGTGAAACAGATCTCCAGAACTTTTTCATCTTCTAAATCTGAAACTCTATCCCCATTTCACTTTATTTTACTTAACAATAAGTCGTAAACATTTCCCATAATACCAAATACTCTGTGATACTGAATATTCTGTAATATTATTTTTAATAAGTATATATTTTTCCATCACCATTATTTTTAAAAACTAAATCTAATTGTTGTTTTTTTTAGATTATTGTCTTTTTTTAAAATCCTCACTCGAGGACATTTTTGCATTTATCTTCAGATAGAGCAGCGGGGGGGGGGGAAGGGAGGAAGAGAGAGTGAGAAACATCGATGTGAATGAGACACATGGAGTTGCTGCCACCCACACAACCCTAACCGGGGCCGGGGACAAACCACAACCAAGGTACGTGCCCTTAGCAGGAACCGAACCCAGGACTCTCCGGTCAGTGGGCCGCGCTCTAACCGCTGAGCAAAACCGGCCAGGACTAGATTATTGTTTTTTGGACTACTTCTGTGTGTTGTTTTTACCATTATACAGAATGCTACGGTGAAGACTTTCACACGTTTTATACATATATCTCTGCATAATTGTTTTAATATCCCCTTACCGTAAACTCTCAGATGTGGAATTGCCGATTCAGAAAAGATGAAGATTTTTGACATTCTTGATATAAGTTTGAGTTTGGACATGAGACGCGGCACCGACTCACACTCCTATCAGCAGAATGAAAAGGCCCGTTGCCCCGCACTCCTGCCAGAACTGGGTTCTCTCATCTGGCACCTTTCCTCTGGAGACTTGAGTCGGTTCTGAATAAGCCTCAGATCTACTAGAAACTGCCCTCGGGAACCACTGTGGTGCATGCATCTTTCCGGTAAGCTTGAACCAGAAGTGGGCTTGATACTTACCTCCACAAACAAGATTGGGAAGATGCCTATTTTGTCTCCTAACTTTCCTTCTGCCCAGTTCTCATCCACTCGGCTGATCACAGTGATGATATCATCCTGGAAGAGAAAAAGCCACGTGGTCAGCGTTTGTTCTCAGTTTGCAGTGGTGAAAGCTCTCAGTGGACATGAGCTTGGCGTCCCCGATGGTGTGAGGTGCAAGGAATTAGTTCTTTCATGATTTGTTTACAGGATTTTCCTGCTAAAATGATCTTTCTCCGGAAAGGGCCGGAGTTGGATCACCGAGACACGAGAGAAATAGAGATAACTTTTTAGGATCAATGGACTCCAACAGGAAAACTTGAACATGTTTCTAATTTTCAATCACCAGCAGAATCTGGGCTTTTCATTTAAAGTGATTGGATAAGGAAAACAAGATGAAAGTCATTGGGAGACAGACTTATGTCTTAGCCAAAGGAAGAATGAATTTCATTCTGATTTTGAAGACTTTTCAGAACCTGTCAATATTTAATGTATCAAAAGTAAAGTGACTTAAAAATTTTTTTTCTTTATTTATTTTTAGAGAGAGAGAAAGGGAGAGGGAGAGAGTATCAATTGATGAGAACATCAATTGGCCACCTGCATAACCCCCACTGGGGATCGGGCCCACAGCCTGGGTATGCGTCCTGACTGGGAATCAAACTGGCGCCCTCTTGGTTCACTGGTCGATTTTGAATTAAAAGTGACTCTTAATTCAAAATTGTCTTATTATAGAAGGTTATATGTCGATGTGTACAAACATTGAAAATACAGATAAGCAAAACAAAGAAAAAATTCCACCACGATATAGGTACAAGCACTGTTAGCACCTTGGTTAGCCCCTTTTCCCCAGATTCTTTTATATGAAGAGAAAACATACAAACATGTACATGTAAACATACTAATTTTTAAAATCTTTTCCAAAAACATACACAAGTGAATATAATAAAGTACGTACATTTTAGATGTAAAGACTGATGGATTTTTACAGTGACTATATCCACAGAACCCCCAACTGGATCAAGTTTTAGAATGTTGCCAGTGTTCAGAAGGCTCCTTTGTACCCCTGCCTGTCACGGAGAAAGGGAGAACTACTTTTCTGACTCCTAGCCTGTACATTCATTTTGCCTCGTCTTGTGCTTCATACAAATATAGGACACTTTGATTTTTCACTTAATACTATATCAGGGACACCTTTCCACATCCATACCTGTTCCTCAATCTAAACCTGAATAGTTATCCCCTGATCTCTTTGACCTTCTGATCCATGCCTCTGGGTAATTTACATCTAAATATAAATTCATTTGCTGCACTATATCTTTTCTGTCCTTATTACAATGTGCAATTACACACTGAGAGGTTATTATTTCTTTAATGCCTACCCACCCCATCAGAACATAGACTCCATGTGTGCAGGGTGTGTGTCTGTTTTGTTCATTTCCATATCCCCAGCATCTCACACAGTGGCTCCTTTTTTAGGAGTCATCCAATAAATATTTCTTGAATTCATGCATGCACAAATAAATGAATGTGTGAGTGAGTTGTACAATTTAGTGAGATAGAAAATACTAGGGAGAGATCATGTGTTTAATTTGGATGTGCTGAGTTCAGAAAGACCATGAGATTTCCTAGTGCAGTCTCGGCCTCCCATACCCCTCCAGAATGGGCCAAATTTTCTCTTTTGGTTCCTTGTCATAATTTCCCATTTATGTGTCTGGTCTTCCCACTAGACAGCTGGCTCTCTGAAGGTAGGGACAGTGACTCACCACTTTGTCCCAGTGGGCAGTTTGGCACATGGATAGGCTTACTAAATAAATGAGCTGATAGAGTAAGTGTTCCAGTTCGCAGATTCACGAAGAGGGACAAAAACAAAAACAGAGAATGCTTCCTGCCTCTGTCTTCCTCCAGCTGTGTCCCAGAGCTCAGTGTCTAATGCCTGGCACAAAGTAAATACTGAATAAATGCTTGTGGACTTGAACTGTCCTACCTCCAACTGTAGTTGAAATACAGACTTTGCCGTTTGGGTTATAGAATGGCCTTCCTTAGGGGGTTCACGTGGGGATGTCAAAACAAGAGTGATCAGTATTTCAAGATATGGAGGACAGAAAGGTGATCTAGTAGGAGGAACTGAAGTAAATCTCATTTCTGGTAGTGGTGAAATACGAATGTTTTATAAAACCTCAGGAGACCTTTTCTGAGCCATCGTAATGGTGACACTTGTATTTGATTCATCATAAGCAGCTAAGGATAAAAATCACCATAACGATGGTTTCTATGAGAAAAGCTAAATGTTTAAGGAATAATAAATATGGAACACAGAGAATTAAAGTAGTCTAGACTTTGGTAGAAGTATGAAGGCAAAACATTTTAGGGTAGTTAATGTCATTGAGAAATACATCTTGTAAGAGGTTATTTATGTATGAAGGTATAATTATATCATGGTGTGTGTTTTGGGTGTTTTGAATGCAACGTTTACAACAAAACAGACTGTTGTAAAAGAGAAGAACTAGGTGATGAGAAATTCGTCAGCAAGAATTGCCTTACAGATACATGATAAAGAGGTAAGAACTGTAGTTTTGCAAGCATGCTATCAAATTGTGTTTGTGATTTTCTGTCCACATGTCTGTTCCTCCCACTACTCTGCCTGAGGGCAGGGACTGTGACTTGTTCATGCTGTATCCCCAGTGCCCGCAAAGAACAGAGGCTGGAAGTGATTGTGGAATGAATCAATGGATGTGTGAATACTTATTTTTGTAATTGCAATAGAAAAGGCTTAAGGATTTCTATCAAACTGTTATTAGATTTCTCTAGTGACTTCATGTCTATGTAGTTTGAATTATACACACATACTGCACATATAAGCACATATGTGTATATATACATACATACATTCACATATACACTTAACATAATTTTAAAAAATAAGCAAATATTGCCCTGGCCGGTTTGGCTCAGCGGTTAGAGCATCGGCCTGCGGTCCTGAGAGACCCGGGTTCGGTTCCCGCTAAGGGCACGTACCTCGGTTGCAGTTTGTCCCCGGCCCTGGTCGGTTGTGCGGGTGGCAGCCACTCGATGTGTTCTTTTCACATCGATGTTTCTCTCTCTCTCTCTCTGTTCCTCTCTCTTCCTCCCACTCTACCTGAACAAAAAATGGAAAAATGTCCTCGGGTGAGGATAAAAAAAAAAAAAAGCAAATATTAAGCAAACAACTCGAGGTTCTGCCACAGTCTCTATGTGACACTGGTGGCTGCCGAGAGTCTTACCTTGAGGAAGGTCAGGCAGTCCTGGTTGTCAGTCTTGTCCTTACTTCGCAGGTCGAAGTTGTAGAGGGCCCGGCAAAGTGGGGGTGGCTGGGGCAGCTGCTTGATGATTTCCACAGAGCTGGCTGGGAAGAATCCACTGATTCCATTGATCTCCCCCTGGTACCAGTTCTCGTCCAGCTGTCTCCGGAGGAGGATGACATCTCCCTTGTTAAACCTCAGGTCGCCAGGATTCTGCCCTCGGTAGTTGCATAAGGCCTTTGCTCGAGGCACCTGCACAGGCCAAGAAAACATGTACTTGGTTTAGAGGCTGGAGGGACAGAATGAATCATGAATGGTTCATTACTGAGTGCTTCCAACGTGCTCAGTGCTAAATGTGGGTCATCTTGTCGATCTGTAAACACTGAATGCAATGTTTACAACAAAACAGATGGTCATGAATGAGTAGAATTAGGTGGTGAATTACACGTGGAATTATACAGTAGAATCATGCGATCTGTGGGTCATCTCTTTGAGATGGACACTAATCGTTCCCGTTTCTAGGTAGAGTGACTGAGGCACAGAGTGGTTTAATAACTTGCCTAAGGTGACACAGTTAGGAAATGGCAGATCTGGGACCTGAGCCCAGGCCACCTGATTTTAGAGCGCCTGTTCTAAAACCACTACGCAGGGAGCAGGGTTTTGGACTTAACTCCACAATTATGTCCACTTAAGTGAGTCAGCGACTCTGGGGCCTGGACACTGATTTTGAATTCTGGCTCCACCTCTTTTCCCTTGTGTGACTGTAGTCAAGTTATTTACTCTTTATGTTTAAAACACATGTTTTTAATTGATTTTTTAGGGAGAGAGAGAGACAGAAACGTCAATTGGCTGCCTCCTGCAGCCCCCTACTGGGGATCGAGCCTGTAACCCGGGCATGTGCCCTGACTGGGAATCGAACTGGGACCTCCCAGTCCATGGGACAACACTCAATCCACCTAGCCACACCAGTTGGGTAAGTTATTTACTCTTTCTTAAACCATATTCACTTATAAAATGGGATAATAATAGAATACCCACCTCACTAGGGTAGTTGTGAGGAATAAGTAATATTCATGATACCTTTCGCTTATTGCTTGGTACATAGTATGTGCTCAATAAATGACATCTCTTGTTATCATCACCTATAATGGAGGGCTAATGATATCACTTCTACAGAGTCCTCAGTATCAGAGCGAAGAAAACCAGGCTGACAACTCTCCCAAACCAGAAAGGGTTAAATGAGGGTGATGCAACGCAACTGGTCTTCAGAACTTCTCTAGAAACTAAAACCCACAAGTGTTTGCATCATTAGGAAGCACAACCAACACAAATCATTAGTCAGAAATCAATCATCAGTTTTAAAAAGTTAGCTAAAGAATCATCATTTGTCAAATCTGTTGTCTATCTAAAGAATTATTTCAGTCAAATACATTTTTTTCCCCCTAATAGAAACGGGTTTATCCACACAGCTATAGCCTCACTCTGGTCTTCTTGAAGTCAGTTTGGCAAACTGAAAGTGCTAGTAACTTAGCTTTAATAGAAAGCCCGTCAGTGTCACGTGGGATCATGTTTTATTTTGTGCTTTTCTCAGCACTGGGGTGAAACAGTCCCCTCTCCGGGGGGCAGTCTTGCTATTCATCAGGGGGCATAAGAAGGCATTAATTCAGTTCTTCAAGGACCTTCTGAGTCTGCCATGTTCATTTGAGAGGAATTTCAAGCAGCTTAGGGGTAGAAACAAGACCTGAATAGCATCATCTTGGTGATGGATAGCAGAGCATGTTTTTCTGCTGGTCCCTGGATACAATGAGGAGAGCCAAGGGGGTAGAAAACCATAGGAACACAGCTCCTCCTCAGGAAAACAGCGGGCAAAGATGTGCATACTAGGAGGTTTATTTAGTACAGTGTCGTGGATAAATGGAGTTGGCTGAATAAATCATGATGAACCCATACAATGGAATACTCTGTGGTTATTAAAATTGATGATGTTGATGTATAATTAATAACACTGAGTCATTCATAATTACTGTTAAGTATAATAGAAGAGGTTAAAAGAGTTGTATAGACTAGGCTTTTATTATAAATACATATAAATTTTTTTACTAATGCTGTACACCAACATTTCAAGAGTGGTTATTTCTAAGTGGTAAGATTTTTTTGAATATTAAAAAAATCATTCCCCTAAGTGCTTAGCTGTGTTTCTAACTTTTCTACAATAAAATGATTGTATTGCCTATTAAAATTATATAGTAAAAATCAAATAAAAATGGGGGATGAGAAGTGACAAGCAGGGGAGGAATTTGGGAAGAAAATAAGTCCAGCTGAGTAGGATCAGCAAACCATGCAACCAACTTTTTGGAGATGGTCCTTACCTGAAAAATGAGCAGATAGGCAGGTGCAGGATGAGAGCAAAGCACGTGGGAATGATTTGAATCTGCTAAACTCCCAGGGTTGGCTGTATCAGGGAACAGTCGTGGTCCCTCCATACTCCTCCTCCCCAATTTTCCATGGGAATAAATACTTTTATTTTCTGGTTATATGACCACCTAGAACACTAGCCACATTTCCCAGTTTCCCTGGCAACTACATTCTGGCCAGTGGGGTCTAAGTAACTTTTAGAAAGTATTCTTACTGAGAGGGACCAATTTTCTTTTTCCTTTCTTCCATTTTGCTATGTGGAATGCAGACATGATTGCTGGAGCTCTAGCTGCCATTCTGAACAATGAGGATGAAGTAGGAAAGGAAGTAGTCTGGGTGGCAGAGTCACTACTGAAGTCCTGAACTACTTTAGTTCCAGGCTTTTGTCTGAAAGTTAAATAAACTTCCATCTCGTTTAATACACTGTTATTTTGGATTTGTAACACAGAAGAAAAGAAAGAAAAATGTAAAATTAAGAAAAAAAAAAGAAAGAAAGCCCCTTTCACTTTGCATAATAACAACAGCAATAGCTAATATTTGTGGAGTGCTTCTTCCTATGTGCCAGGCTCAACACTCCACAATAATTACCTAGATTTCATAACAAACTGTGATTAGAGAACTGGGTATCAAAGAGCTTAAGAAGTTGTCCAAGTTCATGAGGCTAGAAAGTGGTAGATTTAGGATTTGAGCTCAGATCTGTCTATCCCCAAGCCAAGCTCTCAACCAGTCAGCCAGTGTTTCTCAAAATGAAGTCCACAGTTCACCTGTGTCAGAATCCTGACAGCTGCTAAAAATGCAGATCCCTGGACCCCATGCCTGACCTATTTGACCAGAATCTCTTCAAGTGCAATTCAAGTATCTGCATTTTTTAAAAATCCTCACCTGAGGATATTTTTCCATTTATCTTTAGATAGAGTATGAGGGAGATAGAGAGAGAGAGAAAGAAAACATCGATGTGAGAGAGACACATCAACTGACTGCCTCCTGCATGACCCTGACCAGGGCTGGGATGAACTGCAACTGAGGTACGTGCCCTTGACTGGAATTGAACCCACGACTCATTGGTCCATGGGCCGACGCTCTAACCGCTGAGCCAATCTGGCCAGGGCCAAGTATCTGCATTTTTATCCAGCTCCCCAGGATCAAATTTGATGCTTCCCTGGTCTGAGTTTCATCTTATTCTGATTAAAATGGGGGCAGCGAAGTATTGATGTGGTTTTGTAAATGACTAAGTTACTCTTTTCCTTTCTTTTCTGGAAGACAGCCAGTGCAAGTGGCTTATGTATTCTAATGACCACTGAACATGTATAGAAAACTAAAATTGCACTAAATGCTTCAATCTCTTTGAAAATGCATTAACTTGGAAACCCTGAGATAGTGCTAATGTTTTTGTTGACCTTAAATGACCCGAGGACCCAGGTGGACTGTCCAGTGGGAGCTGGAGAGAGCATATAGCATCACAGCAAGTGCTGTCAAACATACTTCATCTCCAGTATTCTGACACCGAGTGTCAACAGTGGTGCTTTCTGTGCCTAGGATGCTATTCATAATTGATGGTTGATGGTTGATACCTTTTTTTGATGGTTGATACCTTTTCCATCGATTTAAATGTATACATCATTTTTATTCCACATGCCCAGTAGTGGTCCTGTATTCCCAAGCCACCGGACACTTGAGTGCTAAGTACCACTGTTTAAGAAAATACGTATACTGTATTCATGCCTAGAAACCTCACGGTGCAGATTCAGATTGCTGGGTATGTACATTTCCATGGTGATAGCCAAAATGCTTTTATATTTATAGATGATTTCGCTGAACTGTATAACATGGGTATCATTAAATATATTTACTCTGCCCCTCCAAACTCATCATCTTGTCTCTGCTTCCCGCAGTATTCGTGAGCATTATGGAAGTGAATTGTAAATTCGACTTTTAACACAGCGACTCTTTTCATCTTCTCTCTCTTTATTCTGGATAACCCCTCCCCTGGTATTCTCAGTCCTACGTTCATAACTATAGGAAACATTGGCTTCCATGCTGTAAAGGGGGAGGAAGGGAAGGAGGAGAGAGAGGAGAGAATATGAAAAGGGGAAGGAAATGAACATTTACTGTGGTTCTGGCAAGCCAGAGAAAATTTTCTGACATTATTGCACAATTGCACTTTCCGTGTATTATCTCAATCATATGATCTCAAAACCCAGTGAAGTAAGTGGCGTCGTCCCATTTTATTGATGGAGAAACGGAAGCTGAGGGATGTTAGATGTTGCCGAGCAAGGTCACGGAGGCCCTGAGACCGACTGAGGCTCATTTGACTTCAAAGCAGCCTCCGTCTTTCATCCAGCTGAAGTCACCTAAATATGTTCTTCCATCATAAAACTCACTGGGGGCTCTGTTTTGTAATCAGAATCGGAACAGAGTGCGACTGTAATTTGCTTGCTGCCGGCTGCATTAGCATGAATTATTGAACTCCAGAGCCCTCACATAAAAGTTAAGCACCTGAAGAGACTCCGCTGGTTGATTCTATCCGGTCCTCAGCTGTTCTCTCAAGGGAAAATGACTCCAAGTGCCACATCAGCAATCACCGCTGTCTTGTTGGGAACAGCGTTCATCACCCATAAATGTTTTCCCAGGTGCAGGCAGGAGGGGGAGGGGGAAATGAAGGTTTCTCGCAGCCAGGTCACTGCCACTCTCTTCCCTGGCGCTTCTCACGAAGTCAGATAATCCAATGGAAGCCGGCATGTACCTAAAAAGCTTTGCTTTTCTGAGATTCAAGAGGCTCAAGATTTCTATACTCCTGTCACTTTCTGTTGCTGTGTCACCACAGTAGGGTTTGAAAGCCACAGGGGCCATGCTTCTGATGCAGGGATAATGCATAGAGCCCAGAAACAAAAATGCAAGGGCATGTGAAGACCCTAGGAGTAAAATTATGTCGGAATAATCATGAATATTAGGAGTAAAATTATGGCCAGCATCCCTTCTCTGAGGAACCTGTTTGCTCTTCTGATGGGCATGTCATTCACTCTGGTCTCTCTCACACACACAGGGTTATGTGGTCTAGGCTGGCCAGTTAGAGCACTCAAACCCCCTTGGCACAATGCTCGGTACAGGTCAGGTATGTGCTCTAAACAGGGCCAATTAGAATCTTCTTTCAAGTTTGATGTATAGATGCCAAGAAGTGAGTTTTACTTTTGGATCATGAGCCTTGAGTGATGAGCCGTGGACTACCCGTGGTGATATTCCCCAACCAGTGGAGACCTGAATAAAGCTGTGGAAGTCAGCAGAGATATAGTGAGATAGGTAGGTAGCTGGATAGATGGAGCCTTGACAATAACATGTGAACACCTAGATCCAGCTGTGCCTGAAAGATAATCAGTTAAATGAGATCATATCCCCAGTGTAGTGTTTATTACTTAAACTACTTAAAATCATTTTCTTACACTTGAAACTGAACAAGTAACACATATTAAAACACCAGAAACAACAAAACTGCATAGCAATGGAATATTCAAATAGCAGACCTTAGAAACAGCAAGAGGTCCAGTTGCCAGTGAGCCCTGAGTTTATTTTTAATTGGAAAATAATGAAGGAGGCATGTGGATTGATAACAGGGTAAGGAGCCCAAGCGGAGCCGAAGCAGCACAGTGTGGAAACATGGAGGAAACAGAGCTGAGGGTGAGAACCCAACCTGCTGCTGCGTGATCAGCTCTTCACCATGCACTAGTGACACGTCCCACTCATTTAGATAGGAGTCGGCCTGGTTCTCTCTACTCCTGGCATCAGGTGGAGCCAAAATCAACATGCTGAGCTAACTGCTTACTTCCCTGAGCTTGTTGTGAGATCACCCATCACTGCAGAATGGAGCCAAGAAAAAACATCCTAGCCTTTGGCTCAAGTTACATTCACCAGGCTATGAATTTTCCACTGGAGAATTCAGGACTTGTGTCTCAAGTAACCCCACCCCCCCCATCTTTGATTCCTGAACACAGAGAAGTGTTTAATAAATACTTGATGGATGAATGAAGTTTTGAATTAAGAAACATGCAGGAATGATCGTTCCTGGGGGAAAAGGATGCATGCAAGTTTAAGAAATAGGACTGATAATAATGATTTGAAATCGGATCTATTGGCATGAGCTGGAAAATCAAAAAAGGAGAATTTGGTCATCTTTACTAAATTGCCCTGGATTTTAATAATTTGGTGCTTCACACACTTGAAAATTGTTCAGTATTCAAGTAAGCTCAGGAAACACGGAGTTAAACAAAGTCACACGGGTTTCTTTGCTGACTGGCTTTTCAGAAGGTTTACTCTGCTGATGTGATTTCTGTCTTTGCATCTGCACCACTTTGCAAGATTAGCAGAACAGGCCTTGGGAATGCTGGGTAAGGTAAATGTGACTTCCCCTGTGGTTTCACTCTACTGGTGAGACAAAGAGTCAACTAACTGTCTTGCATCCTAACTTACCAGTCTGCTTTGCCAGCTGAGGCCCCCCTCCCCCCGATAATCCTTTTGGAGTCGTTTTGTTAGGGGCGATGGAGTGTATAGTAGAAAGTGCTGGCTGGCCCTTGCACAGGTCTCCCCTTCTCTGTTGAGGAGGCAGAACTCCCTGGCTGCCCTTGGCAAAGCCCAGACCATCTGCTGCTTGGGGGCTTGAGTTCACCAGAAGGCACACACTACTGTGATCTTCCTAAGTGTAAATCCCTGAATGGGGGCATTCAGACCTGAGGCCAGGCTTACGAGATACTCTATGGGAGTTTCTTTTTTCACAGAATATTTTACTTGTTTGGGGAGGTACTAGGATACAACAGAATACTGACATTAGAGTCAAGTAGGATGCCATTTTGCATTCTGGCTTTTATAACTTGGGCTAAATCACCTCCTGATTTTTAGTTGGAGTCACCCACAAACTGAGGCTAATGCTAATACTTCTTTGTGCAGTGAACTCAGCAAGTCTGAGTTGTACAAACTGCATGTTCCATTGAAAGTTCTGGCCCTTGACCTGGAAGATAACCTCTAAGCCCTCGAAATATCTTGCCTGATCAGAGAGACTTGGACTGCCTGGGGCCTTGAGACACTCCAGAGTCCATGCTAACAAAGTGCTTTATGGTGGTGGGCGTGGGCCATGCAGTAGAACCTGGACTTCTGGAAGGGCTGGAGACTAAGGTCAGCCATAGGGGAAGTCAGTCATGCCTACCTGAGCAAAACCCAATAAAAGTCCTGGGACATCCGGTGTCTGGTGAGCTTCCTTTGTGGGCAGTATTTCACGCCTGTTGTCATGTGCTGTTGCTGGGCAAACTACATGCTTTCCGCACAACTTCTCCAGGAGAGGACAACGGGAAGCTGTGCCTGGTCCCTCCTGGACTCTGCCCTATGTGGTTTTCCCATTTCTGACTTTAATCTGTGTCCTTTCTCTGTCATACATTGTAACCATGAGTAGGACAGCGTTGTTGGGTTCTGTGAGCCGTTCTAGTGAATTGCTGAGTCCAGGGGGGGGGGGGGGGCTTGGGGACCTCTGAACACAGGTCCTCATGGGTTTGTTGAGAGGACTAATGAGATAAATTACAGGGAATAGTTAGTAAAATGTTTGGCAAATAATAAGTATTCAACAAACAAGGATTCTTAGAGATTTTGCCCAAAGGAGGAGAGGGGAGTAGTGAGCTTGCTGTTACACCCACCTTCTGGCCTGACTTTTCCAACCCTACTTGTTATTCATTCTTTCAATAATTTTCTTGAGTGCCCACTAGGCCAACCATTGTGCAGTTGGAGAAAGAAAGACCGAAGTCACAAGTAGGTACATATATCATTACAAGTTTCATGGAGGAAAAAAGAATAGGGAGGTGAGATATCCTGAGAGTTGGGAGGGGAGCTGATGTAAGGAAGGTTATTATTGGCCCTTTATCTGCATCTCAGACTCTATTCTGCTTGGTGCTTCCATTGTGATGTACTTCTCTTTCTCTCTCCTTCCTTCCTTCCTTCCTTCCTTCCTTCCTTCCTTCCTTCCTTCCTTCCTCCCTCCCTCCCTCCCTCCCTCCCTCCCTCCCTTCCTTCCTCCCTCCCTCCCTCTCTTCCCCTCCCTTCCCCTCCCTCCCTCCCTCCCTCCCTCCCTCCCTCCCTCCCTCCCTCCCTCCCTCCCTCCCTCCCTCCCTTCCTTCCTTCCTTCCTTCCTTCCTTCCTTCCTTCCTTCCTTCCTTCCTTCCTTCTTCCTTCCTCACTTCTCTTGTTGCAGTCCTGGGTATAGAACTGGGATATCACAGCTCTCCATTTTCCTTCCTTATTTATCTTCTGCTACTTTGAGTCAATGGACATGACTTTTTTTTTCTTAATCCTTACCCAAGAATATGTTTTTATTGATCTTACACGAAGAGAGAGAGAGAGAGAGAGAGAGAGAGAGAGAGAGAGAACAGCGATGTGACAGATCAACATTGATTGACTGCGTCTCGTACGTACCCTGACCAGGGATCGAACCTGCAATCTAGGTATGTCCTGACTGGAAATCGAACCTGCAACCTTTTGGTGTACAGACAATGCTCCAACTGACTGAGCCACCCGGCCAGGGCTTTCCTTCCTCTCTTAGTAAAATATCAATTCAGCACCACTTTCCCTGAGTTCCAGGAGCTGCCAGACTTCCTTCCCTGCATTCCTGCTGCCTCCCACCAAGGTCCCAGCAGGAAAGAGGTGAAGGAAGGAGGAGTTGACACCAGTGGGCAGAGAAAGAAAACTCACACTTGTCTGCCCCTTTAGCATGCTTCATTTTCCCTTCCAAACGTTTCTCTGAGATTGCTTTGGGGTGATCTCATTCCCCCATCATAGGAGGTAATCCTAGACATGTTCATAGCCATATCCCTGGCTCCTAACATAAGCTGGCTCTTAATAAATAGCTTGGGGTTGCTTTTGCAATGGGCGGGTGCCAGGTCCCAGGGGTGTCCAGCAGGATAGCTCTGAATTATCCAGAGAACCAGAGCATTTCCACTGCCATCTCTCGCTCCAGGAGGGCACAGAGCACCTGAGGGGAAGGGCCGGAGGTGCGTGGCAGCCTGAAGGACAAGGGGAGGCGCTATCTCACTCATCCCGGGAGGTAATTCTGCCTCCTCCTTGTCCACATTTCCAGAGTGAGTGTTTCCTAAAGGTGTGGCTCTGGCATGCGTTTCTTTCCATATAGTTTGAGGAACTGAGATCCACCATGCAGAGGGAGGAGAGATGAGTCAAATGACCCTCTCACCCCCACCTCCTCCTCCGGCTTAGAAACTAAAGCTTTGGTTACATGTTCACTAGCTTTCTCCCCCAAGTTGTTCCTCTCTTTCACCTCCACGTGAAGATTTCTGGAGCTGAAGGAGGAATGACTAGTGACAACGTGACCCAGGCAAACAGCAGAATGTTTCTGATAACGGGGCCATCTGTTCTGGGGCTGGAGTGGGCCCTTGGATGTGATGCTCAGCTGGAGACTTGCGTCTTTGGGTGAGGCTCTGAACCTCAACTGCAAAGAGAAAAGGTGATTTTTTTTTCACCATTTTCCCCTACTCTAAAGATATCAGGATATTAAGGCAAACGATCAATGCTCCAGGAGTATCTTTGCAATACTATAGAAATAAAGGTGATGGGTCTTGGCTGTTTTGGCTCAATGGTTGGAGTGTCAGCCTGTGGACCAGGGAGTCCCGGGTTCGATTCCGGCCAAGGGCATGTACCTCGGTTGTGGTTTGTCCCCGGCCCCGGTTGGGGTTGTGTGGGTTGCAACCAATCACTGTGCCCCTCTCACATCGATGTTTCTCTCTCCCTCCTTCCCTCTATCTGAAGATAGATGTAAAAATATCTTTAGGTGAGGATTAAAAAAAATGAAGGTGATGAATTTGAAATGGAACCAAATTGGCAACCTATAGATAACTATTGAAATTTGAGTCATGGGTAGGAGTCAATTTATTGTCCTATTCTCTCTGCTTCTGTGTTTGTGGTCCTCCTCAGAATTGCTGGTGACACGGCGGTTCCACTGGCAGGCCAGGCTGTGGTGGTGAGGAGTGGAGTGACTGCATGTTCCCAGACCCCTGGGGAAATGGCTTTGACCAGGAGAGCTAAAGTGGCTGGGCTTGTCCTCTTTTGTCAGGAGAGTTACATCTTGATTTCAAATGGATTAATTCTTAATTTGTCTTCATCCTTCGAGACTTGCATGTTTGTGTGTGCATGCATATTCACACCTACTTACACTTTAATTTGGTGATACCATGGAAAAAGCCTGCACAGCCCTTGTTGAAAGCAGGATGTCTGGGAAGTCAGAACTCTTCCCTCTCTGTGCAGCTGTCCTTGAAGCCACGACGTTCACCCCTGGACCTTCTGCGAATCTGTAGTTTGTCTGCCTCTTTCAACCCAAAATTCAGAGTATTCTCATTTATACCAAATGAAACAGCTATGACCTTGGTGGAGAAGTACCTTCCTCGCCTGTAGAGCTGGACCCCATGTTAGGAGTGAGTGTCTGTATATCAGAAAGATGCCAAAGAGCCACATGTCATCTGTCCCATGAGGCACAGGGTCATTTCTTTCAAGTAGAAAGTCTGAATTTAGGAAACGCTCTGGAAGTCCCTGAGAAATGGAAAACGTCACCTATGATTAAGCTATAGAAGTGCCTCAGCAGTTATTTGCAATCATTTTTCACTCTGAGATAGAGTCAATAGTCCCCCTAGGGATATGAGATACTGCGGAGTATATGGGCAGCTTCCCCCCAGACCCCATGAAGCCACATCCAGATAGAAGCCAACATCCTTGGCATCATCTCTATGTCTTCTGCATCTTTGTCTTCAGAAAGACTTTACTGTCCCCCAAGGCTGAGTTGAGTATCCTTTCTTGTGAACCATTGGACCCCATCCTTCCCCCATCATGGAACTCATCACCTTGTATTGTAATGTCTGGCTTACTTGTCTGCCTGTCCACCAGATTTGAACTCTGCGTGGTCTAGGATTGTTTCTCTTAAACTCCTAACACCTGGCAAAGCTATGCCATCCACACATTCATTCAACAAAAGTGTACCAAATGCCTACAATAAGTAAGTCACACACAGTGTCTGCTTTTATGAGACTTATATTCTAGCTGCACCTAGCAGGCGTGCAATAAGTATTTGTTGAATGAGTAAATGAATGAATCATATTAAACCTCACCAAATGCACTTCAATCCAATCTCAACTTGCATATTTTGCCATCTCTGCTCCTGACATAAGATTCCAACATGCCCAACTAGTTATTTTTCCAGGATTGGGGAGTATTCAGGCATACTAGCCATAGATACAAATAGTACTTTTCTAGGTCATCCTTTTTAAAAAGGCCCCATTATTTAAAATGTGCTCTGAGCTCTGTCCATATCCCAGGTTTTGCGAAGGATACCTGCCTGGGAGAAGACTCCTGTTGCAGACTTTTTCTTGCCACATGTCTTCATTGAGTGTTTAATCTCTATTGCAGGCAGCCATGATGAGTGACAAAAGATGCCAGCTGGTCACTCCAGGAAAGGGGGCAGAAGGGAGCAAGAAGATATCTTTTTCTGCCTATTCAGAACATTGAAATCCAACTTCTTGCTGGCCACATGAGCCAAAGAAAGCAGCTCTCAGCAGCTGTTGATCTGAAAGGCTCCAGCTCATTTCCATGACCTGGGTGCCACACTCCTCAGGCACGTCTGGGAATAGGTCAGCAGGAGGGAGTAGCCCTGCTCTCTTCCCTAAGGGCTGGCCTGGGGTGGGCCTGTTTCGATAGCAGAAAAAGTGAGAGAGCCACTCTTTCAAAAAATCTTTTTTGTTGTGCATGGACATTCCTTGGTAATTGCTGCCCCAGGGTTACTCCTCTTCTTATTACTTTTGCCCTCACTCAGAGGTGTGCTGGCGAACCAGCTGGAAGTGGGGGGCTCTAGTTTGTGCCAGTTTTCGTGGTGTAAATACTCCTACTTTGACTACCAACCTGATGTCACTGAATATGGAGTTGGGAAGACATAAGTCAGGTGTGTTATTGCCTTTCATGAGCCAGTAGGAGCCTGTTCCAGCGCCACGAGATAGCTCGCTCCAGGAGTGAAGGGTTGCTCTAGACCGCACCACTATCTTTATACACCCGGGGTCTTAGGACATGGCTGGTAAAATCCTTTTGCATCTGTTATGTCACTGGGTTCTGACCACAACACTGCTCGGTAAGAATAATGATGACAAAGGAAGAAATGGGGGCACGGGAGGATGTGACTTGCCTCAGCTCACATAGCTGGGTTTACTGGGTTCCTATCTCTCCACGCTTGGCTCTGGCCATTGTCCTCTCA
Organism: Molossus molossus; assembly: GCF_014108415.1. NCBI lineage: Eukaryota > Metazoa > Chordata > Mammalia > Chiroptera > Molossidae > Molossus > Molossus molossus. The sequence goes on from NW_023425377.1 coordinate 26,898,426, forward strand.
CACTGCCCACTGCTGCCAACCCAGACATCATTTGGTACCCCCAATGTCTCGTGCACTCTCACTCCGTAAGTTCTTCCCAGAATATTTTTTCTGAATGCCACCCTCATCTCCTGACCACTGCTAGTTGTCTTTTAGGTCTGAGCTTAAACATTATGTCCCCAAGTGTCCATGTCAAGGTCAGGGACTCTCTTGTGTACTTTTATGACACTCTCTGGCACCCCCATCATGGTTATTGGTCAGAAACTCTTCTCCAGCTCACCACTGAGTCTAGTGCCAAACACAGTGTCTTGCCTAATAACGATGAATGAATCCCTGATTGATTGCCTCCTAGCCTCGAATTCACGGAATACTTGGTTCTGTGTACTATCGCCTACCAGGACCCCATAGAATCCGTTTCCTCATTGATGGGTTGAGGTTTTCTCGGGAACCTGGGAGGGCTCCGGCTGCGGTGCTCAGCCAGCCAGACTGCTCCCATCAGTTGTAGCTGCTCGCCTCCCGTCTTGCCACAGCCCCTCTGGGCTTTGCAAAGTGTCACAGATGCAAGCTGAGAAACCTGTTTGGTGTGCTTTGAGATGTGCTCATTATGCACATGCCAAGACAAAGGCACAGGAAGAAGGCTCCAGCCAGAAGAACCTGAACCTTCGGGAAAGGAGGAATGTTTAGGAATATTCTGGAACTAGCATGTCCTATAATAATTGCGAGACTAAGCCTTGTGGATTAGCCTTGATTCCCTCAATTTCCCTCTGAGAAGGCAGAAAAGGATCAGGGCTGCTTACGTGCCGGGATCTGCTGACCTTTTGGCACCACAGAATCTTATATATACCTGAGGCGTTTATTACAAACATTTAATCATCTTCTGTAAACACAGGCGGGTGCCACTTAAAACAGGCAGGGGCAGAGTCTGGCACATGCTTGTTCCTTTCTCTCACCTGAGCCTGCCTAGTAATGAAACTTCAGGGTGTTCATCTTTGCTCTGGAGCATGCATGAGAAAAATGAATTTACCGGTACTCAGAGGATCAGGTCATGCTCCCAGAGCATTCAGTCCAGTAGAACACTGTGTGATGATGCAGGGTGCTATTCCGCATTGTCCCAAACAGCGGCCACCAGCCGCATGTGGCTACTGAGCCCTCGCCAGGTGGCTAATGCACCCGAAGAACCAGATTTTAACGTTCGTTTGCTTTTAATTAACTTAAATTTGAAGTTCAATCGCCACATGTGGCTAGTAGCTACTACATTGGACAGCACAACTCTAGATCTAATTATCATACTATCTTTTTCCAAGAGACGAGAGTTTTGAAGAGAGATTTCTATACTTGTATATATATATACCTCATGGTCACAGGAATTGCAGAGGACTGAGAATACATTAAATGACAACACAGGGATATAATTTAAAAAAAAATCAGAAAATGGGAAACTACAAGACAAGCACAATAGCAAGAAAAAAAAGAAGAGGGAGTGTGTGTGTGTGTGTGTGTGTGTGTGCTTGAAACCTAGAGATTAAAAAAGACTTAGAGGCATATCAATGTGTGGAACTTGGTGGATCTCAATTCAAACAAACCAATTATTAAAAAATTATGAAACAATTTGGGGAAATCTGAACACTGACTGGATATTTGATAATATCAAGGAATTTTTAGATGTGATAATGGTATTGAGGCTACATTAAAAAAATAGTCCTTATCTTTCAAAGGTACCTATTAAGTTGTTTACACATGAACAAGGATGAGATGGGCTTTTTCTTAACCTAGTAGGGGAGAAAGGAGTGTGCTGTACATGAAATAAGATTGGTCTTATGTTGATAATTGTGGAATCCAAGTGATCGGTACATAGAGGTTCATTATCATTATATTATCTATTTTTATATATAGAAATTTTCACAGTGAAAAGTTTTTTTGTTTTTTTTTTTTTGGTGGTACGTGCCCCTAGCGGGAACCAAACCCGGGACTCTCTGGTCCACAGGCTGATGCTCAACCAGTGAGCCAAACTGGCCAGGGCCACAATGAAAAGTTTTGAAAGTCATCAGAGGGATGCCAGTGTTGGTGAGAGATGGGCAAACAGGCACTTTCCTTCTTAAATATTGGGAGCTTAACATTTCATATGGGGAAGGCAATTTGGGGACATTGCTCAAGATTTAAATTATGTGTTCCTTTTGCATCTTGGTTTTAGAAATTTCTTCTGCAGACATATACAAGAATCTATGTAAAGGATCGTGAAGTTCAGGGTTGTTTATAATAGTGAAGAATTTGAGATAGTCTAGACGTCCTTTAGTCATGGACCTGCTAGGTAAATGATGGTATGCATCTACTGTGGAATGATAAGCAGATTTAAAGAGAATGAGGTAGATCAGTGTGGACTGCCATCAGAAAGGTGTCCATGATATATTCTTAGGTTAAAAAAACAAATTTCAAAAAGTATGTGCAGCATGACCTAATAAAAGCTACATATAGGTATATATAAATAGGTCGGTGTATAAGCACAGATAAAGCCTGGAAAAAAACATACATCAAATTGATCTGGGGAGAAGGTGCTTATGATGCCACTGAAATGAGTCTGAGTTGTTGTGTTATCTGTGGCTGTCAATTAGCTACAGACTCACACCATCTGTTCCATGAATAATCAACAACTGGCTCCCATCAGGCAGAATGTTGTGTGTCCCCCGAGTTCATCTGTTGAAACTCTAACTCCCTAAGATGTTGGTGTTAGGAGGTGGGACTTAGGAAGGTGCATAGGCCTTGAGGGTGGAGCCCTCATGAATGAGATTGGTGTTTTTATGAAGGAGACCCCAGCAGATCCCAGCCTTTTCATCACGTGAGATGACACTGCTATGAACTAGGAAGAGGGCTCTCTCCAGAGTGCGACCATGCTGGTGCCTTCATCTCGGACTTCTTGCCTCCAGAACTGTGAGAAATACATTTGTTTGTAAGCCACGCAGTCTATGGTATTTTGTTATGGTAGCCAAATGGACCAAGACACTGGTCCTTCCTCCCAGGAGAAAATGAATATTTTATATGACTGAGAAGTTTCATTCAGCACAAAATGCTGATCCCTAGCAGAGAGGCATTTGGAAAGTTCATGTCTATCCTAGCAGCTTCCAGTTACTGAGCAACACCCTGTGGCAAGTGCTGAGAGGTCTATGCACACATCCCTCATTCCTGGAGTTAGACTCAGATTCTCCCACTTGCCATTGGTGGCCTTGGACTGGTTACTTCAGCTCAGTTTCCTCATCTAGAAGAAAAATAGTACTTATCGTATGGGTATGAAAATTCAATGAGATAATGCATAGTAAGTGCTTGGCACATATAATTGCTCAATAATTGTCCACTTGTTGTTTTCTCCCGTCAGCATTCCAACAGCCTTATATGGGATGAATACTATAATGCATCCATTTGGCAGAAGGGGAAATTGAATCCCAGAGACAGTGGTGTGCTGGCACCAGCTCACGTGGGTGTATGAGAGCAAACTGTTAAATTTTCACACATTTTTTTGAGTTTGCTGACCATCGAGTTAGTAGCCTGAAATTAGCTGGATGGGATGGAGTATTTGCACCATGGGAATCAGCAACCACTACATTTTCCCCGAGAGCTGTTTGTTGAACATTACCAGCACACTGCTGCTTAAAGTAGTTAAGTAACTCGTCTAGGGCCCCATGGCTGATATGTGGCAGAGCCCAGATTTGAACACTGCTCTACTCAACACCCAAAGTCTGAATGTTTGATATCTATCTATCTATCTATCTATCTATCTATCTATCATCTATCTATCTATCTATCTATCTATCTATCTATCTATCTATATCATCTATCTATCCATCTATCTATAAATATATAAATCTCTCTTTAAAAGTAGAACTCTCATCTCCTGGACAAAGCTAGTAGGATAATGCTTTTCAACATCAGGTCCCTAAAGAAGTGGTTCTCACATTTTAGGGTGCATCAGATTTACCAGGGGGTGGGGCTCAATAATTTGCATTTCTAACCAGTTCCCAGTGATGCTGTTACTGCTGGTCTGGGAATCATACTTTGGGCAAAAGCTGAACTTTGTGCTGTTCATCTTGCCATAACCTTACTAGGGCCATGGCTTTAGCAATTCTCTCAGAGAAAGATGGGAGGATTCAGATGGTAATTCTAGGCCCTGCGCATTCTGCAGGAGACCATTCTGGTAAGATATCTGTGCTCCCAGTAGTTGAAGCACAGGAAAACCAGAACCAAATCTTCGTGCCTCTTTCCAGTTGGCCCCTGTTTAGCTCTGGCCAGTATCCCAGGAGCCTGAGCCACTCCCTACACACAGCAGGAGGCACATGAAACACACACACACACACACACACACACACACACACACACACGAATATTTCAAAGTCTATCTTTAAAATCTGGCAGAAAGCTGCCCTATAATTATACTAAGTGAACTAGTTACAACTTCTCTTTTATTGATGTAGGATTATTGAGTGATTGCTCAAACAGTTCTGTGGAATTCAGTTAATGAAGTTACAGATTTTTCTTTCTTTTTTTTTTTTTTTAAACCACCTCTTTCTTCAAACCACCTCTGGCCTCCTAAATGTTATAGATAACAAAATCACGAAGGAAAATGAGGCAAACCCCGAATTAATGTTCCCGATCAGAACATAATTGCTACTTTAGAGGCATAGCTTTCCCAGCCTGGCTTTCTAACTTAAGTATCTCATGTTCTGTAAACTCTTGGGGAGGGGGAAAGCAAGAGGGCATGGACGGACATATAAAAACTACCCTGTGGACATAACTTCAGAAGAATTAGAGAAGCTAGGATGGGGATTTAGCTATATCAAATTTGCACAGCTTTAATTTATTCTCGCTGCAACAGTGGTCTATGAATACAGCTAGCCAATGGTCTACAGAAGGAAACAGACCAGGCCAATGGACCTTGGTGGTCCACTTTTATAAAATCCTGGGTTTGGGAGATAGGATAGGCATTCTCGGCTTAAAAGTTACTATGGGCTTATAGCATTTGGACGTGCTTTGATTGAGGAAATTAGAAAATAGGATTCTGGGAATATGAATTCTGGCAGATGATTGGAATTCCAGTTTCTTGAGAGTAGGAAGTAAATCTCATTAATCTTTGTAGTCCCACATTCCTGAGTAAATAACTAGAGTTCAATAAACTCAACAAATGCTTGAGAATGACAATGTTATTATGGAAAGAACAAAGACTTTAGAGTCAGAACAATTAGCATTCAAATCCCAACTGTATCTCCTACTATTTGTGTGACCTTAAGCAAGTCATTTAGCCTCTTTGACACTCTGACCTGTAAAATGGGGGTCAATCAGTCAATGAAATGTTCTGAATGCCTGTGTGTGCTGGTGTTGTTCTACACACTGGGGCTGTCAGTGAACAAGGCGGTCGGCATTTCTGTCCTCAAGGTGTATGTAATGTTAGAGCCTATCTAAAGCGGCCTCTCAGGAAGGCCATATGTGGGATAAGGGTCAGAGTACCTACCCTATCCTGCCTCTACCACTCACTAGCCGTGGCATCTAGGCAAGTGAATGGTAATAGGACCAGCCATATGGGAATGCCGTCAAGACCTCCACCACACATCCATACATGCCTTTGTGTATACGTTGGAAAGGCACTTCTTTGGGCAGAGGAGTTGCACAAAGGGGCACTCCTGTAGCGGAGCTGATGTGGTCCCATTTCAGGGGTTGGTAAGCAGAGGCTGGATTTAATCTCCAGTGTACCTCCTTGGCTGGGTACCTTGTGCAAATACATGTAAAGCCCTTACTACAGTACTTGGCATATAGTAAGTACTCAATAAATGCTAACTTTTATTATCACAGTTGTGTGATAAGAATTTAAGGCAAGCAAGGCATCAACAGTATACAGTTGGTATTCAATAACTGTCAGGTCCTGTCCTCTTACTATGTGGAAAAATAGCAAACACACACATCACGACAAAGTACACAGGTGAAGGGCAGCTGTTAGCTACCTTGTCTTTTCTTTTGTTATAGTATGTGCAGGAAATAGTTTGGCCTAAGAGAAAGCGTCCTGGGATAGCCATCAGAAGACTCGGGTCTGGCCCCAGCTCACCCATTGCTTGCATCTATTGCCCAGGCGACCTTTACCAAGCCGCAGTCTTCTCATCTGTTGATGAGATGAGGGTGTGGGTTGGTCTAGGTCATGTGCTGCTTTTATGACATAAATACATTTCACCGTAACAACTTCCACTTTGCCTCGTGTGTGTACACACACATATGAGTATGAGACAGTCTCAGGAAAGTGGTGAGTGGGCAAAGGAGTCTTGGAGAGACTTTCTATTTTAATACACTTGATTATAAAACACTGGTGGAGATGACAGGGCTTGCCCAACATCACACAGTAGGTCAGCTCTAGAGGGTTTCAAGTTACCTCGAACTTAGAGAACCATAGTGAGAACTGGCTAGAAAGCCTAGCTGTCAGCTAGATGGTTGAGGCATGTGAGATTCTGTTTCCTGTTTTAGGCTTGCTTGGGCTAACTGAGAGACAGAGGCTCAATCCTTATGGTTAATTTGGTCTAAGATTCTATCCAGCTCAGATAGTCTATCAGTCAATGACTAATATCTTCCATTTCTCATGGACTGTTCCAGTTACAACAAGACAATTCCCATTAAGGCACATGAATGAGGCATTCTTTTTTCTCAGTTTGGGAAATGAAACTATTGCAAGGTGGTTTCAAAGCGATTTTAGCCTGTAGGCAAGTGCATTCCAGAAAAATCCCTTTTTGTTTTCCCTTCTTAACTCCGTTACTTCGTAAAATAATAAAAGTCACCACTTATTGAGTGTTTGCTGTGGTTCAGGAACTGGGCTAAAAGTTCATTTAGATGCAATTTCTCATTCAGTTCTTACAACCAGCCTATAAAACAAGTATTACTGTTATTTTATAGGCAAAGAAATTTGAAGCTCAGAGAAGAGAAGTAACCTGCCCAAGGTCACACAGCGGATCAGTGGTAGAGTCTGGGGATAGAGCCTGGCTTCTTCTCTGCAGCATCCTGCCTTTATTAGTGATCCCTCTCTCTGAAGCATCATGTGATTGGCTTTTGTGTTGTTGCTTACTATCCCAGGTCAATTAACATTTATAAATATTTGCTAAAACCCTCCATGCACAAAGGAAGGTTCTTTATTGGTATGTATGTGAACCATCACTATTTTACTTGAGCTGCAAAGTTACACGTTTGTGTATACTGTTCACTGCAAACTTTGCACTTCAAAAGTCAACACCATTCATTCCTTATTGAGTGTCTACTATAAGTTACACTTCTTTGTTAATTACTCAGTATCTCATCTAAGATCCTCTTATAAGCCCCACCTTCAGATAAGGTGTGAGCTGTGGAGCAGGGATTTTTCCATAGCCCCACAGCTTGCAAATGGCAGGGCCAGGTATGAGAACACAATGTCTTCTGTTTTGCTTTGTGACTCTCCACTGAGGGTCCAGTGCTCTGCATAAAGTCTGAACTCAATGCAAGTTTATTGCTTGGTTAGACTCCAACAGGGTTGACTGTGACCCACAGGAGCAACGATTTTCCTCATTTCTCCCTCTGGGCAGGTGGGAACCAGCTGGGGGGATGTGTCAAGTCAAATAGTGCAGGCAGCTGGGGTGGGCCCTGGGACTAGCCAACCTGCCTGCCTTGAATGGTGCAAGAGGGATCCAGTTTCTAAATCTTTCTCCCACACTGCGTGAGTCACCTTGTGTCTACCTCAGGAAGCTTCTGATGGTGTCTGCAGCTGCCCCTTTAAGACACTAATTGGGAAGTCAAGGGTGTGCCATGTTCAGCCATCCTTCCTAGAACAAGTGTTGGAAAATGCTCATTTCTGAGGACTATGCCGAGCAGCACTTTTGGAGCCATCTTGTTAAAGTGCTATTGGGAAACTGAGCTCCGGTGTCAATTGGGAAGGAGCGAGTGTCCAGGAATAGAACGGGACATTGCAAATGAGCCGTGAAAAACAAACCCAGGCCCTGGCCCAGCCGCCGGGGCCCAGATGCTCTCCTGCAGACATTTGGCAGAACGTGGGTGTACGACGCTGCCTGGGTGAGCTGGGTGTCTCCAAGGTCCTGGGCACAGCTTGGCTGCAGGTTTTGCTCTAGGTTCTGAAAAACTCAGGTGGGCCAGAAAAGGCTTCAGAAGCATGAGATTCATCTATGGTTCTCCTGGCTTCAGTTCAACATCATATTTTTCTAATTGGCTACTTCCTGCTGAAATCAATTCAATATATTTCAGACCTACAGGTTTCCTTATTGATTGCCAACTATTTCAGGAACAAATTTGCATTCATTTGGAAACTGTTCTCTCTCATTTCTCCTGTTATTTTCCTTTTCTCTCCCCTTCTCGGCTCTCTTAAACTCCAGCATAGTAGTAATCCCGGGCTATGGAATCTAATATAAATGAGTTAATTCTGGTTTTACGTTTTCTACTATGTGAACTTGAGAAACTTACTTAAGTTCTCTGAATTCTAGTTTTCTCTTTTGTAAAATAGGAATAATAGTAGCAATTACCACTCAGGATTTAAAAATGATAAAATGCATGCAAAACTCATTGGCACAGTACTTTACACACCATACATGGCCAATTAATTGTATATATACATAGATACATTTTCCCTCTCTTCTTATTTTTCTTTTCTTCTTGCTCTTTTCCTTTCCTTCCCTTTCCTATCCTCTCTGGCTGATAGAGTCTAAGTGAGTCTCATGACCCCCCACCTGAACAAAGGTGCCCATGCCTTTGTGTAATCCCCGCCCCTTGAGTGTAGACAGGACCTGTAACTTGTTCCTAACCAAAAGAACGTGGCAAAGGTGATGAGATGTCATTGCTGAGGTTGCTTTACGTTCTGTAAGCATGCCTTGCTAGAGATTCTCTCTGTTGCTGGCTTTGCAGTCGTAAGTGGCCATGTTAGGAGGTCCATATGATAAGGAGTGGAGGGCCATCTCTAGGAGCTACAGGTGGCCTTTAGCCAATAGCCAGAATGAAGTCTGTGCCCTCATCTTGTAGCCACAAGGAAATGAATTCTGACAACAACCTCAGGCGGCCTGAAAGTGGATCCTTCCTCAGTCAAACATCCAGATAAGAACGCAGCCCTGGCTGACCCCTTGATTGCAGAGGGCGCAGCTGGTTTTGCACGTTTGTGCATGGACTGCTGACCCACTGACACTGTGAGATAAGTGTGTGTTGTTTTGTGATTCTACATTTATAGGAATTTGTTACAGAGCATAGAAAACAAATACACTTTCTTTTCCAATGATTCCTTTCTCTTTTCACTCTTCCTGATGTTCATAATTGCCTTGTGTATGTTTTAAGTAAAAAATGCAGTAGAACTCATCCATATCCTTTGCTGAAATATTTAGAAGAAGACAATTTGTCTTAAGGTCAAAACAAAAAGAAAGAAAGAAACCAAAAAGCCAAAGATCAACATGAGTTGGGTTGAACGGGCTCAAGGCTCCTTGGAGAAAGGCCTAGGAGAGCTGTGGTTATTTTTCTGATGCAGTAAAAGCAACATCTCTTTTCTCCTACGTGGGTCAATAGAGATTTTAGTAACTGCTCATCCTTTTAAAAAAGATGAATCTATTTTTGGACATTTCAACAACCACTGCATATATGATGAACAGTTTGAAAGTGTGAAGGAGACTCAGTAGAATTATTTTGGAGAGAAGCTCAACTGCTTTCAGATCCGTTGTCTTTCTCAGACAGTGTGGAAGACAGTGTTGACAATGCCCAGTTCCTAAATGGTCATATCACTTTTTTTTTTTAAATCCTCACCTGAGGACATTTTTGCATTTATCTTCAGATAGAGTGAGAGGGAGAGAAGAAGGAAGAGAGAGAGAGAAACATCGATGTGTGAGAGAGAGACATCGACTGGCTGCCACCCACATGGCCCCAACCGGAGCCAGAGACAAACTGCAACTGAGGTACGTGCCCTTAGCAGGAACTGAACCCGGGTCTCTCTGGTCCGTGGGCTGATACTCTAACCCCTGAGCCAAACTGGCCAGGGCACTTTTTTTTCAAATATATTTTTATTGATTTTTTTTTTTTTTTAAGAGGGCGAGGGAGAGATAGAAACATCATTGTGTGAGAGAAAACATCAATCGGCTGCCTCCTGCATGCCCACTACTGGGGATCAAGCCTGCAACCCTGGTATGTACCCTGACCAGGAATCGAACCAGGACCTCTCAGTCTGTGGGATGACGCTTAACCTATTGAGCCACACCAGCTAGGCAATCATATCACTGTTTTTGCTCAGAACTCTTCAGTAGTCTCTCCACTTCCCCCAAGATAAAGCCTTAGAATGGCTTAAAGGCATTTGTCAACTTCTTCAGCTTCATTGCTCCTCTTTCTTCCTCTGATGTTCCAAGTTCTCTCGTTTCAGAAACTTTGCACATGCTGTTCCTCTGTTCTGAACCCTCTTTGTCATATTCTTTAACTGGCTAACTCAAACCCATCTTTCAAGTCCCAGTTGAGATGCTGTTCACGCTAGAAAGCTTTACTGGACTCCTAAGCAAGTCAGGTCTTCTCTCCTGGGACCCTTTACTTCCCCAATCACAGCCCTTCTATACGGAATTTTAATTACCTGTTAAATGTCTGTCTCACTCCACCAGACCATGAGTTCCTTAAGGGCAGGGCTTATACCCTGTTTTCTCTTGTATCTTGCATGCCTACCTGTATGCCTTCCGTTGCGACTAAAGCAGTAAACGAGCTGAAGTCTTGCCTCCGTGGAACTCAAACTAGGGTCATGGTGATGTACATTGCCAGCCCCAGCTCCACAATGGCCCCAGTTACCCTTCACATCTCTCTACCAACTAGGCTAAGGGACTTGCCATGATACCATATGGATACCTTCTGTATCTCCTGCAGGGTGCAAAGGATATAGGAGCAATTTCAGAGCAGAGGCTTACCCCTGGGGTGATGAAGCCCAGAGGATACTTGGGCTCCCTGTGACATTCGCCCCTTGAGGCAGTGCTCAGGTTAGGGAAGGACTTCACATCCAATCCATGGCCCTGGGCAATCGCCAGTGATTGCCATGTGAATGGCACCTTGGAGCCTGATCCTAGGGAGCCGGTCAATACTGTGGTTGAGTAGGGGTGGTATGAGCCATATCCTTCTTATAATGCCTTTGCTGCTGTACTCATTCCCTTAGGAGGCAGCAAACCAATTTGTCCTGGAGAGTAGAAATGGAGCCTTTCCTACTCTAATGGGATGCTGGGAATATTCTCTGTCCTTCTTCTTCTTCTTCTTCTTCTCTCTCTCTCTCTGTTGGTATTACCAAATTTATTCATTTATTTTTCAGATGAACTGATACAAGTTAAGTTAAATAACATGCTCTAAGTCATCAGATGATGAGTACTATCTGGTTCTAAATCCCAAGAAGTATATTCTTTGAAGAAAGAAAGATCTGGGTTCACATCCCAGCTTTTCCCCTTCTAGCTGGGTGAACTTGGCTCCGTCTCCTCTTTAAAATGGGGGTGATAATAACACCAGTCTCATACAGTTGCTGTGGGACTAAATGAGATAGCCCATATAAAATGCTCAGAACTTGGAAAATGCTCAAAATTGTTAGCCGTGATCATTATTATTCTTTCTTCTTGATTATTCCAAGCCTCATGCTTTGTCTTATGTCTTAATCTTGAAGATTGATCTTGATCTGGCCATTTCAGAAATGATAGTCTTGGTTTATCAACACTCTGCTGGAGTCAGGTAGGACTGTGCAGTTTTATTCTTTACCACAGGACTGTTGCATAGGACTGTGCAATTTTCTTCCTCTTCACCCTAATACTTAGCCCATGGCTGGCCATAGTAGGCATCCTGCTCAGTCTTCGTACTCTGTTAGAATGATCAAACTTCATTCACTCTTACCTTGGCCTGAATGCTTTATATTGCTGCTTGGCCTCACCCATTGTAGAAAACAGTACAGTCCCGAGGAATAAACACAGTCTTTGGAGCCATCTTCCAGCTAGGAGACTTTCGAAAAACAACCTACCTGTTCTAAGCTCTTGTACAGTCACTGTGAAGGTGAAATGACACAAGTGAGGGGCCCTGTATATGTTGGTCCCTTCACCCTCCCCTGAATCTGCTCCTCTAACTAGAAGAGAGAGCTAGAACAGTCCCTTTCCAAGACCTGGATTTGGAGGGAAGGAGAGAGGCAGACTATTTATTGGCTTGTTGCTTCATTTACTTACAAACCAATAAAGCCTGCTCATCAGCTTGTGATGGGTAGGAAAGTTTCCAAGCCCTCAGGCTTAGTTTGTACATGAAAGAAATACGGCCTCTTGCAGAGTTCTCAAGTTCAGACACAGCCACACAGGTAATGTTCAGAGGTTGTTTTGGGCTAGATTTCCAAGTCCTCACAAGAGGAAGTGGAGCCCAGGTTAAGGAGAACTAGCCTGCTGCAAAGGAATCTTCGAGGCTGGAGACTAAGTTTGGAAATCCTTGGACCCAAGTTCCCACTAATACGCCTTATGACTCAAAAATGACTCGAAGTTTCGTAAAGAGATTGCTTTTTCTTCCTTCTTTTCAAATGCTCTGAGAATAATGTGGAGATCAAGCTGAGAATGATGTGGAGATCACATTGGGAACTATGTCATCAAAAATCACATGTTCATGAATTATCAGAACATCTCCTGATATACACCAAGTCTATTTAGTTCATGTCCCTCTTTAAAAAAATCCTCCAAGCTCTGAACTCATGTAGATTGTAGGGGGTTGGGAAAAATGGAAAGAGCTTTTTTTTTTAAAATACTGACTATCTTCTCAGTTTACTAGGATAATATGGGGCCCAGCCAATACTCCATAGGAAGGAAATCAGATATAGCACAGTGGTCACGAGTACCGGCTTGGGTTCAGATAATATCAAATACTAGCGCCAGTCCTTACTGGCAGTGGGAATCTGGGCCAGCAAGCCATTCAATGTTCCTGAGTCTTGGCTTCCATTATCTAAAATGGGCTGCTGATGGTAAATTCACCACAAGTTTTCGTGAGGATTAAGTAAGTTAGTGCATGTAAAACCAATGTGTCCAGGGCTTGGTCATGATTAGCCATTATTATTATTAGGCAACAGGAGTGGATTTCTTTTGCACCTGAATCTCTTATTTCTTGGTAAAGTACAAAACTTTCAGATTAAGGAGATGGGAGGGGATACTGCTGAGTTCTGGAAGAATGTGCTCATGATACGCAACGCTACCGTATGACCCTGGCCATCCAGAATCCTGGGAACCGCACTCCCATGGTAGACTGTATACCGACCACCCCATCCCAGTTTACCTGGTATTCTTTGCCAACTCATGACTTAGATCCCCCTTTACTCTAACCTGCTTGGCCTTCTCACCTCTGTAGCTACTTAAAGCAGGTAGAGATCAGGAGGTGTTGGTACCTGTCCTCTATCCCCTTTCCATCACCAGTTGGTGACCAAGGAGAATCTGGAGTCCACCTGCTCCAATATGCCCACAGTGAGCATCTTTTGTTTCTCCCTCTCTCCCTTCTTTTTTTTTTTTTTTTTTTACCTCCCACTTCCACCAACTCCCCTTCTTAGAGCTCCCACTGCACTGTGAGCCCCACACTGTGATGACGGCATTAAAATACTCGGGTTTTTCCTTCTATTTTTTTTCCCCATTACTAAGGTTTTTCTTTTTAAAAAAATGTTAATTTTAAAAAATTGATTTTAGAGAGAGAGGAAAAGAGAGAGAGAAACATTGATGTGGAAGAGAAACACCGATTGGTTGCCTCCCCTGTGCGCCCCGACCGGCAATCAAACCTACAAACTTATGGTATACAGGATGATGCTCCAACCCACCGAGCCAAGTGGCCAGGGCCATAACTAAGTCTTTTCTTCCCGTTGAGTTCTAAATCCAAGGGCAAGAATAGTGCCTCCTGCTTTTTCATAACCTCCATGGGATCTTGCTCTCATTCTGATTTTTTTTATCACACTGTAAATTTTTAATAAAGATTGGATGGCCTGATTTATCTGCTTGGCAGCAGCATGTATGTGTTTCCACACCTTCAGTCATGGACCCTTGTTATCAAGGATGTTCTAGCCTGGGTGGGTTATCTGGCTAGATCAGAGAAGCAAATTCATGTTGCTCCTAACAGTTCTTTAAAATATGCGCCATTAAAAAGTAAAATTAAAATACATCTTCTCTATTAAAATAATAGAGACACTATAGGCTGTATTAAAAAAATCTAGACACTATAGGCTGTAAAAGGAAAATATAACCCCCTTTTTTTGCCCTCTCTTCTGTCCCACTTCCTGGTCGAGACAATCTCTGTCTGCAGTTTGAGGTATGTGTTTCTGGATGTGTGCTACCCAGTACTGCAGCCACCAGCTACACGTGGCTGTTGAGCACTTAACATGTGGCGAGGCAAATTATAATGTGCTTTAAATAAAAATTACACTCTGGATTTCAAAGACTTACTTTGAAATAGAATGTAAAATAACTCATTAATATTTTTATATTAATTACATGTTGAAATAATATTATTTTGACCATGCCTTGGCTGGTTTGGCTCAGTGGTCAAAGCATTGGCCTGTGGGCCAAAGAGTCTCGGGTTCAATTCCAATCAAGGGCACGTCCTTGGTTACAGTTAGGTCCCTGGTCCTGGTCGGGGTTGTATGAGAGGCAACCAATCGATGTATCTCTCTCACATTGATGTCTCTCTCTCTCCCCCTCATATTCTATCTGAAGATAAATGGAAAAATATCCTCGGGTGAGGATTTTTAAAAAATATATGTTGACCAATTGGATTAAACATCAATATTTTAAGATTAGGTTCATCTTTATCTTTATTTAATGTGGCTACTAAAATTTTAAATTATATATGTGGTTTATACTATATTTCTATTGGGAAAATATTCTAGATTTTTTTTCTATGCATAAGCAAACCCACGCACACGCACAAACACATATGTAAATAATTTGAACAAAAATATGTATATAGCACATATAGATATGTTCTGCAACTTGCTCTTTTCATTTCGTTTTGAGCCACTTATCTGAACAGGAATCTTAAATAGGGCTCAGCACAAACTAAGGCTTTTGCTCCAATATCACTGTTCCAGTGGGCAGATTTTTCCCTAAAGTATAAAAGCTCAAGAATTCTTATTGCTTTGAAGAGTCATTGGGTCTTTATTTATAAAGTAATTACTTCTATTTGTTTCATGAGTATGCATCTTGTCATCTCTTCATTTCCACCCATAAAATTTGGATTGTTCTGAGTGCCAGGAGAATACATCATCTTTCTCTTGTGTTCCCCCAGCTTTTGTTACAGTGCTGAATACAGAATATGTGTTTTTGTTGTTATTTTTCCATTGATTTCTTAGAGAGAGTGGAAGGGAAAAAGGCAGGGGGGAGGGGGAGAGAGAGAGAGAGAGAGAGAGAGAGAGAGAGAGAGAGAGAGAGAGAGGTGAGAGAGACACATTGATTGGTTGCTTCCCACACAACCCTGACCAGGGCTAGGGATCCAACCTGCAACCCAGGTATATGCCCTTGACTGGAATTGAACCCCAAGCCCTTGGGTTTGCAGGCCAATGCTCTTACTGCTGAGCCAACCCAGCCAGGGCCAGAATGTGTATTTTAATTCTTGTGAACTAGAATCCCTGTGTAAAGTGTTCCCAATAGAGAAAAAAGCTTTTATTCATCTCACTCCCATTGGTCTGAAAGCAACAATAGTTAACGTTATTGAGCATTTACAATGTGTCAAGCATTGTTATAAACTCATCACACACATTGTTTTCTTTCTCACAACCCCATGAAATAAGTACTACTGATTCCACTTTAGTGTTGAGGGAATCCAGTCTCCAACATAGATCTCAAATATGTCGCTTGTTGTCTCCACTGCCACCATCATCTCTCTCTGCCACCCTCACCTATTAGGTCTCCCCATTTCCACCTATTAGGTCTCCCCATTTCTATGTGGCCCTCACCCAATCCTTTTCACTGAGGCAGCCAGAATGATCTTTAGAAACATAAACTGGATCATACCATTCCCATTTAAAACTTTTTGGTGGCTTCCTATTGTCCTTAAAAGCCAATCCAAAGTCCTTAAAAGGGACCCAATGGTCCCCGCCTCTCTCACCTCCCCCCTGTGACTCCCCTCCCATTCTTTACAAGGCCTGCGGTCCCGTTCTCTCTACTAGTTCATTCTCCCCACCTCAGGACTTTTGCACAAGTTACTCTCTGCCTCAAATACTCTTGCCCAACTCTTTAGTTGGCTCATTTCAACTTATACTTCACTTCCTCAGGAAGTGCATTTTTTTGATCTCTCATTTTAAGTACGTCTCCCTCCACAAGGATAGGCCAGAGTTTTGAGGCCTTTTTCTTCTAATTTCCTATCACACCTTAAAATAACATATTTCTTTGTGTGTTTCACTACTTCACATTTCTCTGATAGACTGTATACACCTGAAGAGCGAAAACTGCCTCTACCTTTTTCTCCACTGTATCCCCTCCAGGCCTAGCAGCCTGCTTGGCATATGGCAGTTGATAAATATTTGTTGAAAGGATGAATGCTGCTCAGAGCAGTTAGTTAGTGCAAACAGTAATGATCTTAGTTCTTTTCAACATTGACAACCCCACAGTGCCCAGTCTAAAGCTCTCTGTGCAAAACGCAATGTTTGTCGATTCAACTTCCACTTTCTTTCTCTTCTCTTCGTTCAACAGAAGACTGTCATCAGCCTAGTCCAAAACGATGATGTCTCTAGACAGCAAAATAATGATGACTCAGAATAGTTTGGGAATCATTCATTACACAACCTGTCAATTGACCATCGACTGTGGGGCCAATGTAGCCCCAGATAAACAAGTGAACTCACAGTCTTTCCTTGATGGACCTACAGAATCAGAGCTAACCTGAGGGTGAACACCACTGACCCCAACAGGGCGGTGCCATTTCTAGGAGGAAAATAGAAAAATGGCAATGGGAAAAAATAGGGGTTTTCTAGTTTTTGATTTTTGAACAACCTTGTCAGAAATAACCAAAGTCTCAAACCTGAGTTTGCCACTTCGTTTATTCTCAGAACATAAAGAAAATGTCTTTCTCTTGGAGTGTTTTTCGTGAGAACCCAGTGGAGCCCCGAGGGAGATCACTGAGAAGGATCCAGTCAAAATTGACAAGGGCAAGTCTCTACAACATGCTCACCTCTCGTTTCTGCTGTAAACAGAACTTCACTGGAGCCGCCGTTTTGGATTTTCTGGTGATAGCGAGAGATGATAAAAATCCAAAAACAATTAAGGAGAACACCAAGGAATCAGAGATGGGGGTGAGGGGACAGGGTTGCAGAAAGTCACCTGCTGTCATTTAATCCAGCCCCTTGTCCTCAGGGAACCTAAGCAGTTACAAGTGTTGATAGGAGGCAGTTTGGTGTTTAATCAGCCAGGCAGAAAGTAGTTTTTCATTATATTAAAACATTCTTTTGTGCCATTATTTAAATGCATTGTGTTCCATTTGTTTTCAATGTGGTTATGATACCTTCCAATATAAAGTTTTTAGTTGCTCACTTAGCTGAACATAATCCCTTCAACCACCTACAACCAACTCTATAAAGTCATTTATTTATCCATCCTTCCATGCATCCAGTATTTATTTTTTTGCAAGCTATTAAAAAACGAATGGTTGAACAACATAGAGTCATTGCTGTCAAGGAACTGAGTCCAGAAGGAGAAACAGGTAAGAAATACATGTTAGTGGAGGGAGATACGTTTTATGATGGGGGAAGTATGGATCAATGAGCATCCTGACTTAGCCTCTCTTTTTTTTTTGCCTCATTATTTTTCTTTTAAAGTATTTTCTGAGTTTTAAACTGGTAGTGGAGGGGACATATGCAAAACCATGTGTGTATAAGACCTGTGAAGGCAGGACAAGTTACATGCCACATGAGTTTTGCTATAGCAACTGAAGGGGGAGACTGAATCTCAGAGGGAGACCAACAGAAGATTTTTAAAGAGGCATCATTTGAACAGGACCTTAAAAAGCATGGGCAGATTTTTGATAGACTGATCTGTGGGGTGGTGAAGAGGTTGACTAGAAAGTCAGAGGGTTCAGAAATAATCTGGCATTGGGAAGTTCTTTGAATTTTGGTTCCAATTTGCTTTTAACTGCTATGCATAAAAAAATTAAAAATCTCCAAAACGTACCTATGACTTAAATGCATTCTTACTGGGACATCTGTCTGCACAGGACCTCTTCTTTTGTGAACCACCTGTCCTTTATTCCCTACTAATTATGCTGGTCTCAGTGGTGCAGGCGGGCTGACCCTGTCTACCCTCTGGCTTTGGGGGTCATGTGACTTAGTCCTGACCAATCAGAGTGTTCCTCATATCCCACCCACAGCCAGTGCTCAGAGGTGCAGGAGGACCTAAGGTAAGCTAATTGGAGTCTCCCTGGCAAAGCTGTCACAGAAGACACCCTTGATTTCTCTAAGATTAAGAGCTTCAGGAACGATGTAGGCTTTGGTTGCCAGTATTTTTCTCCTAGAAAGAACCTTCCTGAGAATGAAAAATGCAACAGCAGGCTGAACTGAGAGGCAGAGATACAGAATTCAGATGACTGTGAACCCACAGGTTTTGCCACACCTGAGATCTACTCTTCAACTGTCAGTCATTTTCTTCCCCTGCCCACTTTTTTTTTCCTCTTGGCTTAAGTCAGTTTGACAAGGAATTTTATAAAGTACCACTAAAAAGTCCTCATACATAGAATTGATGAACTGTGTTAACACAAGGGGACCTTTCATGGATAAGTTGGACTTAAGTGTGAATAAAATCGACACTCTGGGTTAACATCTGGCTTGGCCAGCTTTTTTCTCATGCTGAACTGATGGTCTCAATCAGCAACTTCAGTTAAAATGATAAAACCACTGTGGTTATAGCACACGGCTGAGTATGGACTCAGCCACACTTCTGTTTTTTAGAACAAAGCTCCAAAATTCTTTTAACCACCATTCACCATGATTTTTTTTTTTTGGTCTTGCATTTTAGGAATTTGAGTCCTTTCATTCTTTGGAATCCTGAAATAGTTTCCTGTCTGCACCTAGAATTCTATGACTGGTACTTCATCCACATCTGAAACGTTCTCTCTCTCCCTGGCTTTCTCCCTCCCCCAGGCCAGAAAGAGGCAGAAAAGTCTAGAGGGGGTCGGAGAATGTGCTTTCCTGAGAAGCAAGACAATTCTAACGAGTTGACATGTCTTTATTTCTACCCCCAAATTAGGGAGACTGTCACGAGTGACAACAGAAGATGGCCAGCCCCTCAGGAGTTGTCCCCACCACAAACTCTTTGGAACTGACATGAGACAAAAAAAGAAAAAGAAAGAAAGATGCAGGAATTCAGCGGCTCCTGAAAATCCCTACTATCTTAAAAATTGATAGCAATTTGCCCACATCATTTTATCTCTACGGGTAACTTTGCAGGAGTCAAGGCTGGGTGGTGCTCACTGCTGGAGTACTTGAGTATGTGTTAGCAAAGCTAATTGCTGCATCTGTATAAAAATTTCCATCAGTTGCTTGCTGCTATTAAATATCACACTACCTATGGAAGCTCTTTGGCAGATTGCACTTTAACTTCCTGCCCTGTTTTTTGATGGAATGAAGGCTTGTATTGACCATCGGCCTTGTCTATTGGGTTCTTCTTGACCCCACTTTTGACCCTGCTAATGTATCTTCAAGTGCCAATAGCAATTTTACATCCTTCTGCCATTCTTTCTACAGAAGAGTCTCATTTTGTATTTCAGTAGATGTCCATGGGTAAAAACGCCAGCTTTTCACTTATCAGAAATATATGTTCCTTTTCCTCCCCCCAAAAAGAAATTAGCCAGCCACAAAAGCTAAACACAAGTGAGGTAGGTCAGCCTGCCCATCTTTAAACAAGAGTTTAAGGAACAAATAGTTTAGATATAAGGAAACTAGGGGGACATAGGACTTTAATTTCATCTCTCTCTCTCTCTTTTATCTCTCTCTCTCTTTTTTATAACAAAGCTCAACTGTTTATTAAGAATTAAAAATATGGTAAATATTTTGTCAGTACTACACCGGAGTCAGTATTTGAAATTAGGCCTTATTTGTTAAAGCTGCTGAATTCAGTGCAGCAGGTGTTTACTAAGGGCGAGGCACTGAGCTAGGCGGGGATGTAGAACTGGGAAGGTGGGCATCTGAGCTTGCCTGTCGCCATGTTTCTTGTAGTATGCACTCATGATTTGAATGTCCTGCTTCTGAACCCCTTTTCTTTTTAAAAAAATTTTTTTTTTCTCTATTGATTTTTAGAGAGAGAGAAAGGGAGAGGGAGAAAGAGATAGAAACATCGGTGAGAGAGAACATCAATTGGCCGCCTCCTGCATGCCCCCTATTGGGGATTTGGCCCACAACTTGGGCATGTGGCCCGACCGGGAATCGAACTGGCGACCTCTTGGTGCATGGGTCAGCGTTCAACCACTGAGCCACACTGGTTGGGCCTGAACCCCCTTTCAATGTCTGGGAACTCACCTACCTTATAAATTTTGGTGGGTGGCAGAAACAGCCTCAATATTTAGAAGCTGAAGACACCAGCTTTATCAATATCGCTTTCAGCCAGGGATCTAGGCATTGGCAATTATAGGCACCTGACTTGAACTTCAGATTGGCAGTGACATAAACAAGGGACCAGGAAAGACTTGTTTCCACCTCTGTGGGAAGGCGGTGGAGGCTAACACCAAGCTTGACCTCCAACCGCAGCCACAGGAGGGGCCAAGGGAGGCCTCAGTATTCAGTACCAATGAGGTCAGCCCTGGAAGTCAGTGCTCGGTCATCTGGGGCATTGTTCCTGACAAGAAGGCCTCAAGCCAGGCTTTGTTTGTGTCCCTTCCAGAGATTCTGTGAACTGCCTAACATCCTTTTTTATTAATATTGCTTCTTCTCAAATCTTTTTATGCAGTGGGTTCTGTTGTTTGTGACTAAGAAACCTGGGAGAATGCACCTTGTTCAGTCAAATCCATGGGGAATGTCATTTGCAATTGGAGAATATGACACCAATATAAAGAAAGAGTGGAGTCAAGGTGGAGGAGAGCCATCTGACAGGACAGTCTGGGTTCTTAGAGGCGCCGAGAGGAGCTTGAACTCTGAACTTCCCATTCCGTGAGCTAACAAATCCCCACTTTGGTTTGAAGTAGTCTGAAGTGGGTTTCTGTCACTTGTAGCCACGAGTTCTGGCAGACAAGGATGAAAGTAAATTGATATTATGTATCAGGAATCTAAAAAAGAGTCATCCCTTTTGACCCAGTAATCACTTTTCTATTCTTTGGAAATAATTTAAAATGTTAAAAAACAAAACCAAAAAATCCCAAAACAACACAAAACCAGGCTGGCTGATGTGGTTCACTGGTTGAGCATTGCCCATGCACCAAGAGATCCTCGGTTCAATTCCCGGTCAGGGCACATGCCTAGGTTGTGGGCCGGATCCCCAGTGGGGGGCATGCTGGAGGCAGCCAATTGATGTTCTCTCTCATTGATGTTTCTGTCTCTCTGTCTCTGTCTCCCTTCCTCTCTCTAAAATCAATACAGAAAAAAAAATTAATATTAAAAAAAGAATGTGGGCTTGGAGTTAGTTTACTCGGGGAACTTTGGGCAAGCTACTCAGTACTCCTGAGACTCAGTTTCCTTATCTGTAAAAGATAAAAGATGGGTCTTCAAGCCTCTGTGGATTAAATTAGCTTTGCAGGTAAAGTATTTAGCACTGGCCCTTGGAGACTGTAAAAATGGTAGCTATTTTCCTGAAAACCTTTAAATTTGTATGTATTTTTCCTTAAAAAACCTAAGTGCAAACACTTCTGTATCATTTGCATATTCTATGGAACATGAAAAGGACAAATTTTTAAACTGAGTTGGCAGAATCCTGAGACTCAGAGACTCAGACTTCTTCTGTAACCACAGCAATGGCTAACATTTATTAAACACTCAGATACAGTTCATGTCACATGGTGAGCTCTCAGCTAAGACAGGATTAGAAGCTGACTTTCCTGAATTCCAGGCTCTTGTTCCCCACCTTTAATGGACCACGTGGCCCATCCAGATGACAGTTTCTGAAAGAAATTGGGCCTAAATATTTTGTCCTGACTGTTTACATGTCAGGAAAAGCAGACTGGTTCTGGCAGAGCTGGTCATATCTCCTCACACTGGTCCTCCCTGCACATTTGCTTCCTCGGCTTACTTCCTTTCCTTTTTCTCCTCCTCCTCCTCCTTTTATTTTGTTAATCCTCACCCGAGGATAGTTTTTCCATTGATTTTTTTTTTTTTAAGAGAGAGTGGGAGGAAGGGAGGGGGGAGGGGGAGAAAGAGGGAGGGGGAGAGAGAGACAGAGAGACAGAGAGGCAGAGAGACATCGATGTGAAATAGACACATCTTTTGGTTGCACGCACCTCAGATGGGGCCAGGGATCGAACCTGCGATCTCGGTGAGTGCCCTTTTCTGGGAATTGAACCCTCGACCCTTCAGGGTGGGGGAAGGGTGGTGACACTCTAGCCACTGAGCCACATGGGCCAGGGCACCTTCCTCCTTCTTCCCTCTTGGTGTTTGTGGCTCCTGTCTGGATTTACACGCGCCTTTTCTGCCTTCCCCCGCCTCATCCTCCTCTTTTCCGTGACCCCATCCCACCCTCTCTTGTCTCCCTCTCGAGTCACCTAGACTCACTTGTACTAAATTCTTACATTTCTCACCAAGTGGCACCCAGCTGAGATACGGCATTGTCATTACCATGGAGTTGGACTGGCCACAGATTGCGTCATGCTCCGCAAGGTTATCAACATTAGGATGGTGGCGTTGGTGCCAACGGGAACTGACTAGTATTGGCAGATAGTGCAGGGCCCTGTGGGCTCCCAGGGCACAGTGGGTTAACAGCCCAGACTGGATGCAGGCGGACCTGGTTCAAACCCTAGCTCTGTCACTTCTCAGCAGTTTCTTCATTTGCAAAGTGGGACAATACCTCGGACTGCCAAGGGTTCTTGGGAGAATTCAAGGAAACCCAGGCAATTTCACCCAGTGTCTGGCACATGTTCATTAGTAACTTTGTCCACCTTCTCTTCAGCTTCTCTCTTTCCTGGTCCCTCCCTCCTTGCCCAAGCCATCAGGACAAACACATTACGTGGTGAAGTGTGTTGGATTACTTAGGCCTTGGGACACAAAGTGGAATGAAGAGGTTAGGGCATCCAGGCCATGTCTTAACCACAAGGTTGTATGATTATGAAACACATTTTAAAACTTCAGGAAATGTAAGAAAAACAATAAAAAGAAAGGTTTAATAGCAAATTCTTTTCCAATACAAATGGAAGTAAAAGGAGGAGATAGGACATGTTCTTTTTGCTAAAATGCAGGCTCCTGTGTCCTGGGTCCTTTTTGTGCTCTCTCCAGAGGAAGCCAACGCTGCCATCTCTTTCCATCCTTCAGTCATCCTATTTCTGCTTCCTTCCAACATGGGGCCAATCTACTTAGATTTCCCTCAGCCATGGGAATTCACCACTCCAGAGAGGAATGTGAGATTCAGAAAGCTAGGAAGGGAAGTTTTCTCTTCTGTCCCCACATTTCTCTGACCTTCCTGTTTATTAAGCAAAAGTCCCAAAGAAGATTCATTGCAGCCTGTCTTTCTCATGTCTAGGCAGCTTGTTAATATCACAGCCAAGCACCCTTCCTGAACACGGCTCTGCAGCGTTCTATTCCTGCTCCATGCCCACTGAATCGGCTGCATTGCCTTGGCAACCAGTTAAAGGATTTCTATGTGTGTGGCGATATCATCCTTAATTCTGCAAAACCGGGGCAACCTGCTCGAAGGGCTGCAGTGTGCCAGTCAGTTGTGTGTTCTGCATTCTGGTTTGACTTCTTCTTTTTTTTTTTTTTTCACCTTCCAATTACCTCTGAATCCCCTGCGAGCTCCTACATGCCATTCCTAACACACCTGGCCTTAAGTCAAGAAACACCCTTGTCAACAGGACAGGGGCTGGAAGGGATCCTGGGGACAAAATGGTTGGTACGTCTCCCTTCCTCCAGCCTCGGGAAAGACACAAGGAGCTCCTCAGCCATGAAGCTGCTGAATCTAACTCCAGTTTCTTACAATACAGTGAACAGGAAGCATTCAATAATTAAATATTTATTGAATGCTGGTTGCATTTCAGGTACTGTGCCAGGTACAGAGGAGAAAAGACACCTCCTTAAGCACGCGGAGCTTATGCAGGCTGTGGAGGCCAGAGGGGACTCTGGGAACCTGAGGAGGAACTGTGGCCCCCGGCTTGGGATGTGGGACAGAGGGCTGGCTTCCCAGAGGACTGGAGGCTACACTGAGGCCTGAGGATGGGTTGATGTCGGCCACATGAGCCTGTTTCCCAATTAGGTGAATGGTTTCATTCTTGCTTTCTCTAGCACGGGAGGTTTGGCTGACACTCTCAGCTGGGGTGGTTTGCTACAGGCACCCCAGGGGTGTTTGCCGTATTTCCCCTGTCTCCAGGTTGAAGTTTTTCTATTAGCCTTTCAGGGAAGTGTAAGAGTGAGTGATCCAAGTTCTCTCGCATCTTCTCTTGGCTTTCCATGTTGTGCATGGGAATGGCAGTGGAAAGGCCCATTTTCCAAAACTCGCAGCAGCGAGACCATGGTACCAGGACCCGCTGCCCAGTGTGCATGCCTGTCACTATATTCTGAGGTGTGCAGGGGTTTCTGAGAATGCCTGGATGATTAGGAATCAGACTGCATTTTTTATTTTTATTTTTATCCTCACCTGAGGACATTTTCCATTTTTTGTTCAGATAGAGTGGGAGGGAGAGAGAGGAAGAGAGAGAAAAACATTGATGTGAAAGGGACACATCGAGTGGCTGCCACCCACACGACCAACCAGGGCTGGGGACAAATTGCAACCAAGGTACGCACCCTTAATGGGAACTGAACCCGTCTCTCTCTGGACTGCAGGCCGATGCTCTAACCACTGAGCCAAACTGGCCAGGGCCAGACTGCATTTTTTAAAAAGTGCAACCTTAAAAACTTAATTTTGATCTGTAACCATTTTCTTTTCCTGTATTAACTTTTTTTTTTTTTTTAGCAGAAACCTCTTCGGTGTAAAGTAAACAGTGGCATCCATCTCGGTGGGTTGTAGGAGTTAAGTGAGATTCTGGAGGTAAAGTGCTTTTGTTTAAATTGATTAAGCGCATCCTAATCACTAGTGTATGTGGCCATCTCCCAAAAGACCACGAGCTCTTTGAGGGCAAGGACTACATATTACTTGTTTTTGTTCTTCACTGGATCCCAGCAAAGGGTCTTACACATAAAAGGTATCCTGTACATGTCTGATGAATGCATGAGACACCAAAAATTAAAATAACAATGTCCCACATTTATTGTCACTGTATTTACATGTCATGTTCTGTGCTAAGGATGTCACAAGAATTATCTTTTTTTTTTTTTTTTATCCTCACCCGAGGACATTTTTCCATTTTTTGTTCAGATAGAGCAGGAGGGAGAGAGAGGGAGAGAGAGAGAAAGATCGATGTGAAAGGGACACATCGAGTGGCTGCACCCGCATGACCAACCAGGGATGGGGACAAACTGCAACAAAGGTATGCGCCCTTAGTGGGAACCAAGCCTGGGACTCTCTGGACCACAGGCCGACGCTCCAACCGCTGAGCCGAACTGGCCAGGGCCCCAAGAATTATCTTGATTTATCCTCCAAATGATGCCACGGTCACTGTTGCCCCCACGTCAACAACGCATAGAACAGCAGTCCAGCTGCATCCAGTGTGCTAGGACTTTAAACGGTTAACCCACCTGAGTGAGTGCAAACAGTTAACCTTCAGCAGGAGCTTGCTTTGTCTAGACCCTAGGATGAGCACTTTACAGGTATCACCTCATTAAACCCTCCCAGGAACCCTGTGAGGTGAGCTTCCTCTTTCCATGGGATAGCCCTGACGTCCCGAGTTTCTCTGTACCTGGCCCAGAAGCCCAGAGCCAGCAGAGCCTGTGCTCTGAATCATAGCATTATCTTGTTTACTGATCTCATTGGGAGGCTAAGGTAGGAATCAGCAGAAATTTGGAATACATATTTTAAATATAATACTAAAAGACAGTTCCTCTTACTCAGAAAGAAGGTTCGTGCCAGGGGGCAATGGGGGAGGGGGGTATTCTTTAATGGGTACAGAGAGCCAGTATGGGATGATGGAAAAGTTTTGGAGGTGGACAGTGGTGATGAATGCCCAACAATATAAATATTCTTTTATTTTTTTCATCCTCACCCGAGGACATTTTTCCATTTTTTGTTGTTGTTGTTGTTCAGATAGAGTGGGAGGGAGAGAGAGGAAGAGAGAGAGAGAGAGAAACATCAACGTGAAGGGACACATCGAGTGGCTGCCACGCGCACAACCCAACCAGGGCCGGGGACAAACTGCAACCGAGGTACGTGCCCTTAGTGGGAACCGGGAACCAAACCCAGGTCTCATGGGATTGCAGGCCAACGCTTAACCACTGAGCAAAACCGGCCAGGGCGTAAATATTCTTAATGTCACTGAACTATATACATAAAAATAGCTAAAATGGCAAATATTGTGTTATGTATTATATATATATATATGAAATATAGGTTTGGAGCAGGAGAGGTACAGGGACCATGTTCCCACCTGAAATGCTGTCTTCCCTTCACTTTGGAGGCCAATTTAGCTCCTAATTCAGCGGCAACGTCTTTTAGAGACTCTTCCTGTGGCTGGTATCCCTGTGATTAAGTGTCAATTAGTTCAAGATCAAGTGTTTCTCCCCAGATCAAAGGAGCACGTGAAATGTGTGGTGTCTGATGCAGGAGTTTGGCCATATATGGAATGGCATTTCCTGTCTTCTAAGCATTAGCAACTCATGAGCTCAGTGGTTTTGAATCTGGCCCACTATGTTTTCCAGAGAGTACTGTTTGTCACGACAGAAGGTCCTTAATGGGGCAATCCACATCTAGAGAATCTTCGTCACCACATGACTTGATGCCTAATATACTGTGTCATTCCTCACATAGCTCTGTAATGGCTTGACTCAGGAAGAGATCATTTTGGCGTCACGAGGAGTCCTTCTATGATTCCATGAAGTGTACCACTTATTTATTCACCCATTCCAAAAATATTTTGAGGTTCCTGACATGAGCCAATCTGTAGGCTGTGTGCTCCGAGCACAGTATTGTGAGATCAGATAAATTGCCTGTTCTCCTTGTGCTTGTAAAAAAAAATATATTGGGAAAATGAGAGAGGTTGGAGGTGAACTCAGCTACTATTTGAGTCCTGGAGTCTGAGCCCATGAGCATCCCTGGAATGAGCTTTCAATGGTGTGAGCTTTGAAGACAGAGCCTAGCACAGAGTCAGTGCTCAGGAGCAGTCTGTTGAGTGCTCTGGCTTCTGAGCTGGGGATGTGGAGCCGTGTGACCCCAGGGACTGACACAGACCCAAGTTGCAGGAAGCTGCTCATGTAGAATGGACTTGTCTTTCCTTGCCTCTGTGTTCCCACCTACTTTGGAATTGCTGCATGCTAGGGTGATCAGGAAATGTGACCAGGGAAGTGGAGACTGCTCCTCAGTCACCCAATAAGCTCAGCAATTGCTTGGAGTAGAGACACCTTGCTTGGCTGCATTGACTCTATCAGGTAAATACAGCCCATGGGCCACGTAATGACATGTGGCCAGTTTGGCTATGGAGAGACTTTATTACAGAGTAATTGACATGTGCCTTTCTAGTGGTGGTCTTGAAGCAGATACTAGTCACTAGTCTCTTCTCCATCTGCTTCCTTCTCCCTCTCTTCCAACTGCCATTCTATTCGAGATAGAACTGCCTTTCCTAGCACCCAGGTGTCCAGAGTAGACCCTGCCTGTGTGTCCTTTGACCACGTCCTTCCTGACCATTAAAATACCTATTTTTTTTAGGAAGCTTCTTTTTATTGGCCACGTTTCAGTCCCTCAAACTGAACCACCTTACCTGCCTGACATTTTCCTAAAATAGCATTTCTTTAGTCTAAGACTTTGTCTTAATGAACTTTATTAAGTTATAATTTATATATAAAAATGCACTTTTTAAGTGTGCAGTTTGATGAATTTAGGCAAACTTATGTACCATCACATAAAATATTTGCATTATCACCCAAATCATTATAGTTTATAGTTTTGTTATTTATGGAATTAGACAGTGTGTACTCTTTAGTAAGATACTTCTTTTTTTTTATATCTTAATGCTTCTAAAATTGGATGTATCTGACAGTGAATGTCTGACATGGTAGTGTTTCTTTTTTCCCTTAAGAGCTGTAACTAAATAATACATCTTTAAATCAGGTATGTGTGTGTGTATATATACATATATATATATATATTTATGCATGTGTGTATACATGTATGTGTGTATACATACATAGATGTATACTGACTGGTTGGTTTTACCATTACATTTCTTTTTTTTTTTTTTATCCTCACCTGAGGACACTTTTTTTTTTTTGCATTTATCTTCAGATAGAGCAGGAGAGAGAGAGGGAGGAAGAGAGAGAGAGAAACATCGGTGTGAGAGAGACAAATTGAGTGGCTGCCACCCACATGACCCCAACCAAGGCTGGTACATGCCCCTAGTGGGAACTGAACCTGGGACTCTCTGGTCCGCGGTCCGACACTTCAGCTGCTGAGCCTAACTGGCCAGGGCTGGTTTTACCATTAAACAGTAAGCACTGTGAGGGGAGAATCTTGACCTTGCTGTGTAGATTCCTACAGTGCCCAAAGCTGGATACTTCTGATGGGAGCTCAATAAATACCACAGAAGGTGGTGATAAAGAGTTCCAGTTCTCCAAAAATATCTTCTAATGGCAGGAACTTACCTAAAACTCCTCTTAGAATGAGTCAATAGTCTGCAACTACAATAGAAGTTCTCTTTAGGGCTTAGCTATCTCTGCATTAGTATGAGATAGCATTTCCCCCAATGTGTTCCATGGACAATATTACTCAAGGTGCTCATAAAAGTGGGAGGGGATGCCACTGTCATGGAAATTTGGGAAACGTTACTTATTATAATGTACCACTTAGACATTTACAGTTCATGCTAAAGTTCTGAAAAGTATTGCAGCCAAAAAAAAAAAAATGTTTAGCTCTATTTTAATCTCAGGTTTGCTTGACCCTGGAGCTCTATGGAACATCCATTAACAGCTTACAGTATATACTTTGTGAAAGACTAGTCTCTCCTGTAAGCATACATTGAAAACAAGAGATAAAGAGAGAAGACAAAGACGTTGACGAGAGCTATATCTGAGCTGGTCCCAGCTAAGCCCAAAGCTCTGTAATGGCACCTGGACAGGGATCCATGAGGATGCTCTTCTTGAGTCAAGGGCTAAACAAGCACTTTCCCGCCTTCCATAATCTCTTTAGAGTATGAAGGGACGTGTGGCAGGCTACCTTTTATAAGAGGAAATGAAAATATGCATTGCCTAATCCCTTGGTGACATGCCCCCAGTGCGCGTGGTGGATAATTGAAGTTGAGTAAGGAGAACCTCCTGCCCTGCCCATCTGACTAGGCCATCCCATGGGGGATGAGCTGTTGTGTTTGTCCATTGTTTGTCTAGACACCTTTAACTGATGAGGAAGCTGCAGCAGGTAACAGAATGGCTTGCTGAAACAGACAGGAGCCCAGGTGCAGGAATTACCCTGGCCATTTAAATGATGGCAAAGTCCTCCTCAGAAATAGCATTGACCCAATACATATAGAGGTGAAGGGGAATTAGTGGGCTAGGTGAAAATCAGGCAGAAACTATGAGAAATGTACAAGAGCTTCCTTTTTAAAAATATTTAAAAACAATATTTTTTATGGATTTTTAAAGAAAGAGGAAGGGAGAGGGGGAGAGAGGAAAACATCGATGTGAGAGGGAAACATTGATTGGCTGCCTCCTGCATGCCCGCTACGTGGGAACAAGCCAGCAACCGGGGCAAGTGCCCTGACTGGGAATTGAACCAGCAAACTTTCAGTGCACGGGATGATGCCCAACCAACTGAGCCTCATCAGCCAGGGCTTAAAAATATTTTAAACATTACCTATCATACAGTAAAATTGACTTTTCCCCTCTGGATATATTTCTATGAAAATTTTTTTTTTTTTTATCCTCACCCGAGGACATTTTTCCATTTTTTATTCAGGTAGAGTGGGAGGGGGAGAGAGGAACAGAGAGAGAGAGAGAAACATCGATATGAAAGGAACACATCGAGTGGCTGTCACCCACACAACCGACCAGGGCCGGGGACAAACTGCAACCGAGGTACGCGTCCTTAGCGGGAACTGAACCCGGGTCTCTCCGGACCGCAGGCCGACGCTCCAACCGCTGAGCCAAACCGGCCAAGGCTATTTCTATGAATTTTAACGCATATACAGATTCATTTAACTGACACCACAGTTAAGATACAGAGTAATGCCATCATCCACCAATCTCCCTGACACTATTCCTTTAGAGTCACATCCTCTCCCAACCCATAACCCCTGGCAACCAATGGAAACCACTACTTTCCATTACTATAGTTTTGTTTTTCTGAGAACTCCCTTTACCTTTGCTATCCCCTTCATTTAATTTTTTTTTTTTTTTTAATCCTCACCCGAGGATATCTTTCCACTTTTTGTACAGATAGAGTGGGAGGGAGAGAGAGGAAGGGAGAGAGAGAGAGAAACATCGACGTGAAGGGACACATCGTGTGGCTGCCACCCGCACGACCAACCAGGGCTGGGGACAAACTGCAACCGAAGTACGTGCCCTTAGCGGGAACCGAACCCGGGTCTCTCTGGACCGCAGGCCGATGCTTTAACCGCTGAGCCAAACTGGCCAGGGCTTCATTTAATTTTTTAATGGAGGTCTTTTGCATGTTTATATGTGGGTGCAAAGAACTCCAGGTCTAAAGCCAGCAGACTTTCTCTTCTGTTGTTATTGTTTTGCTATTTGCTGTTGCTAGCATTTATTATGCATCTATTATGTACCAGGCACTTGTACTAAGCTTTTTATATACACTGTCTCTCTTTAATCTTACAATAGTCTTATGATATATGTACACCATTGTTATCCCCATTATACAAAAGTGAAAACTGAAGGTCGAAGAGGTTAAGTGACTTGCCTAAGGCCTCACAGCTAACAAATAATTGAATCTCAGCACAGACCCAGCTCTGTTGGACCACAGTCCTAAACACTCCAGTAAGGAATTAAAGGGAGGGAATTGTAACTAGGAAGGAGGTACGTCAAGAGATGTTGGGGGCAGAGCCAACTTGGGGCCACGTGGTTTTTAAAAAGGTTTGCAAATGTGTGTGAAGCTGTAGAACCATCTGCATCTCCTGACTTCTCAACCCCAGTTCCTGCCTTTATGTCTTTCCCCACCTGCCCCATGTGGTCCTCCCTTACCCAGGTGGCATCTGCCTGCTGTTTTCAGGGGCTTGGGATGGTTTCAGTCCCTTTGCAAATGTAGCAAAAAAACACCGTCTGTGTCACGGCCTCTGCTGTAGGACAGCAGCTGAGACTCAGAAATGGGGCTGGGTGCCGTCTGGTTTCTACCCGGCCTCAATTCCCCCATGTGCTCTCTGACCTCATTTTTCCCCTTCGGTGGCTTGCAACACCAGCTGAAAACGTTTCTGGGACACAGCCACCTGGTCTGTGTGCTGGAGGTGGCAGGTGTGTTCTCGCTGATAGGGCGAGTGAGACAGGAATGTGGCTGGCTGGCATGCTGCTTAACCAAGAAGGGAGAAAGTCCGGCCCTGCCGGACCGAGGGCGGCAACGTTTGTGCTGCGGATAGTGGGAAACGGGGGGCAGGGAAGCAGAAGTTAGTGAAGAATGGGTGGTGCTGGGAAGTGCACCAGCTTCTTGCCCTACATATGGTGTTCCTTTGAACTTTCCATTTGGGGACGTGAAGCTGGCTAGCAAGTTTCCTCCTGGAATCCACTCCTAACTCTTAAAGGGTCTTGGAAATGAGCTGCCAAGCCTGCACGTGCTGGGAAGAATCACACACCTGAATCATGGCCATGGATCATTTGGAGACAAAACAAGCCAGAAATCAGGGTACCAAGGACCATCTCTGGAAGACACCTAATTAACAATTAAGGGGGTGAAAAAGGGCGTGTAATTCGGAGTGGAAAGTGTTGAGTCACTTCAATAACAATAACAGGTAACATTTATTGAGCACTTAATCTGAACCAGTCACTGTGCTAAGAGCTAATTGATGTGAATCATCTCATTTATTTCTCACAACAACCCTCTGTAGCAGATATTACTATTACCTCCAATTTACAGATAAAGAATTGGAAGCCCTGAGGTTTAAGTGACTCACTCACATTATACAACTATTGAGGAGCAGAAGCAAGATTTGAATACTGACATTTTTCACACCTAAGTTCCCGAATACTTAGCTTCATTGCTGAATTTAGAAATATGGTTAAAGGGTAACAGAGTGAGGGGGAAGAGAGATCGGCTATGCAGGAGCCCAGATCTCCTCCAAGGCTCGTGGATTTCCTTTGGCTTGACTGCCGTCTGGGAAGCAGTAGGAACCAATAGGATTTACAGTCAGGGGCCTCCCAGGAGTCTGTTGATCTTACCTGCTGGTTTGAAATAATTGCATGTTGTAGAAACCTACAGCCATTTCTCAAGTTTTCTTTTTACACAATAGGCTTGGGAGGGTTTCCGACAGGTAGGCACAATGGGCTATTTTTTCTATCTTGGGCTGGCACATTGTGTGACTACTGGTTCCACCCTGGCCTTCTGGCTGGCATAAGGCCTCTCTGAGCCAACACAAAGATCTCGATGAGCTTCTTCCTTAGGGGAGCCTAGGTGAGCAGGACAGACTTTGGGCTTTAAAAGCACACAGAGAGGAACTCCTTCAGAGTGCCAGGTTAACATCAAGTCCTCCAGAAGAGGTCTTTTACAAAATGGTACCCTGTGACAACGGGTTATTTATGTCCTCGAAGAGGAGTACTTTATACTTAGTAGTATCCTGACCTGGACTCGTCATAGAGTCAAGTTCAATAATAATACCTGTTATACTCTCCAGCAAGGGCTATCACTCTTCTGTGTTTTATAGAATGCAGCCTGCACAGCAGGGCACAATAAACAGCCAATAATAATGTTTACTATGATCATGGTCTTCCCAATGCCTTTCATCTGTGGATCTCAAAGTGCTTCGCAAACACTAATTAGTTAAGTCTCAGGATGGTTCTGTTTTTATAATACATTTTCCCATTTTACAGAAATTTAAATTGAGACCCAGCAAACTTAAGTGGCTTGTTCGAAGTCATGCAGCAAGTGTAAATTAATGATAATGATGATGCTTTGCATTTCATGTAAGGCGTACGCATTACACAGCAAGTGTTTTCTAAGGTGATAGGAGTTCAGGGAGGAAGGGAGGTAGTGAGTATTATTAACTGTTGACTTGATTGGGTAAACTGAGGCTGAGAGGACAAGTCTCCTTGGTGAGGACGTGGCCGAGGATGCGAGTCCTCTCCTCTGACTCTAGGAACAGAGTGTGGTGGCCCAGACAATCCTCAGTTCTCTGAAGGGAGGGAGGCTCAGTTGCTCTCGCACTTATAGGAAACAGAGCTACATTTCGGGAGTAGAACAGGTTGCAGAATGACAGGCATATTTACATCCAGGAATGCGGCTGTTCATGTCCCCACTGAGAGAGGCTGAAGGGATGAGATGAGGCAGTTCTGGAAAGGCAGGCTCAGAACGTGCAGGAGACCGAGGTGGACGGGGCTGGTCACCAGCCCTGCTCCCTGGCATCTTTATGAAACCAGGTCCTGCCTGAAAGCAGCCCTCCCCGGCTTGGTTCTGTGTTTAACCTCATGGATGGGAGTTGGTCCAGTAAGACTTGGGGGATGGGCCATCACTGGCACCTTGCTCTGATGTTACAAGTCCCCGTGAAAGAGTTCCAGGGACATGCAGTATCTTAACGGCTGTCTCTTACGTATGACCAGCTCTCATCCCCACATCTCCCTCTGCCAAGAGGGGTCTGGAATCTTCTAGGGTTCAAAAACTTGGTAGCTGTGGATCCCTTCGTTACTACCTTTTCTTAGCAACACAGCCACATTGAACAAGACAAACATTCTAAGGTGATAAGGGACTCGCCTCCTGAGTCTGGCAACACTTTCTTAGTGAGTAATGATTCTCTACCAAGAGGCAAGTCAGACTCTGCAGAGTGGGGGAGGGGAGGGATGCTGGGGCTTAGGAATTCAAAGGGAGATTTTCCGGCTGAAGATGGAGCTCATTCTCTTTAAAATTCTCTATAAACAAGACATATCAGAGAGAAGCTTGCTCTCCTGCCCCACCCTGCCTTTCCCAAGCCTGTGGATTCCGACTGGTGGCTAGACTTAACAGGGGGCCTTAAAGAAGGGTGCCAGGCCCTTTGTGGGAATGTGTTTCACACACATGAGCGCAATGGCAATAAAAAGTCTGCAGTGAAGAAATCACACCACTGCCCCGCTTCTTCCCGCTCTCATGTTTGAATGTTTCCCCACTCCCCTACTGCATGGGCGGCTTGAAGGTGCAGTGAACCAAAGGAGGGGTGAGCTGTTGCAAGAACTATCTAGAAAATTATTCTCAATGTACATCACAAGCCTGTTCTTCGCTGGGGAGGATTCCGGAAGACCCTCCCACCCACTGGTACTCTGCACAGGGGGCAGTCCTGGGTTGTGCTGCCAGTGTTAGTACCAAAGCTGGCTTAGGTGAGACTTCACAGAATGCAGCTTTGACTCTCTAAGTGCGCCAACGACTCAGACACAGCTCGCCACATCCACTCTGGCACACTGACTCCTGGGGTGACAGTGCAGATAATCCCGCTGGACTCACCAGGACCACATCCTCTTGAGAGATGTGCCCTTACAACAGCTTCTGGCAACAGGGCTCCTAGCCAGGCCGGACAGAGCCCCGGGGTTGTGCTCGCAGGGATGGACAGGGAGATCACACGGTTCAGACACCAAAGGCACCACTGAGTCATATCCTCTACGGCTCTACTGGGTCCGCTTGTTTTTTAACTGCAGCCGCTGATGTGCATTTTATGTGTTTTATTCATTTTGTAAAGACACATCTGCTGTGCTCTGCAGCCCAGCCTTTCCCATCAATCAGCCCACCCACACGACGCTCCCCTCCTGCAAGCTTCTGGATACCTTTGAATGGATTGTGAATGAACGTTGTCATAGTAGCACCTTATGGCTACTATGGGGGTCGGGGTGGGAAGATGGATTTGGGTAAAATTCAAACAAATCCTGACATTTGGAAATTTCTCAACGATTCCCCAAAGCAACAAGCAGTTGGAATTGCTTGCTCTCTCTTTCCTATCCTCTGTGCATTAGCCATGCACTGGGTTGGCCTCAGAACAGCAGAAGTGAAAGACCAAAAATATAATCGAGAAGGCTTTCCTTATTCTACCTTCTGCACAGGAACAGAGAAGGTTTAACAATTCTAAGGATCCCCGGAAAGATTAGACAGGCTCAGGATTCCACCAAATTTCACTGAATGATCACTGCCCGCAGAAACTTACTTCTGGGGAATCCCGGCAGCACCTCTTAGAATCACAGCTGAAAGAGACGAACCCTAAGTGCTGGCGTACACAAACCCAACCTCCAAGTGGACATGGCATGAACAAATGAGATCTTTCTTACCCCATCCATGTGGATCCTGATGTTAGGCACGAGCCGGAAAGGGCTGGACTGCAGACCTCTGGGGTGAGTCCTGCTTTTCCTGCCGTCCTGCAAGGCCAGCACGCCGGGCCTGCGGAAGGAGCCCCCTCTCCCGGAGCTCTGCCCCGAGCGCACGCCGTCCAGAAGGCGCACGAGCAGCAGGTTGGCCGGCAGCGCCTCGATGCTGCAAAACACCAGGGTCCTGCATTCGGGGCACCTCAGCTCCTTGTGGGCCTTGGAAATCCTCTGCAGACATGGTTTGCAGAAGGTGTGCTGGCAAGGGAGGACTTTGGCTGTGACATCGAGCTTCTCCAAGCACACGGGGCACTCCAGAAGATCAAGTAACGTCAAATCATCCATCTTATTTTAAAACTCCAGTCCTGACCCGGAGGGGCAGAGTCCACATTGTAGAGTCAGCTGAGCCAAGAGGGCAGAGCCAGTCTCTTGAGAGCCCCCAAATTCCTGCCTGTTTGAAGGAGAAAGGAAGAGAGGAGAGAAAAAAGTGACTGCTCTGAGAGAGATGCCCCACCTACACGGAGGCAATGTCTCATGAGGCAGTTTAAGTACTTCGTGCCAGCACCCAAGTTTCAGTGACTCATTCTGATTCAGTGCTCGCAGGTACAAGACCCGACTCCTGCCTGCTGGAGGATCCGAGGGAGCACTCAGCACAGCGACTGCTATTCACTGCCGCTCCGTGTGCACGGCAAGGGCAAGGGGGCAGAACGGGCCTGTGGAGGTGGCATACCCACTCCCTCTCCTAGCCAGGGCTCCCAGGGGTCGGTTACCCCTCCAGTCAGTCAGTCTCAAGTCTCAAACCAAAGCGCTCTCAGAACGCGATTTCTGTGAAGCTCACTACCTCTCTCTAGCCTTCCTCCCCTAGGCTTAGTTTATCATCTGCAGCACATGCAGATAAGTTGTCTTCATGGATAAGTTTATCTGAAGCTCGTGCAGATGTGGAGATATTTCCTTCATGGGCACCTTCCCCCTGCGTTTTGTTCTAGCAAGGTACAAGAAAAGCTGCTACTAGAAACCCATTCTCACAGACAGATGATAGCCTCAGAGACAATATTCCTCCCACTAGATAAAAGTCAAGCAGCCTGTTTAGTTACTTTGACCATTGTTCTCAGTTTCAACTGAAGGAGATAGGAATTCTGGATTGTGCAAATACCAAGACGGAGCAGAGTACACAGGTAGGGGTGTGTATGTGCGTGTATGTGTGTGTGTGTGTGGTCCTGTTCCAGAAAGTTTCCTTTTGGATGAATGAAAAGAAGTCTCCAGTCTAGAAAAGTCTCCTGGGAATAGGTCAACTGTCCCTCACAGGTGCCCAGGCTTGGGTGAAGGCAGCAGCCCGAGAGATTGGGCAGGAGGGCGGGTGGCCCCTCTAGGAAGCAAAGTGGACCTGGCATGCCAGGATGAGAGATGGCGCCTGGCCTTCCTGAGACAACCCTCCAAAGATGTCAGCGCCCCGGGAGGTGCGCGCGGCCACTAACCTTGAGCTTGTAACCCCAGCTGAATTCAGCTCAGCAAGATCCGTCAGGCTCCGTCCAACGTGCTTCCTTTTCCCCCAGAGCCACGCTGCTACTGCTTTGAAACTTGAACAACTCCGAGCCTTACTCATTTCACGGGATCGCCTTACCCAGCCCTATTAACCCTTTCACCACTGGGTGGCCCGCGGAGGTTTTCTTCGAGTTCACTCTCTGCTACTGATCCTCCTTTATGTAACTGAGCTGATTTCTGGGAAAAGATTATTAAGGGGCAAAATATAAGTCAGCCCCTAAGGCCAAGTATTTACAGTTTATAATCTCACCTTTCTCAATTTCTCT
Source organism: Molossus molossus (assembly GCF_014108415.1). Classification (NCBI taxonomy): domain Eukaryota; kingdom Metazoa; phylum Chordata; class Mammalia; order Chiroptera; family Molossidae; genus Molossus; species Molossus molossus. The sequence continues at coordinate 26,935,854 of NW_023425377.1, forward strand.
CCTATCCAAGAAGCTGAAACACATTCAGTTGTAAACATGGGAAGGTGGCTGTGTTTATTTTAATCTTTTATAAGGAGTTCTTGGAAAGGTCAAGCATATTAATGGTAGCTATGATAACAAAGATAAGCCGGCCAACTAAAAGTACTGCTCCTTAAAAATCATAGTCAATCCTTGAATTTAGAGATGTGAGAGGGACTTCGGTGATCTTTTTGTTCCACCTCTTTAAATTGAAAAAAAAAAAAAGTGTTGTGGTAGTACATACACATCTTTGAAAAATCAAAACATAAAAAGGCTTTTAAAAAAAGCAAAAGCAATGGTCCCAGCTCTCCCCCTGCCTAATGGAGACTTTTCATAGCCTCAAATAATGCTTATATTCCTATTTCTTGATTTATCAGTAATATATTTAATGTAAAGTTGCAAAGGTATTTAATAGAGTAATAATAATACTAATACTTAGAACTAGAGTAGCCCTTATCTGTGCCAAGCACCGTTCTAAATAATTCACCTCTATTAACTCATTTCATTCTCTTAACAACTCGATGATACACTAGACTCTTCTTTACCCTTATTTTACAAAGGAGGAAGTGGAGACACAAAGAGATTAAATAGCTCATCCCAAGAGTAACAGCTAGCAGGAGGCAGGTGGTCTGTGCTCTTGACTACCATGTTATATGGTGATACAGCTTTAAGGGGAGGAGAGCTATTTGAAGGGAGCTAAACCTCCTCTGGTATGGCAGGAAGTCAAAAGCAAATTGACCAATCAACTTATTTTGCAGATGAGGTAGCTATGCTCAGAGAGATCAAGAGATTCCTTGACGTTGCCCAGGGAGTTAAGGGTAGAACTGGGACTAAAATGGGGTGCACCTTTTTACTGGGTCTTCCCTCTCAACATAGGCAGCACATGTTTATTATGTGGAAAGTACTTGGATGCAACTCCTTGGGCAGATTTTAAGAGGGGAACCAGAGGCCCGAGCACAGATTGTGGTGGTGCACATTTTTCAAAGTTCTTCCATATCAGTTCTGAAAAAGGAAACATAAATGAAGCTCAAGACAGGGGAGAGTTTTAGGATGGAGCAAATTAGAGGCCTCATTTGAATATGTGTCAAGTTTGAGACCATTTTTAACTCTCTCTCTCTCTTTTTTTTTTTCCAATCTCCCTTTTATGGAGGTCTTCTGAGCTTCAACAATATCTCATGCCCTTCTGTTCCTGTCTTCTTTACGTTTATAGATCCTGTGCTCATCAGTAAGCCTCGCAGCTGGAGGCTCCTTGCTGTCCCTTAGGCTGTTTCCCGTTTGGTAAAGCTGAGCTCTGTCCTCGGTGAGCTGTCCTGCAGTCCTCTGGCCCTCTGAGACATCTGCTTCAGTGCCTGAACTGCTGCAGCAGCAGCAGGGGCAACTTTCTCCCTCCTCTCCTCTCTTGTTCTTTGTTGTTGTTGTTAATCCTCACTCGATGATATTTTCCCATTGATTTTTAGATAGAGTGGAAGGGAGGGAGGAAGCGAAAGAGAGAGAAACATCAATGTGAGAGAGACACATCAATTGGTTGCTTCCTGCACAACCCCGACTGGGGCTGGGGATAGAACCTGAAACCCAGGCACATGCCCTTGACCAGGAATTGAACCTGAGACCCTTCGGTCAGCAGGCTGTTGCTCTAACTGCAGAGCCAAACCAGCCAGGAGTTCTCTCTTTTTCTTTTTTTTTTAATCCTCACCTGAGGACATTTTTTTTTGCATTTATCTTCAGATGGGGGGTGGAGGAGAGAGAAACATCCATGTGAAAGAGTGGTTGCCACCCACACGACTCCAACCAGGGCGAGGACAAACCACAACTGAGGTACGTGCCCTTAGTGAGAACCGAACCCGGGACTTTCTGGTCTGTAGGCTGATGCTCTAACTGCTAAGCCAGACTGGCCAGGGCTCCTTTCTTGTTTTTTTTTTTATCCTCACCCGAGGACATTTTTCCATTCTTTGTTCAGGTAGAGTGGGAGGGAGAGAGAGGAACAGAGAGAGAGAGAAACATTGACGTGAAAGGAACACATCGAGTGGCTGCCACCCGCACACCCAACCAGGGCCGGGGACAAACTGCAACCGAGGTACGTGCCCTCAGCGGGAACCGAACCTGGGTCTCTCAGGACCGCAGGCCGACGCTCTAACCGCTGAACCAAACCGGCCAGGGCTCCTTTCTTGTTCTTAAACACACTCCCTTAGATGCCCAAATCTGCACCTACGTGCACATGCACACACATACTTTCATAAGGACATACACACATGTAACCTTAACAATAACACTTATGGGACACTTGCTGTATGCCATGGACCAGGGCCAAGACTTTAAACAGATTCTCTCTAAATCCTCCCAACCACCCCATAAAGTAGGTGCTATAACTTTCTGAGGGTTACACAGCTTGTGATCTGAGCCCAGGTTGGTCCAATCCCAGAGCCTGCGTTCCCTCCCATTATTGCTTCCCATGTTATAAAGTCATAAACATGTCATAAGTATATCCATATATCTTTGCTGTGCAAATCCACGCATGTGTATACCTACGTCCACATCCTACACTCCAGCTGTTCCCAGGGCCAGCCCCAAAGTGATGGAGTCAAAGGAACTTGGGCTCCTGTGACCCTCACTCTCTGGAATCTGCCCAGTCTCGTGGCCCCTCCATGCCCTATGTGGTCAGTGGTTTCAAAGAGTTTCGAGCCCTCCCGTCCCTGAGAAAATATAAAGAATCCATCTGTCTCTGAAAGGCAGGATGACCCAGGGGCTGCTCTGTGGCATATTTGGTAATTGAAGGACGAGTTAGCAGAACAGCGTTGTGATGGTAGAATCTTCGGCACCAGTGGAGGACAGGGGCAGTTTACACTGAACAGGAGTGGCCTCTTAGCACTTCTCAAATCACACCTTGTAGGTGGTCCCCAACACCACCCACATGTGAGGTTAGTCTTGGTGGAGACTTGAGAAATTTTCTTTTGAAGCTTCTGAAGAAGGGAATGAGTTTTAAATGGGGATTTTACCCTGGCTTACCCAAATGCTACCTTGGCGTCAAATCAGATGAACACCTAGTCCTCAAAAACAAACAGAAGGGTGACTTATGCATGCCTTCCCAGACTCCAGGCTCAGCCCGCACCCCACTGTTCCCACCCCATCATACTCTTGTTTGTATTTGTACTGTTGTATAGTAATTATACACTGTATTAAAAAAAAAAAAAAAACCTATGTGACATGTATGAGCTTCTGCTACTTGTATTTACAAGTGTATCTTGATTTATGTAAAAAAAAAAAAGGCAAAGCTGATCATATTATTCCTCTGTTCAAAACCCTTAGTAGGTCCCCACTGACCATAGGATAAAATAAAAACCCTTCTTCTCACCTAACAGGCCTACATGATCCGGCTCTGGCCCACCGCTTCTGCCTTCCCGTACCCCACACCTCCCCCCCACTCACCCACTTGAGTTCCACTGGCTTGCTCTTGTGACTCAGGGCAGTTTAAGTTTTTCTGCCATGGGGTACTTGTTCACGCTCTTCCTTCTGTGTGCAATATACTTTCTAGTTATACTTCCTCCTCCTCTCTTCCTAGCCACTCCCTTCACCATGCCTTTGTTTTCTTCACACCCTCCTCTGCAAGTTTCAGCTTAAATGCCACTTCCTCAGAGAAGCCCTCCTTGATTCTCATGACCAGAAAGTTTATCATCCTACTCTTCTCCTTCATAACAGTTATCACCACTGTAATTCAGTATTTAGGTTAAAATCATTTATTTGATGCCTGATTCCCCCAAATGGACTGTAAGCTCCAAGACAGCAAGGCACCGAAGTGTCTTGTCACTGCTCTGTCCCTCATATTTAACACAGTGATCGGCATGTAGTGATGTTTAATAAATGATTTTGAATCAGTTTATAAATGAATAAATTGCATTCTTAAAAACTGTGTCTGGGCAGATGTACATCTGTAAGTGGACAACCAGTTTCCTTTGCTGCAGTTTGAAGTCCAAAGCAGATGCACATTTAATTAAAACAATAAAATGTCATTGAAGTCCAGTGAAATGCTATTTTCTGCCTAGATCTGAACTTGAGGCTTGAGCAATTTGTTAAAAAGGGAGGATTAGGAAATGTTAGAGGGGCATTAGAGACTAGCTCTAAGCTAAGGCTTTCTCCTTGATGTATTCAGAGGAGTGAAGGAGAAATCACTAACTTTCTCATTGTGTGATTCCATGTTCTTCATTTTGTACTGAGGTATCGCAAGCTTTGGGAAACTGTTCTGGTATATCAGAAAGAAACTGGGATGACTGTGAAGACTCAAAAGGAGGGAAGAACCTATCCATTTTTGCTCCATAGATGGTGGTTCACCACCTCTGCATCTGGTGAGAGATTCTTACTTGCATTTCTTCCTCTTGATTTTCAATAAAAGACAGTAGTATAAAGAACAGAGTTGTATTCCGTTCTCTACAGAAGAGTACATGGGAGTCCTAAAGGCAGCTGTGTGAGAGGGGAAATTAGAAAAGTAAGAATGCATCTCACTATTTCATTAATATTAAAAAATAATTCAGGCCCTGGCCGGTTTGGGTCAGCGGTTGGAGCGTCTGTCTGGGGTCCAGAGAGACCCAAGTTCGGTTCCCACTGAGGGTGCAGTTTGTCCCCGACCCTGGATGGGTCATGCGAGTGGCAACCACTCGATGTGTCCCTTTCACATCGATGTTTCTCTCTCTCTCTCTCTCTTCCTCCCACTCTAAAAAAAAAAAAAAAAAAATTCAGTTGGTAAACCTAAGTAAAGTTTGGAGTCCAGGTTATTTTATTGTGCCAATGTCAATTTCCTAGTTTTTATAATGCATTATAGTTATATTATAGTTATATTATAGTTATATAATACATTACAAGTATATAAATATGTAGTTATATAATGCATTACAAATATATAAATAAATAGTTATATAATGCATTACAAATGGTATCATTGAGGAAAGGTGCAAGGGACTTCTCTGTACCAGTTTTGCAACTTCTTGTGTATCTGTATCTGTATTTGAAATAATAATAACAAAAAAGAAACCAGTGACATATTAGCCAGAGCCATACAAATATATCCCTACCCTGAAATGCCACTTCTAGATATTTATACTAATTAACAAATATATAGCCGAGTATGTTCCTCATATGATTACTTACAAAAGTGAAAAGTAAAAAATATCCTTAATGGCCCTGGCCAGTTTGGCTCAGCAGTTAGAGCATCAGCCCATGGACCAGAGAGACCCGGGTTTGGTTCTCGCTAAGGGCACATACCTAGGTTGCAGTTCGTCCTTGGCCCCGGATGGGGTCGTGTGGGTGGCAACGAGTCAGTGTGTCTCTCTGACATCGATGTTTTTCTCTCTCTCTTCCTCTCTCTCTCCCTCCTACTCTATCTGAAGATAAATGCAAAAATGTTCTCGGGTGAGGATAAAAAAATAAATTGAAAAAAATATCCTTAATGTCCAACAATAGGGGACTGGATAAACAAATGTGTGTGTGTGTGCGTGTGTGTATACACACATACATATATACACTTATATACACAGGGTGGGGAAAAATAGGTTTATAGTTGTTTGTATTGAAAATAATATAATAACTAATAAATAATACAAAAATAAACTGTTTCATGTACTCACAACTGTAAACCTACTTAACCCTACTCTGTGTGTATATGTATATAGATATTATATATAGTATATTTACTATTAAAATTGTAGTGGAGGTGTATATTTAATGATATGAGGGACATTAAAAATTAAGTGAATATAGAAACTTACAAGCCCAATGAGCCCAGGTTATTTACAAATAATAGATAGATATATAATATTGAAACTAGAAAAATGGATGCCAACATTTCAGCAATAGTTATTTCTGGCCCCTGGACTTATTAGTTGATTTAAATTTTTTCATTTTGCTCATGTGCATTTGGAATTTTTCTACATTGAACATGTTACTGGTGTAAGAAATTTTCAAAGATAAAAATAGCTTATTATAGATTTACTAAAACACTTACAACAGGGGGAGTTAAATCCTATAAAATTACTAGCCTAAGCGTTACAATGGATAATGCAGCCATTAAAAAGGAAAATAAATTGCAAAGCTCCGAAACTGCTGTAAGTAGATGTTAATCCATCACAGATACTGTGCCTTCCAAAAGAAAAGGGCTGTGATCATTCACTTTACTCCAAACTGGTGTTCTTCCTCCTTCTTTACGGTACCCTTTCTGATGAAATGAGTAAATGTTTTGATTCAAAACTAGGAGCAGGATACAACCTTAATTCTTCTTAAACTCAGGGCAAGTCTGTGCAAAAGCTGAACATTTGCCTAGGCTATTGGGTAACCACAATCTTGTACTTTTGATCACAGGTGGGAAAGTTACAAAACTCACTAATTCCTTAAATGCCCTGATTAGTCCTAGGAGTCTCTTCTCAGTAGGTCGTCTATGAGAATATGAAATACACGAGACGCAAATGTCTTCCTTTTCGTTTTTTGAAATTAGAATTATTTTCCTAAAACTAACTGTAAGTGCCATTTGTCAAATCAACTGAACATTCTTTTCCTCTGTAATGGTGCTAATATAATTATATATATTCATTATATAATATTATATGTGATTTACTCACTTGTCCTTCTACATTGTCCCCCTCTTCCACATAATCTCTGTTCCATGTCTCTGTTGTTCATTTGTGCCTGACACAAGTAAGTACTTGATAACTCTTTGCTGAGTGATGAGGATGACTCATTTGTGTTGGAATTCTTACTGCATTCCTAGGGAGAAAGCTTGGGACTTGGAATCCACAGACATCCTTTGGAAACTCACCATTACCACTCACAGCTCTGCAATCCCAGGTGCTCAATAGCTCTAAGCCCTACCCATAAAAGTACTATCAGTAATATGTACTTCTTGGCTTGCCATAAAGAATGAACTTCCTAATATGTGTTGGTAGCACCTTGAACAGTGTCTAAATCAAAGAAGTTGCTTGAAAAATATGGGTTGGCAATATAGCAATTCCTCTTTTTGACCTAGCTGTAACTGACTTCTTTCTACTATTGTTTCTAACTTATTGTATAGTGTGTTAAGAGCATAAGCTCTGGGGTCAGAAGGCCTGTGCCATTTTATTAAATAAGAGTGTGACTTAGAGCAAGTTGATTCAACACTCTGTACTTTTTTTTTTTTAACCTGTAAAATGGGAATAATAATAATAGCACTTACTCCATAGGCTTATTGTGAGCCTATGGAGATGCTTATAAACTTCTTCAGAGACTGTGACACAGAGTAAGTGCTCAGTAAAAGTTAGCCATCATCTTCTTACCAGGCCTCTTATTATTTATTGTATTGCATGTAAAGTACAGTTTAAAATTGAGCCCAACTCCTGGCTTCTTTTCCTGGAGGAATTATTCATTCTAATTCGGCTGTTATATGACTGTTAACTCACAGACTAGCTACCCAGAGGCTTACGTGGTCTTCGGCATTCCAGCACCCTGTAGAGCTTTAAGAGGGGGTGGAGTTGGCTATTAATTTAGAAAAAGTAACAATTGGCTTTATTTTGTGCCAGATTCTGTGCAAAGAACTATAACCTTATTATTACCTTCATCTTAACAGATGAGGAGACAGAGGCTTAGAGAGGTTATGTTTTGCTCTAGCTAGTACCTAGGGAAGTCAGGACTTCTGCCCAAGCAGTCTACACTCTTAACCTTCAAGTCATCCCACTTACTGCATTTATTATATAAAAGAGGCTATTTTAATCAATACCTTATTGCAAGCTTGATCCCAGATTTTCATCTTTAGCTCCATTCAGTGGAACCCAAACCTTACAAACTTAAGCAGCCTTCACACAGTAAGGTCAGGTTAATCTACAAGAAACAGAAAGAGAAATAAGCCTGGAAGAGAAAGGGAGGGAGTATAAAATAATGAGAAATGCAAAAACAAAACAAAACAAAACAGAAAAAATCTAAAGACTAGTCAATATATTTAGATAAAAATTCCCTTGGTTTTTAAATAAATAACAAATGAAGAAGCCCATAAATATAACCAGAATTGCCCTCTCATTTTGTTTAAGTGCCCAATTTATGACTGAGAGTTAATTTTTCAGCTAGAATTCTGAAATATATTTGTCCTGCTAGGTCTGGCTTTTCTATTTGCAAGGTTATTTTTGTGGCAATCAGTTATGGGTGGACTAGAAGGATAGGAGTATGGTTGTTGAAGAAGAGGGATCAACTAATGGACAGTTCATCTCTTGATGCCGGTCTCCAACCTCATCCACTCCTTGCCCCTTTGTTAGAGCTAAAAATGACTTGGATTCTAAACCAACTTCAGTATTGTTTATTGAAACTTTCAATGTATGCCTCCCTTTACTCAATGCTTTCACATGTAGTTTATGCAAGATAAATGCACATAAAATATATACAAGGGCATTTACTACATAGTTTATCATTGAAGATAAATGAAGCTAACCTAAATATCCATCAGGAAGAGATTGGTTTTATATATACCATCATGTAGTCATACAGAGGAATATATAGGCAGAGTTGTATGTATTGGCATGGATATAATGGAAAAGAGAAGTTTGTAGGCAGTGCTGATGATACTCATAATATTATCAATGGTTGCAAACTCAAATGCGTATGGGGACCAGACTGGTTTTATAAGTGGGTCAGGTAGGGCTTATGACAACCTTGAGAAAACACCCTATGTGAAAGCAACTGGCATCAATCACTCAGCTTCAGCTCTTCATTGCTAATGGGGTGACAAATCTTAGGATTTTTCAAAAAAAGCTGTAAATCACGATCTTTTTCATGCTACTTTGTGATAGTCTACTTACTTCTCTGTCACCTTCAAAGCTGCATGAAAATATCTCAGTTATATAAACCTCTTGATTTTTGCTTTGTGGTAACTAATAAAAATATTTAAATGTGGTCATCAGTGAACTGGATTTGTCTTGTAGGCTCATTGCATATCAATACTCTTAGCAATAGCTATCTCTGGAGAATCATATTATGGCCAATATCAGAGTAAGGTCTTCCAGTGTCTATAATGTGGCAAGAACCAGTTTATTGGTCAAGGTGAGGTGAGAGACAAGGGGCCTACACCCATGAGGAGTGAGGGCGAGGGCCTTCCCAGTGACCTAGAAATCCACATCCTGGACCAGATCTTGGATGTAGGCCTTTTATTGGTCCAAGGCGAGGGAGCGTGGGTAGCTGTTGGAAATGTACAGGTTCACACTGTTCTCCAGTGAGGAGACACTCCCCTTACTCAGCCAGGTCAAGATTGTCAAGAGCCACTTGGTTCACCACTGGTCCGGGGGCCACAACTCCTCCAGAGGGTGAGGCATGGCAACTATCACTTCCTTCCATGAAGATGATCAGGTCTGTTACCAAGGGCCCCAGGCAGAACACACCTCTTTTCTTGTCCTTGGGGACCTCACCATTGAGCCCATGACCACTGCAGGGAGGAGCTCCTCACCCATGGCCCAGTATGTGTGGCAGTGTCCCAACCTCTGGGCCCAGAGCCACTGCCCCTCCCTCCACAGAGCTAGTCTGATACCCACCCCTCCCCCACCTCACACCCCAGGAGCTCAGCCCAGGCCTTACTAGCCTGTCACTGTCATGCCCCTGGGTGACTGTCCTGTCCCCGGACTGTGATCCCACTAGCTGAGGCCCTCAGGCAGACAGCCTGCTGGAAGACGTGGTCAGCAGAAGGCGGCCACCTCGACCTCCCACTCCAGGCAGCTGCACCAGCGATGTGAAGGGAGAAGGCTGAGGGGCTTTCAGGGGACCCATTGCAACAGCCCCTGAGTCTCCCACCCCACAGTTGGCACCCAACCTTCTCCAGGCACCAACAGCTGCCGCGGTGGGTTTCCAGGAGGTTCCTGTTCTGCACAGGGAGCAGGGATGTCTACGTTGGGGCTCAGCCATAGCGGAAGGGATGCTCAGGGGCCGCAGCCAGACTCAAAGGCCCTCATCTGGTAAGGAGGCCAAGACCATATCACTCAGTGGCGTATCCAGAATCTTCCCTGGGTATCAGAGCTACTGCACCTAAAAATGGGTTCTGGAGAGGTATCCAGAGCAGGGAAGTCCTCAACTTCTGAGGTCACGAACTCCTGGACCTTGTGTCAGCCGTGAGGGTCTTTGCTCCACTCTCCAGTTACACACAACTTTCCCTTCCGGTTCAGAGTGGACCGGAAGTTCCTCTTCCACGTCGGCGTGCGGCTTCTCCTCGCAGGACTGCGGGTACCGGGCTGGTCGGGCCCGGCCGCTCCCGAGGGATGTGGGGGTGCGTGCGGCTCTGGTCCCGCCAGATAGCGCCTCCCCGTTGCCCAGGGTCCAGCTGCGACTCCAGCCAGGGTAGGTTCCCGACGTTGGGGTCCCCGCGGTCCGGTGCAGAGCCCACGCCTGTGTTTGGGTCCAGGTAACCTTCGAACTAACGGCCGCTGGACGCCACCCCCCACCTCCCGTCCGCTTTAGACTGTGGGCTTTCTTCCTACCGACTGCTTCTATATAAACACACGTACAACACGGACCTGCACTGGCCTTAGGGTGGGGAGGTCTGAACCAGAGCGACTTTCCAGACCATTTCGACTGGCATCAGTTTCGGGATTTGGGCTGAGCCCCGGTTTTGTTCCTAGTCTCAAGAATCTTGAGTTTGGCGGGTACCACTGGGCTCGTGTAGATCATGTTTTGGACAAGTTTCTGCAGCCTGGAGATATTTCTGGCCATGTTGAGCCACATGAGTCCCTGGGGCATCGAAGCAGTGTTTTATTTTATTTTATTATTTTTTAATCCTCACCTGAGGACATGCTTATTATTGATTTTAGAGAGAGGGGAAGGGAAGGGAAGGGGAGAGAGAGAGGGCGCGCAAGAGGAACATCAGTCAGTTGCTTCCTGCACTCCCCTGGACTGGGGATCCAACCTGCAACTTGGGAATGTGCCCCGACCGAGAACCAAACCTTGACCCTTTCGTGTACCAGACGATGCTCCAACTGAGCCACACCGGCCAGCACTGGAAGCAGCATTTTAAGAGTGTTGGGAGAAAACAATCATGTATCTCATTTCCATGGTGTACTCTGAGTTTGTGGGGAAATGAATAAGTGATCATCATTTATTCACTCCTTCGTGCAACAAAGATGGTTTGAGCGCTTTGTCCTGTGTCAGACAACACTGAGATACTTTCGTTGAGCTCCTGGCTTTGGAGGTGACCCGAAGTAAACAGACTACCACAAAATAGTGTGGAAAGTAGTGTGACGAGGGCCAGCACATGGCGCCTTGGTAGACCCCTCCCCACTCGAAGTCGGGGAAGACTTCCCTGAAGGGGTGGCATCTGGGCTGAGTTTTGAGGAATGAGCAGGAGGAGTTAGCTTGGTGAAGAAATGGAGGGGGTATTCCAGGCTGAGAGACACACAGGTGCAAAGAAAGGTATGAAGGCGGGAGAGGACCTGGGACTTTCTGGGAGCTATCTGTACTCAGCATAGCCTGAACACTGAGTGTGTATGACAGGGAGTGTCAGGCTCTGGGGCTGGTGTGTGGGCAGCCACCTGACCACAAGGACTTGAGAGAGCAACCAAGGACACCTGAGCTGTGTCCTCAAAGCATCTGAGAGTCAACGACAGTTTTTAAGTTAGGGAGTTTGGGGGCTGTTTTATATATTTATGTAAACAAATATTTTCTTCTCTTTTTAAAAAATATTTTTTCTTTATTGATTTTTCAGAGAGAGAGGAAGGGAAAGGGAGAGAGAGAGAGAGAAACATCGATGAGAGAGAACATCGATTGGCCGCCTGCTGCATGCCCCATTCACTGGGGATTTGGCCCACAACCTGGGCATGTGCCTTGACTGGGAATCGAACCAGCCACCTCTTGGTGCGTGGGTCGATGCTCAACCACTGAGCTACACCAGCTGGGCGCAAACAAATATTTGCATCCAGTTTTCATTTTATATTTCACTGATTCTATGAACAAAGGATGGGGTGGGGGCATGATACTGTATTTTTAAGTAAAAAGAAACATCAATTTATTTTTTAAAAACTCTGAAAAATAATAGCTGAGAAACTCTAGTTAATATTAAAACATATTTAAGTTTTACAGTTTCCCACACTGCTTGATTTAGAGACATTTCATGACAAGTCATACACAGCCGGCAAGTTAATTAAGCCATCGACTTGGAAGGTTGCTGGTAAATTCCAAGCCAGTTTCGAGGGTGTGTATGTGTTCTGTGTGGGGAGTTGGTTAAAGACATCCATAACATTATGATAATCCTCAATGAATATTGCTAGGGTTCCAACTGGCAATTCATCCCCCTTTCCTGGCACCTATTTACCCACTAAGAGCCCTGCTTCCCCGAAAGGGTAGGTGAATACTCAATTAATAGGAAGAGACTAAACATGTTCAGTTTGGTAAGAACTTGACTTCCCCATCTCATAAGGGGAAAGGGGAAAGTTGGTGGTTTTGAGAAAGGAAGAAGGGCGGGGAGGGAGGAGCAGACTGGGGTGACTGGTGAGTCTGTGACAGGCCCACAATTGCTGTCGAGGTGGTTTTTCACCCCTGGAGCAGGGTGATCTCATTTGCTGCTGCTATGCATCCATCCCTGGCTTTCTGGTCTTTTTGCCACAAGGACACGTGTATGTGCTGTGAGGAACTGAAAGACCAACCAAGCAGGATTCAGATTTTACTCTGCAACATACTTAGCTGTGAGAGCCTGGACAGGTTGCTTACCCTACCTGATTTGATTTTAGGATGCCTACTCGGCATGGGCTTTGGTGAGAGTTAAATGAGATGCAATAGTTCTGTGTTGTGACTTGCACAGAACTGATAACTAATAGATGTTTCTTTTTTTCTTAACTCTGGACTGAAGCTACCTTTAATTGGTTTCCAGGGGAATAGCCATTTGTCTCCCCGACTCTCCTGCTTCCTTTCACCAGTAAGGAAACACATGTTTAGGGAAGTGAGGACTTGGGTAGCAGAATGACCTGCATTTCAGTCCTGGTGTTATTACTTACTTTGGACAGATGACTCAGTGTCTTTGAGACTTAGGTTCCTTCTCTTTAAAATGGGAGCAGTATTGCCCAATAGTCCCTGTACCTCCCACAGGCATTGTGAGGATTCAGTGAAGTAAGGCAGGGTTCTCAAACTTTAGAATGCATCAGAATGACCCAGACAGCTTGTTAAAACAGACTGCCGGACTCCAACCTCAGGGGTTCTGATTCAGTAAGTCTGGGGTGGGGCTTGAGAATTTGCATTTCTAACCAGTTCCAGACCACACTGTGCAGTGGTCCTAGTGCCTGGCATGTAGTGCACACCAGATGGATGTGAGCCCCTTGCACCCTTGTCTTTTTGGGCAGGGGTACTATTGTAGTTACTGTCACCTGGCTATAATTCTAACTTTAGGGTTCTTATTTTGGTCCTGTCAAATGATTCCTTAATTTTCAGTTTATGTAGAATTGGAAAGCAGTGAGGAGGAGGAATTCGATGTTCTAGGGGGTTAGAATCATCTATAAGTCATTACTGCTGAGGACATCTGTGTGACCCAGACACAGGAATGCGGGGCCTAGACTGATCAGGTCTCTACACAGTTGTATCAGCCTGTCCTCTTGATGCATGCTAGGATTAAAACACAAGCTTCTGGAACATTTTCCTATCATACAATACTCACTACTAGGTGCTGAGGGCATGTTTTGGGGAAATTGGGAAAAATGACAGTGGACTTTCATAGACCAGAGGCTCCTTTGGTGCCATGTAAAAAGTCCCATCATCCCCAGGGGTTTTAAGTACGTAAAGGATGGCCCTCCCCACTGAGAAAATCATAGGCCCTGCCTCTTTATTTTAGACGGTGGATGGCAAAGATAAGGGGCACAGTGACACCCCTGTCACTTAATGAGCAGTCTGAATGCAGATGGAAAATTAACAGCTTCTCTTCCTCCCTCCCTCCCACCCACCCAGTGTTTAAACTCTCTGTTGTCATTGTTTCTCAGAGCAGCTGAGTCATGAGAAATGTCACCCTTCAAACAGCCTGGGGTGGGACTCAGTGCTGCATTAGGATTCAGAGTTTAGGTCCTGGGGTCAGATAGAAGACGGGGCCCATCTCCTCACTTCCTAGCTTGGAGAGAGGGACCTCAGCAAGTGACCTTCTAAACACCATTCTCTTATCTAGACAGAGGGCAGTCATATTGCCTATTCCACAGGGTTCCTGTGCGATTCGGCCGGATCAGTAAATACAGCTGTTGTTACTCTGGGGGACTGCAGGGTCGGGACCTACTCCGGTATGCCCACTCTGAGCTGTCACTTTTCCAGAATTTTCCAGCAGTGTTCAGTTGGTGTGTGGGGCCTCGATTCTTTACTTCCTCCATTTGTTTTATGGTGTTGGACTGAAAGAGAAAATATGAACCTTTTGCATGGGGCCTGTGGAACAAAATTGAGACACAGGGATGGTGGTAGGTGGATGAGGAGTCTGACCCTGCTGGATCCCAGGATCTGATTCTCAGCCCCTGTGAGGCAGGGGTAGAGCCATAAGCTGCAGGGCCTGTTCTCCCCAGGCGAGGTGGGACACTCAGTGGCTCAGAAGCCCAGGAGACAAAATAAATGCAGAGTTGGGCTTACACACAGTGTCGAGGTCCCAGGAGGCAGCATCCAGGGCAGGGAAGCAGTGTTTTGATACAGGCCACAGCATCCACGGAGATGACAGGGTAATTTCCACCAGGACTTGGGTGGGTAGTAAATCTTTATGAAGAACGTGAGAGGGCTTGTCCTAAGGGTATCCCTCTGCATGAAGAGAAATCCCTGAATGATGGTGTGGGAGGGACTGCGGTTCACAGGTGGGAGGTTCACAGGTGGGAGCCGGTGAGGCCTGGGGGCATTTGGGAGATGTAGCCGAGGCCTGCTCAGGGCGCTGGGCACGTGGTAAGCACCAGGAACTGGCCGTTGTTACTAGCTGTTTCCTGACACCCTGACCACGCCCTGTGCCCATGGTACTGGGCAATCTCTGCTTCGAGTCTTGAAGGACAGGAGAATGCTCAGCCCTTCTGTCCATGAGACTCTTTTAAAGAAGGCAGACTGGGATGTTAACTATACCAAAGTCTGTTTTCTCCAACAGAACCTCTAAGTATCTACTTTGGAGAAGAAAGAGTAACATGCCTTAGGTGCTGAAAAATAGTGATGATGCTGGCTGGTTTCACTGAGCACTAGACTTGGACTCTGAAGACTTGAGTTCAAATCCCACCTCCGTTACCTTTGAGCTTTGAGGCCACAGGCTAAATTTTAACTTCCTCATGTATAAAGCAGGGACAAAACTACCTGCCCTACCACCAGATAATAAACAGAAAACTATTTTATAAACTGTAAAGTTCTGTCAAAGGAATTAAGGAAAATGGTTTTGGCATGGCTGATGATGATGTCTTCTCGGGCAGCTGGCATTCAAGGGATGTCCCTTATTCCGAAACAAAGACTAATGAGAGAGTTCAGGCATGGAGACAGGTGAAAGGTGGGGAAATATTTGGGGGAAGCCCTGGGAGTACTTTCCTACTCCCGAGGCTGGTCCGTTGGACCTGAGCCCAATAATCCGGTTAGAAGTGTCCCCGGCCAACCCTGAGGATAAACAGGTGCCACCCCTGTCTCCACTGCTGTGGCCCTTTTTACTACTACTCTGTCTACCGCCCGCCTGTGAGCTTCTAGCTCAAGGACCGTGTTCTCTTCTCTTTGTTGTCCAGCCCCCAGCCCAGGGCCTGCCCCACAGTGGGGCTTCCGTTAAGGTTTACAGAAGGATTCAGAGTGAGTGGGAGGGTGTGCGGGGTTTTTGGTGGTAGGGTAATGGTCCTTGTCTATGTACTGCACACTTACCCTCGTTCTCACACCTCCTTTCTTTCTGCAATGTCCTGAAAGTAATCCACAGCTCTGTGTAGACTGGAACAGGGAAACACAAATCCGAGGGCCCAGAAACAGGAAAACCCGAGAGAACACTGAGAACTGCTCTTCTTTCCAGCCATTTATGCTTGGGGGATAAACCAGGGGCAGGAAAGGAAACTCGGGAGTTGGTGGCTGGTGGTGGGGTGGGATGAAGGCAATGGGCAAATTCGGTGGAGAATTTGTCAGTCTTGACACAACAATACTGTTCTGTTTTAAAGGTGATGTGGGCCCTTGGTACTTCTGGCCCTGGAAATAGTTGCTTTTTCAAAAAGGACAGGGAACTTATTAAATCTATCTGGTGATGGCATGTGTTAGAGTTGAAACAGGTGGTCTATGTTGTTTTCTGATTCTAAGCCAGGGAACTTCTTGCTTTTCTGTCGGTTTCCATCGTTGCTCCCATAACCTCTTAGAAATAGTGACAACGATGACATTGATGAGGACACTGCCCATTCCCCGAGGGCTTGCTCTGTGCCACCCCATGCATGCTTTGTCTTGTTTCTTAGTTATAAGCTCGGCCCCCTTTTACAGGTGAAGAAACTGAGGTGCATAGGGTTTAAATGATTTCCCCAAAGTAACAGTCAGTCATCTGAATTTGAACCGTGTTTGAGTCCAGGCCTGGTAGCTACGTCCATGCCCGTCTCCACCCCTGAACTGCCTCCTTTGAAAAGAGGAAGGTGGAGTGTATGCCAAGACTGTACAGACCTGCCTCTGAAGTATTTTCTAAGCAGCTCAAATAGAGCACTTCAGAATACAGATCGTGTGTATTTCCGTGACAAGAAACCCTCCCCCTTCCCAACACTTCCCTTCAAAGGCTTTTTCTTAGACTCTGCTCAGGGTTCAGCCTGGGGCCTGGGCATGAAAATGGGACAAGAAAACAGTAAAACAAAACAGAAGACCCCAAGGCCTGTAACTGATCATGAAGGAAACACGCTTCCCCAGCCTCACAGGATGTCAGTCTGATTCTCTTTGTTCTGAAAGCTCTGGTTTCACAGAGCATCAGTTTCCCCTAATAATAAGCTTTGTAATTCTTCATCTACCGATGCAGCCTGGTCTTGAGGATTCTCATCATTTCTATTGCTCATCCAGGATGACAGACACGCGCTCTGTGAGTTTACTTCCCTTCTTTTCTTTTCCTGCCCTGTCTCGCGTGATTCCCACCCTGCGCAGGCAGGGCTCTGAGCAGCATCTCCCCTCTTCCTCCGCCCCCCCTCCCACACAGCCATGCACAGCTCTTTGAGTTCTCTGCAGAGCATCATCTGCTTCTCCATGAGGGAGCTCACCCCTCTCTTCCCCCAGCCCCCCATGGTGACTCTTGTGTCCGCTGGGCGTGCTACAGGCACTTCTGCGTGGGGGGGGGGGCAGTATTTTTGGCTGGTTGTCTGTTTGAGCTCACATTTATTATGCATGAACTCTGTTCTGGGCATGTGCTGAGAGTTTTGGACAGATTATCTCATTTGCTCCTCACCACACCCAGGTGAATCGGGTCCTGGTGGTAAGCCCATTGTACGGATGAGGACACTGACGCACAAGGAGATGTCCAAGGACATCTAGCCTTCTAGTGTGGATTCTAGAGCCTGTCTTCTTACCCAGCAGGACTCAGTGGCTTGAGGTTGCTCTGGACACTCCTTTGTGAAAATTGGAGAGTATTGAGAGTGACCTCTGGCTTTTGTAGTTCTCAGCCCAAAGGGCCCTAGAGAGTCAAGGTAGACAGTTTCTCAGGAGAGTTCAAGCCAAACAGTAACAGTAACTAGACATGTTTACGGAACATCCGCAGACCATTTAAGATGACCCAACCTGAGCATTCTGTAACTATAAGAAGAGCTCAGATGTGGCCGTGGGAAGTGACCCTTTGCTTCCACCTGTCACCTCCCGCAAGACCTCCTCCCTGTCTTTTGCACCAACCCTTTAACTCTGCTGCTGGGAAGGTCGCATCTTGATCTGCTGAGCTTATTGTAGGAGCTCAAGAATATTTGTTATGATTTTTTTAATCTTCTTAACTAGGATCAAGATTTTGATCTTTTGATTTAGGATCTTCTACCAAGGGATTCCCTAACCTTTAAATCCCCATTTAGACCAACTGAAATGATCAGGAAAGAGTAGGGAAGGGATATAGCACTAAAGACAGATTATGGGGACTGATTCTGATTTAGGTGTAGACATAGCTGAGGTTGCCCCCAAACTCAGGTTCTTATGATTAAATTATGCTGGAAGCCCCACCTCCCATAGAAGGCACCCCACCCCCCAGAAGAAGAGTGGCCACCATCCTGTCTCAGATACAGTCTCCCGATCTTTATGCTCCGTTTACAGCCTGTCAACTTCCCTGTAGTCACTGGTGCCATCAGGTTAGTAACACATCTCTGAACAGGTCTGTTCTGCGGTTAGTTCCTTGGTTGTCCTCTGTCCATATGCCTCTAAAACCGGAACTTTTCTGATGGCCACATCGATGCTGCTGGGGCAGGAAACACATGGTCTGAAGAGAATAGCGTAGTGCCTGCAACAGAGAAGGTGCTCAGTAAATGTTTGTTGGTTGAGTAAGTAATTGTAATTTTGTGAACCGAAAATTATTTTTTTTGAGGCAGTTGTCCTGAAATGGGACTCTGTGGGCCGGACCAATGTAAAGCCATCTAAAGTCACCCTTTTCACACAAAAACGAGAAAATGTAAGGCAATGTATTAAGTTTTTCATAAAGCTAAATTTACTATTAAACGGTTATTCTGAGACTTTCTCCCTAATGTGAGCTCTATTGATTACATTGGTACCCACTCCATTCTTTTGAGCAGGATCCTCCATCTCTCTTTTTTTTTTTTATCCTCACCCGAGGACATTTTTTCATTTTTTGTTCAGGTAGAGCGGGAGGGAGAGAGAGGGAGAGAGAGAGAGAAACATCGATGTGAAGGGACACATTGAGTGGCTGCCACCTGCATGACCAACCAGGGCCGAGGACAAACTGCAACCAAGGTACGTGCCCTTAGCGGGAACCGAACCCGGGTCTCTCTGTACCGCAGGCCGACGCTCCAACCACTGAGCCAAACCGGCCAGGGCGGATCCTCCATCTCATGCTTAGATGACTGAAGAAGCCTCTAGAAGTAGCCTGTCTGAGCCTATTCTTTTCCTTCTTATCTGACAGGACTTTTATTTCATTATTTTATTTTCTATCAGGACTTTTAGTTACCAACCAGGGAAGCTGATTATTGCTGACATGGATGCTTCCTCAAATATAGAAAGACTGTAAAAGACGATGGGTCTAAATGTACTGATCTGAATTGGATCCTGGACCAGAAAAGGGACATTAGTGGAAAATGGGAAAATCCGAATGGAGTTTGCAGTTTGGTCCATGGTAATCTATTGATGGTAACGTCTGAGTTGTGCTGAATGCACCACGGTTATGTAGGATAACTGCAGGAGAAACTGGGTGAAGGGTACTGGAGGTCTCTACTATTTTTATGACTTTGAATCTAAAATTAATTCTCTTTATTAAAAAAAAGATAAATGCTCAGAATGTAAATGTTCAATCCATTTGATCAGTTACCTTATGAAAATGTAAATCAGAGCACATCATTATCTTTCTTAAAATCTTTCAAAGGTGCCCTGGCCGGTTTGGCTCAGCGGTTAGAACGTCGGCCTGTGGTCCAGAGAGACCCGGGGTCGGTTCCCACTAAGGGCACATACCTTGGTTGCAGTTTGTCCCCAGCCCTGGTTGGTCATGTGGGTGGCAGCCACTTGATGTGTCCCTTTCACATTGATGTTTCTCTCTCTTTCTCTCTCTCTCTCTCTCTCTCTCTCTCTCCCTCCCTCCCTCCCTCCCTCCCTCCCTCCCTCCCACTCTATCTGAACAAAAAATGGAAAAAAATGTCCTCGGGTGAGGGGAAAAAAAATCTTTCAAAGGCTTCCCATTGCACTATGAATAAAATTCAAAATCCATACCAGACCCTCGTGAAATGGCCCTGCTGGTGTCTCAAACCTCATCTCCTGTCTGTCTACTCCACCTTTGATTATTCCAGTCACACTGACCTTCCTGCAGTTTCTTGACTAGGCCACACTGTCCCGCTTCAGTGCTTTGCACTGGCCTCTGCCCGAACCCTCGTCCTCCAGGTCTTTGCGTGGCTGGCTCGTCCGGGATGCAGGGCTCTTCTCCAGCGCCTTCGCTGCCCACCCACTCAGCACCTTCCCACCTCTGTCACTCTCCTTCGCTTCTCTCTGTTTGTGTTCTTCGAAGCACTTAGCACTCTCAAATGAAACAACTCGTTTGCTTATTATTTATTTGTTTACTGTCTTCCCCTCCCCCCGGGACATCAGCTTTACGAGGGCAGGGGTTTTACTGTTCATCACCACATCCCCAGCACCCAGAGCAGTGCCTGGCACACAGTAGGCTCTGTAATTGTTTGCTGAATAAACGAAAGAAGGGACATGTCATCCCCCCGATGGCCTTCTGTACTTCTCTCTCCCTCAGCTCTTGCCCCACTGGTTGGAATGTTTGCAGGCCTACTTGTCTGCTTCTCTGGGCTCTATGGGTGAGATGCTCTTACTCACCTCTGTGCTCCCAGACGTGGCACAACGCTGGCACAACGCTGGCACTCAACAGCTCCTTAGGGCCCCTGGCTTGGACACCTGCTGGCTGACTTGGAGAGTCAGAGGGGAGGCCCATTTTAGAAGAGACCAGTCATTGACCACTTTCTTCATCATTGTATTGTCAGTGCCCAGCATTAGAAGACACCCAGTACATGTTTTTTGAATGAATAGAGGAGACAATGGGAAAAGGCAGTTTGGCCCTGGCTGGTTTGGCTCGGTGGTCAGAGTGTCAGTCTGTGGTCCAGAGAGACCCAGGTTCAGTTCCTGCTAAGGGCACGTATCTCCGTTGCAGTTTGTCCCCGGATGGGTTGTGTGGTGGCAGCCATTCAATGTGTCCCTTTCATGTCGATGTTTCTCTCTCTCTCTCTCTCTCTCTCTCTCAATCCCTCCCTCCCTCCCTCCCTCCCTCCCTCCCTCCCTCCCTCCCTCCCTCCCACTCTATCTGAACAAGAAATGGAAAAATGTCCTCGGGTGAGAATAAAAAAAAGAAAAGGCAGTTTGCCTATGACTGAGGGGAATTCAGAAATGGACTTTGCAATTCAGCCAATATCTAAGTTCTGCCCACAGAGTGGACCAGAGGAGGAGTGAATTTGGGGTCTCACTTCCTTCTGTCCTACATTTTCCTTGGCCTCTTGTCAGCCTTATTTTCTCCAGGTAGAGTTTTTCTTGGCCTTCTTGTTTTCCTTTCATTTGAGTCCCCCTCACCTCTCTCTCCTGTTCCCAGCCAGGGTCTTTCCAAACAGCAGAACCACAGCTGCAGCTTCCGCTCCCCCAGCAGCCTCGCTCGGCAGTCACCACGCGTTCAGGGGACACCTGGGGGAAGGAACTTAACCTCTTCCCCCACTAAGCATCAGTCCCTCATCTTTGATTTAAGCAAGAAATAGCATAGTACCATGGAGAGTGTGCAGCCAGGAGTCAGACTGACTGGGTTTCCAAACCCTGCCTCATAATAAGTGAGTATCCACGGAGCCTTGGTTTCCTCATCCACAGAAGGGGCATGTGGCGTTTGATGGACATGTGCATGCACGTGTGTATACATATACACGACACACACACACACACAGACACTTCACATAGCTGACCTCATCATTCTTTCAAACTTAGCATACATCTTAACTGCTTTATCTAAAATAGGTCCTTTGGCCCTGGCCGGTTTGGCTCAGCGGTTAGAGTGTCGGCCTGCGGTACAGAGAGACCTGGGTTCGGTTCCCGCTAAGGGCATGTACCTCGGTTGCAGTTTGTCCCCGGCCCTGGTTGGTCGTGCGGGTGGCAGCCACTCGATGTGTCCCTTCACAACGATGTTTCTTTCTCTCTCTCTTCCTCTCTCTCCCTCCTGCTCTATCTGAACAAAAAATGGAAAAATGTCCTCAGGTGAGGATAAAAACAAAAAACAAAAAACAAAAAAAAACACATTTAAAATAGGTCCTTTGGCCTCAGCCCTGTATGAATGTCCATCCTAGCACTTTTCACAATTTATAATAAATTGATTTATATATGTTTTGTGTTTTTTTGCCCCATTAGATTGTAGGTGGGAAGTATAGTTCTTTGTTACCGCTGTATCCCAGATGTGGCAACAGTGGCAAGTGTAGAGCTGATATATTATTATGTCATTATTAATACTTACATTGTTTTTATGAATAGTGAGGAAACTATTGAAAAGAAGGAGAAAGAAAACCTCTAGGCAACAAGGTCCTCTTTCCTTGGTTAGTGGAGAGGGTGATTTAGATGCATGAAGGTCAAGTCATGGTCTGGGGATGCTGGCCAAGAGAATCTTATCTTCCTACGAGAGACGGCATGTGTTTGAATGGTTGTTAATTTATGATCAGCCTCCAAGTTTGAGAAGATAAAGTCGGATGCCTCTTGTGTAATTTTGATTTAGTTTAGTGATGAAATCAGTTGGCATTTCCCCTCTGGAATGCTGCTATTAAAACAAACTTGATAGAGGCTCTGCCTGCAGGTACACAGCCTAGGAATGAAATGAACTCTGATGTACAATATGAGTCCCAATATTGGTTTAGCCACAGCGTGACACTTGGAATGAGTGAGAGCAATGGGTATCTCGTTAATCCTCACAATTTAGCACTAGCCTGTGGGAGAGGAGAACATCACCTCTGATGGTACTGTCCTGTTAGCCTGGTAAATGTGCAGGAGAGGGAAATTGATGGGGGGCAGTAAAGGGAGCAAGAATATTTATCCCAACTCCTTTGTTATTTGTGGACAGATCTAAGACCAACGACTATTGAAACAAATTTATAAGAGAAGTAAAATGAGGTCACGGTCAGAAGGCTCAGATAGATGGAGAGAATTGTTATTAGTCAGGCCCTCACCTGTTATTTATTGAGCATCTACTCTGTGCTAGGCACTATTCTGGGCAGTGGGGATTGAGTGGTGAAGAAGCCAGAGTCCCTGTCCTCAAGGAGCTGACATTCTGGTGGGAAGAGAAAGACAGCAACCAAATGAGCAAGTGAATAAATTACGTCTGCAGAGAAAATAAAACGGCAATGTTATAGGCAGTCACTCTGATGGGGGTTGTAGGAACTGTTTTAGGTTGATAGTCAGGAAAGACGTCCCTGAAAATGTGAAATGGGAGTGAAAAGTGGCTATTTGGATGGAGGCAGCTGCACGGAGGTGGAAATGAATAGCCTCTCAAGCTGAGGAGCAGAACGGGGAAGCCCTGCACCTGAAATGAGCTCAACACTAGGGAACAAACCAAAAGATGCCTCGATCCCTTCCAAACGCGGAAATACAAATAATGAACATTTCCACATCCCTTACTGCTCACCAGTGATGCTTATTATGTACCAGCAGTGTGACCTTGGACAAATTATGCAGTCACTCTAATTTGGCAGCTATAACACAGCAGTATTAAGGACTACACACTGCACAGACTTGTTATGAGAATTACACATGACAGCAAACACTGCCAATAACTATTGAGTACTTACTATATACGGGGCACCATGCTAAGTGCTGCATATATATCTTACTTAATCTTCTTGATAACCTTCTTAATAAGGCAGGAAGCATTATAATCTCCATTTTGCAGATGAGGAAACTGAGTGCAGAGGGGTTGAGTAGATTGCTCAGGGTCACCCAGAGTTGGGATTTGAACCCAGGTACTCTTCTTCCAAAGCCCTCAACCTCACCACCCACACCTTCCAGATGTAGCAGCCGCAGCACAGCGTCCGTCAGGTGCCTGAGCCCAGCACCCGTGCGTGGTAGCGCTCTGTGCTTCTCGTTCTGCCATCGCCATACACATTGTCTTTCTTCCACCCCATAACAACTGAGTGGTCTCAGAGTGTGCAGTTTGGAATGTGACTTTTAGAAAGAAATCAATGAGTTGCTATAGAGCTGGAGCTGGAAACCAGACCTTCTGATTCCCTGTCCCCAGGTCTTTTCCCTCTGCTGCGACTCCCTGGAGTTTGTGCTTATTATAAGTAAGCATATTTTGAAAGGAACTCTCAAAAAATACACACTGAATTTCCTTCAGTAGATCCAGCTGTGTGCAAAACAATAGGTTCAATTTTCTTCCTTTGTACTGCTTCTATTAACATTTAAAACATCCCTCCATATTCATTGTTCCTATTTTAAGCGGAAAAAAATCGTCAGAACATTTCAGTATTCATCAGCTGATGGAACCCCCGGGATGCTGAATTGTCACCTGCTCAGCCACCGTTACTCTCTGCCTGTCTTGCTCCTCCTTGTGTCTGCCTCAGGAGTTTTCAGGTTTCCTTGAGGCTTCTCAGGTAGGGCATTTTGATCCTAGTGAGTTTTTTGGTTTTTGACCATGGTCATTTCTATCCTCTTGGATTTCTGGAGCTGAACTTTAAAGTCGAAAAACATTTTGAAAAAAGTTTTTTTGGATAAGATTGTAGGAATATAGAGTCAACCTCTGAGACCAGAGGAAAGTGATCTGCACTCACTGCCTTGCAGAGCAATTACAGCTACACCGGGAGAGGAGGACGGGGCGGAGGACAAAGCAGCAAGCATCCTTACCCTCAAATCAATGAGGCTGAAGCTTCTTCTGATCTTTCTCTCAGCTCGGTGCAGATTTATGAGTTCAGTCCAGACGCTTTCTTTGGACTTGAGCCTCTGATATTTAACCACCTACCCTGTGTCTCCACTTAGAAGTCAACTCACGCCCTGGCCGGTTTGGCTCAGCGGTTGGAGCATCGGCTTATGGTCCGGAGAGACCCGGGTTTGGTTCCCGCTAAGGGCATGTACCTCGGTTGCAGTTTGTCCCCAGCCCTGGTTGGGTGGTGTGGGTGGCATCCACTCAGTGTGTCCCTTTCACGTCGATGTTTTTCTCTCTCTCTCTCTCCCTCCTACTCTGTCTGAACGAGATATCAAAAAAATGTCCTTGGGGGAGGATAAAAAAAAAAAGTAGTCAACTCACATTTAACGTGAGAAAAACAAACACCTGATCTTCATCCTCCAGCTTGCTCCTCTCTCAGTCTCACCCACCTCTGTTAATAACCACGTGGTCCTTTGAGGTGCTCTGGTGCAAAGGTTGGATTTTCCCCAACACTCTTCTTTCCCTTACATGACTCCATGTCCGCTTCATCAACAACGCCTGTTGGCCTGCACCTTGAGAATAGATTCAGAAGCTGACCAAGTCTCACCACCTTCACGGTTACCGCCATGAGCAAGCCACTGTCCCCTTTTTCCTGATTTCCTGGGTCCTGACCAGCCTTCTGCTTTCATGTGTGCCCTTCTTCACGCCCCATGCAGCGGCCAGAGCCACCTTTAAATCTGCATTGACGCCTGCCCCACCTTTGCGCAGAACCTTCCAGCGGCTTCCTGTTTCTCAGAACAAAAGCTAACTCCTTACAATGGCTTAGTGAGCCCTCCAGCCCCCCCCCCATTATCACTCTAATGTCTCTAATGTCATCCAGTGTACCCCCTTGTCCACTCTAGAATGTAAATTCTATGCAAGCAGGAATATTTGTGGTTTGTTTTTTTTACTCTATTTCCAGTGCCTAGTATAGTATGTGGCACACAGTGGGCACTTAAACATATTTATTCAATGAATGAATGGCTAAGGGATTAACAGTGCTTGACTACATGAAGTCAGGACTCATTTAATTACAGAAAGAGTGAAAACCATATCAAATGGGAATGTGATTGGATCACTCCCAGTGTGGTTGGGAATTCCGAGGTGCATTACCTTCAGGGAGCTCTGGCCGGGAACTCAAATATGCCCTTAGTCATTGACTCCCTTTGTCTATTGTCTCCATTTTGTTCCCTGTTAGCTTTGTTCTCAAACAGGCTTTCCTGGTCACCATAAACTGCAGGCTTACATAATACCACATTAGCAATGCAGGGGTGGAGGGCATGTCTTTTCCAACACTTCGACCGAAAGTCCTGGAGACAATTTCATTGGCCTAGCTTGAATTGGGTGCCTCTACCTGAACCAATCACTGTGATCCAGGGGGATGAAATGTTCCCAGTGGCCAAAATGAATCATCTGACCACCACTGGAGGAGTGAAAGCATGGGGCTCTCAGGCCCATGGCCACTCCGCAGACTGGGAGGGAGGGAGGACACCTTTGTGAAGGGAAGTATACGTATCACTGTCAGGTTCATCCCTCATTACCACCAGACTTATTTTTGTGAACATGGTCCTGATCTTGTCACTATTATGCTCCATGATCACCAGTGACTCCCCATTTAAACAAATGCCCAAATCCTTGGGCTGGTACTCAGGTGTGTCATAGGTAGCCCCAATCTACTCCTGCAGCTTTCTCCCTCACCATGAACCCCCATATTCCCCTTATTGCAGAAACACTGGACTAGGCACTGCTCTTAGAATGCCATTTGTTCGTCTGTCCATACATACATGTATATAAAATTTATTAAACACCTACTGTATGCTGCCCAATCTTTGCTTATTTAATGATCACTCTCTTGAATGCCTTTTGCCACTTCTACGGATAAAAGCCAACACATTCCACATGGCCCAGGTTAAGCACCATGTATTCTGAGATGTTCTTGGAGCTCAGAATGACTTATTTCTCCATCTCTCTCCATAGTGTATTATTTATTCCTCTCTTGAGGCAGCATTACTTGGGGGGGGGGGGGATGCTTTGTGTTAATGGTATATATGTACATACCAATTTTCCCATATGGACTCTAGGTTCTTTGAGGGCTTGGTCATCTCCTCTCCCTACACAGCCAGCCAGCTATAATAGTATTGTAAACATGGTAGATATCTAATAACTGAATATAAATGAATAGCAAACTGAATCGATCTAAACTTTAGTTTCTTCTTCATCATCACCATGGTGTATTTATTGTGTAGCACGTCTATTGATAGAGCACATTTGGATTTACAAAATGTTTTCAGGCCTTTCATTTTACCCACTTTCATAATGGTTTTCTGAACTGGGTACCATCTCTCTTTGAGGGA
Organism: Molossus molossus; assembly: GCF_014108415.1. NCBI lineage: Eukaryota > Metazoa > Chordata > Mammalia > Chiroptera > Molossidae > Molossus > Molossus molossus. The sequence goes on from NW_023425377.1 coordinate 26,962,713, forward strand.
TGAAGAAACTGGAACTCAGGTCACGTAACTTTTTGGCTGCACAGTGGTCAGGACAAGAATTGAATTCAGATCTTTTTTTTTCTTTTTTAATCCTTACCTGAGGATATTTTTCCATTTATCTTCAGATAGAGTGGGAGGGAGGGAAGAAGGGAGAGAGAGAGACACACACATCAATTGGTTGCCTCCCTCACGATGCTCTAAGTGCGGAGCCAGACTGACCAGGGCCATATCTTTTGACCCTATGTTCATCATGGGTAGTTTGGCAACAAGTGACAGCAGCTTAAACCAGGTTAGGCACAAAAGGAAGCGTATTGGTTAACTGGTGGCCCCCAGAGGGCCATGCTTTTTGGTGTTCGTGCCGTAGTGTAGTGCCATCCCTCAGTGACTCAGAGTGGGGTGTGTGACTTGCTTTGACTTTAGCGAGCATGTTGTAAACAGGCTTGATAAGTAGCTGGAAAATTGGAACTTGCCTGCTTGGAATGCTCCCTCTTGGAACCCAGCTAGCGTGCCCCACGAAGCCCAGCCATGTGGAGAGACCATGGTGGAGAAGAAGGGAGATGATCCAGTCACCAGCCCCAGCACCAGCAGCCTGTGAGTGAGCACCCCAGCTCTCCCGGGCTAGTCCAGCCTCCAGCTGACTGAACCCCTGCCACAGAACCACCAGGGAGATGGAAGGGTGGTCTTTGGAAGCGATTCAATTGCAGCGCAGCTTGGTCTTCAGGATTAGGTACCAGAAACATCAGGGAAGCATCTGATTCCTTCTGTTGCAGTTACCTGGGCGCTGACCTGATCGCTGTGGCCGGGGTGGGTGGTCTTGGGCCTCCTGCAAGGACCCAATGGAGCCGGGGAGGAGAGCCTCAGAGAAGGCGGGAAAGGGTAGATAGTGCAGTTAGGGCTCAGAGAAGACTGTTTCCAGGGCGAAACTCCATCAACTGTGAGGCCAGAACCCCAGTATCCCGGCTTCTACTCTGAGTGTGTTTCTTCAGAGGTGATGGTTCTCAGGGGTGGGGTGGAGGTGGCGTGTGTGTGTGAGTGTGTGTGTGTGTGTGTGTCCTGGAGTCTGGCCTGGGGTGTGGAGGGGCCTTGGAGGGGAAAGGAGGGGGAGTGAGGTCATCCTCCCGGAGCTCTCTTCAGCACGGGGTGCCCCTCTGGCAGGGACCCCTGTTCACACGCAGCCCGCTACCTGGCTTTGGCGTCAGTCAGCCCGAGCTCAGCTCCAGCCATATGTGCTCCTCGGCCTCGACCGACAAGACTGGTTGTTTAAACCCAGCAGCTCAGGACACGTGTCTGAGCTTGCGTAAACTTTTCATTGGGGAGAGGTGCTCGCAGACAACATCTGAGACCTCCGGCTTCATGTGATGCTCTGCTTGATGTGAATTTGTGGCTCTTTTGACAATTTAAGAGCAATTTTCGTGAAATTTCCCGGAACAGTCTGTTTCCTCAGGCACAAAATGGCTTTCACTGCGCCAGCAGCAGGAGCCCGGCTCCTGCAGAGAGACAGTCAGTGGTGGCCTCCGACAAATCAACACACCTGGGTGGGAGGCCAGATTCTACGTGTTCATTTCTGAGGGAGACTTGAGAGTTTATTTGGTCAACTGCTGATTTTAGGGATGGGGAAACAGGCCCCGAGAGGGCGAATGGCTTATTCGGCCACACAGTAACGTGATGGCCTGAGCTGCGATAAGAGTTGTCGTCTTTGGGCTCTGAGACAGACCCTCTTTCTGCAGCCCTGAATCTCGTGATAACATCACTGGTAGCTCTGACACAGGTCAGGGAGGACTTCACGGAGAAGGGAGGCAGGGAGGATGCTGAGTTTCAGAGGAAGCTGATTTATAATGGGCACCTCAGGGAGTGATGGTCTTGATTTCTCCAGTACACACTCTGGACTTCACTGCCAGTTTTCAGCCGCAAACAGGGCACTGGGATCTAAAATCCTTAAGAAGTTTTTATACTCACAAGGGCCTATTGAAAATCAGCCATGCTATGTTTTATTTTCTCAGGGATCTGACCCACTTCTCAGGTTCAGAGACGTTAAGCAGTTTACCCAAGATCACACAGCCAGAAAGAGCCAATTCCAAACCTGTGCCCTTTGCATTACATTGCAGTGCCTTGTAAGGGGCTAGACATAATTCTTACTGTAAATAGAACAGAAAATATTTTACCTCAAGGAAAAAAAAAATACATGGGTAATGTAGAAATTTATTTATATTTAAATGCTGCATAGTGTAGCCCTGGCTAGTTTGGCTTAGCAGTTAGAGTGTCAGCCCACAGACCAAAGGGTCATGGGTTCAATTCTTGGTTAAGGACATGTACCTGGGTTGCAGGTTTGATCCCTGGCCCTAGTTAGGGTCATGTGGGAGGCAACCATTCTATGTGTTTCTTTCTTTCTCTCTCTTTCTCCCTCCCACGGTCCCTTCCACTCTATCGAAAAATCAATGGAAAAATCTCCTCAGGTGAGGATTAACAAAGTAAAACAAAAAAATGCTGTGTAGTGTAGCTGGTTGAGGATGTGGGCTCCACGGTCAGACGGTCCAGGTTAAAATTCATTTTTCTTCACTTCCACCTGTGTGACCTTGGGGTGCATTTGACCCCTCCAAGGCCTTCTTTTACTTCTTATCTATACAATAGACATAATTTAAACATTTACTTCATAATGTTGTCTTGAGGGTGAAAGGGAGCATGTCAATCACTTACACAAGGCTTCATACTTAAAGTGCTTAAAAATGTTTATCGTTAGTTGATGTTATAATGCACAATACTAATTGGGGACTGTGATGAGGCAGGAAGAGAAAGTATAAATGGTAAAAGACTACCTGTCCCTCATGCTTGGCTTCATGCACAGATCCCTTTGTCTGTCCCGAGCACACACCTCTCCTCCCTGGTGGCTCAGGTTAGATCATCAGCTCATTTCCAAGGAGAAAGGCGTGTAAAACCGTTTAGTGGGAGACCCAACTGAGTGTGCACAAAGGCACATGTAAGAGGATAATCTTTGCAGGATCACTTATAATAGAAAACCCAGAAATAGCCTAAACGTTAGTTCTTTGGTACATCCCAGTTAATGCAGCTTAATACTTCCAAGTGCTTAGGGGAAAAGCTCAGAATCATCTTTGATTTCTCCCCCATCCTTACTCCCCACATGGACACCAGCAGTAAAACCCGTTGACTCTACCTTCAAAATGCTATGTTCAGATTCTGACCAGTTCTCATTGTTGGCACAGCTACCACCCAGCTTTTAAACCACTGTGATCTTTTTCATAGATTTTTATTTTATTTTATTTTTTTATCCTCACCCGAGGACATTTTTCCATTTTTTGCTCAGATAGAGTTGGGGGGGGGGGGAGAGAAAGAAAGAAAGAGAAACATCGACGTGAAAGAGGCACATTGAGTGGCTGCCACCTGCACAACCCAACCAGGGCCAGGGACAAACTGCAACCAAGGTACATGCCCTTAGCGGGAACCGAACCCGGGTCTCTCTGGACCACACGCCGACGCTCTAACCACTGAGCCAAACCGGCCAGGGCTCTTTCATAGATTTTTAAATCATCTTTGAACTGGTATTCCTGTTTTTACTCTTGCCCTTTCCAGTTATAATAGCATCCTCGCTGTTTCTTCATCCTGTTAATTACATTCCTACCTCAGGGCCTTTGCACTGGCTAGTCCTGCTGCCTGAAAAACTCCCATGATGTCCTCATAGCTCTCTCCCTCATCAACTCAGGCCTGCTTCTCAGTGAGACCTGCTCTGTTCATCGTGTTTTTCATTGCAATTCACCCCAACTCCCTTTACCCTGCCCTCTTTATTTCCATAGCAGTGATCACTTTTGTGTACTGCATATTATTAACTTATTTATTAAGTGTATCATTTATTTCCCTCCATCAGAATATAAGCTCCATGAAGGCAAGTACTTTTGCCTCTTTTTTTCTTTTGTTGTTGTCTGTGATTATATCCCTAGCACCTGGAATGCTTTCAAGCATAAGAGGTACTTAATAAATATCTGTTGAAAAATGAGTGAATTGCCCTGGCTGGTTTGGCTCAGCGGTTGGAGCGTCCGCCTTCGGTCTGGAGAGACCCAGGTTCGGTTCCCGCTAAGGGCATGTGCCTCGGTTGCAGTTTGTCCCCGGCCCTGGTTGGCGGTGCGGGTGGCAGCCACTCGATGTGTCCCTTTCACATCGATGTTTTCCTCTCTCTCTCTTCCTCTCTCTCCCTCCCACTCTGTCTGTACAGAAAATGGAAAAATGTCCTCGGGTGAGGATTAAAAAAAAAAAAAAGTGAATTATTTACAATAAGATAGTATGGAATCTCAAAATCAGTGAGGGAAATGTGTATATATTGACATGGAAAGATCTCTAAGATATATTTTTAAATTAAAAAATAAAGTTGTAAAGCTATTAGTATATATAAAAACATAAATATAGTTATACATATATCGGCATATACATATATGCCTATATGTATGTACTATAACCTCATTTATATTTAAAAAACAACAAAACTGTCTATTTGTATCAGCATATATATGTATATAAATGCATAAAATGTTGGAAAGGCCATATTCTGGATTTATAGTAATAGTCATTTTTTGGGGAAGGGCGAAGGAGACATTTTTATTTTATTCTTTATACCTCTCTAATTTCAAAACTTTATCCCACAGAAGGCTATATTCACGCATTGCTTGTGTACGGTTTTATATAGATTTTCTAAATGGGTATACATTTTGAAAAAATAATGAACTGTATGTGTAGAAAATCTAGCACTCTTGTTGCATTTCCCAGACACATTGGCAGCAGAGAGGCTTGACCAGCAGACCATTTGCTCCATAGTGTTGAAGTCTCTGACCAGCTGATTATTCTTGCCCACTTGGCCTGAGTCCCCCCGCCCCAGACGCACAGACTTTCCCACACCAGACCGTGAGCTCCTTGGGAGCAGAGCTGCAATTTATTTGGTCACTGTCATAGCCCTATCTTCCAGCACAGTGCTTTGGAATTAGGACCTGCAAAATACACATTGGAGCAGCTCTTTCCTGTCCTCTGGAGTCACTCAGTGGCACCCATTTGTAGTTCGTTCTAGGATGCAGCCCCAGTTCTCTCTCTTCCCTGCAGGTGGCAGTCTTCATCGGCATGAACTAGCCTTGCTTCTTTCTAGAGCAGTAGTTCTCAACCTGTCTGACACAATGTATGCTTTTAGTAACAAGTATTTCATAACAACCTTTATTATTCTGGAATGAAATGAATAGATTAAATAGTTCACCTACAAATGCGAACTCCTAAACCATACATCAACACCCTTGCTCTAATATAAAGAGAAATAAAAGGCAAGTCATTGGTAATAAAATACATATTTTCATAGCAAATGCTTGGGTGTGGTTTCCCTAGAAGATAGCATGAGCTAGTCGGATGCTGGGCCTATGTCTAGGACCCCTGTGAATGCGACAGCTACAGATGCTGTCTGATGTAGCAGCAACATTTTAGTCAGTGAAATAATTGTCCAGAATTGTAGACAGTCTTTATAAAGCTCTGACTAAGACAAAGTACAAACTTCCCTTAATTTATATGCACTTCAGTCCCCCCCAAAATGTATTAGATATTAAAGCCAAGTGCCTTACGTGTGCCAATAAACCAACCAGCCAACTGCCAACCAACAAACAGGTTCTAAGCTCAGATAGTTATAAGCAGGCGTTTTACCTGTGTGAGAATCAGGTGTGAGAATCAGAGGTGTGGGACAATTTCTTGTAGTGCAAGACTGCCTTTATGTTTCAGGATGTCCACATCCTTGGCCTCTCATCTACTAATGTCTGTGTTCATTCATTGTGAGTACAGTACTGAAAAATAAATGTTTCTACACATTGCCATAATGCCCCGTAGGGGGCACTGCTGATCCCATTAAGAACATTTTGCACTAACTGTGCTAATAGGGTCACCACAAGTCATTTTGGCTAGTGAGCCCTGAAATGTGGCTACTGCAACTAAGGAACTAAACTTTTTTTTTTTTAATCCTCATCAGAGGATATTTTTCCATTGACTTTCAGATAAAGTGGGAGGGGAAAAAGGAGGGAGGAGGGAGAGAGAGAAAGAGAAATATCTATGTGAGAGAGACACATCCATTGAACCAGCGCCAGGGACTGAACCGCAACTGAGATATGTGGTCTTGACCAGAATCGAACCTGTGACTCTTTGGTCCACGGGCCAACGCTCTAACTGCAGAGCCACACTGGCCAGGGTGGAACTAAACTTTTAATTTAATTTACACATACATGTTAAGACTGATGTTCAGCTCAGTTATTGGAAAAATTTTAAGTATGATTGGAACAACTTGGGTATGTGAATTCATTTCATCAATGATAAATGCTATGCAATCTGAATACAGATAAAATATTTCTAATAGAAAGTTTAGTGACCTAATTGAGATGCTCTAAGTATAAAATACACATAGGAGTTTGAAGAATGAGTAGGCAAAAAAAAAAGAATACAGAATAGCTTATGAATACAATTCTCATGTTGGATTACATGTTAAATGTTATAGTGAATTTCACTTGATTCTTTTTGCTTTTTAAATGTTGCTACTGGAAATTTAAAAAATACATATGTGGATTACATTGTTTTTCTAGTGGAGAGTGCTGGGGTAGAGAAAACTCAGGACCAGTGCTTTGTAGCCTCTGAGATCTTTCTTTCTGTCTATAGGAATGCAGATTAGTCAGAAGTGAGAGAGGCGTTAGAAAAATTAAGTCCTTATTCTCTAGCCAGCAAACCAGGAGCCGTAGGGACAGGGTCTTTGCAGTGGTAGAAGTATCCCAAGTGATTATTATTTAATGGAGTCCCAGATTTTGGCCAGAGGTACCTGGCACGGTTGCTGTTTTTCCACTACCCTTACCCTCTGCTGGGTCCTCTGGGAACCTTCCCTTTACATTCTGACGTGGGGGGTTTGGCCTGTGTTACAAAGACTTGTGCCAGCTCTGCTCAGAGGCAATGAGGAAAAGGTATTTCAGAGTACAAGGAAGATGGCTTATCGCTCCATTCCAGTGATTTACAGATAATACAGGTGGTTAAATTTCAAAGCCAGCGGTGGGGTCTCTCCTCTGAGACAGAGCGTCGAGAACCAACTGCACAGGTAGCTAAGTTACACCCAGCCCTGGAGAGGCCTCACTAATCACACATTCAGGAGTCTGTTATGGGATCTAGATTATGACTAGACTGGGTAAAAGCATTTTCTGTGCCACTTTTAAGGAATTGACTATTATTTCCCCAAGTGGTCAATTTGATGATGTGGATGAAGCACTAATAATGGTGAGAAGCTTGAACTTTGGGGTCAGACCTGGGTGAGGAGAATGACTCACAACAGATAACTGCTGAGCTTCACTTCCCAGTTTTCCTGTCTGTGGAATACCTTTCTCATAGCAAATGCCCCACAGCAGTAGTTGTCTTTCACCGTGAAGAGGGTGAAAGTGGGAGGTGGGAGAATTTTTAAGTAGGCAAACATCTCAGGACAGCATCTGTAAGACTATTTTTAGGATTAGAATTCCAACAGTAAAAATAGTTTTGTGGGGCACTACATTTTGCAAATGGTACCTTAGCATATTTAACATTCTAGGAAATCTTGCAATAAAGAAATCAGTTTAACTTAGTTTAACCCAGCATTTCCCAAATTTATTTTATTAGAATATAGTTTTCAAGAAATAACTGTTAGCTCTGTGGGGTCATACTTTGGGAAATGATGACACAGGAGAAAATGTCCTACCTTTTAGTCAGAATCCCTTGATCCCACACTTTGGATGGGCTGACTTGTCATCACATTGTCCTGAGACCTGGCTGGAGGCAAGTGGGAGAAGCCACCAGGCTATGTCCCATGTCACCTAGATCTATAATGAAAAACCACTCCTGAAGGAGCTAAGCAACCTTGGGGAAAAAATAGTGACATGCGATATGATAGCTTCTTAAAGCATTGGCTTGGAGAGTTCTATTTTGAGTGGTGGTGAAGCAGGTGGGGGATGGTAAATTTAGATTTTGTTTTTCACGTTTTTTACAAAGTCCCATGAACTCTCACAACTCTTTACAAATGATCAATAACTATAGTAATATTTTTTTGCCATAACAATATTTCAAAAGGAAATGCCAGACTGGGGCTTAAACACACACTCTCTCTCTCTCTCTGCACAGTAATGCATGAGCAGATTAAAAGGATATGTTTAATTTATAAGTCCTACTCTGATTAGAAGTGATAGATGTGGAAAGATTGCAAAAGGGTAATGTTCATACTCAATTTGCAATAATTGTACATTTCTTTCATCAAGACATATATCTAATATAATCTCCCAAATCCCAAAGTATACATAAAAATAAAGTCCAGTAAATGACATCAGACAGGAGAGGATAAAATTTTTATTCCTAAGAAGATTCAGAATACACTAGGGTCTAGATCAAAATGCATAGAAGCAAACCTAGATATCTGTGAATATTTTTTTGTTGCTGTTAATCCTCACCAGAGGATATTTTTTCCATTGATTTTTAGAGAGAGTATAAGGGAGGATGTAGGGGGAGAGAGAGAGAGAAACATCAATGTAAGAGAGACACATTGGTTGCCTTGTGCACATGCCCTGACCAGGGCCAGGCATCAAACCTGCAACCCAGGTATGTGCCCTTGACCGAAAATCAAACCCATGATCCTCTATTGCATGGGCCAATGCTCTGACCACAGAGCAACACTGACCAGGGCTTTGAATATTTTGTAAGAGCATTATTTCCTTCAACTTTTATTATAAACATTTCAAATGTAAAATAAATTGGAAGAATAAAACAATAAACAACTATCAAGAATTGCTAACACTTTTTCCAATTTTTACTTCACATATATGTATATATAAACTTTTCATAATAAATTGCGGACATCATGACACTTCACCTTAAATATTTCAGCATGTATTTCCTATAAAAAGGACATTCTCCCACATAATGATGTAACATTATTTTGCCTAAGAAAATTAACAATAATTCTCTAGTTGCATCTGATACTAACTCTAGAGTCAATTTCTCCGGGAATCAATCAAGTTTCATATATTATCTCTTTCAATCTAGAATGTTCCTCTCACCTCAACATTTCCCCCCAGGATATTGACTTTTGGTGAGACCAGCTGTCTTGCAGAATGGCTCACATGGTGGCTTTGTCCATCTCTCTGATTGTTTCCTCTTGGGGTCTTTTAGCTCATTCTTCTAGCTCCTGTGCTTCCTGTAAACTAGAAGTTAGGTCTACAGTCTTGATTAGATGAACATTAAACATTTTTGACCAGAACATCTCACCAATGGGGTAATTGTCTATTCCCGTTTGCCTTCTGTCCCAGTGTAACTGTAAATAGTCCCAGTGTAACTGTAAATATCATCAAGAATGTCCTGGTCGGACACCGTGTCTGTGAATGAAGCATCATATTAGGAGACGCACAATGTCAGTTTGTCCCACCATTAGGGATACTAAGTCTAACCACTTGGTTAGATGTCCATGAGAGCTTTTAAAAAGTAATGAACCCCATAATGAGATTATGAATTGATTGATTTTGTTATATAAGTCATCTTTACTTTTTTTTTTTTTAGAGAGAGGAATGGAGAGAGAGATAGAGACATTAATCGGCTGCCTCCTGCATACCCCCTACTGGGGATTTAGCCCACAACTCAGGCATGTGCCCTGACAGGAATCAAATTGGGACCTCTCAGTCCATGGGATGATGCTTAGTCCACTGAGCCACACCGGCTGGGTCGGTCATCTCTTCTTTCAATGACCTATCAAAATTTTCTACAACCGGGTACAGTCCTGAGTAAATGATTCTACCTTAAGTTTGATTTACATTGAAGTCACTTCTTTTTGTGTTTAAATGGTATGAAAAATACATTTTTAACAAAAAGTATGATTTGTTATTTTTTTAATTCAACCAGAGGAAAAATGGTGGAACTTTGAAGATTTAATTTTCTCCAGTAAATTGAATAAATACATCTGTACTTTAAAATATTATGTACAATTTACTTAAAAAATACTTTGCTTTGCCCAGCCAGTGTGGCTCAGTGATTGAGCATCAACCCATGCAACAAGAGGTCGCCGGTTCAATTTCTGGTCAGGGCACATGCCCAGGTTGTGGGCCCGATCCCCAGTGGGGGGCATGCAGGAGGTAGCCAGTTGATGTTCTTTCTCATTGATGTTTCTATCTCTCTCTCCCTCTCTTTTCCTCTCTCTCTAAAATCAGTAAAGAAAAAAAAATAAAAATACTGTGTTTTCTAATATTAAAAGTAATACTAGGTCATTATGGGACATTTAGAAATATATATAAAATATGAAAAAATAAAAATCACCACTAATCACCTACTTAGAACAACTGTTAACATTAAAAAACATTTTTTTCAATATTGATTTTAGAAAAGGAGAGAGAGAGAGAGAGAGAGAGAGAGAGAGAGAGAGAGAGAAACATCGATGAGAGAGAACATCGATTGGCCGCCTCCTGCATGCTCCCCATTGGGGATCGGGCCCACAACCTGGGCATGAGCCCTGACCGGGAATTGAACTGGTGACCTCTTGGTGCATGGGTCGATGCTCAACCCCTGAGCCACACTGGCCAGGCCATTGTTAACATTTTAATGTATTTAACCTGAGTCTTTTTCTCCTATACAGTTTTACATATTGAATTCTAAATCATAGGACCAAACACTTGTGTTATACCTTTCCCCACTTAATGTGTATCATACGTATTTTTGCAAATTATGTCAAACTCTTTGTAAATCTTTAAAAAATGACCTTGTTATCTTTTGCATTGTAGAATTCCTACTGTTGAACATTGAAGTTTTTTCCCATTTTTTTCTATTATGAATAATATGATGGGACACATTTATCTATATACATATTTTCTCCATTCAAACTAATTTCCTTGGGAGTGCTCCTAACCACTTCTGGTTTGGCAGTACCTGATTCGATTAGTTTTCGCTCAAATAAACTCTTAAAATTTTTAATATGCCTCCTTCTATGTTTTAACAGTTCTGGTGTCAGTAGAGGGAACTGAAGGAGACTCCCAACAGCCCCAAGAGCAACTGGCCACAAGATGTAGGTGCCAAATTGAGCCCCTCGAGCTCCGTCTTGTTCTGGCGGTTGTGGGTAAGCCCCTTTCAGACCCAGCATCCTACTCCGAAGCTTTTGGGTTATGAGCTTCTAGGCTTTATTTGAGCATTTATTTTTGGAAACCGCCAGAGTTTGACTGGATCCGTAGAAACTGACTAGGTCCAGGGTTAGCCTGGTTCCAACTTATACTGGACGGGTCCAGTATGAGGCCACAGGATTTGGTGGCTAGTAGGAGACCTGCTGGGATACCCCACTCTATCCAGAGCCTGCAGACGGGGAAACTGGCAGGAGCTGGCAAAGTTAAGATTTCTTACAAAAGTCTACTCACTCAGATCTCTGTCTATGGTGCCTGGTTGAGAGAGGAAGGTGAAATTTCATGTCTCTTTCCAAATTCAGACTGGCAGGAAAAAACAAACAAACATTAGTTATTGATCCTTTTTCTCCCAGGGACAGCTCTTGCTTTCTTGTTGGTCTCATTTTATGTCCTGAGTACTTTGCTTGGCAACTGTCACGTTGGGGGCCCCCAAAATACAGCTGGACAGAAGTGTAGGTCGCATTCCGTTTTCGGCTAGGGTCCTACTGACTATTGCCAGCTCTCAGGGGGAGTTGTCTTAAGTCTTTTTTTCTTTCTTGTGCTTATCTTTGGGAGTGACTCTGCATCTTAAGCAGGTAGCATCTTCTGCATTCTCTTTGGAGATGCCTTTGGGATTGTTCCATGCTACCAGGGACATTTACTATTTGTCCTGGTGAAACCTGACAAAATAACCAAAAGGACTTTTTTAAAAAAAAGTAGCTCTATGTTCAGAGGTTGGCCAAATTGGGAGCTGATATTCAGAGCCTGATATTCTGAAGCCATTATGGAAGGATTTACTAAAACATTCCAGAGAAACACAGCTTTAAATCTAGAACATAGGAATCTTTTTTAAAAGTTAAATTTATTGGGGTAACATTGGTTAATAACAGAATGAGTTTCAAGTGTACAATTTTATAATATATCATCTGTATGTTGCATTGCGTACTCACCGAGCATGGTCTAGTCTCCCACCATCACCATATATTAGACCCCCTTTATTATTTTTTTTATTCTCACCTGAGGACATTTTTGCATTTATCTTCAGATAGTGCAGGAGAGAGAGAGAGGGAGGAAGAGAAAGATCGATGTAAGAGAGACACATGGACTGGTTGCTACCCACATAACTCCAACTGGGGCTGGGAACAAACTGCAACTGAGGTACATGCCCTTAGCAGGAACTGAACCGGGGTCTCTTTCATCTGCGAGCCAACGCTCTAACCGCTGAGCAAAAGTGGCCAGGGCTAGACCGCCTTTTGATTGTCTTCCTAGTAGAAGATCTCCCTGATATAAAGAAGCAAACTGAGGATGATGTAGTTGGAAGGCTGGGTCAGCCTCTTGATGTCATACAGACTGCAACCCAATTCTTTGAGGAATTAAAAATCAACTATATTTGTCTTACAAATCAAGTCTTTATAAAAACAGAAATTTGTCTCTAGAAATAATCCAGAGGTCACCTATTCTTTTTACCAATCCCAAATCTCCTCTGTTCATCTCAGAAAGCTAGCAAATATCGTAGACCTGGATTTGGGGGTGGGGGGAGCCCTTGGAGAAACTTACATCTTTACTCTGTGTCTTTGAAATGTAAATGTTGTACCTGGTCTTCTCTAGGAACACAGAGCCATTTCTTGAAATGCAAACATTAGGGATACAATTCTGATCAGAAAAAACAAACCACAACAACAGACCAAGAAGCTATTTGGAAATTAGGTAAATGAAAAATCTTCAAAGTCTTTCCCACAAATATTGCTAAAAGCTTTAGCTACCTTAACTTATTCTATCTACCAGAAACACAATTTGGATCAAACTGTTCTTTTGTAAACCAGTGAGTTCTGCATTATCATACCTGTCTCTTGGTTAAAATTTAAAAACAAAAGCTATAAGGTCTCTGCACCTGTCTGTATGTTTATGTATGTCTATATGTATGTATGTTATAGATACGTGATATTTTCTACCTCCAGCTGGTATTGCCAAAATTAATTTGTAAAGAGCTCTATTTAATTGGTTTAAAGACAAAAAAGCAATTTACATAAATCAAATATACTCTTAGAAATATAGAAACAACCAAAATGTTTTTCAAATTCATGTGATCTAGGATAAATCTTTGGTAAATGAAAGCTAGTTTAAGCTTGTTGGTTTAATTAAAACAGGCATATCTTCAGCGTTAATAGCATTACATGTAATACTTTCATTCTATCCAAGTGTATTAAAAGTCACATAAACTCACGTTATCTCTATTACTGAATTTGTCAGCAAGAAAGATAACTTAAAATGATGTTAGCTGTTTAATGTCTCATGAAATTTTCCTGAGTAATCTAAACAGAATTGTTAAGAACAGGAAATTAAATAGATGCAAGTAAGATAAAAGTATATTAATGGACTTTTCAACAATAATTATTCTTTATGGTATGTCTACTTAAAATAGTTTCCAAACTCTTTTTGGTAACTTGAAACCTTAAAGTTATACTGAAATTATCTAGATATTCAATGAATATCTACCATTTAACTAATTTCCAAATAAGATAAAATACTGAAATATTAATTACTCAACATAGGTTTATCCACTTTTGGCTTCCCTTTTCAGAGGAACTAAATATATTTAGGTCTATTAGTAAACATGTTTTGTGACACATTAAAAATTTTAATATAAGGAAGAACGTACTTCCAGAAATTGTGAAATATATTTATAAGTTTGCCAATCCCCAGAATGATAGTGTAACAGACATTCCACAATGCTGACTTCTTAGCTTTCACTAGGAATAGAGGATTCTAGGGGTAAGAATTCTAATTAATACATGTAATTAAAACTACTTAGAAACAATAAGGGTGAAAGGAAACAATAATGTATAAAAAGAACATAAGCAAAGTAGAAAGACTGGTTGTTCCAGAATGAGAAAGAAAAAACATAGGACAAAACCTAGATGGATATTAAAAATGTTGTAGCAGGTTTGTGGAAAATGAATTATTAAAAAAGGAATTTTATGCATGGTCAAGCTGACTAAAATGGGAATGGATTTATTTAAATTTTTAACGAATGAGTTTTCACATCAAAAGTACACTAGCACAGACCTAGCTGGTGTAGCTCAGTTGGTTGGGCTCTGTCTGTCCCATGCACTGAAAGGTAGCTGGTTTGATTCCCCATCTTCGTGGGGGGTATGCAGGACAGTTCATGGATGCTTCTCTTTCTTTCTCTCTCTGTTCCTCTTTCTAAAAATCCAATAAAACTTTTTTTTTTTTTTAAAGTACACTAGTACAAAATTAGAATTTGCCTTTCTTTTAAAAGGACAAATTTATCTTCGAATACTGCTCTGATCTTGATAAGAGGTTGTGAAAGTTTTTTCTTTGCCTTTTGGATAATCTACTTAGAAAGCAAAGATTTCTTTGTCTTTTCAAAATAATGTATTGTGCTTCATTTTGTCTTAATCAGGCCTTTGATTACTTAAGAAAACATAGTCTTCTCACTATTAAAAGAGCTGTTTTATTCACAACTATGTAACCTTTTGTATTTGCCTTTAAAATCTTTTATCGTCACTTTATTTAAATTGGCAATTAAATTATTTTATAATGATTTGAGATCCTATTTAGTCAAATGTTCAAACCTTTTGACATTTTGACAATTCCCCAAATCAAATTCTAAATGTAGCCTATTTGACCTCAAAGTAAATTTGAGATTTTTAAGGAGGACCATGGAAAATCTCAAAGGATTTGTTTCTCACCCTGTAAAAGAGATGTTAAAATAATTAGGTTCATTTGGTATATTAAATTATGGGTGAAGCATTGTCAAGTAATAAGTGATGATAAATCTTATGCGTATAGGTATATGGATATGTTACTGATACAGATAATCTAAACATTGTTTAAAGTTTCTAGAAATTTTTCAATTCTCTCCTTGTCCAATTATCTTTTCTAAATTATTTTATACCACAGAAATAAACTGTAATTCGTTATCGAATGAATTCTCATCAAATCTTTAACCATGGCTATATTTTAAAAGTTTTTAATTTGGGGGGTTATAGGCCATTATTGTTCTACTCATGCTTTGAGAAGGTGTTTCATCTTCAGAGAGATTTATGACAAGGACTCTGGCAAGTACTCTAGAATATAGGCTTCTGATCACTTTAAGATCATAAAAACTGGATTGGATGAGAATTTTCAGAACTATTGGAAAAACTGGATTCAAGCAGAATAAGAATGAATAACATGGGATCGAATGAACTAATGAGGATGGTTATATGTTTTTTACAACTTTTTTTATTTTAAACATTTCTGGTTCCTTAATTTTTCTTCCACCTTTAAGGAAACCTTTTTCTCTAAAGCTATCTATGGTGTACAGGAATTCTGTAAAGTATACCTTTATAAACAGAATTGAAACCTTTACGTTTATTCCCTACCTGATCCCTCCAGAATTCAAAAACATATTGAATATTCCTCTTTGCATGGCAATATAGTTAATTGCATAAGTCAATACGAATTTGTTCTCCTTAGAACAGAACACAATTAGAACTATTGATTAGATTACCAAAGCTTTGACTGGAATGCCATATTTGAGAATATGCACGCCCTGGCCGGTTTGGCCCAGCGGTTGGAGCGTCGGCCTGCGGTACAGAGAGACCCGGGTTCGGTGTCCGCTAAGGGCACGTACCTCGGTTGCAGTTTGTCCCCGGCCCTGGTTGGTCATGCGGGTGGCAGCCACTCAATGTGTCCCTTCATGTTGATGTTTCTGTCTCTCTCTCCCTCCCGCTCTATCTGAACAAAAAATGGAAAAATGTCCTCGGGTGAGGATAAAAAAAAAAAAAAAAAGAGAGAATATGCATACAATCAGCTATGACAGGGCAGTTTAAGGAACTAAGGCTGACTTTATGGAGCCAATGAAAGCCCCTTGGAAAAACCGGCCTGATGTCTTGCCTACAAGAGCCTTCTCAGATGAGGAAGGAAGGTCACTTCCTGGCAGGCCCGGGAACTTCAAGGTACCTCAAGAAGAGAGGAATTCACCCAAATCTGTATTCCAGGTGAAGTCTTCTGGTGAGTTCCTGGCTTGGTTTCTTAGTCTGGAGAGGCTTTTGAAAGTCCAATCTAAGATTCCTTATGAAAAGTTCCAGCAAAGCAGATGGAAAAAGCCCCTATTATGGTCAATCACCATTCTTGCTGCACTTATATAAATAATCAGGCCAAGCTTAATGACACTAGACTTATTTTGCAAATATATTAGTGTTCCTATGATTATCTTTTATAGAAATAAGGGTGATTGTGAGGGGGAAATCACATCACACAGACAGAACACAACCTTATGGATATCAGATCCAGTCCTGTTCATTGTCTTGGAGTTTTGTTATATACCTATAAATTGAACTGCATCCTGAATTCTAGTGTCCTCAAATATCTGGCTACAGCTCTCCAAATGAACATTTCCAGTTTTCTCCCACCCTCTGATTTGGATTCATTAAGAACAAAGATTGCCTTGAACCTTCTTGGAAGGGGACCATACCAGGTCCTTCTTACTCCCCAGATGATGGCCAAACTTCAGGGAGGTGAACCTTGGGTCCACAGCCCCCTGTTCCAGAGGGCTCCTCCAGACTCTGGGAACTACACACCAGCTGGAGATCTAACATGAAACTGGGCTAGAGAGTTTTCTTCCCAGAACATGGCATCTGGAGGTGGACAGCTCTCTTAAGATCATAGACTAAGATCTCTGTCTCCAATATCAAAACTGTATTTCTTTTGCTTTTTTTTTTTTGCTACTTGATTTTTCTATCTGTCTATGCATGGGAAAACAGTGCTCCTCAACTCTGGCAACTGTCGCTGAATCACTAGGCCATAGCTGTACAATAGAAGTCTCTAGACTTTCTTGCTATGGCAGTTTTGGATGGTGGAATTGTTTTGGTTATATACTGGCTGAACAAGGAGTTGTCTGTGCCATAGCAAATACCTCCTGCTGTACTTGGATTAATACCTCGAGTACTGTAGCAAATACAACAATGTTCAAACAAGCCACTTGGCTAAAACAGGTTAATGCCCTGTCAGGTTCATTCTTTGCTTTATTTGCTCCGAACTGTTTGGTTCATGGGAGCCCTGGCTAAGGCGTTTCCTTAAGTCTCCTATCATGTGCCTCCTAATAGTTATCCCTGCATTCTCCCTGGTATGCTATGTTCTCTCAGAGGTCTTCAATGCATTTTTTTTCCCAGCCAGCAGCAGTACATCAGATGGTCTCACCGCACTGGGAGAAACAGAAACAAGTTAAACAATGAACTGAACAGCACAAACAAGTTTTCCACGGATCTGACATCATACCCTGTGAGTTTCACAATGAGACAAGAACACCTTAACTCTGATGGTGACAGAGTGGCACTAACACCAAATTTTTGGTTCATCTCTCATGTATGAGAGGATGACCAAAAGGGGGGAGGGTATTAAATTAATTAAACAAGGAGGCCATTAAACTGATGTGGCTCTAATGCCATGGCGATGTACCCAAATCCAAAAGTTTTGATTTTGGCAAACCCAGATCTAGGCCTGTAGGTGCCCCATGGTTACAAAATCAAGATGTTAAGGACAACCAATCACAGACAGACATCTAGGCTTTCAACTACAGCCGAACAGGGATTTCCTTACTTTGCTTCCCCATTTCTCTGTAAAGGTCTCTCTCCAACCTTCTACTGGTGGAGCTTGCCTACACTTCTGGTTTGACATTGCCCAAGTTTAATCCATTGTTGCTCAAACAAACTCTTAAAATTGAAAAAAAAAATCTCCTGAAGAGAATTATTGGGTTGAAAGGAATGCATTTTTTTCTTTATTTATTTCTACCCTGATTATCAAAGTAAAGTGAGCTTATCATAGACAATTAAAATATAATGAAGCTGGGAAAGAAACAAAAATCAGAACCTTTCACCCACTGACAATCAGTGTTAATGTTTTGACATTATTTCTTGTGATTTCTGCAGTTTTTTTCTTTCTCAGTAAAGTGTAAGGATCTGGACATATTTAAGGCTTTTCATAGTACTAGCAAAATTGCTTTCAATTTGTCCATTTTATCTTCCTTTGGGAAATGTATAAGTTGTGACTATTCTGAAAACACTAATATCTAAACATGATCAAGTAGCATGGTTCTCTCAAAACTTCCCAGTCTTGGTCCGACTCACTCAAAGTCTGTTGTGAACACAAGGCATTTCCAGCTTTTGATTTCTTCACATAATTAAATGATTCTTCACAGTCAGGATCCCATTTAATTCAATGTGTCACTATTTCTAACTTAATTTCAACTTAACAGTCTTGAAGGCGACCGAAGCACGACTGTGCAGATACATCAGTGCATGGGCTCTGGTTGAAGCCTCCGCTTCTGAAAGCCTACCTGTGTGAATGGTGCTCTTATCTTGGGCAATTGAAAATGCCTATTTGGCCCTGGCCAGTTTGGCTCAGGGGTTAGAGCGTTGGCCTGTGGACCAGAGAGAACCAGGTTTGGTCCCCACTAAGGGCACAAACCTCGGTTGCAGTTTGTCCCTGGCCCCGGTTGGGGTTGTGTGGGTGGCAACCAGTCGATGTGTCTCTCTCCTTCCACTCTATCTGAAGATAAATGCAAAGATGTCCTCGGGTGAGGATTGAAAAAAAGAAAGAAAATAAAATGCCTATTTGACAAGTAGCTGTGAACATCACTGATCCTTCCAGATGAAGGTAGGCTGTTGGTCATTTATTCATACCTGTTTCCTGCGATGATTTGAAGAAAATATTCTCCCTTTTAGGGCTTTCTAATCCTTTTCATGGAGTGGTATACATAGAACACAATGGCATTTGTTCCATACACTGGAATAAATGAATGAGGCTGATGTAGTCAGAGGTGACTACCTGGAAGCCTGGGGCCTACTTGGCTGTCGTAAGGGCTGAGGGGTCCAGGTTCCAGCCTCCTGTAAACATTCATGGTACACCGGGCCAGCCCTGCATCTAGGGAGCCTAGAGGGGCGTATCTTCTGATGTTAGGAAGAGCATAGCTTTCTTTTTTAAAAGATACTGTTTCTGTGTGTGTGTGTGTTTAACCTATTCCTTATATTGATTACATGGGGGCCTTATCACTGTGAAACCCCTTCTTAGTAGAAATGTTATAGATATTTTTCTGGACAACTTTCTGGTTCTAAATCTTAATTATTGTCCACAAAATATACTTAACTCCTTTTTCAGAAGTTTTATTTATTTGATTTCTCTCACCTGGAAGTCGTTGATTCAGCAATTCTTACCTGACTTTGTTATGTACCAGGCACTTTGATAACACTGGGGATGAAGAAATGGCAAAGACAACTTCTGACTCTAAGGTGCTCACAGTGTGGTGGAGGGGACCACAGGGATAGTAAAGAAAACTGCACACTCGATGGCGTAGGTCCAGAGAGCCATGGCATTCCCCCTGGGGCGGGAAGAAGGCTTCCCAAAGCAATGACATTTGAGGCGTGACTTAAGGAGGAGGGGAAGTTTGGCCTGTCAACCAGGAAACAGAGCAGTGGATAAGAGACAGAAACTGGTGGTTTGAAAAATAGGTGAGCTTGGTGTGTGCCCGGAACTCCAGTTCCAGGCAGCACCTGGAAGAGTGCAAAGGACGAGGCTGGAAAGGAAGGCAGGTTAGGTTCTGGAGACCTGGCCTGCCCATGGGAAGGGTTAGGACTTTTTTAAAAAAATAATTAATTAATTAATTAATTTTTGTTACAGATATTTCTCCACCCCCGCACTGATTCCCCCCTTCCCGTCCCTCCCGCCCTGTCCCCAGTTTTGTTGTCCATGTCCATTGTTCATGCACACATGCATATAAGTTCTGTGGTTTATCTTCCTCCCCACCCCCTCTTCTGGGGATTGTCAGTCTGTACCCCACTTCCACGTCTCTGGGACTACCCCGTTCCTCAGACTGTTATGTTCATTTTATTCCACAAATAAGTGAGATCGTGTGATATTTGTCTTTCTCTGCTTGGGTTGTTTCGATTAGGATAATACTTTTTAGGTCCTTCCATGTCGTCTAAAAGGATAAGAGATCTTTCTTTCTTACAGCTGCATAGTACTCCACTGTGTATATGTACCACAGCTTTTTTATCTGTTCGTCTACTGATGGACACTTGGGCTATTTCCAGATCTTAACTATCTTAGCTATTCCTAGGTATCTTAATTTTGTAAATAGTGCTGCTATGAACATGGGGGTACATATATTATTTCTGATTGGTGTTTCAGGCTTCTTAGGGTATATTCTTAGAAGTGGGATCACTGGGTCAAATGGCAGTTCAATTTTTAATTTTTTGAGGTAACACCATATTGTTTTCCATAGTGGCTGCACCAGTCTGCATTCCCACCAGCAGTGTACTAGAGTCCCCTTTTCTCCACACCCTCGCCAACACTTGTTGTTTGATGATTTGTTGATGGCGGCCATTCTGACAGGTGTGAGGTGATACCTCATTGTTGTTTTAATTTGCATCTCTCTGATGATTAGAGATGTTGAGCATTTCTTCATATGTCTCTTAGCCATTTGTATGTCCTGTTTGGAGAGGTGTCTATTTAGTTCCCTGCCCATTTTTTAATTGGGTTCTTTGTCTTCCTTTTGTTGAGCTGCATGAGCATTCTATATATTTTGGAAATTAACTCTTTATCTGATATATTATTGGCAATTATGCTCTCCCATACAGTGGGTTGCCTTTCCATTGGTGGTTGTTTCTTTTGCTGTGCAGAAGCTTTTGAGTTTGATGTAGTCCCATGTGTTCATTTTCTCCTTTGTTTCTGTTGCCTTAGGTGATGTATCCGTGAATATTCTGCTGCATATGATGTCTGAAATGTTGTTGCCTACATTTTCTTCTAGGATTTTTATGGATTCATGAGTCACATTTAAGTCTTTTATCCATTTTGAGTTTATCTTTGTGTATGGTGTAAGTTGATGGTTTAGTTTCATTTTTTTGCATGTAGCTGTCCAATTTTTCCAACACATTAAAGAGGCTGTCTTTACTCCACGGTATGCTCTTGCTACCTTTGTCAAATATTAATTGAGCATATTGTCTTGGGTCCATTTCTGAATTCTCTATTCTGTTCCATTGATCTATCTGATTGTTCTTGTGCCATTACCAGGCTGTTTTGATTACAGTGGCTTTGTAGTATAACCTGAAATCTGGTAATGTGATCCTCCAACTTTGTTCTTCTTTTTCAAGATTGCTGTGGCTATTCAGGGTCTTTTTTGGTTCCATGTGAACTTTTGAAGTATTTGTTCTAGTTCTGTGAGGTATGTTGTTGGTATTTTGATGGGGATTGCATTGAATCTATAGATTGCTTTGGGTAGTATGGACATTTTAATGATGTTAATTCTCCCAATCCATGAACAGGATATGTGCTTCCACTTTTTTATATCTTCCTCTATTTTTTTCAATGACCTGTAGTGTTCTGCGAATAGGTCCTTTATGTCTTTGGCTAAGTTTATTCCTAGGTATCTTAATTTTTTTGCCACAATGGTAAATGGGATTGTTTTTTTAGTTTCTCTTTCTGTGAGTTCATCATTGGAGTATAAGAGTGCCGTCAATTTCTTGACGTTAATTTTGTATCCTGCTACTTTGCCAAATTCATTTACTAAGTCTAGTAAATTTTTGATGGAGTCCTTGGGATTTTCTATGTATAGTATCATGTCATCTGTGAATAATGACAGTTTCACTTCCTTCTTTCCAATTTGGATCCCTTTTATTTTTAATTCCTGTCTGATTGCTGAGGCTAAGACTTCCAGTCCTATGTTAAATAAGAGTGGTGAAAGTGAGCATCCTTGTCTTGTTCCTGTTCTTAAGGGAAATGCTTTTAGTTTTTGCCCATTGAGTATGATGTTGGCTGTAGGTCTTTCATATATGGCCTTTATTATGTCGAGATATGATCCCACCATTCCCAGATTGCTGAGCGTTTTTATCAGAAATGGGTGCTGGATTTAGTCAAATGCTTTTTCAGCGTTTATTGATATGATCATATGATTTATATCTTTCATTTTGTTCATGTGGTGTATCACATTTATTGATTTGTGAATATTGTACCAGCCTTGCATCCCTGGGATGAATCTCACTTGGTCATGGTGAATAATTTTTTTGATGTATCGCTGGATTCGATTTGCTAGTATTTTGTTCAGGATTTTGGCGTCTATGTTCATTAGGGATATTGGCCTGTAGTTTTCTTTCTTTGCAGTGTCTTTTTCTGGTTTTGGAATTAGAATTATGCTGGCCTCATAAAACGAGTTTGGAAGTCTTCCTTCTTGAATTTTTTGAAATAGTTTGAGGAGAATGGGTATTAATTCTTCTTTGAATGTTCAGTAAAATTCCCTCCTGAGGGCGTCTGGACCTGGGCTTTTGTTTGCTAGGAGAGTCTTGATTACATCTTCAATTTCTTTTGTTGTTATTGGTCTGTTCAAGTTTTTTATCTCTTCCCGGTTCTGTTTTGGGAGACTGTATATTTCTAGAAATTGGTCCTTTTCGCTTAAATTGTCGAATTTATTGCCATATAATTGTTCATAATATTTGTTAACAATCCTTTGTATTTCTGTGGTGTCAGTTATTATTTCTCCTCTTTCATTTCTGATTTTGTGTATTTGGGTTCTCTCTCTTTGTTGGTAAGTCTAGATAAAGGTCCATCAATCTTGTTTATCATTTCAAAGAACCAGCTCTTTGTTTCATTGATCCTTTGAATTGTTTTTTTGGTCTCTATGTCATTTATTTCTGCTCTGGTCTTTACTATTTCCTTTCTTCTACTTGCTCTGGGGTTTTCTTTTAGTTTGCTTTCTAGTTCTTTAAGTTGTGAGGTTAGATAGTGTATTAGAAATTTTTCTTGTTTCTTGAGGTAGGCCTGTATTGCTATGTATGAACTTCCCTCTCAGAACTGCTTTCGCTGCATCCCATAGATTTTGTGTTGTATGTTCATTTTCATTGGTTTCCAGGGGAAGGATTAGGACTTTTTATGCAGGAGACTGATACTTGCAGACTTGTGTTTTGGAAACATTGCTCTGCCATCAAGGTGGAATGAATGTACTTGCGGATGGGTGGGAAAGTCATTAAGAGGCTGCTGGAACTTTGAAAACAGGACTTGACCTCGGGTCAGGGTGCTGGGGTGGATGATAGAAGGCAGTGGTGATAGGATTTCCAGGGATGGCTACAGGAGGAAAGTCAGTTTGGGCAACGAAGTAAATGGGGATGTCATTGGCAAAGACACGGTGAAAAGCTTAACCTCCACCATTCCTGCTCTTCAAATCCAACCCATGCTTTTAGATCCAACCAAAAGGCCCTTTCCTTCGTCCACCCTTGTCTCTTTAGTGATTGCTCTCTCCCTAAAATAGCTGTTCTGGGAGTTAGCAGTGGTCTGTTTGCTTCCTAAGCAAGAGGCTATTTCATATGTGTTAGGTCTGTTTCCTAAACCAGACTGTAGGACTATCATTCTCAATCCCCAGGTCTCATGCTTCTCTGGTATTTATCCCAGTGACTATCTCACAGTGTTGGGCATTTACCAGGTGCTGTCTTCTACAATGGTACAGTGGGCGGTGGGGCCTAGCACTGTGCTTGCAAATGAGTCTTTTTTTTTTGGTCTTTTAAAAAGAAATTTTTTTTTTTTTGGTACGTGCCCCTATCGGGAACCAAACCCGGGACTCTCTGGTCTGCAGGCCGACGCTCCAACCGCTGAGCCAGACCAGCCAGGGCAAAGAAAAATTTTTATTGACGTATAATCAACATGCAATAAACTGCCTATATAAAGTAGATATAAAGTGGAACTGTTCTGGTTAACACAGAGGCAGAAGGCCCAGAATTCAGGACCTGTGCTTCATCTTGTCTAGGATGCCATGAGACATGGTTTGAAAACTTTTGACTTGGTGGCCTGCTCATAGGTTTTGGAGTCAGACAGAACTGAGTTTGAATCCCTGTCGTTACTTACTTAGCTATAATACAGTGATAAGTGGGGACACTGCTCCTAGCCTCGCTTTCCCCTCTGTAAATCAGGGACAGTGCTACTTTCATGGCAGGGTTATAGTGAGGACGACGTAAGCTAATGCACGCAGAAATCTCTGCCACTTATTAAATGCTTATTAGGTCATACTTGCTCGTAAGAATAACAAGACATTTGCTAACTGATTGATTAACTGACCCTTACTGAACTGGTACTTGTTCAGTCTAAATAAACCTACTCAGGTTCAGAACAACCAGGGTTGGGGTGAAGTTCTGGGTGAATATGGGATTCAGAGGGGACCCAGTCTTGTCTTATGCACTTTCTATTCCATAAACCCACAATCACCTGCCTTTGCATGAGGGTCTATCAATATTTAATGTGTGGGTGTCAGGTGCTGTAAACCGAGCATATCCCAGCAGCGACTTGAATTAATTATATGCAGGAGGAGAGAAAACAAAGTGCCTTTTTCTCTGAGCTTCAAGCTTCACTGGCTACACTGAAGCCTGGAAACCATAGAGGGAAATTTCTGCTGATGGAGGACCCTGAGAAGAAGCTGAACCAGAAGAGTGACGGCAAACCCCGGAAAGTACGATTTAAAATCTCTTCCTCCTACAGTGGTCGAGTGTTGAAGCAGGTCTTTGAGGATGGGCAGGAATTAGAATCGCCAAAGGAGGAATACCCTCACAGTTTTCTCCAAGAGTCCCTTGAACCAATGGATGGTGTTTATGGGTCTGGGGAAGCCCCCAAACCCCAACCGTACTCCCCTAAGCTGACTGCTCAAAGGATCAGCGTGTTTAGAGAGGGCAATGCCTATACTTTGGCGGGCAGCCAGCCTTTCTTCAACGATTACAAGGCAAATGACCACAAGGTTGGTATTGTGCATGGTGTATAAGCTTTAAGGACTAAAGTGTGTTTAGAGAAGCACCTAAACATTTCAAATTTGAATCATGCTCATGCTTTGGTACCAACCAGGGCTACAGGTGCACCAAATGGGAAGTTGCTCTTAGAATAGTATTTCTGAAACAAAAATAACATGCTTGTTGACTACTTATTGGAAAGTGCATGATAGTATTCAGATGCTATCAAGGGTAAAAAAGAAAATTGTAACTGGGTCTTGGGCTGGGTTATCTCAGTAAGTAAATTGAATAGAGGTGCCGTGGTGTTCAGGCTGCCTGACTGCTGTTCTAGAAAATTGTGCAGCAACGGGTTGTCTTGTTTCCTGAAAGAGCTAAGTGCTCGTTTTACTGCAGGCAATTATTCAGCTTGTGGTTTATCCGTGTCTTGTTTTTTGTACCCTCATCTCCCTCTGGCTGCCTGCTTTTTAAAAAAAGTGTCTGTCTGTTAGTTTATTTATTTTTCTTTCCATTGCGCATTAGCGTGAACACTGGGTAGGTGGAGTCCTGGGAAGAGATGGGGAAAAGCAAATCAACCAGAGGAAATGTTACACGGGGACGAAGTTTGAGCTAATAGTTCATTTGAAACATATTTTATTTGTCAATTTTAATTATTTTTTCCAGTACCATGGATAATCAAAAGCCCATACATTATATATATTTTTAAGTTAGAAGAGCCTGGAAAAGTAGTCACTGATTTCCAAAATCTCACAGGAGATGTGTATATACTCTCTGCCAGTGCGACTATGAATGTGTTTTTTTAAAAAGATTAAATACAGTTATGTAATGTACCAGGTTATTAATGAATAGCATTAATGAGTAGGATTTATACTCCTCTTTAAAGTGTGAAATTCAGATAATTACTCCCTAATCATTTTTATTGGTAGTT
This sequence comes from Molossus molossus, assembly GCF_014108415.1. Lineage (NCBI taxonomy): Eukaryota > Metazoa > Chordata > Mammalia > Chiroptera > Molossidae > Molossus > Molossus molossus. The sequence goes on from NW_023425377.1 coordinate 26,988,551, forward strand.
TCCTAAGGGAATAAATAATACATCTAAGAGCAGACAAGTGTATTGGCCTTGCTATCATTGATACAAGTATAATTATGGGCATGTGCACATTTATCAAAGATAATACTAGTTTCTTTTGGTATTAAAGGGGGCTGAGATGAAGAGCCCCTCATGTTACTGGAGTGGCTTACACATTACAATGCATTGTCACACACTGTCTTGAGGAGAAAGGCCAAGTATGATCACTCCCATTTTGCAGATGAGGAACACTGAATGCCAAGTTGTTAAGGGACTCTCCCAATATTATAGGTTCATTAGGTGCAGAGTCAGAATAAGAACCCAGGTCTTCTGATTCCCATTGCTTTTTGTCCTATCGACTATTCTTTTTTAGAGAATAAGATCACTACTAATAATGTTGATCATAATAGTAATAGTTACTATTTACTGAGTGCTTATTATGTCCTAGGTACTTAACTGTCTTGTACTTACAGTATCTCTGTTTATTTAAAATTTTTTTTGATTTAGAATTTGCAAACTTGTAGTTTATACAATACCTTGTACAAGGCCATAGTAGATAGTATTGGACTGCTTGACCTTCATAAGTCAATATGTCAATCTTGGCATTCATGTAATTGTGTGATTAGGCATGAATTTATAAAACCACAAACTGGAGCTTCATGGCAGCACAGCACAGTAGATTTAAACACTGGACTCTGGAGGCCGTGTTCAGGGTTAGATTTCTGCCTGGTCCAGTTATCCCTTTTTTTTTATTTTTTATTTTTTTTATCCTCACCCGAGGGAGGGAGAGAGAGGAAGAGAGAGAGAGAGAAACATTGACATGAAGGGACACATCGAGTGGCTGCCACCCACACGACCAACCAGGGCCGGGGACAAACTGCAACCGAGGTATGCGCCCCCAGCGGGAACTGAACCCTGGTCTCTCTGTACCGCAGGCCGACGCTCCAACCGCTGAGCCAAACCGGCCAGGGCTATCCCTTTTTTTAAAAAATAATTCTTCTTTATTGATTTTAGAGAGAGAGGAAGGGAGAGGGAGAGAGAGATAGAAAGATCGATGAGCGAGAACATCGACTGGCTGTCTCCTGCATGCCCCTCACTGCATGTGCCCTGACCGGAAATCGAACTGGTGACCTCTTGGTGCATGGGTCGGCGCTCAACCACTGAGCCACACCAGCTGCGCTGATCCAGTGATCTTTGTTTTGTTTGTTGCCTGATCAAATGCCACATCTCAATCTAGCCAGCTTTTAGGTGTGAGAGTGGTTAGGATGGATTCATGCACCTGCACCCACTGAAACAGGTTGTCAATGAAAAATAAGAAAATGAGAGCTGGGAAGTCATGATTTTTCAATAGTGAACCCAGTTGTCAACCTCTAGCAAATATCGGCTATGAGGCAACATCGGTTAGTAGTTAAGCACAATAATTAAAAGTAAGAGCTCGGAACTTGAACAGATATCTGTATACCCAGGATTACAGCAGCTTTATTCACAATTGCCCAAAGGTGAAAACAACCCAAATGCCCATCAATAGATGAATGAACAGACAAAATGTTGTATATACATACAATGGACTATTATTCAGTCTTGAAAAAGGAAGGGAATTCTAACACATGCTACAATATGGATGAAATCTGGAGACATTATGCTAAATGAAATAAGTCATAAAAAGACAATTGTGTGGTTCCACTTATACGAATAATCAGATTTATAGAGACAGAAAGTAGAGTGGTGATTAGAAAGGGCTAGGGGAGGGGAGAAGAGGGAATTATTGTTTAATGGGTATTGAATTTCAATTTGGGAATAAGAAAAAGTTCTAGAGATGGATGATGGTGATAGTTACACAACAATATGAAAGTACTTAATGCCACTGAACTATACACTTAGAAATGGTTAAAATAGTAAATTTTATGTTCTGTATATTTATCACATTAAAAATAATAATGTTTCTGCCCTAGCCACTTTGGCTCAGAATTAGTGTCGGCCCATGGACCAAAGAGTCCCATGTTCAATTCTGGTTAAGGGCATGTACTTCAGTTGGGGTTTGGTTCCCGGCCCTAGTCAAGGTTGTGCGGGAGGCAACCAGTTGATGTGTCTCTCTTGCATCAATGTTTCTCTCTCTCTCCCACTGTATCTGAAGATGAATGGAAAAATATCCTCAGGTAAGGATTTAAATATATATATATATATATATATATATGTATATGTATTACTGCTTTTTTTTATAATTTTTTTCTTTATTGATTTTAAAGAGAGAAGAAAGGAGAGGGAGAGAGAGATAGAGACATTGAGAGAGAACTTTGGCCACCTCCTGCATGCCCTCCACTGGTGATTAGGCCAACAACCTGGGCATGTGCTATGACCAGGAATCGAACCAGTGACCTCTTGGTGCATGGGTCCATGCTCAACCACTACTGAGCCACACCGGCCAGGCTCTGTTTTCTAAACAAGGGCTCTGATGTCAGTTAAACCTGGGCTTGATGTCCATTTTGCCTATTTACCGGTGTGAGCTTGGGCAAACCACTTAACCTTATTGAGTGTCAATATCATAATTGGTGACATGATGGTAATAAAACTACCTGCTTACAAAGATTGTGGTGGCGATTAAAAAGAGATAATACATAAAAAGCACTTGGCATTGTGCCTGGCACATTGTATATGTTCAGTAAATGGTACCTACCATTGTGATAATGACCAGGTTCTTATGAAAGAAACATTGAACCTTTTAAAATTTGTATGTGGTAGATAGAGCAAGTGGTTATAAACAATCACCTGTTTTAGGGAATTGAAACTGACTGAAGTATATAAGGTTCATAAACAAAGGAAGGGAAAGACAGAGAAGTAACATCCACTGAATACACACTTCATACAGAATATGTAAATTCATCTTTACAATTATTCTATGAGAAAGAATTTTCTAAATTGGAAAAACAGAAGTAGTTCATAGGGATTCAGTAAGCTGCAGATCTCACACAACTGTCAAGTAACATTTGAATGCTATTTGAACTGAAGTCCGCCTGCCGGCAAAGCGCATTGTTTCTGTACCCAGTGCGGTGTTTCTGCAGGGAGCACAGAGCCTCGGCTGGGGGTTCCTGGTGACCAGCAGACGTTGCCGCGGGCGTTAGAGTACTTAGGGCTCATCACATAGGTTCCAGCTCTGGGCACCATGAAGGAAACAGAAAATCCCGGCTCCCCCACGGCCCTCTGTAATGTAAGAGTGGGTGTTCCTCCCGGGCAGTTGGGTGTAACCAGATAATGTGAAGTTTAGTTACACCCACGGTTGCCTTAGACACAAGGCTGTCAGGGTAGCTGGAACTTAAACACCCCTTAAGGGTGATTTGGGACCATCCATCTCCGGAGTACATTAAAAATGCACTCTCCTGGGTTTCTGGCATAGTGACCAGCTTAGAGGCAGGAGGTGGAGCCGATGACCGCAGATTTTTTTGCAGTCTAATGAGAGTCTTGCCTTGCAAAGAGAAACCGGCTATAGATGTGACAGAAGCTCCCTCGTAACTGAGCCTCCTCGGCTATTACTGGAAGTGGAGATGGAACCTTCCAGAAGCGCCACCGTCTTTATCTGCTGATGTTCAGAAACCGATAGTGGAGCGTGTGGAACAGGAGCCGCGCGCCCCGCGGAGGAAATGGAAGCCGCCACCCGATCCTGGGGGGAGGAAGCGGCGGCCCCCCGAGTCACTGTGGAGAACTCCGTGGGTGTTTCAGGGAGGGGACCCGAACACCGACGTCCCGCTCCAGCCAGGTTGAGACTGCTTAACTGTAGCATCTTAACAGACTTGGTTGATGCAGTCTACAAAGCTGGGCACGGTGTTCCCTGCTGAAGCACATGGTTGTGTAGCATGACTGCACATGCGCGCTCACTGCTAAAAGACCAGGTTTTCATTCTAACAGCCGTAGCAATGCCTACCCTTGGAAGATAATATAATTAGCCTCAGGGGTGAAAGTCACAATGTTGAATTGCTTGATTGCTTGAGAAGCCAGCTGAGTGTTGGGGCAGGGTCCTTTTACATGACTGGCTTGGGGATGTGACAGGTGGGGGTAACAGGAGAGCACTCAGGAGTCTCAGCATCCGTTAAACGACCAGTGTAGAAGTATTTCTGTGTTTTAATAATTAATTTGTCTGTGGTAGTGCATACCAGCTAGATGGCAGCCCATTTACAGATGAGCAAACTGAGGTTCTGAGAGGCCACATGACTCCTATATCTCACAGTTGGTGAACAGTAGGATTGGAATCCAGTGTTGTTTCCCTGCAAGCTGCCCTAGCTCTGGGAAGAAATATGTGTTCTTAGCTGAGTTATCCCTAAACATGTACTACTCCTGTGCTTCTCTACTGCATTAGAGTACTGTCCACATTATTCCTCAGCAGATGATTAAGGAACCATGAGAAATCCATGCAGGGGGACATAGCTATTGATAATGATACCTTAGAAGTACTACATTTATTGATATAAAATATTTTCATAGACAATAAAAGCAAGTTACAATAGAATATATATTAAAAATATAATATTAATATATATAAAGAAATATAATGATCTTATATGTTTTGGGGAAAGTACTTGTGAATAGTTTAGTATAGGTGTTAAGAGTATGGACTTTTGCCCAGCCAGCATGGCTTAGTGGTTGAGCATCGACCCATGCACCAAGAGGTTGCCGGTTCGATTCCTGGTCAGGGCACATGCCCAGGTTGTGGGCCTGATCCCCAGTGGGGGGCATGCAGGAGGCGGCCAATCAATGTTCTCTCTCATTGATGATTCTCTCTCTCCCCCTCTCCTTTCCACTCCCTCTAAAATCAATAAAGAAAAAAAATTTAAAAAAAAAGAGTATGGAGTTTGGAGTGAGACAGAGTTGGGTTTGAATTCCAGCCACAGACCCTGGGTAACTGTAACTTTGAGAGGCACTTAACCTCACTGAGACCTGGTGTCTTCACCTGTAGAATGTGGAAATCAGAGCATCTACCTCATAGGGTTGTTCAGGGGAGACGTGAGGGTATGTTTGTAAAATGCTTAGCACAGTGCCTGACACAATAATAATAATAATATAGTAATAATAAATGCTCAATAAATTATATCTACTATTATTATTTATGCACAGAAACAAATTGAGAGTGATAGTAATTTTAAAAAGAGCATTCCTTTGTCTTTATTAAGCACTCATTATGCCTGGCCCTGCATCAGCTGCTATGGTATGTGGTCAAAATAGGGACCCTACCCTGCAGAGTTTTACACTCTAGTTATATGACTAGTTTAGGTTTGGTTGGCTACCATCAACAGGAGATGGTTGCCATGGATTTCAGAGAAAGCAAACAAACCAGGGGATGAATTGTAGCTTTGTGGTCTGATGGGAATCACAAGTGCTGGGCAGCAGAAGCTCCTCTCCTGTTTCCCGGGTTGCTGAGCAGGTTCTGCAGCCCTGTATTATCTGGTGATTGTGGGTGGAGGTTCCATGCTCATTCTCCATTTCTCTAGTCCCCACCTATTATAGATTTTGGAAAGATAATCATCTACACAAATAACCTGAAAATCATTCGAACCCCAATGGACAAGAGAGACTTCATGAGGAAAATTCTCCAGAAGGAAGGGGAGGTTGAAGAAGAGTCTCTGATGACCAAAGAAGAAATCTATGGAGACAGCGACCAGAATAATGGGCCTTTGGCAGAGACAGAAAGCACGTTCCCCCACAACCAGTACCCCCAGGTGCGTCAGAGTGGTCCACTGTCCCCCCAGGTTGGCCCTACCGCATGGTCTCCAAATTGTCTTGGTTGTGTCCTGCTCAAGTAAAAACTTTTGAATATGACTATTTAAGATATCTAAATATTAAAGATGTTATGGATTTTTATTATAGTTTAATGGTACATTGTTAGCAATAATAGTTATAAGTTTGTTTATAGAAAACTCCTAATTTTAATTTTTTGGATGACTTCTTTGGAGATCTGATTAGGTATCCATTGTTTTCACTTTGCAATGTGGCTTAAACATCTTGTTCTAGAGACGGAAAAAATAAGCCCTGTCCTTTTCTCATGGGTTCGCTTGTGCTTCAGTTATTGGTGTTCTCCTCAATCCACAGTTTCCCTGAGAAACCTAATAAAGCCATGGGTCTGTAGATTTTGTAGCGATGAGTTGAATTAAAACTAAACAGTATCATTTGTAAATCCACTAGACAGGCACAAGTCAACTGTAAAGGCTTGCAATGAGCTAGAAGTGAATGAATGAGCCAGGACACCACTGCCACTTTATGTAAAATGGGGTCACTTTACATCATGATTATTCCAGGGTCCCTTGGGTACGTTTTTCTAGTGACTGCCTATCTTAGTGAGGGTGCCAGTGTCAACTAGTTTGTTAAAAACTACTATGACAGTTTCTTTTGAATATATTATTAAGGCTTAATTTCTTGCAGCCTTTAGATAAAAATATAAATAGCTCTAATGTTTTTCTCCCCACAACTGTCAGAGGTGTGCACCCCCTGCCTTGAGAACCATTGCCCAGACATGCTCAGATGACGGGGAAGACTGAAAATATTCATTAGTTCACAGTGTGGGGTGGGGGTGGGAAAAGCAATTTTGATGAAACTGAGCTAAGAGAGCATAAGCTTGGACAGCAGCTGAAGTGATTTTTTCTCTTTAGATGCTGTCTTTTGGGACTTGAAGCTTTCTGTGGGGGCTCACTCTCACTTCCCATTTGTTGGCAAAATAGGCCAAGGGCTTCCTTGCCCTTGAGTGATGTCCCCACCTAGGCAGGGTTTTGGGGACCGGAACAGGAGGGTTTGACCAGACTCTAGTGAAAGGCTCTTGTTAAAACTTCTGCTCACAACCTCTCCTGCCTCTTTCTTTCTTTCTTTTTTTTTTTTTTTATCCTCACCCGAGGAAATTTTTTGTTCAGATAGAGTGGGAGGGAGAGAGAGGAAGAGAGAGAGAGAAACATCGACGTGAAGGGACACATCGAGTGGCTGCCACCCGCATCTCCTGCCTCTTTCTAATCTGATCTCCCTCAGTAAGATATTTTCGAAATGCAGATCTGAATATGTCATCCTCCAGTACTCTTTCCCACCACCCCAAACTTTCAATGGCCTCTCTTCACTTGGAATGAAACCCAACCCCCCGGCTTGTTCTAAAAAGCGTAGCCTGGCCTCACTTGCTCTTTTCAGCCTCTTCTCTTACACATTCATCCTCATTCTCTCTGCTCCAGACACACCCCTCATGTGTTCTTTGCTTTTTCTTACCAGAGGCAACTTCCCTGTGCCTAGAATGTTCTCCAGATTCCCTACGGCCCTTTCCTCTGCCCCTGCGAGCTGAATGGAGGCATCCCTTCCTCACAGGGGCTGCCCTGGCTTCTAGGAGAATAAAATTCCCCAGCAGGGACCCCTCAGGGCATCCGATGCCCCTTCTCACAGTTCAGTCTTTTATTTATTTGGTTAATGTTTGTTCTCACCACGTAAGACTTAGTGTCCATGAGCATAGGGTTCATGTTTATATTGGGTGTGACACAGTAGTTCCATTGTCTCGCAAAATAGAGCCTGGCATATAATTGGTGCTCAGTAAATGTTTGTGGAAAGGATATTGGAATTTGGGGCCAAAGTGCCAGCTGGTAAGAAGTGTGCTGCCTCTGGCTTCTCTAGATAGCTCTCTTCAGAAAGTGATGTAACAGCAGGCAGGTAGCTAAACACGATCGTCCAAAGCCTTACCTCCCCGCTGTAACGCCCATTAATCCTATTATTGTCCATGCCATATTGCAGCTTGTAGGAGCATCGACTTTCAGAAGAGAGCCAGAAATGCTCACATACAGGTCACACTGCAGCCCTGAATGCAAAGGCAACAACAGGCTTGCTATGACAATTGCCTTCCAGTTCACTTGGGAGAGAGATCATGCACCGGGACAGAGGCATGCAGCTGAAAATTGCTGCGAAAGGTTATACTTCACTTGACAGTCCTTTACACTCTGTTTTATTTTTTAAAAATTTTTAATTGATTTTTTAGAGAGGGAGGGAGGGAGGGAGAGAGAGAGAGAGAGAAAGAAAGAGAAAGAGAGAAAGAGAGAGAGAAACATCGATGTGAGAGAGAAACATCCATCAGTTGCCTCCTGCACGCCCCTACTGGGGATCGAGCCCACAACCTGGGCACATGCCCTGACTGGGAATCAAACAGGGACCTTTCAGTCCATGGGATGACACTCAATCTACTGAGCCACACCAGCTGGGCCTTTACACTCTGTTTTGAATCACTATTTGTTTGCCCAATCCCTCACGCAGTAAGTGCCCAGACAAGTTTATTCTAGTAAAGAGGGTCAAAGAACACCAAGGAGCCCCTTCTGACCAAGAGACACTTTGTAGTGTTATGTGGAAGAGGGAAGCAGTGGGGACCTCAATGAAAGGGCAGGGCACGGCTGAACGCCAGGCCACACTGGACCTTTGTAATATAAAAGTAAAGGAGAGGGACCAGCACACATGGAAGGGGGAAATCTGGCCCTGGCTTCAGTGGATTTGAGACCATAAATCATCTGGGCTCCTTTATGTATTATGTGACCTTGCCTTTGCAATGATAGTAAAAATAGCCACCATTCATCAAGGACCTGTGATAGCCAGGCACCATGTCCAATGCTTTCCCTGCCACAGTCCATGTCATGCTCACAGAGACGGAGAGGTTGGTATGATTCATGGTGTCCTTCCGTAGCTGGGGAAACTAAGGCTCAGAGAAGTTACGTAACTTGCCAGAGCTCATTGGAGCCAGGAGTCAAACCCATGATCGTAGCCACTTTGCTAAGCAGCCTCCAAATTGGTGCCGGTCACCGTCTTCAGGGTGGCACAAGCTTTGAGTCTGCAGTGCAAGCCAAGGCCCCCTTCCTTGGTCACGGAGGTGGTATGGGGTGGTTTGGGGAGATTTTTCAGTTCTAGAACCTATGGTCTATACTGTACAACTATGTTCTAAGTCCCCTTACTAAATATTTTCTGGGAAGACTTTAAAAATAATGAGAATGGAAGACAGATGCTTATATCCTGCATGCCTTGTATAGAGTCGGGGGTCTGTAAATATTTGATTTAATGAATCACTAAATAATTAAATGGGCAGGTTGAGGGGGAGTGGTTGGAGAAGGGCTGTAACTCAGGATAAGAACAGCAACTCCAATAATGCATCAGATAAAATTTGGTTGAGGGTTTGGTTTTGTTCTCTATAGCAGGCTCACCAGGCCATTGTATTAATATTTCAGTATCTGACCTGGCATTCTGCACAAACTAATTTTCAGGTCACATGTATAGCATTATGCTAGGATTTGACTATACTTTCTTTGACAACATTGACTTACACCATTAAAATCTCACTGGGATCAAGTATAAAACATGGATTTGGCAGAAAAATGGTCTGTGGCTATTTGCTTTAAGAATATTTTGGCAAATCTATTTATTTTGATTACTTTAAGGGAAGAAAACAAGTTTCTGCACTGTTAATATATGAAAGTATGGCAACAATTAATAAAATAGTAACAAAAGGGTGCATAGACATGATTTGGGTTTTTGTCAGTTGGCTAATCACTTCCACTCCCTATATCTAGAATGAATGAAATGTAATACCATCTTAGGCACCATGCAGCACTGTAAAACTCTTTTCAGAACTGATGCCTCCCTTTTTAGAGATTACTTTTATTGTTAGGTTATACAAGAAAGCTATGTTAGCTGCGTGGAGTCTCCCAGCGGGCTTCGGCTGTGTTGGCAGTTCCTAGAATTTCGGAATGGGCAGGGTTCTCTAGACATCATTGCGTTGTTTGTTTATTCACTTGGCAAACATGTGAACAGCACACATTTTCCTGGCATCGCACTGGGTGTCCAGGAAGTGATGGTGAAAAGAACCTGCGCGGAGAGCTTCCTGTCTAGCAGAGACTGGGGGTGCTTGGGGCAGGACCAGTGGTAGGACTCGGGCCAGAGGTGTGAGTGGGCAAGGCTTCCTGACACTTGAACATAGTAGGAGTTGGCTGGGTTGGGAGGAGGGGCAGGCTCCTGGAGACCAGCTGGAGAGAGACCTAAGGATGAGAGCCTGATGAAATGCGTAACTAAATATTTAAATCAGCTGAGGAGATTGGGTTTAGCTCTGAAGTTTATCTGGAAGGCAAGTGTTCATTAGAAGGTTTCTTGAGTGCTGTGTGGCAATCACAATTACAGGCAATGTAGTGAGATTGGCATCAGTGGGGAGAACAGCCCACCAGACCAGAGGCAGGTGTCCACACTGAGTTCCTGCCAGAACTGGGAGGTGTCAGACTGGGGTGGAAAAAAATGGATGGATTTGAAGGTGAAATGGGCAGCACCTGGTGCTGGATACACCTGGTATAGATCGGGTATCACCCCTTTTTTCTTGAAAGGTTGCAAAGGAGTGCAAAGGTTGCTAATTTTGTTGAGATGTCTTAGGGGAAGAACGTGACAGTAGACAAGGGGCATTTCCGGAGGGTGGGAGTCGAGGACTGGAAACTTATTAGCAAGGCTTAGAAGTGAATAATTCTTATGGAGAAACCATAATATGCCAGATAACACAGTATTGTATTTTCATATACTCTCTTATCTAATATTCCAGCTACTCTACTCAGAGAGGCAAGCATTATCACTCCCATTTCACAGGTAAGGAAATGGAGATTTTAGAGAGATTAAGGGAGCTGTCCAAGGTGCATAACTTGGCAGGCCTCAGTCCCACTACTGACTCCAGAGCAGAGCTCTTAGTCCTGGGAACTTGTCCCAGTTCTCAAAGAGAACAAGAATAAAGTATCGCAAGAATTCAGAGCTAAGCTTCCAAGGATTGTAACATTGATTCATTCATCCACTTAGTTTCTCAGTCACACAAAACAGTCTTTCTTGAGCATCTGCTTTGGGCAACTACAATGAGGTGCTTAGGCACTTAGTCAGTAGGAGCATAAACTCTCATCTTCAACTGCCTCGGATCAAAACCTGCCTCTTCTCCAAGCTGTGTACCAATCGGTGGATAACTGAATTTCTCAGTGTCTCATGTTCTCATCTGTAGCATAAGGATGATGATCCTTACACTGTCTCATGGGGTTCTGTGGGAATTAGATGGATTGATATATGAAAGAAAGATCTGCCCTGGCTGGTTTGGCGCAGCGGTTGGAGCGTCGGCCTGCGGTCCTGAGAGACCCGGGTTCGGTTCCCGCTAAGGGCACGTACCTCGGTTGCAGTTTGTCCCCGGCCCTGGTTGGTCGTGCGGGTGGCAGCCACTCGATGTGTCCCTTCACATCGATGTTTCTCTCTGTCTCTCTTCCTCTCTCTCCTCTCTCCCTCCTGCTCTATCTGAACAAAAAATGGAAAAATGTTCTCGGGTGAGGATAAAAAAAAAGAAAAGAAAGAAAGATCTTAGAACAGTGCCTGGCACGTACTAGGCATACTACAAAAGTGCACTCTTAGTATTCGACAATGAGGAAAGCTAAGTCTTTGCCCTTATGGAACGTACAGAAATAACGTGTCAGATGGTGACAAGGGTGATGAAGAACTTGAAGTCACGGTGGCCTGGTAGCAGGGGATGCTGTCTGAGGATGTCCACCAGGAAAACCCTCATTGATAAACTTGCTGTGATTACTCCATGCCTTCGGCCAATTCCCTCACTGACATTTGTGGGAAACATTTCCTCTTTCTTTGCCCCAGCCTTTGTCCAGTGCTATTTTGACCTGCATGTGATCAATGGACTTGAACTGCTGCTGTAACTAAACCCTGACCCGTCTCTTGCAGGAAGGGGAGCTTCCAGATGACAACTGTTTTCACTGCCGAGGGTCGGGCAGTGCCACCTGCTCTCTGTGCCACGGCAGCAAGTTCTCGATGCTGGCCAACAGATTTAAGGAGTCCTATCGGGCCCTGCGGTGCCCTGCCTGCAATGAGAATGGCCTGCAGCCTTGCCAGATTTGCAATCAATAGCCCATGGCTTTGAATGTCTGCTTTTATCACATTCTCTCTAAAGTTACTTCCAATAAACTGCCCCCACCCTCCCTCTCCCAGCAAGGAAGCCACAGCGGCTGCGATCACTTCCACTACTGGCAAAAAAACAAACCCTCAGTTACTCGATGACATTTCATGAGGCTGATAACATCTCCATGTGGGTCTAAGTGGCAGAGGCATTTTCGAATTAGAGTCGGCTTTGAAACTGGTTCTAAAATTATCCTTCCAAGAACGTGTACGTGTATCTCCCCTGACTTAGCTCAGTTTTCTCCTTGCGCCAGCGAACAAATAAATGTACATTTCAGGCAGCAAGCAGGTTTGAAGTCATTTTCTGGTTGGGAGTTATTTTGCAAACTTATGCAGTGAGAAAGGAATGAAAAAGGCAGATTTCTGATGAACTGAATTCCTGTTGCTTATAATGCGTTTCAAATCGTCATTGGTCAAATTGAAATTTTAATTAAGCAGAAGCAGCAGGGGATGCCCAATGCCCGAATGCACTTAGCAGGCCACTGCAAACAAAACACAGGGACGGACGTGCTTCGAGCTGAAGATCGGCCAGCTGAGGAGGCCTTTCCCTCAAAGCCCCAAGTCCCTCCTGTGTGATGTGCTTGGGTGGTGTTCATGCAGGTGACAGCAATGCTCCTTCTTAGGACAAGATGAGATAAGACATTTCTGCGTGTCTGTAAACTCCTGAGGATGTGAGCCAAGTCAAAGCTTTTATGATAACTTTGGTGCTGAAGTATTGTGTGTGCTATGGCTTCTTCCAGTCCCTGAATTGAAACCAAATACACAGATCTATTTTGAGTGTAAAATACAGCCATGATCTCTTCAGGAAAGACTGTGGATATTTTCTAGGTATCTGCTTGAAACCTCAAAAAGAAAAAACAACCAAGGCTGATTTTTAGCAATTATCTTTCTACCATCTGTGAACACACATACTGAGGATAATTCTTTTCTCTAAAATTGGTTATAAAATTAGAAAAATGCTTTTGTTAATGAACTTTGTAGCTCTACTGCCCAGTCCCCTTGAGAATAACATTGTAAAATCTGTTATCTATTGAGATGCATTGCTTTTCTATGATAATGTGGATTTTCATAACTTAATTTTTTCAAGATTTGTTTGCTAGCCTATAATATTCAGCTATTAAAATAACTCACCAGTGGAATACTTTTCGGGCGATATAAATACTTCTAATAAAAAGATTAAAATGTTCTCTGAAGCCATGATAATTCTGCTTCTCCTCGCTTAGCCAGATCGAGCTGCTGCTGACTCCTTCTGCTTCTGTACTTAACTATTTCCTGACTCTGTTTGTGTTTCCTCACAGCTGTTGACTCGTGTCTTTCCAGAACATCAGAGTCAGGAATGACATCCAGAGACCTTTGAGTGTGTTTTTCTGCTTTGTGGTGGGAGCGTTCGACAACAGATACTGTTTGAGCCCTGCCTACCGGACGTGCAGGGCGACGCTGCCAGGTGTTACCCAGATGGGCACCACCCCTTGGGTGTCCCAGGGGACTTCCAGTTTCAGTGGCGGAGGAGACATATGTAAACGTGTAATGGCATGTTTGTGTGACGAGTTCTGGGATAGGGAACTACAGGGAGCATTAGAAGAAGCACATGGAAGGGACACTAACATAGCCCGAGTGGGGTCAGGAGAGGAAGAAGGGCAGCGATGCTGCTTTTCCTTCCCTCGGGCTCTTAAGAGCCTTAATACTTTTCACCCCATAGTAAACACGTTGATCAACAATTACATTTATTCATTCAATCAGCAAGTGTTTACTGAGCACTGGGGCTTTGTCAGCAGGAAAAAAGCTCCCCCGTGGAGCTTACATTTTGGTGGGGTGAAATATTGACTATCTGTCCATCCATCTAGAGGGACAACTAAAATATATAATATGGGAGAAAAATACATTTGTAGATGAAAAAACTGTATGTGATACATATGTGTTAGGAAAGGATAAATGAAACCCTGGCTGGTTTGGCTCAGCCGTTAGAGCATCAGCCCATAGTCCAGTAAGTCGCGGGTTTGATTCTGGCCAAGGGCACGTACCTTGGTTGCGGTTTGTCCCTGGCCCTGGTTGGGTTGTGCGGAAGGCAACTGGTGGATGTGGTTCTATCACATCGATGTTTCTCTCCCTCCCTCCCTCCCTCCCTCCCTCCCTCCCACTCTATCTGATAATAAATAGGAAAATGTCCTTGGGTGAGGAATTAAAAAAAAAGAAAAGAAAAAAAATGCTGTGATGAAAAATAAAGCAATAAAGGGGACTGGGAGTTGGAAGGGGTTGAAGTTTTAAATTAGTTTTCAAAGAGAGTCATTGAGAAGGTGCCCTTTGAATAAAGGCCTTCCAGGAGATGAGGGAGTGACTCGTGACAGTCTGGGGCTGAGGTTATCCCAGGAAGAGGAAATAGCAATGCTGGACCCTTAGGAAGGAGGGCCTGGCAGGTGTGATGAGCAGCGAGTGGTGGGGAGTGAGGGCAGAAAGAAGGTGCGTGTGTGTTGGGGTGAGGGGGTACCTTCCTTGGAAGATCCTGTAAACTCGGGCTTTACTGTGAATGAGGTGCTGCTCTGGATGGGGTCTGTCTTCTGTCTACCTCACACCCTTTCCTTCTGTACCCATCTCTTAATGCTGGGGCCAGAGTCTTGAAAACTACATTTCCCAGACTCCCTTGCTTGCTGGCTTCTTGGGAGGCACTGGAAGATGGGAAGCAGGCTCTTCCTTTTTGTTCAGGATGAGAATCCTGCCAGCCTTTCCCACATGGCAGCTGCAATAGTGGCATTAGCCACAGGGAATGCTGGCTCAGGCCTCTTGGTTCCAACAGCAGTCACTTCAGCCGCTCTGACTCTAGGTCCCATGTAACACCATTTTCCCTTTTGTTCCTCGAGCCTAAGGGTGGTAGTGGCCTCCCTCCATTACTAACCTTTGTAATCAACTCCCTGTAATACAATTTCCCTCTCTTTGAAATACCAGTTTCCTGACTGCATACCAATTGATAGAAATGCTTTGAGCAGAAGAGGGTCACAATCTGATCTGTTTTGTTTTGTTTTTAAATTAATTTTTTACTTTTATTTTATTTTTGACAGTATTCCAGACGTCTCCCATTTTCTCCTGTTTTGCCCCACTCCATGATCTATGGGTTAACAATCCACCTAGCTGCTGTGGTGAGGGAGGACGCTATGGGACAAAAGTGGAAGTGGGAGTCCAGTTCAGAGACCCTGCAAGAACCCTGGGGACAGCGTAGGGTGGCGTGGGCCAGTGGATGTGGTACAGGTGGTTGGACTGTGGATATGTTGTGAAAGTAGAGCCATCAGTCTGACCTACTGTATACAAAACATAGCTGAGTTCTTTGCCTATTAGTGGAGATAAGTTTGCACTAAAATATCCACTTCCTGCTTGTAAGCTTAAAAACATTGTCAGTGGTTTGGGCAGTATCAGGGGTAAGTTTAGAGCAAGGTTGGCCAACTGGTACTTGGCCAGTTGGTACTCCTAAGACTACAAGAATTCCTTCAGAACTGGAAACAAATACGAAGGTTAAAAAATATAGTGATGCTGTGATTAAAATAATGCTACATCTTTTCAAAGCGCAAAAATTTTTAAATGAATACATTTTTTCAAAGGATGTCTATCATTTATTTATTTTAAAAATATTTTTTTTTATTGATTTTAGAGAGAGGAAAGGAGAAAGAGAGAAACATCAATGAGAGAGAACATCAATTGGCTGCCTTCTACATGCCCCCTGTTAGGGATCAGGCCCACAACTTGGGCATGTGCCCTGACTGGGAATCGAACCAGTGACTTCTTGGTGCTTGGGTAGATGCTCACCCCGTGAGCCACACTGGCTGGGCTCTATTATTTTATTCATTGAGCCAATTTTCACTGGATATGTTCCAAGCATTTGTACTAGGTCCTCAGGATACACTTAGTAGATATTATTAAGAGTATAATCTTGGCCCTCTAATCAGTATAACACATGGATCTGGCCTTATAACGTGTGTGTGCATGCGGGGTGGGGGTGGGGAGGTCACTGTTGCTACCCTGTGCTGCTTGCTCCAGTGACAGTCAGTTTCTCTGCTTGGCCAGGTTAGCTGGGCCAGCTGCAGGGCTGTATTGCAGAATTTGTTTATTTATTGTGACAAGTATGTATCAGCTGTGCTGTGTGCAGGACACTGTTCTGAGCACTTTACACTTACAAACTCGAATCGTCTTAACAGTTGAATCAATTCAGCTGACTGATCATCTTTTAGTCCCACACGTGCTATTCCTTTTCCCATCACGTCCCTCCAGAATACCAGCACGCAGGCCCTTTCCTCTGAAACATCTTCCCTTACCAGGCCTTTGTGCAGGTAACAGACTGAGCTGGACCTGGGGGAGGCGCCTAGGGGGCCGGTAGTATATTATACTGATGACAATTTAGCGAGACTTCTTTTGCTGACTGTGCTGGCCACTTAAACCACCCTGCTGGTTCCTCCTTTCTTTTCCATCTTTCCTTCCCAGTTAGCCCTCTATTCTTCTTTCTCTGGTAGGCAACATAATGTATCTTTAAGGCCTCTATTCCCACTCAGGGCTTAGCCTCAAGGCCTCTCTCCTCCTTTACACAGAAGATCTGCAGGGTTCAGGTTTGCTTTTACAGAACCCACCCTTCTTGGAAGACACTGTGGTTTGCAATGGCTTTATCTTCCCTTCCCTGCCTGTCTAGGGGCTTCTCTGCGGTGAGGCGGGCAGAGTTCACACACCTTTGCTCATAGAACAACTCTACTGTTTTCAGTTTTTATTTTGGTTTCCAGGTAAGATCCCTTTTGAAGACGGAGTTGCACATTTAATTTCTGAAATCCACATCACGCATTAACTTTGTTACCTCAGATTTCCCTTTCCAAATTAAACGGACTAAAGATATCAATTAAGCTTAAATTTGTAGGAAAGATGATGTTCTTATCTAACAACAGATGTGAATCACTCTGATAATATATTCATTTAGAGCAGTGCCAGTGACATTTATAAAGAATGTGGTTCACTGGAGCTTATTCTGAGTGAATTTGATGATAAAGTAAATTTGAAAGAAATGTTCGCAGTTGTTTTTATCACCTGTCCTCATTAGTTGGATCTCCTCATTTTCTAATTAAACACAGTAATTATAGAGAGTTCATATTCCTGCAATAATTATGTGAGAGAGAAATGGAGTTGCATTAGTGTCAGAATTACGGCATATAATTACTGCCTGCATTAAAGAACATGTAAAACCCAGAAAAAGACCCAGAACCATAACACAGTAGAATTTCCTTATTGCTTGCGGGTGGGGATGCGGGTGTGGGGACAGGAGATAGGAATGGGGTACAGTCAGCCCCCGTTTATCGCGGTTAATCAATTCCAGATTCTAGCTTGAGAAATGAATTTCTGCGAAGTAGGAGTCTTTGTTTCTGCAGTCCCTCGCCACTTCGTGTGCCCACGTTCACGGCCCCACTCCTGGCTGCACCCGTCTGCATTCCCCCCAGCAGTGCACTCGAGTCCCCCTTTCTCCACACCCTCGCCAGCACTTGTTGGGGGATGATTTGTTGATGGCAGCCATTCTGGCAGGAGCACAGGTAGGACTGTAGGCAGGAACAACGGGGATACTTTAAGGAGAAAGATGAGTTATATTAAAGAGTTTTCTTTGCATTCTTTGGGCGGAAAAGATACTATGGCAGGGGATACAGGATGATTTTTAAATAAGCATTTTTCAAGTTCTAATAACTCCAGAATAGTACTAAACAATAAGCCAGTGGTAACTTTTTTCCAGAATTTAACAGGATTCATTCTGAAAAATATAAATGTGAAGACAAATTTGGTTTTGGATACTTGCATAGCCTGGGACTTGATGGGCATTCCTAAGCAAAGCCTTTTACAAAGTTTCAGGAATCATGAAAAATAAGCACAGGAGACAGTATAGGTGCATGCTGAGTTTAGAGATGCAATGCAGAGAGTTAAGGAGGGGATTGGTCATTATGTCATGATTTACACAATGTAACATACAATCCTGCTTTTTTTAGGCCAAAGTGAGGGGTTTTACTACATTCAGTGGCTAATTTCAACTAGGAAGAGGCTGTGAAGGACTGACTCTCCACTTCAGGACTCATGGAATTATTAAAACAAACAAAAAAAAGCATTAAGAAGAGAGTCTGTCCTCTCTTCTTCCACCATCCTGTGAGAAACCACTCCTCGGCTGTGGGTCCATGTGGTTCGAGCTGACTCCAGGGGAGGCCACATGATCCAGGCTTGGCCGGTGATTTATTCCCCACACCTTGGCCACAGTTCAGCCATGGGCACATGCCCCAAGTCGGCATGCCGTTCTGGAACTTTGGATGACACAGCTTAGGAGAGAAGTATCCTCTGTCCAGGGTTTCTGACTACAGATGACGCCAGGCTGGACCTTCCGAGAACCACCCAGAACAAGGCCCCCGAGTGAAGCCAGGGCACAGCCAAGAGATACAGAATCAGACTTCTGGTCACTTAACCTGAGCTCCTACGTCCAAGCGTATCTGAAGCTATTGCCCTTGGATTGTTCAGATATATGAACAAATATTTCTTTTTGCTCAAGTCATTTTGGACTGGTTTTCTATCACTTTTAATAAAAAGTCATGATAAATTTAGTATCCAATTCAAAAGTACAATTTTCCAGGGGAGGAACTAAGGTCCAGAGAGGGATAAGAACTTGCTCGAGATTGCACAGTAATCAGTAGCAGAATCTAGTTACAAATATAGATACAAAAATCTAATGTCATTTAAACCTATACTAAAGATTCATTTTGCAAATAATTACACATGCAAAACTGTGTCGCCTGTAAGCAAAAGCTGTGCAATGAAGCATTGGTTTACCTGCCTCAAAAATTACACATTTCCTCTCAGAACACCAAAAAGCATGACTTCCCAATTTATTAGAATGAAATTCAAGCTCCTTTCTATAGTCTTCATACACCGAATAGCGCCTCTGACTCTCCTGCAGCCTCACCTTTTGCTCTCCTTCTGTCACTGTGCTACAGCCCGCCTGGCTTTCCCTGAGGCGTCTGAATGGCCATACTGTTGTCCCACCCCAGCCTAGATGTCTGCCCTGACTCCGTACTCACCTGGCTCCTTCTCACCTCCCAGGTCTCAGCTTCAGTGTCACTCCATCAGGTACATCTTCCATCAAAGCAGATCCCTCTCCCTATAATTCTTTACTCAGAACTCTGTCTCAAATGTTAGCTATATCACGTTGTTGTATTCATTTGTGTGTGTGTGTTGTCGGTCTCCCTCCTAGACTTCACGTGAGCAGAGGAGCAGCACTCCAGACCGCTGCTAAACCCCAGCGCCTGGCGCTCAGGATGCTTGGGTACACATCTAACGGAACCAAGACATAAATAAAGAAGTTCCCCTTTTCCTAGTTGGAGCTCACAGCTCCCTCCCACTCGGCCTCACTGAGCTGCCATTGCCTCTCAGAAAGTCGTTACAGGAGCATTCTTGCCTTGAAGACCTCACTGCTTCCCCAAAGCCGTTTTCTCCCCTAAACTGGTTTGCAGCAAGCTTCGCCCGAGCCTGCATCGAACAAGGCGGGCAGGCGGCTCAGTGCTCCACTCGCCAGGGGCAAGAAGGCCTAAGTGATTGAATTCCCCTTCCAGGTGATTTGTCCTGTTATTGTTTTGACATGAAACCATTATATTAATTCTGACACTGGCACCACTAGCTGCATCAAACCAAGTGTCTTTGCTGGCAGCCAGAATGGCTAAATATTATATTTTAGCCCAATTCAGTGGTAAATCTCAAAAGCTAAGCCTTGAGGAGGTGTATTTAACCTCTCGTGCAGTGCAGACAGCTGCTGAATCAGTAATGCTGGCAGCTGTACGCAGGAAGCTCGGCCCCTTCTAGTCCGCTGGCAGATACAGCAATGCTTTAGCTCACCCAGACCTTGCTAGGACCTTTTGGGTTGTAAAAGACAAAAATAAATAGTTCAAGCAAAAACAGAAATTTACTGGGTCGCTTAACTAAGAAATGCAGGAGTGCTTCTGTGTCTGACTTCAGGAATCAAGCGACGTTCTCCTCGACTCTGAACATTCAGATGCTTCATTTGCAGGCTCCTCGTGCGGCAAGATGGCCAATGGCAGTTTCAGGCCTACATGCTAAAGGGCTGCAGTCTAAGCACACATTTCCATAAGTCTCATTGGCCCTAACTAGTTCATATGTCCTTTCTTGAAATAATCACTGTGTCTCTGGGAATACAGTGCTCTGAATGCCCAGGCATGGTCATATGGTCACCCAAGCACTGTGGAGTCGAGTCAACTTTCTTGAAGCTTAGCTCAAACACTAGGAAGCAGATTATTCCTATGGGGGAACCAGGGTGCTGTTACAAGAAGAAAGGTAAATGGAAGCAGGGAACGAAAAGTAATAGACTTCTGCTACATATCTCAAGTCATCAGTTCTCCGAAATATTCTAACAACAGTGACAGCAACTGCAAAATAATCTGAGTAACCCCAGTATCCTTATCAAGCCTGCGCTAAACAAAGAAAATTAGGCTGCAAGAAATGATAAAATAGAGAAGACATTCTTAATGCTTTGCACACTACAAATTCTTCTGCACACATCACTTCTCTCTTGCCAGGTGAGCCACACAATCCACTCGTCCAAGTCCTTCAGGAGAACCAACCAACGCAGGGCTTGGATTGAGGCACAGAGGAATCGTCCCCAACATCAGCAGTTTGCTACTCCACCTATGAACTCCTCTGGGAAGCAATAGAGACAGCCCCAAAATGAAAAGAGAAGAGGAAAAGAAAGAAAAATATATAGGGAAGAGAGAGGAAGACCAGGGTACAAAAAGGAGAGTAATCTTATAGGCAAAGAAAAAAGGTTTTTTTTTGAAGTAAAAAAAAAGTTTTCTGTTATTTATTTTGTTTGTTTTCTAATTGTTCTATAATAAACATGTTTTATTTATATATTTAATACAAGAATTTCTTTCAAGCTATCGCCTTCTATAGCCAGAGCATATATATTATTTTTGTATATGAGGTTGGGTGTTAATAGTAATAATAACAATAATGAACAATAAACCACATCTATTTCTCCAACCAAAATTCAGAGCCACTTGAGAGAGAATCATAGAAGTCAAGGCACGAAAGGTTAAAATATCAGTTTTATTACCAATAAACATGATAATGAAGAAATTATTAAGTTTGCAAGAAAATTGGGCTCACTGATACTTCACCCCTCATGTAGGCAGACTTACTTTCCCAGTCACAGCTACTGCTAATTCTGGACAACACTGGGCCTTGAATGGACTGCTCCGGTTATATTTATAGAAGAAAGAAAAAGCAAAGAAAGAATGCTGGCCGAGTCCCTCCCAATAAGATAGGAATGTGTTGAGCTATGAATGCTTAACTATACCTCCCAACCTCACCGATCCAGTGACTCAGGCCCGAGACTGGGCAGTGGCGTGAGGAAGAGGGCAAGTTCACTGTAGTGAAGACCCCTCCACAGGGAACACACAGCCAGTTACCAGAACAATCTCCCTAGGCCCCAGCACACAGTATGGTCTATTGCAAGCTCACTGTCATATTTTAAATATTATCCCTGTCAGTAGAACTCAGATATCTATGCCTATTGTCAATGACTGGAAGTCAGTCAGAAAATAAAGAAGTCTTTTCTCTAACCCAACCAATTCGACTAGCAAGCCTGACAGATAAAGTTTCAGTGGGAACTCGCAAGGCCTGCCATAAGATAACGATAATATATGATTTACCCTCTATAAGATTAAAAGAATTATAACATTAAAATGCATGTGACACGAGCTTCTGTTCTCTTTTAGCATTTTGTCCCAGTCCGCTGTTTTCTTAGGGAAAGAAGGGAGTTTGCTATTGCACTTTTAGAATCTCCTTCTCCCAAGCGTGCTTCATAAATAATGTAGCCTCCGCTACTTAGACTTTGTTGCAGCCAACTGCTTCTACTTATGAACAGCATGGGCAGCCAATCATTGTCTGCATGCTAGCACAGAACTGCTCTCCAACAGGGGACATCAGGTCACTGGGAAACCTGGACCAGGTTGTTACACATTGCGCCTGCCACCTCACCACCCATCAGAGCACAGAGTTACCAGCTCCCTGGAACGGGCATAGATTGTATCGCTGCTATCATAAGGAAACAGGCAGTCTGCTCCTTCTGCTCCTTCTGGTCTATTGCTATTGGAAACTTTCCCCATTTGCCTGCTTTCTTCTTAAACCTTCAGAGAAGCACTGTAAAGATTTTACAAAGGTTACCAATTGCATCATCACCTAGAACACCAAATAGCATCCTCACCACTTATGACCCATTGAGGGATGACAGTGCAGACTGAAAAACTGTCAAGAATAGTTTGTGCCTAAACAATGAAACTTGATAAAATTAAGTTCAAAATGATTTAGACACAGGAAAACATATCATTCTCATGGATGATTTAATAAAAAGGAAATGTACTGATTGGAGTTCAAAATAAAACTTGGTTTTCTAAAGTGGAAGTTATAAACTTGAACTTCTTAACATAAGATATCCATAAGGAACAGACTAACAAACCTCAGAGGGAAGGAAATGGGGGGAGGGCATTGGGAAGAGGTAAACCAAAGAATTTAAATGCACATATGCACAACCAATGGACACAGACAATAGTTTGGAGAAAGCAGGATGGGGGTGGGAAAGGGGAGGCAAGAGGTCAATAGGAGAAAAATGGGAACATCTGTAATATTTTTACCAATAAAGATAAAAAAATAAATAAAGATGTCCAGGTAGATAGAACACTTAATTGTAACTTTTAAATTACTATAACTATGTTGCTAGAACTTTTACTTTCTGCTTCTAGTCCTCTCATTATCATGCTCCATGAGGACAGAGGCTTGACTTTTGATGTCCTAAAAGCTACTACTGTTATGCTGGATTATAGCATCTTAATACGATGATATGTTGAAACGATGACCAAAAGCCCTAAAGGAGTACATTTACAAGAATGTTAAAGAGGCTTCTTTAACAAGAAGGAAAACAGGATTATAGTTATGAAGAATAAAATGGCAATAAATATGTACCTATCAATAATCACTTTAAATGTCAATGGTTTAAATGTTCCCATCACAAGATGTAGGGTCGCTGAATGAATGAGAAAACAAGACCCATATATATGCTGTCTTCAAGAGACTCATCTGAGAATGAAAGATACACACAGACTGAAAGTAAACAGATGAAAAAGATATATCATGCAAATGGAAATTTTTAAAAAGCAGGGTAGCCATACTGATATCAGACAAGATATACTTTAGAACAAAGGCTATTATAAGAGACAAAGAAGGACCTTACATAATAATTAATCCAACAAGAGATATAAAGCTTGTAAAGATTGATATACCCAACATAGGAGCACCTAAATATATAAAGCAGATAGTGGTGAACATGGAGAGAGTGACAGTAATACAGTCATAGTAGAAAATGTTATACCCCATTGACATCAATAGATAGGTCTTCCAGACAGATAATCAACCAGGAAAAAGCAGCCTTAAATAACACACTAGACCAGATAGATTTAATTGATATGTTCAGAGCATTTCATCTCAAAATAGCAACATATAAATTCTTTTCAATTGCACATGGGACGTTTTCCAGAATACACCACACATTACAACACAAAACAAGTCTCACTTAAGTTAAGAAGATTTAAATCATGCCCTGGCTGGTTTGGCTCAGCGGTTAGAGCGTCGGCCTGCGGTCCTGAGAGACCCGGGTTCGGTTCCCACTAAGGGCACGTGCCTCGGTTGCAGTTTGTCCCCGGCCCTGGTTGGTCGTGCGGTGGCGGCCACTCGATGTGTCCCTTCACGTCTATGTTTCTCTCTCTCTCTCTCTTCCTCTCTCTCCCTCCCGCTCTGTCTGTACAAAAAATGGAAAAATGTCCTCGGGTGAGGATTAAAAAAAAAAAAAAAAAAAAGAAGATTTAAATCATATTAAGCATCTTCTCTGACCACAATATTATGAAACCAGAAATCAATTATAAGGAAAAAAACTGGCCCTGGCCAGTTTGGCTCAGCGGTTAGAGCATCGCCCTGTAGTCTAGAGAGACCTGGGTTTTGTTTTTGCCAATGTCATGTACCTCAGCTGCAGTTTGTCCCCAGCCCCAGTTGGGGTTGTGTGGGTGACAGCTAGTCGATGTGTTTCTCTCACATCAATGTTTCTCTCTCTCTTCCTCCCTCTCTCCCTCTTGCTTTATCTGAAGATAACTGCAAAAATGCCCTTGGGTGAGGATAAAAAAAAAAAAAGAAAGAAAGAAAAAAGACTGAAAAGCACACAAGCACATGGAAGCTAAATAATGTTACTAAACAATGAATGGGTGAACAATGACACTGAGGAAGAAATCTAAAGATACCTTGAGATAAATGAAAATGAAAACACAACAACACTAATATATGGAACATAAAGCCATCTTAAGAGAGACATGCATAGTATCACAGGTCTATTTCAAGAAAAAATGTCTCAAAAAATTTAACCTTACACTTAAAGGAATTAGAAAAGTAACAACAGAAAAGCCCAAAGTGAGTACACATAAAATCATAATAAAAATCAGAGAGGAAATAAACAAACTAGAGTCTAAAAAAAAACAAAAAAAAAAAAAAAAATACAAAGATCAATAAAACCAAAAGCAAATTCTTTGAAAACATGAACAAGATCAATAAACTTCAACCAGACTCATCAAGAAAAAAAGAGCCCGGGCCAGTATGGCTTAGTGGTAAGAGTGTTGCCCATGGACCAAAGAGTTCCAGGTTCAATTCTGGACAAGGGCACGCACCTTGGTTGTGGATGGTCCCTGGCCCCAGTTGGGGTTGTGCGGGTGGCAACCAATCAATGTGTCTCACATCAATATTTCTCTCTCTCTGTCTCTCTCTCTTTCCCTCCCTCCCTCCCTCAAGCTCTATCTGAGGATTAATATAAAAAAATGTCCTCAGGTGAGGATAAAAAAAAAGAGAAATAGAACCAAAATAAATAAATTCAGAAACAAAGAAGCAGTAACAACTTACACCACAGAAACACAAAGTATTATAAGAAAATGTTATGAACAATTATATGCCAACAAATTGGGCAATCTAGATAAAGGGATACATCCTAGAATCATACAATTTTCCACATTGATTCAAGAAAAAAAATTTGAACAGACCGATTACAAGTAACAAAATCAAAGCAGTAATTAAAAAAAAACTTCCAATAAGAGAATTAATGGCACACATGGCTTCACAGGTGAAATTCACCAAACATTCAAAAAAGAACTAACACATGCCCTTCTTAAACTATTCTAAAAAATTCAAGAGGAAGAAAGACTCTCAAGCTCATTGTAAAAGGCCAACGTTCTAAAACCAGATATGGATGATACCCCTCTGGTGACAGTACTATGCCACTGAAATTACCTGTCCGAACATGGCTCTGGCTTCCTCCTCAGTCATGTGGCTGTAGTGGTCCAGATAGTCAAATAAGAGCCCTCTGCTCATGTGCTCCATGAAGAGATACAGTTTGTCTAGTGGCAATCACCTCAAATACCTTGGTGATATGTGGGTGATTTAAGCCCTTAAGACAGTGGACTTCTCAAAAAACTCCAAAAGAGCCCTGCTGACTAATGGCTTTGACAGCCACCTCTGTCCTGGTCAAAATGGGCCTGGCCAACCTCACCTTGGCAAAGGACCTCTTGCCAATGTGTTCAGGTGCATGTAATCACCAACATGATGTTCCTCATTGGCAGAGATGGCTATGAGATCATTAGACACGGTGACTTCAAAATAAGATAAGAAGAAAAAAATATTTTAAACCAAAAAAAAATAAAACAAAATTTAAAATAATAAAGCGCTCTACCCAGTTTTGCTCAGTGGTTTGAGCATCGGTCTGTGGATTGAGGAGTCCCAGGCTTGATCCAGTCAAGGGCACATACCTCGGTTGTGGTTCGGTTCCTGCCCTCTCGGAGTTGTGTGGGAGGTGACCAATTGATGTGTCCCAGGTTGATGTTTCTCTCTCTTTCTCTCTCTCTCTCTCTCCCCCTCCCACTCTATCTGAAGAAAAATGGAAAAGCATCCTTAGGTGAGGATTAAAATAATAATAATAAATGAGAAAAAAAGTAAAAACTAAGGAAAAAATGATAGAAAAATGGCAATAACAAGATAAATAGTTCAAGTTTCATAGGTCACCACAAATCAGCTTTCTGAGCTATAAAGGACCAAATCTCAGCCCAGCTAGGGCCTTATATTAAAGCTGAAGGAGAAATAAAGAGCTTCCTAGACAAGAGACTGTCACAGCAGTTCATTAACACCAAACCAAAAAGTTTGAAAGAGACTTATGTAAGAAGACAGAAAGAAACATATTTATGAAGAATAAAATGGCAATAAATATGTACTATCAATAATCATAAGTACTCCAATCAAAATACATAATGTAGCTGAATGGGTAAGAACAAGACACCTATACATATATGATGTTGAAACACCCACTTCAGAATGAAAGACATACACAGACTGAAAGTAAAGGGAGGAAAAGAGATATTTCATGCAAATAGTAAGGAGAAAACAGGTTGTGTAGCAATACTTATATCAGACAAAATAGACTTAAAAATAAGGCAATAATAATAAGAGACAAAGAAGGACATTGCCTAGTGATAAAAAGACCAATCCAACAACAAGATAAAACCATTGTAAACATTTATTCATCAAACATAAGATCACCTAAATATATACAGCAAATCCTCATGGACATAAAAGAGATTGACAGCAATACAGTCATAGTAGAAGATTTTAACACCTCATTAACAATAATGGATAGATCTTTCAGACAAAAAAAAAAATCAACAAGGAAACAACAGACTTTATGACACACTAAACCACATGAATTTAATATGTATCTTCAGAGCATTTTACCTCCCCAAAATATTAATATACATGCTTTTCAAGTGCATGTGGAACATTTTTTATGATAGACAACGTGTTAAAACACAAAATAAACTCTAATTCTCTTAAGGTAGCCAAATGCCTTGTCATCTAATTAACGATGTGCATGAATGATGAACGAGATTTCTACTGTCCCTACCTACTACTCAGCAAAACCACAGCCAAGGGAACAGGCTTGGCGGAATCAGTGGGGAAAGAACACCCTCTTGAGCTTGACTCTAGTCTGACACGGTGAAGAGACATGAGAGGTGTAGAATAAGTTGAAGGTCCCCAGCACCCCTCTCCTCAAGGGTGCGGGATGGGGTCCAACAGCCAAAAAATAAACAGAAAAACACAAAACAAGTGCTAGTAAATATTAAGAAGACTATAATCATATCAGGCATCTTCTCCAAGCACAATGATATAAAACTAGAAATCAATACAAAAAAACCTTGAAAAATGCACAAAAAATATGAAGGCTTAATGACATACTACTAAACAATGAACAGGTTAACAGTGAGATCAAAGAAAAATCCAAAGATATTTTGAGACAAATGAAAATGAATACAGCCATCCAATATCTATGGAATACAACAAAAACAGTCCTAATGGCAATTTTTTAAAATGGTATTGAGAAAATTGGACAGATACATACAAAGAAATAAAATTAGACCATCTTTTTATACCTTATACAGGAATAAACTCAAAATGGATTAAACACTAAATGTAAGCCCGACTGGTGTGGCTGAGTGGATTGAGTGTTGTCCCATGGACTGACAGGTCCAGGTTCAATTCCCAGTCAGGGCACATGCCCAAGTTGCGGGCTTAATCCCCAGTAGGGGGCGTGCAGGAGGCAGCCACTTGATGTTTCTTTCACACATGGATGTTTCTATCTCTCCCTTTTTCTGTCTCTAAAAAATCAATAAAAAACATGTTTAAAAAATTGTAAGAATCGAAACCATAAAATTCCTAGAAGACATAGGCGGTAAAATCTCAGACATTTCTATTAGCAATATTTTTTCTGATATATAGCCTTGGACAAAGGAAACAAAAGAAAAAATAAACAAATGGGACTACCATCAAACTAAAAAGGTTTTGCACAGCAAAGGAAACTATCAAGAAAATAAAAAGACAACCCACTGAATGTGAGAACATAGTCACCAGTGATAATCAGATAAGGGGTTAATATCCAAAATGTATAAAGAACTAAAAAAAAATATTCCAATTAAAAACTGGGCAGAGGACCTGAAGAGACACTTCTCCAAAGAGGACATACAGATGGCCAGTAGTCATATTGAAAAGATACTTAACATCACTAATAATCTGAGCAATGCAATTAAAACAATGAGATATCACCTCACACTTGTTGGAAGAGCTATCATCAATAAATCAACAAACAGTAAGTGTTGGTGAAGACGTGGAGAAGATAAAACCCTGTGTGCACTGTTGGTGGGAATGCAGATTGGTGTAGCCACTATGGAAACCAGCATAGAGGGTTCTCAAAAACTTAAAAATGGAACTGCCTTATTATGATCTGACGAATCCATTTCTGGGTATTTATCTGAAGAAACCAAAACACTAACATGAAAGGATATATGCACCCCTATGGTCATGGCAGCATTGTTTGCACTATTCAAGATATGGAAGCACCCCAAGTGCCCACTCATAGAGGAGTGGACAAAATAGCGGTTCAAATATAGAAGGGAATAATACTCGGCCATGCAAACAATGAAATCTTACCATTTGAGACAGCGTACATGGACCTAGAGGGTGTTATGCTAAGTAAAACAAGTCAGGCAAAAACAAATACCATATGATTTTACTTATATGTGGAATGTGAAAAACAAAGTAAATTCACACACAAAATGAAAGAGACTCATACATATCAAGAACAGACTGATGGCCCTGGCCGGTTTGGCTCAGCGGTTGGAGCGTCTGTCTGCCCACAGACCAGAGAGTCCAGCATTCAGTTCCCACTGAGGGCACGTACCTCGGTTGCAGTTTGTGCCTGGCCGTGGTCGGGGTCGTGTGGGTGGCAACCAGGCGATGTGTCTCTCTCACATTGATGTTTCTCTCTGACTCTTCCCCCATCTCTCCCTCCCACTCTATCTGAGGATAAATGCAAAAATGTCCTCTGGTGAGAATAAAACAACAACAAAATAGACTGATGGTTCAGAGGGCAGGGGCACTGGGGGACTAGGTGAAAAAGATGAAAGAATTTAGAAGTACAAATTGGTATTTACAAAATAGTCAGGGGAAAGTAAAGTACAGCATAGAAAATATAGTCAATAATATCGTAATAATTATGTATAATCCCAGAAGAATACAGGATGTATCGTGGGGAGCACTATGTGTAGTATATGATAGTCTGACCACTGTGCTGTACACCTGAAACTAATAAAAAATAATATCAAATGTCAACTGTGACAAAAAATACATCTTTTAAAAAAGGCATCTGAGTCTGCACTATTGGAGTTTTCATTTTTATGTACAAAACCCTTGTTGAAGTCATATAACTTTTTATTCTGTAAGAAAAAAAATACTGAAGCATTGGCTGCAGACACATCTAGCTTTGAATCCTCGTCCATCCCATTACTTAACATTTCTGATCCTGTTCCTCAGTGAGACAGTACAGATGAGACTAACTACTGGGATTGGTGCAGTAAGTCACAGCACCGAACACATGATGGGTCTTCAGAAACAGCAGCTATTATGATGATGGCTCGTGCATTCAACAATTTAAAGAGTCTTCTCAGAACCAAGAACATTTAAGACACAGAGAGTACAGTGAACATCACGGACTCCTAGTCTTGTGAAGAGGCTTAAAATTTTAAATTGTTGGGGCTCAGGCTGAGTGGAGCTGGCAAAATGGACAGCAGATGAAATGTTTCAACATCTTGAGTTCTCCCTTTGCCTTCACTGTGTTTCCTGACAAACGCTCTAATGAGATCATATAAATGGAGATCCTTAGGGAGGGAGAGGAACATACAGCTGTTAGTGGAATGGCGGGTTATTATTCCTGTTCTCTCGCATTGATGTTTCTCTCTCTCTCTCTCTCTGACCCTTCTCCCTTTCTCTCTTTTGAAAATCAATAAAGAAAAAAATTTTTTTTAAAAAGGAAGGTCAGTGGGAGCTGGAGGGGTTAAAGATAATGGAGCACTAGGTAAATATTTCTGTTTGTAATAGTTAGAACGCCCCTGCTACTTACAAACAGGTCTATCACTGTGTCCCCCATGCTTTGGGGAGCATCAGTCACAACCAGCTGGAGCACTGAGTACTTGTGCCCTCTGGAACACCTCCAGAATGGCAGAGTTCCTGATCTTGTTCACAATGCTTACAGTGATTACCGAGGTGACCATAAATCCCAATAAAATGTCATTCCACTTTATACTGTTGTCCCAGCATAATCATTAATCACATTCCCTTTTACACTCCAATGTAAACCACATAATAAATGTTATTTTCCCTAAATTGTGTGATTCTGTGTTTTAAATATCTTTATGTCATATCTTTCCCAGGGTCATATTCCAACATAATCTTTATAATCTTTATAATGAAACAAAGACTGTATATATAAACAAAAGTAATATATGTATAACTAACATAATATTAAATTCCAGCCAAGTACCATTTGTCATTCAAAGGTTCAGATCCTGAGGTTTGTTCACTTTTCATTTAAAAAGGAAGATTAGCCCTGGCCAGTGTGGCTCAGTTGGTTGGGCATATTCCGCTGCACCAAAAGGCTGCCAGTTTGAGTCCTGGTCAGGGAATGGGCCCGGTTTCTAGCTAGATGCCCAGTGGGGGCATGGAGGAGACAGCCAATCAATAGTTTGCACTCATGTTGATTTTATTTTTTCTCTCTCTGAAAAGCAATAAAAAAACAAAAGGAAAATTAGCAGGAGTTTGAGAGGGTTAAAGATAACCTAGCATCGAACTGAGAGTTTCCTTCATAACAATTAAAAATGCTAAATAGACTTGTGTGAATCTATATACTTGATCTTGATGACCTTGCTACTTACTAACATTTCCTGTGCTA
Organism: Molossus molossus; assembly: GCF_014108415.1. Lineage (NCBI taxonomy): Eukaryota > Metazoa > Chordata > Mammalia > Chiroptera > Molossidae > Molossus > Molossus molossus. Next base: position 27,019,413 of record NW_023425377.1, read on the forward strand.
TTATGTCTCCCAGGCTTTGGGAGCTACTGGTCTGAACCAGATCATCAGGCACACGGATTGAGTACTAGTGCCCTCCGAACAACCTCCAGAATGGCAGAGTTCACAATGTTCTTCATAATGTTTTACAGTTGTTACCGAGGTGAGCACACATCCCAGTAAAATCCCAGTCTAACTCCATACCGTTGTCCCAGCATAACCATTAATCACATTCCTTTTGACAGTGTATTGTGTCCTGATGTGGGACAGTTCACTATGTAGTCACCAGGCTGATCACCCACCCGTCCATCATTATCCGAGCACCTACTCTGGACCCGGCTCTGTGGTGATGACCTGAAATACAAAGGTGAGTAGGATAGTTCCCAGCCCCCAAAGAACTCAGGAATGAAGATCTGAGCTTGGAGGAGAAGGGAACCACTTTATGATGACAAAAGTGGTGAGAGTCACACCAGGCCTGTGCCATATGCTGTTGGGATCACAGGGAAGGAGGGCAGGTGATCAAGGGAGCACCGCAGGTGCCTCAGCGAAAAGGGCAACAGGATCCGCTGATCAGTGACTGAGAACAATGAATCAGCTCCAGAGGCAGGCAGGTCTCTCCCTCTTAAAACACTGTATGAATTTGAGTTTCCAGGTGTTCAGGGAACTGTGTGGTAAGGATTAAATTGGGAAAACACAAAGAGTTTCCAACGCATACTTCCTCAGTGGCTATAGGAAAACCTGCTGCCTAGTGAATCTTGTTACATGTAGAGACAGGTAAAATGTTTGCAGAGGAAGAATCTTCTCCACAAATTACTAGTATTAAAACATAAATCAGATTCTTATTACTCCTTGCTTAAAACGCTTCATGGGTTGATCACTGATCTCAGAATAAAATCCACACTCGAAGCTTCCCATGGCCCAGGATGGAGACAGCCTGCTCCGCCCACTGCTGTGCCCTGGTGTCACCCACCTCTTACTGTTGGAGTTCCCATCAAAGAGCCCAAGGACTGCACACTACATGCTTCTCAGCCCACAGGATGCACAGCCCCAGTTCTCTGCAGGGATGGAAAACAGAGTCTCCAATCAATACATCTTTCCGGATCATCAAGTTTATAACAAAGGTTAAGAGAACCAAACACTTTAATGAGAAGCCCCACAAACATGGGAGCAAAAAAGAGCAAGAGAGGGAGAAGGACCCCTGGAAAAACAGTCTATGCTCTGAAGTTTCACCCAGGCAGGGGCCCAGGGGTTGATTAACAGGAAGGACAGCTTCTCGTTTGACCTCCAGGGGCTTCACGCCATCCTCCAAACTCTGCAGAAACTTCTGACAACCATGGAGATGCTGGAACCCAGCACACGGTCCTGAGGACCATGAAGATGGTGGAACTCAACACACGCTTCTGACGACTGTGGAGATGGTGGAATTCAGCACATGCTTTTGATGACCATGGAGATGCTGCAACTGAGAACATGCTTCTGATGACTGTGGAGATGGTGGAACTCAGGGCACTGGCCTGCTCTCATCACCAGGTCCTAATTAAATAAACAAAACGCCAACTATGAAGCTTTTAGAAGCAAACTGAGGAAGAACCAGCTGGACTAGTACTCCTCTAAATGAACTTGTCCTCTAAGCAAATTTGTTAGTTTTTAGAAATTTGGGAATAAAATAAATAGCAGAATAAATGTTTGATGACTTGGTTCACTTCAGCCTCAGCTCCCTCCCACCTCTATTCCTTCCCACTTATCACTAATTGCCTCTGCTTCTGTCCTTGCTTGCTTGCTCTCCCCCAAAACCAACCAGAAATGCCACTTGCAGTTTGTATCAAGCCTGTAAAATAAAAAAGTAGCTGAAAGTTGGGGCTGATGTCCAAGAACTCGGGATCATTTACCACCTGGCTTTGCTCTCCATTTGGCTTTAATTTGGCTCTGGTGGTCCCTTGGTTCTCTCCCACCACAACACTCAGCACACGCCTCCGACGACTGTGGAGATGCTTCAACTGAGAACATGCTTCTGACGACTGTGGAGATGGTGGAACGCAGGGAACTAGCCTGCTCTCATCACCAGGTCCTAATTAAATAAACAAAAAGCCAACTATGAAGCTTTTAGAAGCAGACTGAGGAAGTACCAGCTGGACTAGTACTCCTCTAAACGAATTTGTTCTCTAAGCAAATTTGTAAGTTTTTTGAACTTGCGAAATAGAATGAATAGCAGAATAAATGTTGGATGACCCAGTTCCCTTCTGCCCCAGCTCCCTCCCACCTCCATTCCCTCCCACTTATTACTGACTCTGCTTCTGTCCTTGCTTGCTCTCCCCCAAAACTAACAGGAAATGCCAGTTGCAGGAGTTTGTAACAAGCTTATAAAATAAAAAAGTAGCTGAAATTCGGGGCTGATCTCTGTGAACTTGGGATCATTCGCTGGTCGGCTTTGCTCTCCATTTGGCTTTAATTTGGCTCTGGTGGCCCCTCGGTTCTCTCCCACCACAACACTCAGCACACACTTCTGTTGACTGTGGAGATAATGGAACTAAGCACACTCCTCTGAGGACCATGGAGATGGTAGCACTCAGCACACGCTTCTGTGCATTGTAGAGTTGCTGGAATTCAGCACATGCTTTTGATGATCGTGGAGACGCTGCAACTCAGCACATGCTTCTGACGACTGCGGAGATGGTGGAACGCAGGGAACTAGCCTGCTCTCATCACCAGGTCCTAATTAAATAAACAAAAAGCCAACTATGAAGCTTTTAGAAGCAAACTGAGGAAGTACTAGCTGGACTAGTACTCCTCTAAATAAATTTGTCCTCTAAGCAAATTTGTTAGTTTTTTGAATTTAGGAAATAGAATGAATAGCAGAATAAATGTTTGATGACCCAGTTCACCCAGCTCCCTTCCACCTCCATTCCCTCCCACTTATCACTAACTGCCTCTGTTTCTGTCCTTACTTGCTTGCTCCCCACAAAACTAACAAGAAATGCCAGTTGCAGGAGTTTGTAACAAGCTTATAAAATAAAAAAGTAGCAGAAAGTCAGGGCTGATCTCTGAGAACTCGGGATCATTTGCCTGCTGACTTTGCTCTCCATTTGGCTTTAATTTGGCTCTGGTGGTCCCTTGATTCTCTCCCACCACAACACTCAGCACAAGCCTGTGATGACCATGGAGATGCTGGAACTCAGCACACACTTCTGATGACCATGGAGATGCGGAACTCAGCACACGCTTCTGATGACCATGGAGATGCGGAACTCAGCACACGCTTCTGATGAACATGAAGATACTGGAACTCAGTGTACTGGCCTGCTCTTATCACCTCGTCCTGATTTAAATAAACCAAAGGCAAACTAAGTTTCAGAGGCAAACTGAGGCAGTCCAGTGGGCCTGGTGCTCCTCTAAATGAATTTGTCCTCTAAGAAAATTTGTTAGTTTTTAGAACTTAGAAAATAGAATGAATAGCAGGATAGATGTATGAAGACCCAGTTCCCTTCCACCCCAGCTCCCCCTCACCTCAGTTTTCTCCCACTTACCACCATCCGCCTCCGCTTCTGTCCTTGCTTGCTTGCTCTCCCCCAAGGTCAACAAGAAATGCAAGTTGCAAAAGTTTGTAACAAGGCCACTATAAGATAACAAAAGTAACTAAAAGTCAAGGCTGATCTCTGAGAACTCGGGATCAGTCCTCAGCCGGTTTTGTCTCTATTTGACTTCAGTTTGGCTCTGGTGGTCTCTCAGTTCTCTCACGCCATGACTCTCAGCACACGCTTTTGATGACCATGGAGATGCTTTAACTCAGCACATGCCTCTCACGACCCTGGGGTTGCTGCAACTCAGCACAGGCCTCTGGCAACGCGGGAGATGCTGCAAATCAGCAGACCCTTCTGATGACAGTGGACATGGTGGAACTCAGCACAACCTTCTGATGATCGTGGAGATGATGTAACTCAGGACACTCTTCTGACGACCATGGAGATGGTGAACTCAGCACACACTTCTGAATACCGTGGAGATGGTGGGGCTCAGTGTACTGGCCTGCTCTTATCACCTCGTCCTGATTAAATAAACCAAAGGCCAACTATGAAGCTTTCAGAGTCAACAGGAGGCAGTACCAGCGGGCCTTTAAGGAATTTGTCCTCTAAGCAAATTTGTTAGTTCTTAGAACTTAGAAAATAGAATAAATAGCAGGACAGATACATGAGGACCCAGTTCACCCAGTTCCCTTCCACCCCAGCTCCCGCTCACCTCAGTTTTCTCCCACTTACCACCAACCGCCTCTGCTTCTGTCCTTGCTTGCTTGCTCTCCCCCAAGGTCAACAAGAAATGCAAATTGCAAGAGTTTGTACGAAGCCCACTATAAGATAAAAACGTAGCTAAAAGTCAAGGCTGTTCTCTGAGAACTCGGGATCAGTCGTCTGCTGGTTTTGCTCTCGATTTGACTTTGGTTTGGCTCTGGTGGTCTCTCAGTTCGTTTGTACCAGGACTCTCAGCACACGCTTTTGATGACCATGAAGATGCTTCAACTCAGCACAGGCCTCTCACGACCCCGAGGATGCTGCAGCTCAGCACAGGCCTCTGGCGCCCCCGAGGATGCTGCAGCTCAGCACAGGCCTCTGGCGCCCCCGAGGATGCTGCAGCTCAGCACAGGCCTCTGGCGACCCCGAGGATGCTGCAGCTCAGCACAGGCCTCTGGCGACCCCGAGGATGCTGCAGCTCAGCACAGGCCTCTGGCGACCCCGAGGATGCTGCAGCTCAGCACAGGCCTCTGGCGACCCCGAGGATGCTGTAACTCAGCACAGGCCTCTGGCGACCCCGAGGATGCTGCAGCTCAGCACAGGCCTCTGGCGACCCCGAGGATGCTGCAGCTCAGCACAGGCCTCTGGCGACCCCGAGGATGCTGCAACTCAGCACAGTCCTCTGGCACCCCCGAGGATGCTGCAACTCCACACAGGCCTCTGGCGCCCCCGAGGATGCTGCAGCTCAGCACAGGCCTCTGGCGCCCCCGAGGATGCTGCACCTCAGCACAGACCTCTGGCGACCCCGAGGATGCTGCAACTCCGCACAGGCCTCTGGCGACCCCGAGGATGCTGCAGCTCAGCACAGGCCTCTGGCGACCCCGAGGATGCTGCAACTCAGCACAGGCCTCTGGCGACCCCGAGGATGCTGCAGCTCAGCACAGGCCTCTGGCGACCCCGAGGATGCTGCAGTTCAGCACAGGCCTCTGGCGCCCCCGAGGATGCTCCAATTCAGCACAGGCCTCTGGCGCCCCCGAGGATGCTCCAATTCAGCACAGGCCTCTGGCGCCCCCGAGGATGCTCCAATTCAGCACAGGCCTCTGGCGACCCCGAGGATGCTGCACCTCAGCACAGGCCTCTGGCGCCCCCGAGGATGCTGCAACTCCGCACAGGCCTCTGGCGCCCCCGAGGATGCTGCAACTCCGCACAGGCCTCTGGCGCCCCCGAGGATGCTGCAACTCCGCACAGGCCTCTGGCGCCCCCGAGGATGCTGCAACTCCGCACAGGCCTCTGGCGACCCCGAGGATGCTGCAGCTCAGCACAGGCCTCTGGCGCCCCCGAGGATGCTGCACCTCAGCACAGGCCTCTGGCGCCCCCGAGGATGCTGCAACTCCGCACAGGCCTCTGGCGCCCCCGAGGATGCTGCAACTCCGCACAGGCCTCTGGCGACCCCGAGGATGCTGCAGCTCAGCACAGACCTCTGGCGACCCCGAGGATGCTGCAACTCAGCACAGGCCTCTGGCGACCCCGAGGATGCTGCAGCTCAGCACAGGCCTCTGGCGCCCCCGAGGATGCTGCACCTCAGCACAGGCCTCTGGCGCCCCCGAGGATGCTGCAACTCCGCACAGGCCTCTGGCGCCCCCGAGGATGCTGCACCTCAGCACAGGCCTCTGGTGCTCCCGAGGATGCTGCAACTCAGCAGATGTTTCTGATGACAGTGGACATGGTTTAACTCAACACACACTTCTGATGATCGTGGAGATGGTGAAACTCAGCACATGCTTATGTTGACAGTGGATATGGTGGAATTCAGCACACGCCTCTGATGACCGTGGAGATGGTGTAACCTAACACATGCTTCTTACAACCGTGGTGATGGTGGATACTTTCCTACTGTAAATGTTGAGCCAAAAACGCTTCTCTTGTCTGCAGAATTATTGTCTGGTGAATCAAGTCTTCTCATGTTGCACAACTGTGTGTTTCTTGAACTGCAGTGCTACCTCAAGCCACAAAGTTCTGCCATCTGGGCATAACAATCAAGACTCTGGGACATCTTCTGACTATGTGGTTGGCCTCTCTAAACCGTGGACATGGTGGAACTTAGCAGAAGCTTCTGACGACCATGCACATGCTGGAACTCAGCACATGCTTCTGATCAATGAGGAGATGTTGCAATTTAGCACATGCTTCTGACAACTGTGGAGATGGTGGAACTCAGCACAGACTTCTGATGACCGTGAAGATGGTATAACTCAGCACATGCTTCTGACAACTTTGGACATGGTGGATACTCTCCTACTGTAAATATTGAGCAGAAACTCAGCATCTTTTGATGATGGCCTTACCTAGGCCATCCGGGACTTTAATACTTAGACTGGTTTTACTTTGTTTGTTTTGAGGTCTTTCTTTTTGGATGGTCTTATGCAGCTACATTTAAAAAAAAACCGGATGACCCTCCTAGCCAACCCCTGCCACCCGAGGCTGTGGCCAGGGGAAGAGGCTGGGACCCCCTCATGAAGGTGCCCAGCTTGGAGGGAATTGTTATCAGTTGCTTCTTTTCCAGCTGCAACGCTGCTGCTGGGGTTACCGCTGCTGGGGTTGGTGTGCGCGTCCCCAGGGCCATGCTGGACGGGTGGGCAGGGAGCGGCCGTGCTGGACTCTGGGCTAAGTGGGGGCGTGTTGTTCTTTGCTTCCGCACTGCGTGGGAGGGGGGGCGGCTTTGCTGTCAGGCTTGCTAGGAGGCAGGCAGGGTCTTGATTGTTATGCCCAGATGGCAGAACTTCGTGGCTTGAGGTAGCACTGCAGTTCAAGTCAGAGGAGGGGCAGGGTCTCACCCTGATCTTGCGGCCCTTCATTTTTTTCTTGTTCTCAACTAGTAGCATGTATGTCCCCATAATATCATTTAATTTTTTGTTGTTGACAGATTCCTGGATCTCCTGTGTGTCAAAACCAAGGTTTTCCATGTCTTCTGTTACCTGGGGGTCCAGGTCACCCCAGGCTGGCTCGATGTATGGCCTCAGTTCCTCATCTTGGTCCTTATTGACCCATGGGTCTTTCATAATCTCTTCTAGCGTTGGTCTTTCATCGCTGTTTACCGTTAACAGTTTATGTAAAAGTGTGAGACATTCTTCACTTATATACGATGGTTCAGTAAATTTTCCATTAGTTATTAGTTGTTGCATTTCAAAATATGAACGTCCCTTAAACGGCATTTCTCCAGTAACCATGACATACAGTGTTACCCCCAAGCTCCACGTATCCACAGTCGGGCCATAATAAGGTGTGAATGTCACGGCCTCTGGGGGCATATAGGCCATGGTGCCATGGAAGGTGTTGATTTTTTCTTCATCGAATGCTACACTTAGCCCAAAGTCAGTGATTTTTATATTTTTGTTCTCATCCAGGAGGATGTTTTCCGGTTTTATGTCCCTGTGGACGATGCCCTGCTGGTGGCAATAATGGACTGCGGACACCAGCTGTCGAAACATGGTCCGGGCTTCTGCCTCCGGGATGCGGCCGCTCTTTGTGATGTAATCTTGGAGGTGACCTCCAGCAGCGCACTCCAGGATGATGCATGTGGAGTCTGCAGTGGAGACCACTTCATATATTTTGATGATATTTTCATGTCTAAGTGTTTTTAAATATTTAACTTCTTCTGCCCCGTCCGTGGTCTCCTTCGACAGGACCTTTATCGCGACATCAGCACCTGTCGGCAGGTGGCGGGCCGACAGCACCCAGGCGAACGAACCCCGGCCAAGGATGTCTAGCAAGATGTAATTTCCAATACGACACTCCTCGGCATCAGGGGGGACTTCTGAGTCATCAGACATGATGGCTTCAACATAAAAAATTAGAGATGTCCGGTCACGATGGCAGCATGGGTGAATGCAGTATCACGTCCTCCCACAACCACATCAAAGTTACAGCTAAACTACAGAACAACCATCCTTCCAAACCACCTGAAATCCAGCTGAATGGAAGTCCTACAACTACAACACTAAAGCAGCAGCCGCATGGAGACTGGTGGGAGGGGCGGAGGAGGACGGGCTGGTCACACGCCCACGTGTGGTGGATAAAAATCAGGAGGACACCTCGGCTGGGAAGGTGTCCTCCCTAAGGACTGAGGGTTCCCTGTCTCACCCTAGGTGCCCTGCTCAGGGTTCCAGTGCCCGGAAGAGAATCCCCATAACTTCTGGCCAAAAAAACCAGTGGGAACTGAGGCTGAAGCGGCTGGGGCCCCAGACAGCTCCTTAAAGGGCCCGCGCACGGACTTATCAGACTCTCTCCCTCTAAGCTTGGAGAGGAGGCAGCTCGAGGGGCACCAGGGTCATACAGGGAAGAACTGAGCTGTTTGGCACTGGAGCAAGGGCTGGAGAGGGGCCTCTCTCTGGGACAAATGTGCTGTCAAAGGCCTTTGTTCCTTTGGTGAGCCCCTCCCTGGGGCGGAATACAGCCACCACATCTGGGACTCCAGCAACCAGCTCACACTGGTAGCCCCGCCCTGGTGATTCCCTGAGGCGCCGCCCCACCCAATTTTTAGGCCCACAAAAGCTTAACCATATGATTGGATTGTCTTGAATCCTGCTTCAGGTTTTCCTAAATTATTTCAAATGAGCAGCATCTGGTCTCAGCTAGCCCCATACCCCCTGTTAAGTAGTACATAGAAACAAACACAGGGAGGCAGCCAAAATGAGGAGACAAAGAAACTGGTCCCAAATGAAAGAACAGAAAAAATCTCCAGGAAAAGAACTAAGCGAAATGGAGATAAGCAACCTAACAGATGCTGAGTTCAAAATACTGCTTATAAAGATGCTCAGTGAACTTTGTGAGAACCTCAGTGAACTTAGTGAGGGCCTCAAGAGCATAAGAAAGGACCAGTCAGAAATGAAGGAGGCACTAACTGAAATAAAGAATAATTTACCCAGATTCAATAGTAGAGTAGGTAGAGCCAAGAAGCAAATCATTTATTTAGAATCTAAGGAAGCAAAAAACACCCAATCAGAACAGCAAAAAAAAAAAAAAAAAAGAATCCAAAAAAATGAGGATAGTGTAAGGAGCCTCAGAGACAACTTCAAGCGTGCCAACATTCGCATCTTGAGGGTGCCAGAAAGAGAAGAGAGAGAACAAGAAATCGAAAACCTATTTGAAACAATAATGGCAGAAAACTTTCCTAACGTGGTGAAGGAAACAGACACACAAGTCCAGGAAGAAGCACAGAAAAATGAGAAACATCTGTAATACATTCAACAATAAAGATAAAAAAAAATAAAAACAAAACAAAACAAAACACTAAATGAATATAACAAATAAACAAAAATAAAAATGAAGAGAAAAGAAAAATAAGAACAAAAATAAGACAATAAAAAATAAAATAACAAAAGAAAAAAGAATAAACACAAATAACAAATATTTAAAAGAAAAAAATGATAAACAAAACAACCAACAAAAATGCCAAAATCCAAAACGCAAGCTCACCAATCGAAGTCCAAGAGGTCGCAAAAGTCAGTTCACTAGTTTCCGTCCAACAATTCACAATTCACAATTCACAATTCACCACAGATCCGCCCACTACTCCAACGCCACAACTCTCCACAGATCAGCCTCCAGAGCAAGGGCCTTATATAGGATGGTTTGCCAGTCCCTCACAATGGTGCCTTATGACATCAGAGCAAGACATGGACCAGCTCTGGCTGCGGGTAAACCACAGTGGTTTTCTCACTTTTGGTCTCATGGCCCTTTTATTCTGAAAAAATTAAAAGAGCCACAAAGAGCTTTTTTGATTGTGTGGACGATTAAAGATTGATATTAACTTTATTAGAAATAAAAATATGCAAGGTGAAGAAACAAATAAAAATGAAGCCTGACTTTCCCATGATCCAGGTCTCAGTTCAGATTTCCCCTGTCTGGAGAGGGCTTCCCTGATCCATCCACTCCTACACACCTCACCCAGCTCATCACGTTTGTGGTCCTCATGGCACTGACCACAGAGCAGCTGATTCTTGATTACTGTCTGTCCTTCCCGTGAAGGGAGAAGCACAGCTGTAATGTTCCCTGTGTCTAGTACAGAGTGGCAACAAATCAGTGTTCAAAAAATATTTGTTCACTGGATTAATAGAAGAGTTTGGTGGAACAAAAGAAAATATGGCCAACTATTTAATCAAACTGGTTTATTAAAAAATCTTTAAAAACTGTCATGTTCTATCCTCACTCAGCTTCTGGGGCAGATACGATAGGCAAGAGGAGGGCTGAAGGCTGAGTGTCCAGGTATGTGGGTGCTTGCTGAGGCTGAGGAAAGGCCACCTGGTAGGAGCCTTGCCTTAACGATTAGAGATGAGTCCTCCCTCCAGTGGGACTTGCCACAGGAGGCAATGCATTTGGATCTGCAATGAGGCTGCAGGGTATTTTTTTGGAATAAGTATTTTATTTTATTTATTTTATAAATTTGTTTTTGTTACAGATGTTTCTCCTTTTTCCCCACTGACACCCTTCTTTCCATCCACCTGCACCACCCCCAGCTTTGATGTCTATGTCCATTGGTTATGCATACATGCATGTAAGTTCTGTAGTTTATCCCCCCCAACCCCCCTCCTTCAAGTCTTGTGAGTCTGTACCCCACCTTTATGTCTCTGGGTCAATTTTATTCATCAGATTGTTTAGTTCATTATATTCCAAAAATAAGTGAGATCATGTGATATTTGTCTCTCTCTGCTTGGCTTGTTTTACTTAGCATAATACTCTCCAGGTCCTTCTATGCCATCTCAAAGGATAAGAGATTTTTTTTTCCCTTTCAGCTGTGTAGTATTTTATTGTGTACATGTACCACAGCTTTTTTATCCACTCCTATACTGATGGACACTTGGGTTATTTCCAGATTTTAGCTATTGTAAATAGTGCTGCTATGAACATAGGGGTACATCTATTTTATCTGATTGGTATTTCAGGTTTCCTAGGGTATATTCCTAGAGGTGGGATCTGGGTCAAATGGCAGTTTGATTTTTAACTTTTGAGGTAACACTATAGTGTTTTCCACAGTGGCTACTGCACCAGTCTGCATTCCCACCAGCAGTGTACTAGAGTCTTCTTTTCTCCACACCCTCGCCAACACTTCTTGTTGGATGATTTGTTGATGGCAGCCATTCTGACAGGTGCGAGGTAGTACCTCACAGTTGTTTTAATTTGCATCTCTCTGATGATTCATGATATTGAGCATTTCTTCATATGTCTCTTGACCATTTGTATGTCCTGTTTGGAGAGGTGTCTATTTAGGTCCTCTGCCCATTTTTAAATTGGTTTCTTTGTCTTCCTTTTGTCAAGTTGTACGAGCACTCTATATATTTTGGAAACTAACCCCTTATCTGATGCATCATTGGCGATTTTGTTCTCCATATAATGGGATCCCGTTCTGATTAATGGTTGTTTCTTTTGCTGTGCAGAAGATTTTTAGTTTAATGTAGCCTCATGGGCTTATTTTTCCTTTGGTTCTCTTTCCTTTGGTGTTGTATCAGTGACAATTTTGTTGCAAATGATGTCTGAAATTTTGTTGCCTGCATTTTTTTCTAGAATTTTTATGGATTCACGAGGTACATTTAAGTCTTTTATCCATTTTATTCTCATGTATGGTGTAAGTTGGTGTTCTAGAAAGGAGGAAGTGAAACTGTCATTATTTGCAGATGACATGATATTGTACATAGAAAACCCTAAAGACTCCATCAAAAATATACTAGACTTAATAAATAAATTTGGCAAAGTAGGAGGATGCAAAATAACATCAAGAAATCGATGGCATTCTTATATACCAATGATGAAATCACAGAGAGAGAAACTAAAAAAACAATTTCATTTACCATTGCAGCAATAAAATTAAGATACCTAGGAATAAACTTAACTAAAGAAGTAAAGGAACTCTTCACAGAAAACTACAGGTCATTGAAAATAAGAAATAGAGGAAGATATAAAAAAGTAGAAGCATATACCTTGTTCATGGATTGGAAGAATTAACATCATTAAAATGTTTATACTACCCAAAGCAATCTATAGGTTCAATGCGATCCTCATCAAAATATATACATCATCCACAGAACTAGAAAAAACACTCCAAAAGTTTATATTGAACCAAACCAAACCAAACCAAACCAAACCAAACCAAACAAAACAAAAACCTCAAATAGCCACAGCAATCTTGTAAAAGAAGAACTAAGTAGGAAGGATCACATTGCCATATTTCAGGTTATACTACAAAGCCACTATAAACAAAACAGACTGATACTGGCCCAAGAACAGGCAGATAGATCAATGGAACAGAAGAGAGAACCCAGACATTGACCCAAGATAATATGCTCAATTGATATTTGACAAAGGTGGCAAGAGCATACAGTGCAGTCAAGACGGTCTCTTCAATAAATGGATTTAAGAAAATTGGACAGCTACTTGCAGGGTGTTTTTACACCTTGAATATCCATTGTTAGATGACACAAAGGATTCCTTAGGTGACCCTGAGTAGGTCTTTTAGGTAAATTTTTGTGTTACTTAAATGAACCTTTTCTGTGGAGAGAAGAGATGATGAGGCCTTTTAATTTACATTTATAAAAGACTTTGAAATCTCTGGATGAAAGAATTTCTGCAGAGGAACAAAGGGTGAGGCAATATGTTGGGGCAAATTTTACCCTTTATGGAGGCAGAGAAGGAGCAAGCAGGATTGAGGACACTTAGGGGAGCCTCCGGCATACTATGTTTCAAACTAATCCTTGAAGAAAGCTCCCTACTTTTAGTACATTGTGTGTTTTAATCACATGGACAATTTACTATTGTAGTAATAAGTTTCCTTTAACATTTATCTCCTAGAGTCTCAGCTTTTTGTGAAGGGAATCTCTAGGGGGATTTGCCAGTGAACTATTTCCTCTGCAACACTTTAGTTTGTTACTTTGTATCTTATATTAGTTTATATGTCATTTATTTTGGTTCTGACCTTTACTATTTCTTTCCTTCTACTTCCTCTGGATTTTTCTTTTTGTTTACTCTCTAATTCTTTAGGTTGTAGAGTTAGAAAGACTACTAGAAAGTTTTCTTGTTTCTTGAGGTAGCCCTGTAGTGCTATGAAGTTCTCTATCAAGACTGGTTTTGCTATTTTCCATAGACTTTGTGTTGTTGTGTGTTTATTTTCATTGGTTTCCAGGAAATTTTAAACGTCTTCTTTGATCTTTTCGGTAACCCATTCATTGTTTAATAACATGCTATTTAGCCTCCATGTGTTTGACTCTTTTTGTTGTAATTGATTTTTAGTTTCGTGTTATTGTGATCTCAGAAGATGCTTGATATGATTTCAATCTTTTTGAACTTGTAGAGACTTAGTTTTTGTCCTTACATGAGCTCTGTCTTTGAGAATGTCCCATGTGCACTTGAGAAGAATGTGAATTCTGCAGTTTGGGTTGTAATTCCTTGTAGATATCTATTAAATCCATTTGATCTAATGCATCATTTAGAATCTCTGTTTCCTTGTTAATGTTTTGTGTGGAGGATCTATTCAGTGATGTCAGCGGAGTGTTGGTATCCCCTGCTATGATTGCATTGCTGCTGATTTCTCCTATGAAGTCCTCCAGAAGATTTAAAATGTATTTTGGTGCATATATGTTTACCAAGGTTATATCCTCCTGATAAATAGATCTTTTCAATATTATGTAGTGTCCTTCTTTGTCTTTAGTTATGGCCTTCATTTTGAAGTCTATTTAATCGGATATGAGTATTGCTACCCCAGCTTTTTTTCCCTTACCATTTGGTTGGAAAATTTTTTTCTATCTCTTCACTTTCAACTCATGTGAGTCTTTTGCTGTGAGGTGTGTCTCTTGTAAACAAGATATATATGAGTCATGCTTTTTTATCCTTTCAGCTACTCTGTATCTTTTGATTGGAGCATTTAATCTATTTACATTTAAGGTTATTATTGATATGTACTTATTTATTGCCATTTTTATTTATTATGGTTATGTTTCTCTTCCTATTACTTCTGCTTATTATAGCAGTCCTTTTAACAATTTTTGCAGTGCTAGTTTGGTGCTAATATATCCCCTTAGCCTTTTTTTTTTTTTTTTTGGTCTGGAAAGCTCTTTATTTCTCCTTCTAGTTTGAATGATTGTCTTGCTGGATAGGGTAGTCTTAGGTTCAGATCCTTGTTTTTCATTACCTCGATTACTTCATGCCATTCTCTTCTGACCTGTAGAGTTTCTATTGAGAAGTCAGCTGATAGCCTTATGGGGGTTTCTTTGTAGATAACCCATTGCTTATTTCTTGCTGCCTTTAGGATTCCTTCTTTATCTTTAATTTTTGCTTTTTAATTATTGTGTCTCTTGGTGTGGGTCACTGTGGGTTCTTTTTACTTGGGGTTTTCTGTGCTTCTTGAACTTGTATGATATTTTTTTCTTCACCAAGCTAGGAAAATTTTCTGTCACTATTTCTTCAAACATATTCTATAAGCTTTACTAATTTTTTTTCTTCTTCTGGCACACCTATGATGACGATATTGTTACATTTCATGTCCCACAGTTTTCTTAGGCTGTATTCCTGTTTTTTAATTGTCTTTTTCTTTTTTGTTTTCTGATTGGGTGAGTTTTTTACCCTGTCCTCTAATTCACTGAGCTGGTCCTCGGCTTCCTCTAGTCTGCTGGTTATTCCTTTCAATGTGTTCTTTATTTCTGCTGTCATTCTTAATTTCCTGTTGGTTGGTTTTCAATGATTCTATATCTTTACTCATACTGTTGAGCTTCCTTATGATTATTACTCTGAACTCTCCTTCTGATATCTTGCTCAATTCCATTTCATTTATTTCTTGTCTTGTCAAATTATCTTTTTCTTTATTTGGGATTTGTTTCATTTTTTCACCATTTAGGCTGTCTCAGTATGTTTTGGAGCCTGCCAAATTTTCCCTGTGGGTGTTGGTGTTCCTCTGCTTGTGGCTCCCTCAGCTGGGTTTGGATAAGTGTGGGAGGGGCCACTTTTAACACACTGTCAGGTGTTACTTTTCTGTGTAAATTTGGAAGCTAAGGAAAGGTTCAGTTATCCTCTAGCTTTTTGCTTGGAGGCTGTTATTCTCAGTTACTTGATGAGCCTCGATTTGTAGCCTTCAGCTCAATGAAAAATCCCTCAGCTGTAAGAGGATTTCCAGTGGGTGGGGCACTTGTTTGCTATCAGACTTCAGATGTTAATGAGCCTCTGTTTGCATTTCTCTGGCCTGGCCTGGTGGTGTTGAATTCCTGTGGGAGGGGCCATTGCTTCTCCCCAGGCCTCTGGGAAGGGACTCTGAGTAAAATGGCTACTGTCCTGTGAGGGGGTGATTCAGTACAGTACTTCTGGTGGCCTTTTGTCCAGCCCTCATCTCTCTCCTGAGCGAAAAGCCCCAGACCCTCTCCACACAGTTTCATTCCACTCTGCCCTCCCTCTGCCAGAGCCCAAGGTGAATGGCTATAGCTGATTTGCTGCTCTGAAAATCTCCTGCTTTCTCAGAAGGAAGTGTGCACTGCTAATACAGCCCTTGTTGCTGTCCATGGGCTCCTAGACTGCCCCCATGCACCTCCACGGTTCCTACCAGGCTCGATTTGGTGTGCTCTGCCTGTCCCTGGTTGTACTGGTTTTCTTTCAGCTTCTCTTCAGTTGGTTTTTCTTGATTATTTGTCTTTATTTTTTAGTTGTAACTCCAGTTTGGTCCTGGGAAACAGTATGTGTAGCTTCCATTTACTCTGCCACAATCTCCATTTCTTTTCTTCTTGATTTTCTATGCTTCTTTTGATATACCCTCAGGTTTCAGTATTATTATTTTTATTCCTCTTCTTGGGTCACAAAATTCTTAGCAGATCCCAAAGAAAAGATTACCTTATCAGAGCAGCCTAGATTGCAGTACTTGGTTTATTAACTGATTAATTAACTGATTAACTGGTCAGACTTGTTTGTTTCTTCCAAGGTAATTATAACCCAAACCTCCTTTTTATCATGAGCTTTTTTAAAGTTAAATATATCTGTTATGTCAACAAACTGTTTCAGGCCTTATGCCCGGGACTTAATTTTGCAACCTATTATCTATCTCTGAATTTTGTTTTAATCCTCACCCAAGAATATTGTTCCACTAATTTTTAGATAGAGTGGAAAGAAGGGAGGGGGAGAGAGACATTAAAAAACATCAATGTGAGAAAAACACATTGACGAGTTGCCTCTCACACAACCCTGACCAGGGCTGGGGATTGAACCTGCAAACCAGGTACATGCACTTGAATGGGAATCAAACCCATGACCCTTCGGTCCATGGGCCAACCCTCTAACCACTGAACCAACCCAGCTCGCTCTGTTTTTTAATCCTTACCTGAGGACATTTTTTTGCATTTATCTTTAGATACAGGGGAAGGGAGAGATGGCGAACGAAGGAGAAACATCGATGTGAGAGACACACATTGACTGGTTGCCACCTACACAGCCCAACTGGGTTTGGGGAAAACTGCAACAGATGTATGTGCTCTTAGTGGACATCAAACCCGGGTCTCTGTGGTCTGCGGGCTGACATTCTAACCACTGAGCCAAACTGGCCAGGGGTAGCTTTTTTATTTCTTTTTTAACAATCTCTTGGCCATTGTTATACAATAAATTATCTTGTCATAATCAAATATTGATTTGGTTTCTTAGCATTAAAAAATTATATCACCCTTACTAGCATTGAGGTTTAGTTTTGTAGGAGTTGAGAGAGTTAATCTATGTAGTTAGCATTCTTTTGCAGGTCATCTGGCTAATACATTTTATTGGCAAATACAGTGAAACCTTCTCTCTGGTTGGTTGTTGTAGGTGCCCACCCAACCTGAATAGTCTTTCTGGTTCTTAGCATTTACTTTTGCTGAAATTATTGGACTTACAGAGTCCACTATTTATTCTCCTTAAACAGAAATAGGCATATAATTGTGCTTTTAGAACATACAATGTTAAGAGAATAAATAGCAAATCCTCCTAATTATTGAACTTAATAAAATATACACATGGTGTATTATATGTTGTTTTGTATTACACAATGACCTTTTGGGAAGACTTCAGAGCAACTCTTCTATTTTAAGTCATTTTGAATTTACCGCCTTTCACAAGACTCCCCTTGTCCTATATGCCATGAAGATGATGTTGGTAGTGATGATGATGGTAATAGTGATTTTAATTTGTAGCTTCACCTTAAGAGACATATCTTTTATTTAATGGAGAAAACTACATTATAGTGTCTGGGGATGCACATTTGAGTGATAATACAACAAAAATACAAAGAAGTCATTATTATAAAGGGATATGCAGAAGGGAAGGGGATGTGATGGGAATGATGCTTATGGAAGGATTTTATGGGCTGGGTGGCAAAGTTCTATTTTTTTTTTTTAACCTCGGCATACATTGGATGTGTGTGTGTGCACATGCACATGTGTGGGTATCTGTGCTTTATTTTTTTCAATAAAAATTTTATTTATAAAACTGTTATCATATAGTTAGTAGGAGCCCTTTATGTTGAATCCTTTATTCTATTTTTTTTTTTTTTGCAGGAGAGACAGAGAGAGGAGGAGAGAGAGAAACATTAATGTAAGAGAGACACATTGACCTGTCACCACCCACACAACCCCAAACGAGGCCATGGACAAACTGCAACCAAGGTATGTGCCATTAGTGAAAACTGAACCAGGTCTCTCTGGTCCATCGGCTGACACCCTAACCACTGAGCCAAGTTGGCCAGTGTGAATCCTTTATTCTTCATACATTGCCCCTGACACTCTTGAAAACATTCTTGTTTTTTGGCAACAAGAGGATGTTGGAGAAATGTTCTAATTTATTTAACACCCTAAATCATGGAATTAGCGATCTTCTAAGGGATTCTGTTTCCTTTTAATAGGAAGTAATTTGAAAGACCAGGACCTGGGCTCTGGGTGCGCATGAGAGTATGTGGTGAGCAAGAGTGCGCTGGGGTTGCTGCTGAGTCAGAACTGCAAACATACCTTTTAGGTCTATTTTTTCGCACTGGTATTTCCAGTTTAACTTACTATATTGCTATTCCATAATTTTTTCATATTATGTAAGGTTTGTGTCAACAACTACAAACCTTTCTCCAGAAGTTGACAATTTTTTTTGGTATGAAACTCCTGGATGGAGCCAAGACATGCCTTATATCACATTCTTCTCTCTGGTAGAGTAATTTCCAAATTTCTGTCATTCCCATGATTCATGTTTTTGCATATTTGCCAAATTCATAATTTTGTACCAACTCTATTATTGCTCTCCTATAATTTTGTTTAATTCACATTAAAGTGACCCCCTTAAAAGGATTATATTCATATCAAGCAATATATGTGGAATCATAGGGTTTAATGAGCTGGCCATATGTATTTCCAGTATCCATTAACATGGATGGATACATAAGTGTGAGAATTTGAGGCGACTCAGTAAAAAACATGATGTTCCCTCACTCAAGTTTAGCACCACCTTGAAGACAGACAAGAATCAGGAAAATAGAGCTCAAAATATCAAGGTCATTACCAGTAAAAACTGCACAGGGGGATGTTGCTCAGGTGCTGTTCAGTTACGGGTTCCCGAGGTGTGGATCCCAGGCTTGGACAGACATATCCACCTGCAGGCCTTTCCCACAATGTGGTTCCATTTGCCCCACTGCCGAGGATTGCACAGAAGTTGTCCTTCCTGACGGAAACAGATTTTAGAAGGGTGAGGAGGGAAAACAGAGCTACCATACCTAGTTTTTTTTTCAAACTCACCAATTGGGCAGGAGTGAGTAAGGAAGAAGAGAAGGGCTGGAAACATTAAGCTACTGGGTATTTTAATTAATAAAACACAAACTCAGGGGAAATAAAGACTTAAAATACACATTTGTCTGTGTCTTAGGGCAAAGCATCTAAGTACACCTGTTGGGAAGCCCTGCTGTAATGAACACTGCTATGATTAAGTGCCTGTGAAGTTCGCCCATCCCATATTGCTTGGGTACCTTTCTGCATCTCAGTTTGTTGTATTTGGAAAAACAAATTTAATATAGGAGAGTCTGTCTGAATCCAGATCAGAGTGAATTATGTTGACAATGGTCTACCTGTACCATATTTGCCATTTTTTCAGATACTTGTGTTAAATAAACTTCTCACTGCAAAATTACAATCAAAAGGTCCTATCTAGCTCTTCTTATGCCACTGGGTGTCATTTACCCTCACCACTCTTAAAATGACTATATTATGGCAAAATCTCATGAGTTTTTATTCTTGATTTCCTTAACTAAGTCAGGAACACTTCTCCCATTCAAAAGTTTTGATATGGTAGCCTCCTATGGTCAGATTCCATAGAATGTCAGCTTAAATGAACAAGTTGAAAGACTCTATTTAACTACCCCTTCCTTTTATAGAGATAATGAAGTGAAGATAAAAGACTTCTCCAAGGTCATATCCTACTTATTAACTGACAATCCTAGAATTGAGGCCTCCTAATTCTCAGCTCATTTATTTAATTATTTTTTTATGTTGCCCCTGGGCCTTTAAAACAAAGTTAAAATGAGCGAGCAATAGGTGTTGGCAGAGAAAATTATTTTATATCATTTTCTATCTCTAAAATATATTTTGAATGTCTCCATTCTTTCCCATGTACCATACCATCACCCAAGTCCAATCAATACCACCTCCTGCCTGGATCACTGCAATAATCTCGGAACAAGTTTTCCCCATTTCAACCTCCAATTCAGTTTCTTCCCATCACATGAGTTTCTCACTGGAATGCTTTATCTTTAATTTTTGTCAGCACGTTCCTCATACTCATTGTATTATTTAGGGCTGTTTTTGTTACAAAGGACAGAAAGACACAATTCAAAATAGTGGATGCAAGTCAGTTGGGTTAAGTTATGCTGCAATGAAGAACAGCTCCAGCCCAGCTGGTGTGACTCAGTGACTGAGCGTGTACCCATGCATCAAGAAGTCGCCAGTTCGATTCCTGGTCAGGGCACGTGCCCGGGTTGTGGGCCAAATCTTCAGTATGGGGCATGCAGGAGGCGGCCAATTGATGTCCTCTCTCACTGATGTTTCTATCTCTCTTTCTCTCCTTTCCTCTCTCTCTTAAATCAATAAAGAAAAAAAAAAAGAACTGCTCCAAAATGTCAGTGCTTTCGTCTCTCTGGCGTGGTTGGTGAGAGCTCTGTTTTTTGCATGCTCAGGTAGGATTGAGGTTGGTGGAGTCTCCACCCTTTGGAATGTATTTGATTGTCACAGCAGGAAAAGAAGGCGTGCTGAGTTATATAGGGCTCTTGAAGACTTCTACCCAAAAGTGACATACATTACGTGTGCTAACACTTTATTGGTCAAGTCTCGTGTCTAACTTACAGGAGTGAGAAAGAGCAGTCCTACCATATATCCAGGAGGAACAGAACCAGAAAGAATTAAAATATGACTAACACTAATGACTCCCAACGGCACTGGCTTTAGCCAGAATGGAATGTGCTGTGACTCATAGCTGAAGAGTTTGTGGGTGGATACAGTCAGGTGCAACTTATATTAGAGCTTTAATGATGCGAGGGGGATTCATTCCTTGATCTAGTTGTCTTTCAGTTATATGTCACCCCCCTCCTTTAGTCTCAAGGTCATATCTTCCCAACACTTAGTGTAAAGCCCCTAGATGGAGCCTCACCACTGTGATTGGCCTAACAGGTGTTATGTGCTCATTCCTGAATCAACTAAAAGCATCACTGGCCAGGGAGGTAGAATACACTAATTTGCTTAGACTAGGTCTTGGCCCCACCTTAGCAGTGATGGGTGGCAGAAATGTCTTCAAAGTTCACTGCAGTGAGCTCAGAAAGTGTGTGCAAATACTCTATAGAAAGTCTTGGACTGTGATTGTAGAAGAAGGTGAATTGATGCTGGGTAAGAAAATAACTAAAGATATAGATTGCTCTTTTCTTTCAGGTCTCATGTCTAATGTCACTTTCTTAGGATGGCTTCCTTTGGCATATATACAAACTGAAGTAGATACTCCTTTTATGATCTTGAAGGAGCCCCTTTACTTTTCTTTCAAGGCAAAATATGTAATTCTGTATGCATCTGTGTGATGGTTTAATATTCATTTCCCTCAATAGAAGGTGAGCTCCTTGAGGGCAGTAACTAGATCTCATTTGTTTTGTTTTGTTTTTTTTTAAATCTTTATTGTTGAATGTAAAATGTATTACAGATGTTCCACATTTTCCCCCCATTGACCCCCTCCTCCCCACTCCTGCCCCCCCCCCACCTTTTCTCACACTATTGTCGGTGTCCATTGGTTATGCATATAAGTTCTTTGGTTTATTTCTTCCCACCCACCCCCAACCCCTTTCCCTTTGAGGTTTGTCAGTCTAGCAGTGAATTTGTACTTCTTAATCTCTTCACCTTTTTCACCCATTCCCCCAACCCCCTCCCATCTGGCAACCAACAAAATGTTCTCTGTATCTATGAGAATTTTTCTGTTCTACCTGTTCATTTTGTTTGTAGATTCCATTGTTGATAGATATGTATTCATTGCCATTTTGTTTGTTCATATATTTTATCTTTTTCTTCAAAAAGACCCTTCATCATTTCATATAATAACGGTTTGGTGATGATGAACTCCTTTAACTTTTTCTTGTCTGGGAAAGTCTTTATATGGCCATTGATTCTAAATGACAGCTTTGCAGGATAGAGTAATCTTGGTTGTAGGTTCTTGGTTTTCATCACTCTGAATATTTCTTGCCACTCCCTTCTGGCCTGCAAAGTTTCTTTTGAGAAATCAGCTGACAGCCTTATGGGAACTCCCTTGTAGGTAACTAGCTGCCTTTCTCTTGCTGCTTTTAAGATTCTCTCTTTATCTTGAACCTTTTGCATTTTGATGAGGATGTGTCTTGGTGTGGGCCTCTTGGGGTTCATCTTGTTTGGGACTCTCTGTGCTTCCTGGACTTGTATGTCTGTTTCCTTCACCAAGTTAGGAAAGTTTTCTGCCATTATTGTTTCTTTTTTTTTTTCCCTCACCTGAGGACATTTTTCCATTTTTTGTTCAGGTAGAGTGGGAGGGAGAGAGAGGAACAGAGAGAGAGAGAGAAACATCGATGTGAAAGGAACACATCGAGTGGCTGCCACCCGCACAACCAACCAGGGCTGGGGACAAACTGCAACCGAGGTACGTGCCCTTAGCGGGAACCGAACCCGGGTCTCTCAGGACCGCAGGCCGACGCTCTAACCGCTGAGCCAAATCAGCCAGGGCTCTGCCATTATTGTTTCAAACAGGTTTTCAATTTCTTGTTCTCGCTCTTGTCCTTCAGTCACCCCCAAGATGCGAATGTTGGCACGCTTGAAGTTGTCCCAGGGGCTCCTTACACTATCCTCATTTTTTTGGATTCTTTTTTTTTTTGCTGTTCTGATTGGGCATTTTTTGCTTCCTTGGATTCCAAATCGATGGTTTGCTCCTTGGATTTACGTACTCTATTAATTGAAGCTGTGTAAATTATTTTTTATTTCAGTTAATGCCTCCTTCAATTCTAACTGTGCATCCATGATTTCTTTCTTTTTTTTTTTTTTTAATCCTCACCCGAGGATATTTCTCCATTTTTTGTACAGATAGAGTGGGAGGGAGAGAGAGGAAGGGAGAGAGAGAGAGAAACATCGATGTGAAAGGACACATCGAGTGGCTGCCACCCGCACGACCAACCAGGGCCGGGGACAAACTGCAACCGAAGTACGTGCCCTTAGCGGGAACCGAACCCGGGTCTCTCCGGACCGCAGGCCGACGCTCTAACCGCTGAGCCAAACTGGCCAGGGCGCATCCATGATTTCTAACTGGTCCTTTTTATGCTCTTGAGGCCCTCCCTAAGTTCACTGAGGTTCTCACTAAGTTCATTGAGCATCCTTATAAGCAGTATTTTGAACTCACCATCTGTTAGGTTGCTTATTTCCATTTTGCTTAGTTCTTTTCCTAGGGTTTTGTTCTGTTCTCTCATTTGGGACCTGTTTCTTTGTCTCCTCATTTTGGCTGCCTCCCATGTTTGTTTCTGTGTATTACTTAATGAGAGGTATGGGGTTAGCTGAGACCAGATGCTGCTCGTTTGAAAGAATTTAGGAAAAACCTGAAGCAGGATCCAAGACAGGCCAATCCTATGGTTAAGCAAGTGGCAACAGCTTGGGTGGGCCTGCAAGTTGGGTGGGGCGGGGCCTCAGGGAGTCAGCTGGGCGGGGCTACCAGTGTGAGCCAGGTTGCTGGAGTCCCAGATATGGAGACTGTCTGCCGCCCCCGGGAAGGGCTCACCAAAGGAACAAAGGCCTCTGACAGCACGTTTGTCCTCGAGGAAGCCCCCTCTCCAGCCCTCGCTCCAGTGCCAAACAGCTCAGTTCTTCCCTGTATGTCTCTGGTGCCCCTCGAGCTGCCTCCCCTCCGAGCTTAGAGGGAGAGAGTCCGATAAGTCCGTGCGCGGGCCCTTTAAGGAGCTGCCTGGGGCTCCAGCCGCTTCAGCCTCCCTCAGCCTCAGTTCCAGCTGGTTTTTCCAGCCAGAAGTTATGGGGACTTCTCTTCCTGGCACTGGAACCCTGAGTGGGGCACCTGGTGTGGGACGGGGGCCCCTCAGTTCTCAGGAAGGACCTTCCCAGCTGAGTTGTCCTCCTGATTTTTATCCGCCACACGTGGGTGTGGGACCAGCTCATCCACCTCCGCCCCCTCCTACCTGTCTGGATGTGGCTGCTGCTTTAATTCCGTAGTTGTAGGACTTCCATTCAGCTTGATTTCAGGCGGTTTTGAATGATGGTTGTTCTGTAGTTTAGTTGTAACTTGGATGTGGTTGTGGGAGGACGCGATACCGCGTTACCTACTCCGCCGTCTTGACTGGAAGTCTAGATCTCATTTGTTTATTGATGTTTCCTCAGCATCTAGAAAACTGCCTAGCACATGGTGGGTTCCCAAAAAATAGTTATTGAAAGAAGTTACAGCAAATACATGTTGAATATTTACTGATTTTCAGATAAAGATATGGAGCAGAATTTGAGGGGTTTTGGTTTGAAGATACATGGCCTGTATATCTATGTTAACACATAGGTACATTTTAGTAAGACAGTACAGGTAACAGATTGGATTAATAGCATGGATTAGCCAGTACTTGTGTGGTAACAATTAGATGGCAGAAAAATGAAAAAAATAAATGTTTCCAAGATCTATAAATCAATATGGCATATTAAAGTGTTAGTGAAAGCCCAGGCCAGTTTGGCTCAGCGGTTGAGCATCGGCCTGCGGACCAGAGAGTCCTGGGTTCAATTTCCGCTAGGGGCACATACCACAAAAAGAAAAAAAATATATAGTGTTAGTGAAAAACTAAGCAAATCTACATTTCTCACCCCCTCATCCTGTGTACAAGATGAAGCACAGTTCTGTTATGAACTGGCTTAGATAAGTTCTACTGATCAAAACCTGGAGACATGAAGGTTTTATTTTTATTAATCATTAGTTATTTACTGAGAATTTTCATCTTAAAAAAAAATTTTTTTTCCCTTTATTGATTAGAGGGAGAGAGAAAGGGAGATAGAAACATCAATGAGAGAGAACATCAACTGGACGCTTCCTGCATGCCCCCCACTGGGGTTCAGGCCCACAACTTGGGCATGTGCCCTATCCAGGAATCAAACTGGTGACCTCTTGGTGCACGGCTCAGTGCTCAACCTCTGAGCCACATTGGCCAGGCTGAGAATTTTTATCTTTAAACATGCAAACTCTCTTACAACTATCTGAGCAAATGTGGTGCCTCAGTTTCTTCTCCTGTAAACTGTGGACAATAACAGCACCTGGCAATGTTTGAGGATTAAAGTCAGTACATGCAAATTACTCAGTGTAATTACACAAGGAACAGTGCCTGGCACATCTTAAGTGCCAAAGAAATGTTACCTATTATTATCAAGAGCTTGTGTTAGTGCCTTATGTCCTCTCTTATTTTATTTGAATAGCAATTTCCTCCACCAGAGAACTTTTTTATACATTATCTTATCTGAATGCAAGAGAGATTCAGCATTTAATGTCTGTAGGGTGCCAGAGACACAAAGAAATATTAGGCCCAGTCCCATCTTTCAGAAATTTGCAATCTAGTTTCAGCAGAGTATTTCATCCTATGGCTTAATTTTAGAGAATACCTTTCAGGGGAACTAAGACTGTTAGCTTTTTACCAATCAGGATTCTCTAGGTGGAAAAAACAGAATCCAATTCAAACAGGCTTGAACTACAAAGTGGATTTGTTAGCTCATATAAGAGGCAGTAAAAGTAGTGTGGTGTTTAGGGGTGATTGGTCAGGGTCCCCACAGTGTTCACTGAGGGCTCACATTTTTCTATCTGTTGGTTCCCGTCATCACAGGGATGGCGTCAAACCAAGGCTGTCTACCCATAGACATCTGCTAGCCAGGTATAGGGACACTTCCTTGTTCAGATCTGGGGGAGGGGAGCTAATTAACAGCAGGCCCCAGTAAACCTCTCTTCATTTCCAGATTGGGTCATATGCCCATTCTATTGCCAATCACTGGCAATGGAGGTCACTCCTGGACCAACAAGGCCCACCTTTGAAGCTGGGAGTGGGGTGAAAACCTGAAGGGTTCTATTTTGAAGACAGAAGGGTAGGCTGAATGCAAAGTAAACAGCCAACAATTTCCAGTCTATCCTTTGAACATACTTTTCTTTATGTTCTAATGCATTCTGTGCCAGGTGCAGAGAAGATGCTTAATACAGACTAATGGAAAGAATGGATAGTAAATAGACCAAACAAAGAATTACTTATTTACCTTATTTAAGCCTCCAGAGTCCTAGAAATGCTTGTCCCAGGGACTAGCACAACCTGTGTTTCCTTGTTTAGTGATCTCCTCTCTTGGTAACATGAACATGGACTCCATCTAGTGCTAGAGGAGAGGTCTGGATTGGCCCTTTCTTCTGGATCCCTACGCTGAGTAATAATAAGGTATGATATTCATCATTTATTCCCAGGTCGTGGGGCAGTGGGGCATCTTTTTTTTTTATCCTCACCTGAGGACATATTTTTATTTGTTGTTCAGATAGAGTGGAAGGAAGAGAGAGGAAGAGAGAGAGAGAGAGAGAGAGAGAGAGAGAGAGAGAGAGAGAGTCATCGATGTGAAAGGGACATATCGAGTGGCTGCCACCCACACAACCCAACCAGGGCCGGGGACAAACTGCAACTGAGGTACATGCCCTTAGCGGGAACCGAACCCGGGTCTCTCACGACCACAGGCCCACGCTCTAACCATTGAGCAAAACTAGCCAGGGCAGTGGGGCATCGTTTGGCTGGTTGGTATCATATGTTGTGGCAGATGAGTCAGTCTTTTAAGATTTGTGCCCACAGAAACTGGCATTTAAGCTTTCTTTGTATTCCAACTCTGAGGTTAGGGAAGCAAAATTAACTTCTGTTCAGTTTGTTGTTTGCCCTCAACTCACCCTTCTTTGCCCTTCATGGTTGCCTTCTTTCCTGCCTCTCCTTCTTCTGCTTGCTTCCCCTGGACCCATTCCTACCCTCCATTATCACTCTGCTTCCTCTTTCCCCCCTAGAGAAATAATGGGGGAAGAGAATAAACTTGGCAACTTTATTTACACTGAGGCTAAATATGTTACCCCTTAGCTGTTGATGGACTAATTAGAAACTTAGCAGGATTAGGGATGATCTCCCCATCCTTTAATAGTTGTTTAACGGTTGTCCCAGGGAGAGTCTGAGAGCATCACTGGAAGGTTACTTCATGCAGAAACTAAGTCTGGCCTAGCCTCCTGGTCACCTTATGTAACACAATGGTAGTAGTAACTACAGTGCAATAATCAAGTCTGCTATGCCTGGTCACATGTAAGGATAATGTCAGGATGCATGTGACATAGGTATATTTGTTACATCCCTGGAAGG
Organism: Molossus molossus; assembly: GCF_014108415.1. Lineage (NCBI taxonomy): Eukaryota > Metazoa > Chordata > Mammalia > Chiroptera > Molossidae > Molossus > Molossus molossus. The sequence goes on from NW_023425377.1 coordinate 27,046,509, forward strand.
AACCCTTTGACTTGCATGTTCACCACCTGTTTTCTCTCATCTCTAACTGGGAGAGGGTCTATGTCTTAGGGATTGACCTGGGGTAACCAAGTACATGCAACCACGGCATAATGTTATTCACAATAGTCACTTGAGCAATTGGGAAGCTAAGGCAAAATTAGGAACCACTTTGTACTTTGAGACATCACTACCACAGCAATTAGAAATGCTCTTATGGGTAAGATCAGCCTGTTTGGTGAGCAAAGGTAGGGATCAGGCAGTCGCTTGATGACTTAAATTAATCTGGATGTGACCATTTCAGGAAAAATAAATATATCTTTCTAACGAGGAAAGAATTATTTAAAGTCCCAAAAACTTATGGGGTAATTTCTTTAGCATCTATATTTACCTCTAAAATTTTATTTTCTCATGCTTTCATAAGTCACCAATACCTCTTCTGATTGGCTTATTCTTTTGGTAGAAACATCAGTGCCTTAATCTGGACACTCATGTGTGTTCTGCCTTCAAATCATATGTTTTCTTCCAGTGACTTTGCACCTGTTAATTTATACCTTTGCAGATAAAAATTTGGAGAGATTGGATTCTCCTCCCTTTGGAAGCTTCAGTTCATTCTTCTGTGAAGTGTGGGTACTGGTAATGGATGTGGTAGTGCTCCACCCAGATTCCCTCTTCTAGGCCTGTGCTCCCCCAACAAAAGTTACTGGGAACCGACCCCCACGGCAAGGGAATTGCCTTATCCAATTCCCTACCCTCAATGCTCACCCAGCACCAGAGCTCCCTAGGATTGGCTGAGCCTTTAGCTGGAACTGAATTTTGGGACAGATTATCTGTTTACCAAATCCTGGATTCTTCGTTTGCTTATGGATGTATCTCCCCAAATCACCTCCAGTTCTCCTGAATGTAACTTCTTGTCTCAAAGTCTGTCTCTGGGGAACTTAGTCTAAAAGAAATGCTACTTCTTCAGATTGTAGCCAAGACTGAATTCATAAACCCCTTTGGAGAGGAATCTTTTTGGAGTTGGGAATGGACTTAATATTTGATAGCTGTCATTATTCCTGGGTGGCATGTCATTGACTGAAGCATTCCCATTTCTGTCCAATCTCATCAATCAGATCGTCCTTTGAGAAAATAATGTAAGAACTAGCTCAAGGCAAAATTAACTTCTGTTCAGTTTGTTGTTTGCCCCTCAACTCACCCTTCTTTGCCCTTCATGGTTGCCTTCTTTCCTGCCTCTCCTTCTCCTGCTTGCTTCCCCTGGACCCATTCCAACCTCCATTATCACTCTGCTTCCTCTTTTCCCCCTAGAGACATAATGGGGGAAGAGAATAAACTTGGCAACTTTATTTACACTGAGGCTAAATATGTTACCCCTTAGCTTTCTAAGTTACATGTCATTTGAAACACTCTGTGTCTTTGATTTTATTTTCATTCAGTTTTGTGTTATGTCCACAAGTGCCCCTCAGTCATTTCTGGCCTTCAGTCTGATGTGCGATTAGTCTTTAAAGTTGTCTTCCCAGATAGAAAATATCTTAAATAGATTCTTTAAAAATGCATGTCATTAACTGCCACTGCGATTACAAAAAAAGTTTCCCCTTTGTACTAATATTGTAAGCTAAATAGGCCTTAAAGGATACAGTTTTTCCAAGCAAACAAAATAAATAAAATCCTTATTGGATTTCTAAGCAATCAAGGTGAAAAGAGAAAAACAAACAAACAAAAACAAAAAAACAAAAACAAAGGGTGGAAAATATAAATGTGAAAGGCAGCTCAACTTTCAAAGGTCTTAGGAGCTGGGTTGATTGGAGATGGAAAAAGATCGGCAATAAATGGTTCTTGTTTTCTTTTTCCTCTGTTACATGAACTCATAACAGCTAAATTTTTCTTCCACATTCTATTAGGTAGGAGTCTCAGTAGAAAGTGATAGAAAACTCAACTTGAATTAAGTTAAACACAAAAGGGGAATTAATGGAAGGATCCTGGAGGAGTCAAAAAATTCAAGAAGCAGCTGCAGGAAATAGGAAAACTCGTGGGATTCGGAAACTGGAACTGGATGTCCGGTGCCACCAGACTCTCCCGCCATCCCTGCTTGTTTGTGTATGCTGCTGTGGGCTGGATGATGTCCTCCAAAAGATGTTGAAGCTAACCCCCCGTAGCTGTGAATGCGACCTCCTCTGGAAAGAGGATTTCAGCAGCTGATCAAAATAACATGTTAATAATATGTTAGTTTGCCAGGGCTGCCATAACAAAGGACCACACGCTGGATGACTTAAACAGCAGCAATTTATTTCTTCATGGTTCTGGTGGCTAAATGTCTAAGATCAAGGTGTCAACAGAGTGAAAATGGCCCTGTCTTTACCCAGAAATTCCCTGTTTAGAACTCTGCTATAAACAGCGAAAATATTACCCAAAGAAATCTATATATTCAATGCAATTCCTATCAAGATACCAATGGCATACTTCATAGACAAGAACAAGTATTCCAAAAAAATTTTTTTTTCTTCACTGATTTTAGAGAAAAAGGAAGGGAGAGGGAGAGAGAGATAGAAACATTAATGAGAGAGAACATTGACTGGCCACCTCCAGCATGCCCCCCAACATTTGGGGTTGTATTTGGCCTACAACCTGGGCATGTGCCCTGACTGGGAGTCAAACTGGTGACCTCTTGGTGCACCAGCTGAGCCACACCAGCTGAGCCCAAAGTTTATATGGAACTATAAAATACCCTGAATAGCCACAGCAATCTAGATAGAGAAAGAGGAACAAAGTTGGAGTCATCATGCTACTGGATATCATAATATACTACAAGGCCATAGTAATCAAAACAATGTGTACTGGCAGAAAAACAGATATATAGATCAATGAAACAGAAAAGAGAGCCCAGAAATAAACCCATGACTATATGGTCAACTAATATTTGACAGAGGAGGTTAAAACATACAATGGGGCAAGACAGTCTCTTCAGTAAATGGTATTGGGAAAATTAGACAGATACATGCAAAAAAATGAAACTAGATTACATTCTTACACCATACACAAAAATAAACTCAAAGTGGATTAACGTATTAAATGTAAGCCTCAAAACCATAAAAAGCCTAGAAGAAAACCTAGGCAATAAAATCTCAAACATTTCTCATAGGAATATTATTTTTCTGCTATATCTCCTCCAGCAAGGCAAACTAAATAGACACTTCCCCAAAGAGGACCTACAGATCACCATCAGACATATGAAAAGATGCTCAACATCACTAATCATCATATAAATGCAAATTAAAACCACAATGAGATATCACGTCACACCTGGCAGAATGGCTATCGTCAATAAATCAACAAACAAGTGCAAGTGGGGACGTGTAGAAAAGGGAACTCTTGTGCACTGTTGTGAAAATGCAGATTGTGCAGCCACTGTGGAAAGCAGTTTAGAGTTACCTCAAAAAATTAAAAACAGAACTGCCTTATGACCCAGCAATTCCACTTCTGGGAATATATCCAAAGAAATCTGAAACACTAATTCAAAAGAATATATGCACCCCTGTGTTTACTGCAGCAATATTTACAAGAGCCAAGATTTGGAAGCAGCCCAAGTGCCCATCATGAGAAAATGAGTGAAAAAGCTATGGAATACTACTTGGCCATATAAAAAAAGGAAATCTGCCCTGGCCGGTTTCGCTCAGTGGTTAGAGTGTCAGCCTGTGGTCCAGAGAGACCCAGGTTCAATTCCCACTCAGGGCATGTACCTCGGTTGCAGTTTGTCATAGGCCCTGGTTGGGCCGTATGGGTGGCAACCACTCTATGTGTCCCTTTCACGTCGATGTTTCTCTCTCTCTCTCTCTCCCCTTCCCACTCTATCTGAACAAAATACGGAAAAATGTCCTTGGGTGAGGATTTCACTTATGTGTGGAATCTAATGAACAGAATAAACAAAATAGAAACAGACTCATAGATACAAAGAACAGACTGACAGCTGTCAGAGGGGAGGAGGGTTGGGGGTATGGCTTCAAAAGGTGAAGGGATTAAGCAAAAACACAAACAAACAGAAAAACATACCCCAAAAACTCATAGACACAGACAACAGTATGGTGGTTACCATAGGGAAAGGGGGTGGGCCAGGTAGAAGAGGATAAGGGAGGATGAATGGTGATAAACAAGACTTGACTTCAGGTGGTGAACACACAATACAATATCCAGATGATGTATTGTAACCTATATGATTTTATTAATTAGTGTCATCCCAATAAATTCAATAAAAATAAATAAAAATGAAAAAACAATAAAACATGCTGACAGAAATTCACCCACAAGGATTTTTGTGACATCAATAGTTATACCAAAGTACCTAAATAATTTAAAATTATGGTTTATTCATTTAATGGAATATAATATCATTAAAATCATATGTTTGAAAATAATGCTCTCAGTTTAGCACAGAACATGATACAGGGCTACAAAGTCATATATACCATATCTCCAATTGCTAAAAGAAGAAAAGGTGCTGTTTCTTGTGAGGCCCATCTTGTTCGCTGGCTTCTCTGTTTTCACAGGTTTTTTTCCCTGTGTTCATATGTGTGTCTCAATCTCCTCTTCTTCTAAGGACACTAGTCCCGTTTGATTACAGCCCACCCATGTGGCCTCTTTTTGCCTTAATTATCTCTTTAAAGGCCCTATCTCCAAATCCAGACACATTTTGGGGTACTGTGGTTAGGATTTCAGCATAAGAGTTTATAGGGGGCATAATTGTGTCTATAAACAGATGAGATCATCAGGGTGGGTCTTAATCTAATATGACTGGAACAGAGACCAGCCTGGCACACTGTTCCACTTTCAAACCGCCCCGATGCCCTTGGAATGAGTAGGTGGCATCTGTTCTTACACAAGTCACTCAGCCAACCAGCCCAAGTAGAGCCAACAGGTGCTAGGCCCTTTCATCTTTCAGGACATATCCCTTGGCATTTTGGGGCCAGTTAATGAGGAATTGTTGGGCAGCTTCCTAGTCTGGAAGAAATTGGTGTCAAGTAGAGTTCGAGCACAGGGCCCAGCTTAGCAACGGGCTTCTGTTTCACACTCGGTCTCCAGCTACTCTCTGGTAGCAGAGTCAGATACAGACCCTTAAACACCTGCAAGTAAATTCTCTCTCCTGTATGAGCCTAGGTAGTCCCCAGGGAGACTGTTCTTGTTGTTTTTTTTCCTTCCCCTGTAAGGAGGGGTTGGTGATATAGTAGAGATGCTTTATACGTACATTCAGTATGTAATGGCTTTGGCTCCACCCCACTTCTTATTCAGTATTTCACAGGTGTGGTAAAGTGGAGATTAAGAATTAACTACAGCCATGCGTGCATTACCAATGTTTCTGTCAACGATGGATCACCATAGATTATAATGGAGCTAAAAAATTCCTATGGCCTTGTGACTCAGAGCCATCATCACATCTCAGCACAGCGCAGTGCTCACGTGTTTGTGGTGGTGCTGGTGTAAACACACTGCTGCACTGCCGGTCATGCTAAAAGCATAGCACACATGAGTATGTACAGTGCATAATATTTGACAATGATAATAATCGAAGACGTTGCTGGTTTATGTATTGAGTATACTTATTCTAGAGGGTACTCTCTCTAGTTATATAAAATAAGTTTGCTGCCTGGCCAGTGTGGCTAAGTGGTTGAGCATCGTCCCATGCACCAAGAGATCATGGGTTCGATTCCCAATCAGGGCGCACACCCAGGTTGTGGGCCTGGTGATGCCCATTGGGAGGCATGCAGGAGGCAGCCAGTCGATGTTCTCTTGCATTGATGTTTCTCTCTCTCTCTCCCTCTCCCTTCCTCTCTCTCTCTAATATCAATAAATAAAAATAAATTTAAAAAAGGAAGAAACCAGAGCACTCTCACTGTCTGTCTCTCTCTGCCAATTGAGGGCACAGATAGAAGGCAGCCATCTGAAAGCCATCCGACCTTACCAGGAAGGAATCTGCTGACACCTTGATCTGGAACGTCCCAGCATTCAGAAATGTGAGAAAATAAATGTCTGCTGTTTCAAGTCACCTGGTCTGTGGCATTTTGGAAGGTTGTGGGCTTGATCCCCAGTAGGGGGCATACAAGAGGCAGCTGATTGATGGTTCTCTCACATTGATGTTTCTATCTCTCCCTCTCCCTTCTTCTCTCTGTAAAAATCAATAAAAATATATTTAAAAATATATGTATAAAATAAGTTTGCTGTAAGACAGTCAGTCTGCTGTGTAATGCATGCAGCTCCCTCATTCATCTCATGTTTACCACGTCTCCCGACTGCATCATTTTTCTTGTGCTTGATTTTAATCTCGTGTTGTTTTGTACCAGTTGTAGCCTAGGAGCAATAGGCTATGCCATACAGCCTAGGTGTGTGCTAGGTTATCCCGTCTAGGTCTGTGTACATAAACTCTATGATGTTTGCCCAACAAATTTGCTTAAGGAAGCATTTCTGAGAACATATCCCCATTGTTAAGTGGTAAGTGATATATGAATGCATTGGATCGAGCAATTTAGCAATTGGTGACCTTGATAAATAGTAGTTTCAGTGGAACAGCAGGAGCCCAAACTTCATGGGTTCAAGTGTTAGGCCGCTTTTCTGAGGTGCAAAAATGGAGCAGAGAACTAAAAGAGAGGTGGAGAAAGCTAGGGGTTAAGGATGGATGTTTTTAAAATGGAAGAAGTCACAGTGTACAGTATTTGTGTGCTGTTTGGAACGATCCAGTAGAGGCAAAACTGACGATGCAAGAAAGAGGAAGAGATAGTACTGAAGAGATGTCCTTGAATAAGAAAGGACAGGAAACTTTCAGTGACTTGGTATTGCTGAGCAGGGGAGAAAAGATTTCCTCGACTCTTTTAGGGTCCCTGCCTGAGTCTGAAAATTAAACTGACAAAGACATATAAACAGGAGAAAAGCATGCACATTTATTTACCATAAGTTTTATGTGACAGGGAGCCTTTATAAAGAAATAGAGATCTGTAGAAATGGTAAAGCCTTTATTTTAGGTTTGATAAAAAGTGGAAGTCTTGTAGTAGCATGATAAAGAGTATGAGGTAAATGTAGTAAACTGGGGGACACTTGGCAAGGTCTGTGTGTTCAGATTCTTCCTATGAACCTCCATCCTGGACATAAGTATGCACCTTTCCTCTGGGCATAGAGAGGGCCCTTCTCACAACCAGGTTTTATGACCTGCTGCAGGGGAGAAGGGAAGGGAAAGTCAGAACTTTCTGTTTCTGCTGTTTTCTCAGGCTCCTTCAGCTTAAAATATTCAGTATGCCAAGATGCCATATTTTGGGGTACTGTAGTTTGAACCCTGTCAGCTGGTTGTTAAGTACAGCTATTATTAAATTTTATGAATTTAAAATCAGATAAACTATATTTAAAAAGATAATAGATATTCAAAACTCATCCCTTCCTAATTATGTTACTACCTTTAACATTATCTATGTGCTTGTGGTTATGTGTCTTGTATGTGGATGGTGGAAATGACACACAATGGTGCACTCCTGTGCTAATCTTGCCAATGCCATGCTTAGTGACATCACGCTGGCAGTCTGAAATTGGCCACAGTGGGAGTATTTACACCACAGAAATTGTAAGCACCAGAAATCAGGGCTGAGAGCTGTTTGTTTACCACTTGCCAGCCCATCGCTGGACAAATGGAGAGACTGGCCCTCAGTTAAGTGCTGACAGTTCATCTAGAACAGGGGAGAAGGCGGGGTATTTGGACAGGTGAGTAGATAGATTCTGCAGAGAGAGGTTTTGTATTTACTGAGTGAAAAAGGAAGCAAAGTAATCACCGAGGAATAAGACTGGGAAGGGAGGTGGCGGAGGTGGGAGGAGTGTGGGGCCCTAAGTGGGTTAGACATCTATTGTTTTTATCCAGCACCATTTAAAAGCCCCTTGAGGTTAGTGGTTTTAAGTTCAAAAGAGACCTGGTAAGAGTGGGTGGACATTTCCCCCATCCCAGGTCTTGTTCAGCAGCTTGGGTGAAGCAGTGAGCCACAGCACAGCTGGATTGTATCCAAGGCTAGGGTTTTGCTGGACCAGTGTGACATGTATGCAAGGGGCAAGTGAGATGATACAATTATAAATGTAAAAGTCACCACCTCACAGACCTTCGTTATTCACTCTAGCTAACATCATGCCCTGCCTGCCCCCTGTAACTTTAATCCATTATCCTATTGATTTTATTTCCTTCATTGGATGTTAAGTCACCAGGTTTACCATCCTGCTGATTGTGCTTTATACACCACTGGATCCAGTGCCTAGCACAGTGCTTGGTACACAGCAAGTGTTCAGTAAGTAACACGCTGAATAACTTACTTAATGAATGGAGTCATTTGCTCCTTCTAAAGTCTGCACAGAGTGATGAATACTCAAAATTATTTTTTGTACTCCTTTGTTGCTTGCTCCGTGGTGTTCAATCTTTAAGGCATAGGGATTTTGGAAGCCAGCTACGCTAAGCCCCAGTTCTAGGTGAAATAGGTAATTTTTACCCTATTTGAGACAACCTCCAGCCTGGGAGGCAGCCTCCCGAGTACTGTGGGTGACGCCGCTGTGTAGCCTCGGTCTCAGGTATTCAACACGGAGGGAGGTAACATTCCAACTCCTAAGTTTGGGGTGGGTAGTTACCGCATTTACTCCTTTTTCAGAGTCGCCAACGGCCGCTTGAGGCTTACTCTATGGCTCAGAAGCGGTGATGACAGAAGGACGAGTCCCAAAGTCCAAGACCCCGAAGCAGGCAAGCCAGCTCCGGGGAGAAGCTTCGGTCTGCAGGCCGGGCGCCCCCGGCGGAGACGGCCCCGCCGCCGGCTCCGGGTGTGGGGCCGCCGCCCACACAGGACGTTGGCGGAAGAGGGCGGGGCTGACCGCTTGTCTGTTTCTCTGAGTGGACAATAAAGTTTCCAAAGTTTGAAAAAGGAGAATGAAAACCCCACGCCCCTTTGGCCGCCGGCCTGTGGGCGCCTGCGGTCAGGGCGGACTGGGCCCGAGCTGGCGGAGGTGTGGCGCCGGGAATGGGGGTCACCGTGGACGTGCGCTGGGTGTACAGGTATCCCTTCGAGCAGGTGGTCGCCAGCTTCCTCCGCAAGGTACCCGCTCTGGTCCGCCCGCTCGCGTTCTCCCGCGCTTCTCGGCCCCGCCCGCTGTCTGCACCCAGGGGCCGCTGTCTCCCCCGTGGCCCTTCCCCTCTCGTCTTCTCTAGTCCCCTCGGGTCCCCCTTCCCCTCTTCTCCCTTCTCCCCTCCGGTGCCCCCCCTCCCGCGTCAGTCCGCACTCACCCTCCCCTTCTCCAGCTGTGGTTTCGCCACTGGATAAACTGGCGAGGGTGGAGGTGCATTTCCTCGAAGGCTCCCCCTCTGGCCGAGGGAAAGGCTGCGTATTTGGCCTCATGTTCACACACTGCTCCTGGTGCGGAGAGAGGCTGGTGGGAGAGGCTGGAAACCCGAGCTCTGGAGCCCTTTTGGTGTGTGTGACTTCTGGATCTTCCCAGGCCAGCAGGGACCCCGTAAGAGCTAGAGGGGCCATTGAGGCCTCATCTCAGTTTCCTCTGCATTCTTTTTATGGCCTCCCCACTGTCTCTTTCATTGCACAGCTGTGGGACTTTGGGCAGATTGCCTACCCTCCCTGTGCCTTAGTTTTGTAATCTGTGAAATGGGGAAAACAGTAGGATCAACCCAAAGGGTCAGCTGTGAGGAATCAAGTGAGATCATTCATGTAAAGTGTTATCACAGTGACTGATGCTTATTAGTAAGGCCTCTAAAATGTTGTTGTTTGTGCCCCTATAACTGAGAACCCTAGCCTCAGTACTCAGTGGCCCTCTTTGTCCCAAGGGCTCGTCCTAGGACTGTGGCTCCTGGCATTTGGAGAATGGGAAATTTCTTTGAAAAATCAGAAGCATCGAGGCCAGGGAGGTGGGGCTCCTGGACGCTATCTAATCTGGCCTCGCCTTTAGTTAGTTCACTTGATAACCTTGGTCAAAGGTCATTTTCTCTGCCGGCCTCAGTATCTGCCTCTAAGCTGAGTGTTGTACCAGTGATCTTTTAGGTTTCCCTTCAGCTTTCACATTCCAAAGCAAGATTTCATGAGTGTACATCAAGCAGCAGCCACCTGGCGGTGGGCTCCATGTGCTACTTGGAAGCAAAACTGAGGGAGATGCTGGGGAGGACAGTGGTATTGTTTAGTGATAGGACCTGACTTTTATTAGGGGAGATGATGACATTGGAAAGTCTTTCTGGATTGTCCTCATCAAGAGGTGCTTCCTGCCTTGTCAGAACTGGAGGGTCACTTTGGGCCTTACTGACCATTTTCTACAGTGTTGGATAGTTACTTCTCCACGTGTTCTTTTTCCTCATTAGATTCTAAGCTTCTTCAGGGTGGGACTCACTCCTGCAGAAGCACATAGTACAGTGCCAAGCTCACAGTTAAAGTACTTGGCACAGGTCAAGATTCTGGGCTAAACGTTGTTTTGTTTGTTTTTCATTCAATAGGTGTTTAGAAATAGTCTGTGTGCTGGGCTCTGTGGAGCTTATGGTCTCTCGTGGATGTGAGTGACATTAATAAATGATCAACAAATGAACACAGTTTCAATTCATGATGTGTATTTATACAGGGAAAGTTCATGGCGCTGTGTCTGAATACAGCAGGGAGGCCTGCTGAAGTCCTGATAGCCATTAGGAAAGGCTTCTTCGAAATTGTGGCGTTTGTGAAATAATGGCTGAAGCATGAATAGGAATTTTCTAGGCAAGAAGGGAGAGGGGAGGAAGTACTTTTATACACAGTCAGGTTTACTTCTTCCAGCAGCTGCAGGAAGTAATTATGGTTTACTTCCACTTCACCATTTGGAGAAACTGAGGTTTGGAGAAGTTTCAGCAACTTCTCCAGAGCTAGCAGGTGGGAGAGCCAGGATTTCAACACATCTGAATCCACAGCCTACACCACGAATCACCAGGCTGTGCTGCCTTGTACCTAATAACACAGATGATTAAAGTATCCCAGGGGATTGGTTTCAGGACTTGCTCCCTCAGATACCAAAATCCTCAGATGCTCAAGTCTCTTATATAAAACGATGTAGCATTTGCACATAGCATATAGGCTATGGTAGGTCATACCTTTACATTACTTTATTTGTGTGGATTCAGTGTAGTGCCCATTGTGTAGCAAATTCAAGTTTTGCTTATTGGAACTTTCTGGATTTTTACCCCCCCCAACTATTTTCAATCCATGGTTGGTTGGATCCAGAGGACCGATTGTATTAAGGGAGTAAAATGTTTCAGAATCAACTATCTGTTGCAGTGTAACAAATCATCCCTGTTACTTAGTGGCTTAAATCAATGATAGAATTTCTATTGATTGATTGATTGATTGATTTTTAAGAGAGAGAGAGAGATAGAAACATCGATGAGAGAGAGAAGCATTGATTGGCTGCCTCCTGCATGCCCCCTACTGGGGATCAAGCATGAAGCCCGGGCATGTGCTCTAATTGGGACCTCTCAGTCCATGGGACAATGTTCAACCCACTGAGCCACACTGGCTGGGCTCAGTGATATAATTTTAATGCCTGTGATTTTATGGTTGACTGGGCTCAGCTGGGAGGTTTTTGTGTGCCATGTGTTGTAAGCTGAGGTCACCTATATATCAAAATGCATTCAGTTAGGGTCTGGAAGGATTTTTATAAAATACTTAGCCAAGTGCGGCACATAGTAAATAAAGACTGAGGAGGACATTTGGAAGGGAGGGGTAGGTAAAGGGAAGGAGAACATTTGCAGAAAAGGCCGAGTGATGGGGCAGTGTTAACACTATGGACAACACTACATTTCCATTTTGTCTGTTCAAAAGCTGTCTTCACAGATCCCTGGGAGGGCTCTGTGACCATTTCTGAGATATCAGTGAATCCAATGGCTGTGAGAATGCTCATCTTACATTATTTTAAGCTATTGGTGCTGAGAACAGCACCAGGGGTTTGACCAGTGATTAGACCAGTGGGGTCAGACCAGACCTGGGTTCAGCAACCTTGGTGCTTGAGTGATGGCTAGGAAAGAATTCAGAGCTTAGCTAAAAAAGAAAGTTTATGCAGAGAATCACAGAGCTTAGGAGAGAGAAGGGTAACCTAACCTGCCTGAGAGAGAAGAGGCGAGGTGGGGAGGGAAGGGTGCAGGTGTGCTCACATTCCTGGAGGGAGAGCACTCTGTCCTCTGTCCTAAGGGCTTTCGAGGGTGGGGATTTTAGGGGTGGTCCCAGGGGAGGATCCCAGTAACAGATTTCCAGGTGTGTCCTTTCAGGGTCATGGTCTCTACTGATTGGTTGGTGCCAGGGCAGGGGGTCATTAGTGCTGAAGTCACCCATGGCATTGTTGGTTTCGGTGCTTTTCTGGGCCTTGAGCTAAAATGCAACTGAGGCCTAGGTGGATTTGTTGCAAGTCAGAACCTCATTGTCCTGGGGGCCTTCATGCTTAAGGGCTGTTCTCTGGCCCCCTTGTCTAACCTGCATGACTAGCAACATTCCAGGGGAGGAAAGATCAGTGGAGGGCTCTAGCTGAGTGACCAGTGATATGAAAGGTCAGAAGGCCCAAAACACATGACCAGCAATAGGCTAGGGGAGGAAAGATTACCCTGGGGGCGAGGTCCTTGTTTCCCCAGTTTTGCCCATTGCCAGGTCCCGGGGCTTTCCGCCCTGGTGACTTTCTGTACTTGGCCCATCACCTTCCCTCTTCTCTTATCTGTCTGACTGCCCACCACAAAGCCACAAACCAAGTCAGTAGACCTGGCTTCCAGTCATTGTGCTGTGCTCCTTAGAAGCAGGTTTTGGGTGGCCTTGGGCCACAGTTTCCACCAGCCTATGCAGTGCTCTTGTGCCAATTAAAAAGAGGCTTCCTTCACCTAGGGTTCTGTTCCACAAGCTCACAGTAAACGGGCCTTGAGGAGAGTCAATGGGCCGTATATGCAAATTAGAAAAAGGTGCTTTCTCCTTTAGGTGGCTGTAGCCCTGTGCCCAAGGGAGCCCTTGTGCAGTGAGCAACATGCTCACCCAGGTGAGGCAACCTCAGTACCCCACCTGTCTCCCAGGGTTGTTGGGAGGATCAAATGTGTAACAGTTTGACAGGCATAAGCTTTTTATAAGTCTCAAAGTAGTAAGAATCATCTTTCTGGCAAAGTGTACTTTTCTTTTTCTTTTAGTCTTCATGTAGTGTTTTCAAAGGAAAGCACTTGGCAGCAGGGACAATCATATGAGGATCTCTGGGAAGCCTTGAATCCGACTTTGCACAGTGGTGCGTTTGAAGGCTCTTCAGCACCGAGGAGGTTCTGTTTTAAATAGAGCCTACTGATGTGTGGCTTTTGGTATGTTAGGACTTGCCTTCCAAGTTATAATATACTACTATTTTTAAAACACGAGAAATGCTTGCTCTTTTTATACCTGCCTGTTGGGTACCACAGGCAAAATATTAGCTATATGCTTTCAAAGCTAAGTGGCACCTTGAAAACAAATAGCACAATACTGTTTGTTCCTGAAGTGTGCATAGTGTTTCTCAATGAACTTTGTGGAGGAATTCTGTGAAACTCAAACTGCTTTATTCATCCAATGCTAAGCTGTGCTTTCCATGAACTAAGTGTCAATGCACTTGGCAGTGTACATTGTTTCTTTTCTTTGTGTGACAAAGTGAACACAAAGTTGTGTAGATGAACCTAGCAGTCTAGAAGCTCACTCATCTCTCCGAGACATGGGCCTGTCTGTTTAATGGACTTATCTCTTATGAGCTGGATTCAGAGACTTCTTTAATTTCATATACCTGAACTTTAAAGTCATTAAAAAGGACCCAGAGAGCCATTGTGTTGACTGGATTTTCTTGTTTATTCTCAAACGAGGCCAGAGAAGTTACAGTTTTTCTTACCATAGAGTTCAGGTTGATTTTCTTTTTATGTTATAGGCCAAAAAGTCGTTGTGAATAGAGCATAAGCTTCATGGGCAGAGATTTTGTCATTTGTTCTTCATGTATCCCAAGTACCCAAAGAGATGGTGCAACACAGTAGGTACTCAACAAATTTTTGTTAAATGAATGAATGAAATACACTTTTCTGGGATTTAGCCTTATATCATTTTACACCAAGTCTGTGGGATTCAGTAACATGGCCTTACTTTGTGGACTGTAATAAAATGGACAGATTAAAATAATTTCTTTGCTTCAATACAGTGGCCTTGGGTTTTATTTATTCTAGCCAGGAGTCTGATATGGTGAACCGAATGGTTTGAGTGTTTTCCCTTAAACTCATAAAGGGGATTTATGAATGGCTATTTCCATTTAGAGTAGAAAGTTGATTAGGTAACTAATAACATTTCCATTTCTGATCCTCTCTCTTTCCCCTTGCAAGTCTGGAATATCTCCCTTTGCATAGTTCTTGAAATATCTGGGTTTAACCCACATTTCCAAAATAAATGATATGACAAATGATAGCCCTAGTTTAACATAGTGGTTGTTTATCTTTTGGCTCACACTGTAATAGTGTTTCTTCCCTTTTACCTTCCTATCCTCGGCTTTGCTAGAAGACTAGGCACGACATTGAGGAAAACAGTGCAGACATTGGGCGCTCACATCAGATGGGAGTCTGGAGTGCTTCTAGCTGTGTGAGTTTAGGCAAGCCAGTTCATTTTTCTATGCCTCAGTTTGCAAAATAAGAAGAATAATTGTCTGGATTTGGGGGAACTAAATTGGATAATGTACATAGTTGCATTAATATAGGTAGCTTAATGTTGGCACATAGTAGGTGTACCATAGTAGGGTCGGGGACAAACTGCAATCGAGGTACGTGCCCCTAGCGGGAACCGAACCCGGGTCTCTCCGGACCTCAGGCGGACGCTCCAACCACTGAGCCAAACCAGCCAGGGCACTCATTTTTTTTTTTTACTTATATTTATTGCCTGACTGGTGTGGCTAGGTGGCTGAGTGTTGACCCATGTACCAAGAGGTCACTGGTTTGATTTTGGGTCAGAGCACATGCCCGGGTTGTGGACCAAATCACCACTGTGTGGCATGCAGGAGGCGCCAGTCGATGTTCTTTCTCATCGAAGTTTCTATCTCTCTCTCCTTTCTTCCTCTCTAAAATCAACACAGAAAAGAAGAACTTTAAACTTACCTTTATTCTTGACTGTATTACAGATGTCCTCCCTTTTACCCCCATTGACCCCCTCCTCCCCATTCCCACCCCCCTTCTGCTTTTCCCACCCTATTGTTTGTGACCTTTGGTTATGCGTATGTGAATAGAAGTTCTTTGGTTTATCTCTTCTTGCCCTCCCTTCCCCCTTCCCTTTGAGATTCCTCAGTCTAGCAACCAGTTTGTACTTCTTAATTCCCTCATCTTCTTCACCCACCCCCTAACACTCTCCCATTTGGCAAGCAAGAAAAAGTTCTCTGCATCAATGAGTCTGTTTCTGTTTTGCTTGCTCATTTTGTTTGTAGATTCAGTTGTTGATAGATATGTATTTATTGCCATTTTATTGTTCGTAGTTTTGTTCTCCTTCAAGAGGATCTTTCAACATTTTATATAATACTGGTTTGGTAGTGATGAACTCCTTTAGCTTTTTCTTGTCTGAGAAACTCTTTATAAGGCCATTGATTCTAAATAATAGCTTTGCAGGATAGGGTAATCTTGATTGTAGGTCCTTGCATTTCATCACTTTAAATATTTCTTGCCTGCAAAGTTTCTTTTGAGAAATCAGCTCACATTCTTAATGGGAGCTCCTTTGTAGGTAACTAACTGCTTTTCTCTTGCTGCTTTTAAGATTCTCTCTTTGTCTTTAACCTTTTGTATTTTGTTGATGATGTGTCTTGGCGTGGACCTCTTTGGGTTCATCTTGTTTGGGACTCTCTGTGTTTCCTGAAGTTGTATGTCTGTTTTCTTCACTAAGTTAGGGACATATTCTTCCATTATTTTTCCAAATAGGTTTTCAATTTCTTGCTCGCTCTTATGTCCTTCTGGCACTCCCATAATGTGAATGTTGGTACGCTTGAAGTTGTCCCAGAACCTCCTTATACTATCCTCATTTTTTTAAAATTTTTTAATTCTTTTTTCTTTTGCTGTTCTGATTGGGTGTTTTCTGCTTCCTTATATTCCATTTTGATGGTTTGCTTCTTGGCTTCACCTACTCTACTATTAATTCCCTGTAAATTATTTTTTATTTCAGTTAGTGCATCCCTGTAAATTATTTTTTATTTCAGTTAGTGCATCCTTCATTTTTGACTGGTCCATTATTATGTTGTTGATTTTCTCTCTAAGTTCCTTGGAGGTCTCCTTAAGTTCCTTGATGGTCTCCTTAAGTTCCTTGAAGGTTTCAGTAAGTTCCTGGAGCATTTTATAAGCAGTGTTTTGAACTCTGAATCTGATTGATTGTTTATCTCTATTTTGTTTAGTTTTTTTCCTAGAATTTTGTTCTGTTCTTTCACTTGGGACATGTTTCTCTGTCTCCTCATTTTGGCTGCTTCCCTGTGTTTGTTTCTATGTATTATGTAGATTTGTTATGTTTCCTAGGCTTCTTAGGGTGACCTATCATAGTAGGTGTCCTGTAGGGTCCAGTGGTACAGCCTCCCTGATCACCCCAGCTGGGCTCTCGAAGTGCACCTCTAGTATGGACTGTACACTCTTTTGTTGTAATTGAGTCTTGATTGCTGTCGGCACATCAATGGGAGGCATTTACTCAGGCTGATCAGATGTGAGGACTGGCTGTGACCACTGACCACTGGCCTGTGACTCCAATGGAGGATCAGTGGTGTAGGGGCTTAACACACAGAGCAAGACTTACTTCATCAGAGTTCTGGTACCCACTGAGTCCACTCATTGAGTGTGTCACTTTTGGAGGTGGTTGGGTGGTGGTGCTTTGAGGTGGTCTAAAGCTGTCCACTGGGTATGCTGGCTCTGGGGCAAGGTCAGCCACTGCCTGTGTTCTATTGCTACAAAGTGATCTGCCAATGGATGCTTCTTTTGCTGGGCTTGGAGGTGCCCAAAAAGCCAAGTTGTGAACCAAGGCTGGCTGCTTCTAATGCCAGGCCTGGGGCCACTTAATGAGAGGTATGGTGCTCGCTGAGACCAGATGCTGCTTGTTTGAGAGATTTTAGGAAACTCTGAAGCAGGATCCAAGACAGGCCAATCTTAGGGAAAAGCCTGTGGAAACAGCTTAGGTGGGCCCAAAAGTTGGGTGGGACAGGGCCTCAGGGAATCACCAGGGTAGGCCAGACAGTGTGAGCCAGGTTCCTGGAGTCCCAGGTATGGTGGCCACCTGCTGCCCTGGGAAAGGGCTCACCGAAGGATCAATGGCCTCTGACAGCACATTTGTCCAGGAGAAAGCGGCCTCTGCAGCCCTTGTCCTGAGGGCAAACAGCTCAGTCTTTCCAGTATGTCTCTCATCCTTTTCAAAGTATGTCTCTCATGCCTTTCAAGTTGCCTCCCCACACTGGAGCTCAGAGGGTGTGAGTCCCAGTAAATCCTTTGGGGGCCCTTTAAGAGGAGCTGCCTGGGGCTCCAGCAGCCTCAGCCTCCCTCTGCCTCAATTCCTGTTGGTGTTTACAGCCAGAAGTTATGGGGGCTTCTCTCCTGGCACTGGAACCCTGAGCCGGGGGGCCTCATGTGGGATGGGGACCCTTTGCTCCTCAGGGAGGACCTTCACAGAGGAGGTGTCCCTCCTGATTTTTATCTACTATGTGTGTGTGACCAGCCCATCTTCCTACCAGTCTCCTTGTGGCTTCTTGTTTAGTTTCATAGTTGGACTTTTGTCCAGCTTGATTTTAGGCGGTTTTGAATGATGGTTGCTCTGTAGTTTAGTTGTAATTTTGATCTGGTTGTGAGAGGAGGCAGGTGCTGCGTTTACCTGTGCCGCCCTGGTGACCGGAAGTCTCTCTCTGGTGTTCTTACCTCTCTGGTGCGGTGCTCCAGGCAGTGCTCGTGGGGAGGGACGCGGCCGAGGCTTTGCTGCGTTTTCACAAATTCTGACTTGCTAACATGCAAGCTTGGGAGGTTTTACTCCAGGAAAGTAAGAAATATCTTCCAATAATTTTAAAATCATCATTTAAATATATTTGGATTGCATTAGTATACTTAATGACACATCACAGTTAATTGCAAGATAAAGACTGAAGCCTTGAAACTAAGTTTTCAAAAATGTTGATTTTTCTTTAGTAGCAAAACCAGCTACTATGTACTGGGGACTTGCACAGTGTCGGATGTTATACTTTACATAAAATTACTTCTTTTAATTCCTATGGCAACCTTGAGGTAGGTATTTTTGTCTAATTTTACAGATGAAGAAACTATGTCAGACAGATTAAAGTAATTTTCCCAAGACTCCCACAAATGGGCTTTAAACTTCGGTCTCTTAGATTCTAAAACTTATTCTGTTTTAATACTTTGTGCCTTTATTTTGTGTTTTATTTTTTAACTTTTAATTTAGAAATAATTTGACTTATAAAATATTGCAAAAACAGCAAAGAATTCCAGTACACTCTTTACTCAGCTTCCCCAATCCACTGTATAATTGTTAAAACCGTGGAAATAACATTGATACAATGTTAGCTAATCTGTAACCTTGTTCAAAATTAGTCAGTTATCCACTAATATTGTTTTTGCAGAATAGGAACCAAATCCACACTGCATTTAGCTATCATGTTTTAGTCTCCTCCAACATGGGAGAGTTCATCAGTTTTTCTTTGACTTTTCAGACCATGACACTTTCTAAGAGAACTGGTCAGTTATTTTAGAGACTTTGATTGTATCTTTATTCTTTGGGTTTATGTATGCATTTAATGTTGAGATAAGAGGATTTTTTTCCTTTGTGTCACAATTATAAATGGTGCATGTCAAAGAACTTTGTTATGTCATTGCCAATTATTAGGACATTTTGTAATGAATGAGGGTGATGAGATGGTGGTTGGCCTTTGTTTAGCATGATGACCTCCCAGCCAGAGGGCCTTTGAGGATCACCTTGTGGTCTGCCACCCTGGCTTCACAGATGGCAGCATCAGGGTCTGTGACTTGGCTCCTGGTCTTTTGTTCTTTCTACTTCTTCATCCTACTGGCCTGAAAGGCCAATGAACAGCCATTCAAAATATCTTTGACTTAAACACAGTTAGTTTTATTATCATTGAAATTTTGATCAATCAATGACCCCTTTGATATTGGTATAAAAATACCTTTCCTTTTCCTTTAAGATAGATTATTGCTTTAGCTCATGAAGGACATTTGTCATAGCCCGTGGTGATTTCCTTGTGTAGCTGTGCACCAGATCTCTGCAGCAGCTCTCCTCCTTTTGCATGTACATGTTTGGAAGCAGTCTGGTAGCAAAGCTTCCCTTCGAGCTGATAAAACAGACCTGTTAATATACCAGACTTCTCTTAGGCATCTTTGCAGGATTAATCATACAGGTATGTCAGATCAACTGCTTCTTGTACTCTCTTGGATCATGCCATTTGGAAGTTGGTAAACAATGACTTCTTTTGAGGTCATTGGATCTTTTTTAAAAAAATTGAGGATGGGGTGATGAGGAGTATATTATAAAAGGCAGGCATGGACTTCTGAGCTTTTTGAAAGGTTGATAATTTACTGTTTACTATCTTAAGGGTATGCTTTATGAAAGCTTATGTATATATTTTTCTCCTGTAAGAAAGGTAAGTACTATATACTGATGAAGCTTCTCCCACAAATGTATTGAGTGTTTTTTCTGTGATTAGATGGATTCAGTTTCTTGGCCTCTCATTTTTCCTAGCTATGTGTTTGTTTTCACGTGTATTTGGTTTTTGTTTTTTTGCCAAGTATTTTGCAAGTTTTTGTTCTCTTACCTTTTAATATGTAAAAAATAAATGAAAGCAAGGTGTATGACAATGTAGGATATATTTTACCCTTGTTAGACTATTACATACATACAATGTGTACAATGATTTGCAATAAATCTGGGGGAAAGGAAGTTGATGCATTCTGTGAAGAAAGTAAAAATCGTAAGTTCAAAAAGAAGTCAAATATACCTTAAAAAAACACCCTTAAGTCACCCAGAAAATATGGCATGCATAGCGAGTGTACTCAGCCCCACACAGTAATTCTTATGCCACTGCAGTTTGTGATCTACTGAGCCAAGTCCAAGGGCGGCAGGGATTTTTGGAAGAAATCTGGGTCATCAGACCACTGTGCTTACGTGAGAGTGTCTAGGGTGGAGTGGAGACTGGAAAATCCCAGCATGCTCTTGCTCGCAGGCTTTATGCCATCAGGTTTTTAACACAAAGACTCCTCATCTTAACATAGGTTTACTGTTTGGGAGATGGCTAAGATAATTTGGGCACAGTACCTCTAATGCAGCACCCTGATGAGCACAGTAAATGCTCAATAGTCTTCAG
This sequence comes from Molossus molossus, assembly GCF_014108415.1. Taxonomy (NCBI): domain Eukaryota; kingdom Metazoa; phylum Chordata; class Mammalia; order Chiroptera; family Molossidae; genus Molossus; species Molossus molossus. The sequence continues at coordinate 27,066,870 of NW_023425377.1, forward strand.
TGGGTTGGTCCTGACCTAGCTTGGTCCAGTCCACTGTCACACCATTTGGAAAAGTGTCCAGATAAACTGGTCACCTGCTTCCTGTCTTCCCAGATTAGCATTACCGGTGGTGACCCTCTCTGACCAGCTTTCTCTCTCTCAGCCCCCTATTATCTGACTTCAGATAAGTTTTTGTGAATTAAATCAAGTTACCACAAGATGATGTCAGATCATTTCAAGTAATGCAGGTAGGGGGAGCCTCAGCACTATAAATTCTTAACTTTACACAAGTTCAAACATATACCTTTTGTGTCATGGTATTTAGTTATTATAGACGAACGTCTGATTTCTTTTCCCATTTCATATGGAAACCTGAGGCTCATGTCTTAAATTTCCTATGCAAAAATAGTTTTGTAGGAAAACGACTTGAATCCTGTGGATGATTTTACTGGAATGAATAGTTCAGGATCTCTTGTGTCTGGTTAATACAACTTCCATTTTACTTTTGTTATTTATGAGCATTTTCTAATAAATTTCCCCTTCCCCAAGAATTTATTTTACAGTGGCCTCTCTCCACAGTTTTCATCCCCCTATTATTCCTTAGCCTGGTTTATTTTCTCCTGGTGTGTGTGTGTGTGTGTGTATGTGTGTGTGTGTGTAGCTTAGGTGGACAGTCTTGGAAGGCAACAGAGAGTATCTGTGGGTAAATTACATTCTTGGCGCTCATTAGATGGCTGGTTTTGAGCAAATTACTTACTTTATCCAAGCCTTATTTCTCACATGTGAAACGGATAAAAACAACAAGATTGTGCAAGTAAAGCATTTAGCACAGTTCTTGGCACAAGGAACTTGATTTAATAAGGCAGGTTCAATATCAGTAGTATTAATTATTGATTAGCCCAGTGTAACCTTCCTCTCTGCATCGAGGGCTAGGCTGGCTCTAAGGAAGATTCCTCCTAGATTTCCTTCAGGCCCAGCTAATGATAGCATCACACTTACCTGGGCCAAAGTAGTAAAATTAAGACCCTTGCTTTAAAATGAGCCTTAGACATTGCTTGGGAAATATTTACTGTTCCTGCGAGTAACTGGTTACTGTGGACTAGTGCACTTTGGTGAAAGATGGACGGTCATTCTTCCCCGTGTGCTTTCTTTCAGTATCCCAACCCCATGGATAAAAATGTCATCTTGGTTAAAACTGTGGAGGAAAAAAGAGGTAAGTTCTGAATTCACTTTAGTGATGATCATTAAGTGATACTGAGTTTTGTGAAGTTGTGTGTTTGTGTGGTGTGCATGTGGCCTATTATGTTTCAAACAGCGTTACTTCTGTATTTGAGGGGACTGACGGGACAGAGCGCCCGGCACGTACAGCAGCCGAAGGCTTGCCTCCTGCGCTTTTGTCACGTCCTCAATTAATCATTGATGACCATTTTAACAGCTAACATTTTTGAGCATTTGATCAGTACCAGGCATATTTTTTTCTATTAACTCATTTAATCTTCAGAACAATCTATGGATAGGTATTATTATTACTCCTATTTAATGAACAAAGAAACCAAAGTAGAGAGAGAAGTAGCCCAGCTGGTGTGGCTCAGTGGTTGAGCGTCGACCCGCGCACCAAGAGGTCGCTGGTTTGATTCCTGGTCGGGGCACATGCCCAGGTTGTGGACCAAATCCCCAGTTAGGGGGGCATGCAGGAGGCGGCCAATTGATGTTCTCTCTCATTGGTATTTTTATCTCTCTCTCCCTTTCTGTTCCTCTCTCTCTAAAATCAATAAAGAAAAAAAATTATAAAATAAAAAAAAAAGAAATAACGTGTCCAAGGTCACATGGCTGTATCCCTATAACATATTTATACGTCATTTTATAGATAACAAATGGGTGTGATTAATAGCATGTATATGAAATGTGACTATAAAGTGAGTAGATTATGGGGTCATAAGTGTACTTAATATGGTTCAGTATTGACTAGAAGAGGGGATGATAAATTTTGCTTGTGTGGCCCATTGTTATAAATAAAGATGTACTGGCACTCAGCTGTGCCTGTTTGTTTATATTTTATCTCTGCCCGCTTCCTTGTGACAACAGCAGAGTTGAGTTGTTGCAACAGAGACTATATGACTCACAAAACCTACAATATTTATCACCTGGCCCTTTATAGTAAATGTTTACCAACCCCTTGACTAGGGTGTAGGAGTCTGTTTTGTTCTTTGCCCCTCACACCTCCCTTGGAAGCATTTTCCCTCTCAGAATTTGAATTTGAGAACTGGGCAGTGCAGGGAACAATAGTGATGTGCAGAGCTCATATCTAAACCTTTGGAGACACCCAGCCCCTGGTCTGACATGTCCTTGAGCCTTCTGAGTAAATGTATGAGATTCTACTGCTCATTACACGACTCTCAGGCCTTCTCTGTGCTTGGTGATCAGAAAACTGTCTTTTGCTTGTGAGATTATTTTCTGCACTTCCGTAAGTCTTATAAATATATTTTTTAAAAAACAAAACTTTTTCTCAGGTACCTGCACTCAGAGAAACTTGTCATTTGGCATCAGAGAATTATGATTTCAAGTCCTGATTTTGTTCTTATGTATATAACCTAATTTCTTGGAGGCTCAGTTTCTTTATCTGTTCACGGGGAAAATAATAAACCTGCTTTTAGGTTACTGTGCAGATCAAGTGAGAGCACAATGTGTGTATTCCAGGGTGGCATAGGAACGTTAATCGTAATTGCCACCATGGACAAGGGCATCTTTGACTGCAGGAGTGGCTCGTCCATTTTCAGTATGTGTGCTGCAGACATTGGATGAGATGGCCAGAGGAGTCCGATCGGCAGAGGAGACAACCAGTCTCTTACCCCGTCAACAGCTCTGACCAGTCAGAGGCTTGTTGGCACCAAGGTTCGGGGCGCCTGTAGCCAGAGCTCTGCGAAACCTTGGAGGAGTGTGGCCGAGTCACAGTAGTTCACAGAGCAAACAACAACACTTCAAAGTTTATCTTTTTCTCTAAGTTTATCTATTTGTCTAATTTGGTTTCCCTTTTTCTTAACTCACATTTATTGATTGGGGTTCTTTTGTTGTTGGTGGTGATGTTTTTTGTTTTGTTTTTTAAATATATTTCTGATGTGCTATTCTGGAAACTGTCTTCTAAAACAGTAGTTCCAGTCACAAGGAGTTTGTTCCCCTATAAGAGAAAAGTATGCCTAATATGATTAATTGTGCATTTAAATTTTGTAGCTAGAAATCTGGGCTTGAAAACAAGTGTGGTGCCCACGGTGGCAGGCAGAGCCCCCATTGTCTGGGACAGCATTCTCTCTGCTGGAGTTGTGCAGGAGGCTCACGGCATTGCCGTTGGCACGTTGACATTGGCCGTTCGTAGCACTGAACAACTGATTCTTTTATCCTTGCTTCGAGAAGGTGCACGTGTGAGTAGCTGTTCTGTATGTATTCCTTGACCACAGATGAGTGTATTTGGAGTGAGCTGGCCCAGAAAAGAAAAGTGGTCAGACACTAAGATTTGAGTTAAACATTTTCTTAAGGAATTCTACAGATAGAAAATTGAGCTTGACATTCAAAGTTTTATTGACCTTAAGACAAGAGTACATTTTCTTAAATATTTTTTTGAGTGTAAAAATTTTCTGTTTTCAGATGTGTCAACAGGGATCATCTATAGAAAGAGGATTGCAGTCTGTCAGAATGTGGTTCCAGAAATTTTAAGGAAGGTAAATTCATCTCAAAATTTTTTTTCTTTATTTTTATCCTCACCCAAGGACATTTTTTCATTTTTTTTGTTCAGGTAAAGTGGGAGGGAGAGAGAAGAACAGAGGGAGAGAGAGAAACATCGACGTGAAAGGGACACATTGAGTGGCTGGTACCAACATGACCAACCAGGGCCGGGGACAAACTGCAACCAAGGCACGTGCCCCTAGCGGGAACCAAACCCGGGTCTCCCTGGACCACAGGTCGACACTCCAACCGCTGAGCCAAACCGGCCAGGGCATCATCTCAAAATGTTATCAGCTTCGGTGTAACATTGGGTACTTCTGACAGTCATGAAGAGAGCGTGTTCTGATGGAAAGTTAGACCTTCCCCAGCTCTCCTACCTCATCGCCCTCCAGAGGAGTAAAGAGCTGTTATATTCAACCTCAGTATTTTTTTCTTCTTTGTATGAACCCCTGAGGTCCCACTTTCTAGAGCCATTTCCAGTGCCCTAAAAATCAGCCCGAGATCAGGAGTGAGAACTAATGCTTTTTTTTTTTTTTGGTATGTGCCCCTAGCGGGAACTGAACCCAGGACTCCTGTCCACAGGCCGTCGCTCCAACCGCTGAGCCACATTGGCCAGGGCAAACTAATGCTTTTTAAAAAAATATTTTAAAAATTAATTTTGAGCGAGAGAGAAAGGGAGAGGAAGAAAGAGAGAAACATTGATGTGAGAGTGGAACATTGATTGGCTGCCTCCTGCACGCCCCCTACAGGGGATGGAGCCTGAATCCCCGATGTGAGCCCTGATGGGGAATTGAACCGTCATCCTTTCAGTGTACGTGACAGCGCTCAATCAGCTGAGCCACACCACGCAGGGCCAGCCTCAGCTTTGACAGGTGCTACTAGAGATACTTATTCCTGTCTGGTTCTACATCTCTGTCTTTGGTGGAGAGCTCTTACTGGACACAGAGCTGGTCTACACTTATTTTGAAGATGCCTTGGACATTTGACATCAAGTAACCATCTTTCCTCGTCTGTCCATGGTTAGATATGACCCTTAGGTAAGAATGATCAGAGGTGGGTAGATATTTAGTCAGATCTGTAGTAAGGGAGATAAAAGCTTCAGTATCTATTCCACTGTCAGAGAGAACCATTATTTCAGGAAGTATAATGTTCTCAGTGCTCTCTGTGGGCCTTTCTGTGTATGTTTCTGTAAAGTGGTGGTATTGACAATGCAGTCTTCAGGATAGCAAATTGTTTTCTCTCTTTGAAATCCTTTAGCACACTGGTGATTGTTGGCAAAAAAGGTAAGTGGAAATTTTTAATCACATTGCTTGAACCATAGAGAAATTAGTGACAGGAACCTTTTTAGAATCATCAGGAAACATGAGGAGAGCATCCTGATCCACACTTTTTTATTTTTTATCCGCACCCAAGGATATTTTTTCATTTATCTTCAGACAGAGGGGAGGGAGGGAGGGAGGGAGGGGGGGGAGAGGAGAGAGAGAGAGAGAGGGAGAGAGAAACATCAATAAGTGAGACATCGACTGGCTGCCTCCTGCACAACCCTGACCAGGGCCAGGGGCAAACTGTAACCGAGGTATGTGCCCTTGACTAGAATCAAACCCATGACTCATTGATCCATGAGCTAATGCTCTAACCACTGAGCCAAACTGATCAGGGCCCATTTTAAAAATGTCTCAGATGGTTGTTTCAACCTGGAAGTGATTCAGTGTGTGATGTGAAACGCAGCTGGGCTCCTGCCAATGAGCTTGCACATCACATTGCTGTTTTGTTTGTAGAAAAGGAATGGCAGCTTCTGTCACTGCCTTATTGTGGATAAAGACTCCACCACATTCTGTAGTGGAAGGAAAGGTGATATAACAATGAAAATGAGCTTGCTTTTTTTTTCCAGGTGGTAAACTGTGTTGCAATATGTGCAGCAAATTATTACCGGCTTATTCCAGAGTGTGTACCTTGCCTGCCTCTGCCCTATATACATGCTTTGAATCTATTATTTAAAGGCATTCAACTTTGTGTTGCATCCCAATTCTTGAATAATTTAAGGACACCTCTGACTTGTACAATTATGCCGTTGTAGTTTTCCATGTCCCCTCCACCTAGGAAAGCATACATTTTTAGGTTTTAGACAGTTTAAAATGAAGAAAATATTTTACCTGATATCGTCCTATGTGTGAGCCCATAAGTGGACCCAATTAGAATCTATCAATTTAAGAAGGCCATAACCAGCCCTAGAGGTGACATGAAGGAGGCTGATAATTTGCTTAGTGTTTAGCAGGTAGGGAAATCAGGCCAGGGACTATACAGCCTGCATAAATCCTGGGCCATTTGCATGTCCTCACCTGCATTTAGTAAGGTCATAGTTTGTGTGGTTATCAAGGACTTACAGCCATTGGTGAGCCATCATCCATATATCAGGATCACTTGTCCTCTTAATTATCCAAGACTGAACGTGATTCTGGACACAATCCTTATGTGGCCTGTTCTTCCTGAATGGAGAAAGCTATTGTTTCTCTGTTGCACAGGTGAGCATTTTAAAGGTACCCAATATCCAGTTGGAAGAGGAATCATGGCTCAATCCCCGGGAAAGAAGCATGACTATACAGAGTCACTGCCTCACGTGGACACAGTATGCCTCCATGAAGGAAGAGTCTGTCTTCCGGGAGTGTATGGAAAATCCAAATTGGTAAGATCACGTTTGTGTGTGTTTGCGTGTTTGCGTGTGCATGTGTGTGTGTGCATGTAGGTTAGGTGCAGGGATGCACAAATGAGCACATGGGTTGAAAAGCTATGATTTCATACTTATAATCTCTATTTACAACTCACATAAATTTACACATTCATTTCTCATCACACAAGTGATGAATTAATACTTTGGATGGGAAATGACAGAGCTCGACTCCTTTCTAGTCACTCTATTCAGTCCTGGTGTCCTTTGCCTTCTCCGGAGGCCATAAGTGTCATCCTGTGCTGAGTATTTTTCTAGACTTTTAAGAGATACCTGTGGGCACTTACGTGTGTATTCACAGAGCTTGTATAGTATGGTTCTGTATATCATTTTTGTACATACATGCTTTCATTCTGTGTGAACCACTGTGTCCTTTTTTGCTTAATAGAATGTTTCTAAACTTTATCCACTACATATATGTGTATGTGTGTGTATGTATATATAAAATACAGCAAATTACTTTGCAACATCTTCAACCTTATGATTATGCTGTATTCTATTTACCTTTTTCTTTTTTGACAGACGTGGTGATTTCCAGTTTTTTTTTTTTTTTATTACAAATACTACTGCAATATTGATGAGGCATATATATATGGTCCTTGTAAATGCTATATGTGAATGTTTCTCTAAAGGGGAATTTTAAATTTCAGGTTTATTGAGATATTATTTACATATAATAAAATTTATTCTTCTTAATGTATAGTTCTGTGAGATTTGACAAACATATATACAGATGTGTGACCACTGCCACAGTGAAGTTATAGACCATCTGAGGTGTATTTTTAAAAGTTATATGCCATGACACTTCACTGGGGAAAGAATATTCTTCTCAACAAATGGTGCTAGCACATTTGGATAGTCACAAACAAAAGAATGAAGTTGGACCTCTACCTCACTCCAAATACAAAAATAACTCCAAATGGATGAAAGACTTAAATGAAAGAGTTATGAGTATAAAATTCTTAGAAAAAAAACATAGGTGTAAATTTTTGTGATCTTGGATTACGCAGTGGTTTCTTAGGTATGACACCAAAAGCCCAAACAACAAAAACAAACAAAAGGTAAAATTGAGTGAATCAAAATTAAAAACTTTTTGCTTCAAAGGATACAAACAACCAATGAAGATGAAAACAACCAATCCAGAGAATGGGAGAAAATATTTGTAAACCATATATCAGGTACGGGTCCAGTATCTAGAATACATAAAGGACCATTACAACTTAATAATAAAAAGACAACCCAAAGAAAAAATGGGCAACATTTTGAGTAGATATTTTCCAAAAAGATGCACAGATGGCCAATAAAAACACAAAAATATACTCAACACCGTTAGTCATTCGGAAGATGCAAATGAAAACCATGGCAAGATATGGCTTCAAACCTGCTAGGATGGCTGTAATTGAAAAGACACAATGACAAGTGTTGGAAGGATGTGGACCTGCCGCTGGTGGAAGTGGAGACAGTGCAGCTGCTGTGGAGAACATTCGTCAGTGCTTAAAAGTTAAGCGGAAAGTTACTACTTGACCCAGTAATTCTACATGTATTGAACACATGTGCATGTAAAAACTTGTACAGAAATGTTCATAGCACCATAATTCATTCATACTAGGAAGAATGTGGAACCAAGCCAAGTGTCCATCCACTGATGAAATAGATAAACAAATGTGTTACACCCAATCGACTATTATTCTGCAGTAAAAAGAAATGTAGTAAGATTCACGTTACTACACGGATGAAGCTTGAAAGCCTTATGCCAAATGAGAAAAGCCAGTTACCAAAGGCCACATATTGTATGAGTCAGTTTATCTGAAATGTCCAGAACAGGCAAATGCATAGGAACAGCAGGCCGACTCCTACTGTGGCCAAGGAGGAAAGAGAGTGGGGGGACTGAATGGGTGTGGGCGCTTCTTCTTGGGTGATGAAATGTTCTGGAACAAGTGGTGGTGGTTGTACAACTCTGTGAATGCACTAAATCCACTGAGTGAGTTTTATGATATGTGAATCATATCTCAATAAAAGAAAGCTGTATGGCTGGTGCTCAGAATATGCACATTTGTAGTTTACACAGATTCTGTCAAATTTCCTCAAATGTGTTAATATATTAAGTGATATTCTCATCACAGTATGTGAGTTTATTTTCCTAAAACATTGCCAGCACTTATATTAATGTACTTTAAATTTTTTCCAATATAATGAGTTATAAATGATTAATTCCTTTGAGATAGGTTTAAAAATAGAAGTAAAATATAATAAGCCCCAAATGTTCATGGTGATTGTTGCCATGAGCTATGATTTCAGAGGACAGTTTACTGTGTTTTTGTTTGTTAGTTTGTTTTGTGTTGTTCTGTATTATTTGAACTTTTTAAAATTATGTACCCATCATTTCAATAGAAATATTAAGGCCCTCAAATCCAAATAACTAAAAACCAAAAATCTCAAATCCATACTAAAGCTCTGTCACTTGTCCAAATCATTGCTGCCCCCTTAGTTTTGCTCCTGTAGTGCTGGTTCTAGAATCCATGCACTGAGTGACTGAATGCCAGGTCTTAATGGCATCTGAGATGGGTTTGCTTTGACCCACCCACTAGTTTTTTGTTTTATGTTTTTATTTTCTCAGTCTTCCTTCTGACAGGAACTTTATATAGAACTTAGATGTTGGGATAGAGCTTTTTTTCCCTTTTCTTTTTTGTATATAAAAATAGTAAAAGGAATTGTCTCGTTTATACAAAAACCACAAACGTCTTTCATTTCGTACTTTGTTTCGGCCTCGGTTTTCTCAGATGTGCTGCTATTGGCCAGCCTGAGAAGCTGAGCCGAACCTTCACCAGTGAGGTCTAACTGGCCCCGAGGATCCAGGGAAAACACCCTTCAGGACCTTCCCCTTTGTGTAGTTCTTAAAAGTTATTTCTAAAATCTATACTCTGATTCTGAAAAAAGTGATACACACATTTTATAAAAAATATTAAACAGTGCTGGGAAAAGACAGGAACCATTTTCTTCACCTAGCAGTAGTTTAGGTGATTGTCTTGGCCCATTCTGAGAGGCATTTAGATTGTTTCTGAAACCTTTGCTGTTAGACAGGAGCAAAGTGGGGTTCCTGGGCAGAGGTCATGCACATGTATATTTTACATGTATTGCCAGGTTCCCAGAGAAAGGTGTAACCAATTACACTTTTCTTTATTTGGTCTGTTACATTCTTGTCCTCTCCAAAACACTCTCGCGTTACTGACACAGCAGGTCAGTATGTATTGACACCTGCTATGTCAAGGTCAAAGCTAGGTTCTTCACCGGCAGTGTGTTGAAGCTCAGGTTAAGAACTTGCTCATGGTGATACAGTCGGCGGGTTGCCGAGCCAGGGTGTGCGTCTAGGTGTCATGGCCTTGATACCTGAGCAGAGTGGTTGGTAGCAATATGGACTTTTATCAAGAATGGGTTTATTGCAAACTGCAGGGTGCTTTGGCTCCCAGGTTATGTGTGGATTTTATGTTTTGTCTTTTTAGCAATAAGCAACCCCACAAAGGTTTCTGAGCAGGTGATGAAACTGTGATCCAAACTCTAGCAAACTCAGGTTTTCTTATCTCTTCACTTGGATGTGGAAAGGCACCTTAGGTAGGCATTCTAAATGAGGTCATCTTGGGGGACATCAAAGAAGGACACATTGTTACTTTTATTCCCTCCTTTGCCGGGGAATGTGAGAGGAATGGCTAGCTACTGCACCCAGAGATGAAATGTGGACAATGTGTTTAAGAGGAAAATAAAGCTGTCACGGCTGCTGAGTCTAAAATTAGACCTGCCCGCTCTGTGTGGGTTAGCAGGTGTGTGAGAGGGGACACCAGACTGTCCCTGAGCACGGCCAGTTGGCTCAGTTCTGAGATGAGCTGGACAAGGGTTTCCTGTAGGCTCTGACTGCACCTCGCTCTATGTCTCTGCAGAGACCCAGTTTGGGCCCCTGCTGCGGCGGCTGCTGCTGCAGCATCTCCTCAGGCAAGAGCTACGCCAGTCTTTCCCGTCCCTGGGACCACACAGTTGTTTTCTAATGTGCTTTCCTTATTACTCCGTCGGACGTTTTCTTCCTGCAGTTTTTATGAAATGGAGTTTATATCCTCTTTGGGAGATGGAGTGATGTGACATTTCTCACTGTTACCTCCCTTTTCCAGAGCCCAGCTGGGCACTCCCTGCCCGAGCAGCCCTGCCCGTGCTCTGTCCCCTCCCATGTCAGCCAGGCCGCCTTTCAGAGCCGGTCAGAGACTCTCCAGTGCTGACCAGCACCCACACGCGTGCTGTGTGCCAGGACTGCTGTGCGTGCTCCATCTGTGTGTGTGTGTGTGTTTGTGTGTGTGCGTGAACTTACTTATACACATATATGTCTGCACACTTAATCCTCATAACAACCCTGTGACACTGGACTCTTCTCTCCCCATTTTACAAACTGAAGTCACGTGTACAAGGTCAGACGGCCAGTATGCGTCAGAGCCGGATTCAAACCTGGGACTGTGGCTCCAGAGCCTCTGCTGTTGGCAGACACCGGCCTTCCTGCCAGTGAGGAGCCGCATCATCTCGTCACCACGTGGGCTGTGGCGCCAGAGTCCCTGTGGATCCACATTGTTTTTACTCGGGTTTCCTCAAGGCAGCCCGTGGTAACTGGGTCATCACACTTCTTGTCCACACTTAGTGAGGAAAGAACTGAGAGGGAGAGAACCTGTCTCCCTCCCGAGCCCTTCCGCTAAGTCTGTTTCAGTCGACTGGGATCATCTGCCCCGTCCTGGACCAGTGAAGTGATCGGAGGACTGATACGGGCTGACTGGCCCTCACCAGTCAGGATCTGCCCCTAGAGCGGGGGTCGCGTCAGCTCCCCCTGAAACTGGGGGAGGGATGGCCACCTGCACAAGAATAATAGGAGTAAACTAGCGAGGAGGAGACCCCACACGCCCTTTCTCCTCTTTATGATGGTGCCATTGTCTTTGCTGTGCTTTGGAAGTAATAGAAACGTACCACCACGCATGAGTCCTGGGATCTCTCTATTCCTGAGCGCGCCTCCGAGGGGACAGGAGCCAGGAGCTGGACAGTCAGCAGGAACGAAGGCAGCCTCACAGTCTTGCTTTCCACGCCTGGTTCATTGTCCAGCAGTGCACCCATCTATACTCACACAGCCTCCTGCCGCCTCCAGACGTGTACAGCCCTCACATCCTAGGCCACAGTAATGGATTCAGGTTTGAATCCCACCTCTGATCCATAATTATATGCCCTTGCACAATTGACCCCCGTTCTCTAAGCTGCAGTTTCCTCATCAGGGTGTAAGGCATGCCTCGGAGTAGTTGTGACAAGCACACGGAGAGTTTAGAACAGTGCCTGCTCACAGGGTCAGTACATGTTAATGTGTAGTATTGTTACCTGTATTGTTGTTGTTATCAGAATCTGACAAATCCACATGACTCTGATCTTGAGCATGCATTATTTACTGTAGAAACAGTGTTTATGATTGTTTCCCATTAGGCTGCAGGAAGATGTTTTGTGTGGGGACTTGGAGTTCTTTCAGCACACCATCTGGGGGACAGGAGCTCCCCAGGCGAGAGTCCTGGGAGGAGAAATCCTTCTATTTTAGTTCTAGCATGAGATTTGAGCACTGGGGAGAAGGCATCCAGGGGTCAGTGCAGACATTTGGCAGGTACCAAATCCCAGTGTTTTGGGTTTTCTTCTTGGACCATGCTGAGACCGTGGCTGCTGTAGACCCAGGGGCATTGTGCACGGAGCTCTGCCTGTTTCCGGAGTCCCTTGGACATTGTGCCATATCAGAAAGTAGAATTTAAAAAAATTAAAAATGGAAAGTGAGCTCTTGTAGGAATGTGCTTTATTTCCCATGTGGAGCAGGGCACAGGCATGTCCTTTCCAGTGGAGAATGGAGGGCATTGTTTTAATTTCTCAGAAGGAAAGGTCACGGTTTCTGCTCTCCGAAACCCTGTGTTCTGAGATAAGTTTATTCATTTCTTATGATTTGGGGTTTGCTTCTATAAAATATATTTATTGGTTAGTTTCTGGTTCTTCTTCTTTTCATTGTGCTATGTGGGACTATAATGGATATGCATTTGGTTTGTCTTACTGATGGACATTGTTACCTAAGTAATGTAGTTCTAAAAGATAATCATCTCGTAAAAGTATTTTCTTGGGCTTTGCTCTTTCACCATAGCTGTTTGTTTCTGTGATAAGTAACAATGTTTCTGTTATCGTGAAGCGAGGTTTAAGTTATCACCATCAGTGGAGACTCACTCTGTTTAGGAAGTTGCAGAGCTGGTTTTTTTAGCTTTGAGTAGCAAGACCATTCTTCCATGCTCAGCATTGAGCATCCTAATCACCCAAATCTTCACCTCCCATGTCTAAATGTTTCTGCTTAACCACTGGTGCTTCCAGGTCTGACTTTTGAGATTTCAAAATACTGCACCTATTAAAGTGTGTGTTAATTACATCTGATATGTTGATTCAACTTTTCTAAAACATCAAAGAGATTTCTCCTGGAATATAGTGAAAGAAACAAGCCAAAGTCAAACTTTCCACACAGATTAAATTACTGGGATGAGCAGTTGTTCTTAGTTCAGGAGACTTTTCTTATCATTGAAGTTACTCATATGAATAGTCTTCATTCTAACAAATAAGGTATATTTAAATTTTTAATTTTTCAACTCCTGGATTAAAACATCCCAAGTCTTAAATTTTTATCTGGTGAAACACAAATAGTATAATGTGCATGTTTCAAAGGGCTAAGTCTTGGGCATTTTTTCTTCATGTATCCATTTTTTTCTTGCTCTAAAGTCCTTTATTTGTTTCCAGGAGCAAATCTAACATTTTTTTGTTTTTTTTTTTTTACTTTCATGTGTTTAACACTGGCCTTTTTAGTTGACTGCCAATCCTTCCTTCGTTGCAATATTAAAATATTCTGGCTCTGTTAACTTTACTAAGGTATTACTTCTAATCTCTAATCCTGGCGATAAAGGCCTTGAGGGTATAGTTATCTAATAGCCTGAATAAATATCACTGTAATCGTTCCAAGCATGACTCTGTGCTCACATTGACCTGGATTTCCAGTGCACCAGTGGGTGATCAAACAATTAGAATGTGCTGCCAATTATAGAAAACCAAGCAAGAAAGCCTTTTCTGTGTAACTGTGACATCTGGGCAGGAGTCTTCTTTTTGGCTAAATAAGACTGCTCTCCAGAAGATGCTTGCCTTTTATATTTGAATTTATGTAAGAGGTCCCCTCTGTTTTCCCATTCTGCAGTAGCTGTACCTCCACTGTCTGTCTAGCACAGTGCTCGGCTCGCAGAGGAGGCTCCGTGGCCATTTGCTGAATGAATGGTGAATGACCTTCTGCTCAAGATGTTACAGATAGTGCTCTTTATGGGCAGAAATGGGGGTGAAGAGAGGGAATTGAAAAGAGATGGGACCAGCAGGAGGGTAAGGGCAAACTGAGACAGTCCAAGAGAATTTGGTAGGAAATTTGATGTAGAGGGAATCCAGAACCAGCAATATGGAGATCCCTCTTCTGGTGTTGCTGCCGTTTGACTCTGGGAAAAGGGATAAAGCTGGCCCGAGCTCCCTGACAGAGTGATGCAAAGGCTTAATAAGATAATAAATGGGGATGCTCTACACTTGGAGAGTATAAGGCCCTAGATAAATGAAAGTTGTTGTTGGAACTAGTGGTGAATATAAATGCTGTGTTCACAGCGGTGTGATTCCTTAGAGCACTAACTTTGAAAAATGGAGTAAGCTGTTTTATTGAAAATGACGTTGACAATTGAACTGGAAACAATGATGTTTAGCCAAGAGAGCATTCTGTGCCATTTCTAAGTAAGAGCTTTTGAAATATTTTAGTGACTGCCTATGAATTTTTTCCATCCTCCTTTACCCTTTGATTTTGAGTTGTGTGTTAGTTAGTGCAGGGCTCATGGGGGGAAGTTAAGCTTATAGACAGTCTGGTCTTGTGGGCCTGGGCTGGCTCCCAGAAATCAACATTTTGAAAAGTCCTCCAGTTAACTCTATTGAGCAGCTCGGTTTGAAACCTCCGAGAACCGGTCAGTATCCTGTGGGCCCAGTGGTGAGCAGACATGTAGCTGGCACCCCTTATGGAGTTCTCTGTTGTGTAGTATTCCTGCCAGTCTTACAAAGGACGACCAGCGGATAGTCTGAGTCTCCAGCAAACAGTGAGCACTTTTCAGTAGAAACATCATGTTGGAAAGTTGAGCAGAATTCAGATGAGGGCCCTCTTGAATGTATGCAAGAGAGAAATTATCATTATAAGTAAGAGATGAGAAAGGAAGACTTGAGTTGGATTCATGTGTCAAAATTGTGTTGTGTTGTCTTATGGAGCCAATGCCAGTTTAATTTTTCTTTCTTTATTTTCTTGCACCTGTAGTTAATAAAAAGTTTGGGTATTAAAAATTACAATATTTTGCGCAGATGGTGTGGCTCAGTGGTTGAATGTCGACCCATGCACCAAGAGGTCACAGGTTCGATTCCTATCAGGGCACATGCCCAGGTTGTGGGCCAAATCCCCAGTGTAGGGCATGCAGGAGGCAGCCAATTGATGATCTCTCTCATTGATGTTTCTATCTCTCTCACCATCTCCCTTCCTCTCTAAAATCAATAAAGAAAAACAAAATTAAAAAAATTATAATATATTATCCAGGTATGGATCTCATACAGAACAGCCTAGAGGTCTTGAAACAATAGATAAGAACCCAGTGACACTCCACCTAGTCTAAGGCTCTGCTTCCTCCATCAGGTTGAGAATCAACACCTGGGAGCTTGCTGGATATTTTTCTAAGCAAGACTAATATTACTAGCTAAGCAGAAAGATGGAAAGTAAAATTGACAAGCTGAGTTCAATTTCCTGGTTTGCATGTATTGCTACATTTTGGGACATTTTCTGTGCTGGAGGTGGAGGCTGCTGCACTTAATAAGCATCTGACCTCAAGAGGGTTGTGGCATTGTGAGGAATGAGGTGGTCATTCCTAGCTTGTTCTTCCCATTCTCCCCTTGGCTCTGGGATGGCCCAGCAGCCCCATGTCTGAAGTGAGGAAAACCCTCCCACCCTCACATAGATCAATTTTGGATGAATCTTGCTCCAAGTATGCTTTAGTAGATTGAAAAATAATGCTTCCTCTTTTTTCATATGTATTTTATGTTCATGGTAGAGCAGTTACAAAATACATATAAGAAAACAACAACAATATGTTCATACCCTCTTCAGGTACGTGCTCTTTCTAGTCATTGGCCCCGTAGGAAACCAATATTCTGACCTCCTTGTAGATTAGTTCTGCCTGGGTTGATGCTCACATGGATGGGATCATACAGTCTGTGCGCTGTTATTTCAGTTTTCTTTGCTCAGCATCATGTCTGTGAGCATCATCTTATGTGTGTCAATAGTTTGCCCTTTTCCCATTGCTGCAAAGCTTTCCGTCGTGGGAGCCACGGCGGTTGCTACGGTTTATTTACTCATTGTTACAAACATGAAATCATATTGTACATGGCGTTCTGACTTTTACATTAATTTATCATTACATTTGGGACTGTCTTTCCTTATGAAATATGTTATTTTTTAAATAATTTTTTATGGCTGATGAGATGTATTTATTGGATAAAATTATTTGATCGTGCTTTATTAATGTCTTAATTTGGGGGCCTTTGCATTATTTCCCATGATTTACTCTTATAAATAATGATGTGGTGAATCTCTTTTTTTTTTTAAATTTCATTTTTGTTACAGATGTTTCTCCTTTTTTACCCCATTGACACCCTGCTCCCCATTCCTCCCGCCCCATCCCCGGCTTTGTTGTTCATGCCCATTTGTTATGCCTACGTGCATATAAGTTCTGTGGTTTATCACTTCCCACCCCCCACCACCCCCTCTTCTGAGGGTTGTCAGTCTGTACCCTACTTCCAGGTTTCTGGGTCTACCTTATTCCTCAGATGATTATATTTATTATATTCCATATATAAGTGAGATCATGTGGTATTTGTCTTTTTCTGCTTGGCTTGTTTCACTTAGGATAATACTTTCCAGGTCCCTCCATGTCGTCTCAAAGGATAAGAGGTCTTTCTTTCTTACCGCTGCATAGTACTCCATTGTGTATATGTACCACTGCTTTTTTATCCATTTGTCTATTGATGGACACTTGGGCTGTTTCCAGATCTTAGCTATTGTAAATAGTGCTGCTACAAACATGGGGGTACATATATTCTTTCTGATTGGTGTTTCGGGTTTCTTAGGGTATATTCCTAGAAGTGGGATCACTGGGTCAAATGGAAGTTTAATTTTTAATTTTTGAGGTAACACCATATTGTTTTCTATAGTGGCTGCACCAGTCTGCATTCCCACCAGCAGAGCACTAGAGTCCCCTTTTCTCTACACCCTTGCCACACTTGTTTGATGATTTGTTGATGGTGGCCATTCTGACAGGTGTGAGGTGATACCTCATTGTTGTTTTAATTTGCATCTCTCTGATGATTAGTGATGTTGAGCATTTCTTCATATGTCTCTTGGCTATTAAGTTAATCTCTTTATAGGCTGACCTAAGCCCTCTTCTAGGATTATTTGATTAGGCAATATTGTTAGAGGAGGATGTTACATGTCCAAGGGTTTGTGTGTGTTTGAGGCTTTTAGTGGTTATTGCTGAAATAAAACACACATCCTCAAGCATCTCAGAAAATCACCCAAGGGCATAGTAGTTGGCAGTGTTGTGTAGACCTACATTTGAAATGGGATCCAGAACAGCTACATCATTGGCAGGACCCAGTGCAAAATGAAAATGCAGTCCCTGGTTCAAAAATGATTAAGAATTTCAAAACACTGTTAGCAAGGCATTCCGCTAAGTGTAGCCCTGCTGTGAGCTGAGCCTTGTGCAACGGCATAGGTCACACATCCTAGAAGCCAACCCTGAATGCAGTGTAGGCACCGCTCTGGGACAAGGACCCTGGCACCTCCTACCAGACCAGTCCACAAAGGGTTGTGCATTTGGAAGCTTTATGCCAGCAGACTTGCATTAAACGGGCACTTCTCAAGGTATAGGACTGTGGGACAGGACCGGGGAAATGTGGGATCAGAGGTTAATAGTGTGGGTTCAAATAGTTGCCCTGCCACTTATTTTTGTGTGACCTTAGCAAATTCACTTCTTTGAACCTGTTTTTTTCTTCTGTAAGATTTTCTTCTTAGCCTTATAAGGTTGTTGTGAGAATGAACTGATGTGTGTGTGTGTGTGTGTGTGTGTGTTCATATATATATATGAATTAAGGTACTGCTTTATCTGTTATTATTGGTGACAAGTTCTTAAATGCTATGTTTTAAGAGCCTGAGACACCCTGCCTTATACTATATACCCACACTGGGCTGCTGCGGTCCTGAGATTCTGCCATCTGTTTATTCCTTAATGTCAGGGCATTTCCTGCTGCCACTCACTGTCAACAGTTTAGGCATCAGCCCATTGACTCTTGGGATGGGTTAAAAAGAAGGCTTTCTTACCCTTTGAGACAGCATGGAGGGTCCTGGAGAGTATTATGTTTAGCAAAATAAGCCAGTCAGAGAAAGACAAGTATTGCATGATCTCACTTATATGTGGAATCTAATGAGCAAAATAAACTGATGAACAAAATTGACCAGAGACTTGGAAGCTGGGAACAAACTGACAAAACTCAGAGGGAAGGGGGGCAGGGAGGACAGGAAGAGATTAACCACAGAACTTACATGCATAACTCATGGACACAGAACAGTTCAGTGAATACCTGGGTGAGGGCCAGGAGCAGGATGGAGGAGGGTCATTGGGGGGGGGGGACAGTGGGACTTCTGTAATCCTCTCAACAATAAAGATAATTTTATTTTTTTTAATTATTATTATTTTTTTATTAATTAATTTTTGTTACAGATGTTTCTCCTTTTTCCCCCACTGATTCCCCTGTCCCCCTCCCTCCCCACTCTGTCCCCAGTTTGTTGACCATGTCCACTGTTCATGCATACATACATATAAATTCTGTGGTTTACCTCTCCCCCACCACCCCCTCTTTAGGGGATTGTCAGTCTGTACCCCACTTCCACGTCTCTGGGATTACCCCATTCCTCAGACTGTTATGTTCATTATATTCCACAAATAAGTGAGATCATATGAAACTTGTCTTTCTCTGTTTGGCTTGTTTCACTTAGGATGATACTTTCCAGGTCCCTCCAGGTAGTCTCAAAGGATAAGAGATCCTTCTTTCTTACAGCTGCATAGTACTCCATTGTGTATATGTACCGCAGCTTTTTTATCCATTCATCTACTGATGGACACTTGGGCTGTTTCCAGATCTTAGCGATTGTAAATAGTGCTGCTACAAACATGGGGGTACATATATTCCTTCGAATTGGTGTTTTAGGCTTCTTAGGGTATATTCCTAGAAGTGGGATCACTGGGTGAAATGGAAGTTCAATTTTTAATTTTTTGAGGTAACATCATATTGTTTTCTATAGTGGCTGCTCCAGTCTGCATTCCCACCAGCAGTGCACTAGAGTCCCCTTTTCTCCACACCCTCGCCAACACTTGTTGTTTGATGATTTGTTGATGGCGGCCATTCTGACAGGTGTGAGGTGATACCTCATTGTTGTTTTAATTTGCATCTGTCTGATGATTAGTGATGATGAGCATTTCTTCATATGTTTCTTAGCCATTTGTATATCCTGTTTGGAGATGTGTCTATTTAGTTCCTCTGCCCATTTTTTAATTGGATTCTTTCTCTTCCTTTTGTGAAGTTGTATGAGCACTCTATATGTATTGGAAATTAACCCCTTATCTGATATATCATTGGCAATTATGCTCTCCCATACAGTGGGTAGCCTTTCCGTTTTGATGATTGTAACTTTCGCTGTGCAGAAGATTTTGAGTTTGATGTAGTCCCATGTGTTCATTTTCTCCTTTGTTTCTATTGCCTTAGGTGATGTGTCAGTTAAAATTCTGCTGCGTATGATGTCTGAAATTTTGTTGCCTACAGTCTCTTCTAGGATTTTTATGGATTCATGAGTTACATTTAAGTGTTTTATCCATTTTGAGTTTATTCTCGTGTAGGGTGTAAGTTGATGGTCTAGTTTCGTTTTTCTGCAAGTAGCTGTCCAATTTTTCCAGCACCATTTATTAAAGAGGCTGTCCTTACTCCACTGTATGCTCTTGCCACCTTTGTCAAATATTAATTGAGCATATTGCCTTGTGTCCATTTCTGGGTTCTGTGTTCTGTTCCACTGGTCTATATGCCTGTTCTTGTGCCAGTACCAGGCTGTTTTGATTACAGTGGCTTTGTAGTATAACCTGAAATCTGGTATTGTGATCCCTCCAACTTTGTTCTTCCTTTTCAAGATTGCTGTGGCTATTTGAGGCCTTTTTTGGTTCCATATGAACTTTTGAAGTAATTGTTCTAATTCTGTGAAGTATGCCATTGGTATTTTGATGGGGATTGCGTTGAATCTATAGATTGCTTTGGGTAATATGGACATTTTAATGATGTTAATTCTCCCAATCCATGAACAGGGTATGTGCTTCCACTTTTTTATATCTTCCTCTATTTCTTTTTTCAATGACCTGTAGTTTTCTGCGAATAGGTCCTTTATTTCTTTGGTTAAGTTTATTCCTAGGTATCTTAATTTTTTTGGCGCAATGGTAAATGGGATTTTTTGCTTAGTTTCTCTTTCTGTGAGTTCATCATTGGTGTATAAGAATGCCATCGATTTCTTGACATTAATTTTGTATCCTGCTACTTTGCCAAATTTATTTATTAACTCTAGTAAACTTTTGATGGAGTCTTTGGGGTTTTCTATGTATAGTATCATGTCATCTGCAAATAATGACAATTTCACTTCCTCCTTTCCAATTTGGATCCCTTTTACTTTTTCTTCCTGTCTGATTGCTGTGGCTAAGACTTCCAGTACTATGTTAAATATGAGTGGCTAAAGTGACATCCTTGCCTTGTTCCTGTTCTTAAGGGAAATGCTTTTAGTTTTTGCCCATTGAGTATGATGTTGGCTGTAGGTCTTTCATATATGGCCTTTTTTATGTCAAGATATGATCCCTCTATTCCCACACTGCTGAGCATTTTTATCAGAAATGGATGCTTTTTCAGCATCTATTGATATTATCATGTGGTTTTTATTCTTCATTTTATTTATGTGGTGTATCACATTTATGGATTTGTGAATATTGTACCAGCCTTGCATCCCTGGGATGAATCTCACTTGGTCATGGTGGATAATTTTTTTGGTGTATTGCTGGATCCGATTTGCTAGTATTTTGTTCAGGATTTTGGCATCTATGTTCATCAGGGATATTGGCCTGTAGTTTTCTTTCTTTGTTGTGTCTTTTTCTGGTTTTGGAATTAGAATTATGCTGGCTTCATAAAACGAGTTTGGAAGTCTTCCTTCTTCTTGAATTTTTTCAAATAGTTTGAGAAGAATGGGTATTAGTTTTTCTTTGAATGTTCGGTAAAACTCCCCCTTGAAGCCATCCGGGCCTGGGCTTTTGTTTGCTGGGAGAGTCTTGATTGCATCTTCAGTTTCTTCTGTTGTTATTGGTGTGTTCCAGTTTTCTCTCTCTTCCTGATCCAGTTTTGGAAGACTATGTGTTTCTAGAAATTTGTGTATTTCGCTTAGATTGTCAAATTTGTTGCCATATAGTTGTTCATAGTAGTTGTTAACGATCTTTTGTATTTCTGTGGTGTCAGTTGTTATCTCTCCACTTTCATTTCTGATTTTGTGTATTTGGGTTCTCTCTCTTTGTTTCTTGGTGAGTCTAGCTAAGGGTCCATCAGTCTTGTTTATCTTTTCGAAAAACCATCTCTTTGTTTTATTGATCCTTTGAATTGTTTTTTTGGTCTCTATGTCATTTATTTCTGCTCTGATCTTTACTATTTCCTTCCTTGTACTTGCTCTGGGGTTTTCTTTTTGGTTGCTCTCTAGTTCTTTAAGGTGTGAGGTTAGATAGTCTATTAGAGATTTTTTTTCTTTTTTGAGGTAGGCCTGTAGTGCTATGAACTTCCATCTCAGAACTGCTTTCGCTGCATCCCATAGATTTTGTGTTGTTGTGTGTTCATTTTCATTGGTTTCCAGGAAGTTTTTTATTTCTTCCTTGATCTCCTTGGTGGCCCATTCATTGTTTAATAACATGCTATTTAGCTTCCATGTGTTCAAATGTCTTTGTATGTTCTTCTTGCAGTTGATTTCTAGTTTCATGCCATTGTCATCTGAGAAGATGCTTGATATGATTTCAGTCTTCTTAAACTTGTAGAAACTTAGTTTGTGTCCTAACATGTGGCCTGTCTTTGAGAATGTCCCATGTGCACTTGAGAAGAATGTGAAATCTGTAGTTTGGGAGTGTAGTTCTCTGTAGATATCTATTAAATCCATTTGTTCTAGTGCTTCATTTAGAGTCTCTGTTTCCTTGCTAATTTTTTGTCTAGAGGATCTATCCAGTGATGTCAGCGGGGTGTTGAAGTCCCCTGCTATGATTGTATTGTTGTCGATTTCTCCTTTGAAGTTCTGAAGTTTTTTAATATATTTTGGTGCTCCTATATTGGGTGAATACATGTTTATCAAGGTTATATCTTTCTGTTGGATACATCCTTTCAATATTATGTAGTGGCCTTCTTTGTCTCTAATTATGGCCTTCATTCTGAAGTCTATTTTATCAGATATGAGTATTGCTACCACAGCTTTTTTTTCTTTTCCGTTTGCTTGGAAGATTTTTTTCCATCCCTTCACTTTCAATCTCTGTGAGGCTTTTGTTGTGAGGTGGGTCTCTTTTAAACAACATATAGATCGGTCATGCTTTCTTATCCAGTCAGCTACTCTGTGTCTTTTTATGGGAGCATTCAGTCCATTTACATTTAAGGTGATTATTGATATGTACTTATTTATTGCCATTTTTTTTTAGTGTAGTTCTATTTTTTTTCCCATTTCTCCTGGTAATTACAGCAGTCCTTTTAACATTTCTTGCAGTGCTGGTTTGGTGCTAATGTATTCCCTTAGCCTTTTTTTGTATGGGAAGCTCTTTATTTGACCTTGCTGATAGCCTTGCTGGGTAGAGTAGTCTTGGCTTCAGATCCTTGTTTTTTATGACCTTGATTACTTCATGCCATTCCCTTCTGGCCTGTAGTGTTTCTTGTGAGAAATCAGCTGAGAGCCTTATGGGGTTTCCTTTGTAGGTAACCTGTTGCTTATCTCTTGCTGCTTTTAGGATTCTCTCTTTGTCTTTAATTTTTGGCAGTTTGATTACTATGTGTCTTGGTGTGGGCCTGTTTGGGTTCTTCTTACTTGGGGCTCTCCGTGCTTCTTGAACTTGAATGCCTTCTTCCTTCACCCAATTAGGGAAGTTTTCTGTCACTATTTCTTTGAATATATTCTCTATCCCTTGCTTATTTTCTTCTTCTTCAGGGACTCCTATGATGCGAATATTATTCCGTTTTCAGTTGTCCCACAGTTCTCTTAAGCTGTCTGCCTGTTTTTTAATCGTTTTTTCCTTTTGGTTTTCTGATTGGTTGATTTTTTCTAGCCTGTCTTCTAATTCACTGATCTGGTCCTCGGCTTCACCTACTCTGCTTTTTAGACTTTCCAATGTGTTTTTCACTTCTGACATGTCATTCTTCATATCTTCCTGTTGGTTTTTGATTTCCATCTGGTTGATTTTCAACATTTCTATGTCTTTACTCATGGTGCTCATGTCCTTACACATGCTGTTGAGCTTCCTCAACATCATGGCTCTAAATTCTAGTTCTGTTAACTTGCTTAACTGCACCTCATTTATCTCATCTTACGTAGAGGTCTCTTGTTCTTTCATTTGGCTTTTGTGTCTGTTTTTCTCCATTTTGGCTATCACAGTGGGCTTTGGAGTCTGCCAAATTTTCCCTGTGGATGTTGGTGTTTTGCTGTTTGTGGCTCCCTCTCTTCGGTTTGGATGAGCCAGGGAGGACCCACTTTAAACACCACCATCAAGTCTTAGCTTTTCTGGTTAGTGTTGCTAGCCCAGGGAGTGGTAGTTATCCTCTAGCTTTTTTTGCCTGGAGGCTATTAATAGAGGTCACCTGAAGACCCTTGGTTTCTAAATTGCCTGAAAAACTCCCTCAGATGCTCAGTGTAAGAGGTTTTCCCAAGGGTGGGGCAGCTGCTGGTTTTTAATGGGCCTCAATTAGCATGTCAATGGCCACCAGGTGGGGTTGAATCTCTGAGGGAGGGGCCTCCGCCTCTCCCCAGGGCCCTGGGAAAGAGTAAAATGACCACAGTTCTGCATGGCTGCACTCAGCGAAAGCTCTTAGCACCCTCCAAAACCCGAGTGTCCCCACACAGTTCCAGTCCAGTCGGCCTTCCGTCTGCCGGAGCCCAAGGTGAGTGGCTGCTGCCAATTTAGCCTCTGTCCGGACTCTGCGTCGTTGTTGAGCCGCCTGGGAATTTTAACACGAGGGCGCTGCTTCCAGCCAAGGGCGGCCGCGGCTGTGGCACCAGCCGAGGGCGTTGCACTCAGCAGAAACCCCAGGACTGAGCCGCAGTAACGGGACACTGCCGAGGTTGCAGCAGCTTCCAGCAGAGTCCCCTGGTTCCCGCGAGTCCGCGCGGCACCAGCCGAGGGCTTAGCATGCAGAGTTTGCAGGACTCAGCCTCAGTAGCAGCGTCCCGCCGAGTCCCCTGGTCCTAGCCAGTCCGCGCGGCACCAGCCGAGGGCTTAGCATGCAGAGTTTGCAGGACTCAGCCTCAGTAGCAGCGTCCCGCCGAGTCCCCTGGTCCTAGCCAGTCCGTGCGGCACCAGCCGAGGGTTTAGCAGGCAGCAGAGTTCTCAGGACTCAGGCGGGGTCGCAGCGGAGGCATTAGCAGCAACTTCCCGCCGCCGAGTTCCCTGGCCCCAGCGAGTCCGTGCGGCACCAGCCGAGGGCTTGGCAGGCAGCAGAGTTCTCAGGACTCAGACCGGGTCACAGCTGAGGCAGCAGCAACAACTTCCCGCTGAGCCCTCTGGTACCCACCCAGGCCGCTGCTGACCGTGGGCTCCCGGCGCCCTCTCGTGTCCTTGCAAGCCTACCAGGATTGAGTCGGTGACCCTGGTTATGTGTTCCTCCAAGGTGTCTTTCGGTTGCCCCTTCCTGAAGATTTGCCTTTATTTTCGTTGTAAATCCAGTTTGGTCCTGGGAGGTGGTCTGTGTAGCTCCATTCACTCCGCTACCATTTGTCCTCCTTAACAATAAAGATAATTTTTAAGAAAGAGAGAGAGCCACTCAAAGCAAGAGGGCTTTGTTTAGGAGTGGAGGTCAGAGAGGCCAGCAGGTGCCTGGGCCCCCAGGGCTGCTGCGCAGAATGTGTGTGTCTTTATGACAGGATGGGAGAGCAGGCTGGAGAGGTGGGATGCTTCTGGGGTTCCAAGGGCTCTGAATGCCCCATGGAGAGGGGACTCCCTGCTGAGGGGTCCTGGTAATCAGGCCCACCTGGAAGTGAATGATTACAAAGGGTTTAGAGTGAAGGGAGCTGGGTTTGAGCTGTGGGCAGGTGACTTCTCAGGCCCTGTGCTTCCTTCTGTGAGTGGGAACATCCTGATGGTGGTAGTGCATAGAATCAGTATTATTACTGGCGTTAGTATTATTAACTAAGATGTATTGAGTTCTTACTCATATGGCTGTGAGTGCTTTACACAGATACAACCTCATTCCCCTTGGAACAGCCTATGAAATGGGTCTGAACCCCATTCTGCAGAGGAGACTGAGCCTCACAGAGCTCCATGAACCTGCCTACATGGGCAGGCCTTCATTCTGTGGCAGAGATGAGATGGGAATCCCAGTCACAGATTATCTATGACAGAAATGGGTGTGGCAGGCGAGGGGAGGAGAACCTCCATATTCTCACGTGGTGGAGTTTGTACTGGAGCCCACAGTCTCCGCAGACGTGTAGAGCCAGGGAGCTGGGCAGAGCAGGCAGCCTGACTGCAGACCCTGCCTTTCCTCTGGGCGCCCTTTATGCGCCTGCAAGAGAATGTTGAAAACATCACGATTAGAGCTGAGATGTTCTGTGGAACCTTTGTTTCCCCTCAAAGGCCCTTAGATTACATTCTTATCATGAAAACAATCGGGCAAGACTTGCCCAACTAACCAGTCAATACTCTGACTGGGTCTCACTGAGAACACTTGCTTCCCCAGAAACTGCTGTTTTCAGGGCGCAGAGCTGGCGGCTGCGTGCTCTGGGGATTAATGTCCCATCCACATTTCCTCTGAACTCTGTTATTTTCCCCAATCCAAGAGGAACCAGAATCTTACATGACCCAAGAGTAGGTGATTGATGGTGTAAGCTGCCATTCACTTTCGCCAAGATATTCTGACATTGGAGCTGTGCTTTCTCTGTTGCGATTCCATGGTGTTCTGTGTTGAATTACATCTGCTGTGGACAAGCCCATAGATGTGACTCAGATAACAGGCACCACGGGAGTAAATGAGCCTCCTCATTGTACATAACTTTTCTGAGACTGTGGTGGCTTCTCTCCCAGCCAGGGGAAGGTTGCCCCCTGCTGGCTTCAGCAGGTGAAACTCTCCAGGGGATGGTTCAGTCTCCCTGAGAGAAGTGCTGAGGTGTAGTATCAGTTCTCCCTTCTCTTGTCTTTCCGTTTGTCTTTCCTTCCCTATCCTCCCTTCTTTGCTCCATCCATAGTTCCTAAGGCATTATTGATTTTCTACGATGTGCTAGTCACTGCAATTGGAATTGATGCAATGAAGAAAAAATATGTATAGGTACAGCTGTTCAGAAAAACATTTGGCATTATATATTAAAATTGAAATTGTGCCTGTCCGGTGGCCTGGGTATTTCATTGCGAGATTCTCTAGAGACTCTTATGCACACATGTACCTGGATGCGTTATACATATTTTCATTATAGCACAGTTGATTATAGCTCCAAACGGGGTCTATTCTGAAGGTCCATCTTCAGTAGAGTGGATAAATAGTAGGGAGTATTTTCAAACAACAGAACCCTATACAGCAATGAAAATGAATAAGCAATAGCTGCAAGCAACAGGATGGATAGATCTTAACTGAGTATGTGGGCTTATTCTTTGTTCCTTTGTGAACAGCCAGTGACGACATTGGTGTGTGCTTAGGAAGCTGACTTTGAGCAGTGTGGATGATAGTGTCTGCATTGGAAATGGGCTGCTGGGAGGCCGCCAGGGTGGTACTGGAGAGAGACAGTGTTGTGCTAACTCCAGGCAGTAGCAGAGACAAGGGAGAGGGAACGCTGGCTATTGAGAGATGTTAGAAATAAAATAAATCACAACTTGTTGACTGGTTGAATGTTTGGATTGATTGAAGAGGGAACCACATAACATGTTGCTGAGATTTCTGAACTGAAAGACTAGATGATGGTTGTGTCATTAACTGAGGGAGGAGCAGGAGTTCAGGATGGTAGAACATGAATCTGCATGACATCAAGTTATATGCGCTTGGACCAGTTATTTAACTTCTCTTTACCATAGTTTACTCAGTAAAATAAAAGATTTAAGAGTAACAACCTCAGAAGATAATACAGTGTCTGATAGATAATATACACTGTTACTATGCAGTTTTTTGAAGAGTAGGTGTGACCCATGTATATGACATCATAATGAGATACAGTCCTGCTTTTAGACTTAACAAATAAAAGACAGGTGAAGAAAATGAATCACCTATGTCTCTTGAGTGAAACAGAACATGTCAAGCTTGGGTGTGGGTGAAAGTCTTAGGACAAAAGGCCTAAAGAACCGAGGTTACAGTGTGGGAAGAGGTAAGCCGACAGGTGATTTATTGAGACTTTAAGTGAGGGTAAGTCAGAAGTTAGCCTGTTTCTTTGCTAAAAATGGTTCTTGGTAGCACAGAGCCTTTAAAAAATAATTTTTATTTATATAAAAATGATCCTCAGGGCCTTATTATTAATATTTTTGGTGATTGTCAAGTAATGCATATTTATCATAGAAAATTAGTAAAAGGAACAAAGTAATTCTAATGCCCAGAGATTCTCTTGTTAATATTTCAGCTCATTCCATTTGTTTGTTCATCCACCCACCCTTCTATCCATCTATCTACCCATCTACCCATCCATCCATCCATCCATTCATCTTTTCTTTTTTTTCTTCAAAAAGAGCTGAGATTAAACTGTATATTGCAGTGTAGCCTGCTGCGTTGTTTTCTTTTTAATTTTTTAATTGACTTTACAGAGAGAGAAAGGGAGAAGGAGAGAGAAACATCGATGAGAGAGAACATTGACTGGCCGCCTTCTGCACGCCCCCCACTGGGGATCGGGCGCACAACCTGGACATGTGCCCTGACCAGAATTGAACCAGCAGCCTCTTGGTGCATGGGCCGATGCTCAACCACTGAGTCACACTGGCCGGGCTGGCCTGCTATGTTTTGCACAGGAGCTTACATGGAGGTTTATTTAGCATGAAGGATTTAGGATAGCTCTATGTAGTAAGAAATTATCTGATGTGCTTTGTCAATAAATTATTTATGGGAAGTAAAACATTTTCTTATCTTAAAATGTAATAGAATAAACATAGGTGGCAAGGGCTTGACCCTGCTTTCCTGTCCTGTTGTTCTCCCATGTGTGGGAAAACCCTCAGCAGGCTTTTCTGAGCACTTCTCCCCAAATTTGTGAAAAGCAGTATCGCTTAGGATATGATGTAAGAGAGACTTTTAGTGTTCCCTCACCTGCAGTGCCTTGGGGACTGAAGAGTACACCTACCCCAAGAGGGTAAGCCTGCTCAACTTTTCATTTTTAAATACTAAAATCACTGTTCAATTCTACCCTGACTAATCAGGAATAGAGACAGGAAAGATTATTGTCACGTGTGTAAATCATTTTAAATGGGCTTAAATCTAAGTGGTGGAAGCTGCTTTGCCTGGACTATAACTATATTTGTCTAGACCCTTTCTGTAGGATTGGGTAGAATATCTGTGTGTGTGTGTGTGTGTGTGTGTGTGTGTGTGTGTGTGTGTGAGAGAGAGAGAGAGAGAGAGAGAGAGAAGTGTTCTGGAGGCTTTGGTTTTCTGATATTAGAAGATTAGAGAGAAAGTCTATTAAGTTGGATATCTACTGTTACCAAAATCACAGCTTTTTGGATCCATACTTTTCTCAGGATGTTTTTCTTACTGTCAGTGAATGTGCTCATGTGTACACACACACACACACACACACACACACAGATACGCACAGAATAGATGTGGTTTCTGTCTCCTTTCCATAGAAGTCTAAGAAAGCAGGGGAAATGTTTCCTTTGTAGACCCTTGTAAAGAAATTTTAATTAATTAATTCACGTAACAAGTGCTCCTTGAACTCATGGAGTGCAGGCACGGTGCTGAAAGTGGGGAACAGGGGACTGTCTAAAAGCATTAAGGAGCGACAGCAAGCCTTTTAGTGGGATGCACATGTAAGTGTTCGTCTGTAGCTGTTCCTTGGTGCCTCAGAAGAGAAGTCCTTGTTGCCTACAGGATGGAGTCTAAACTCCTCAGCCTGAGAAGACCACCTGCAATGTGGTCTCCTTTGTCTTTCTGGCCTCATCTCCTAACATTTCCCACACCCACCTTATGCTCCAGTCATTCCTGTGGGAAGAATTACATTTTCTTGTAATAAAAAGACTATTAGCCTGGCTGGTGTGTCTCAGTGGTTGAGCATCGACCCGTGCACCAAGAGGTCACCAGTTTGAGTCCTGTGGTGGGTGGAATGCTTTGCCTGCATTTGCTGATGCGTGACCCTCACTCCTGGTGTCTGTCTGCAGACTCTGGTGCTGTGATGAGCCATCATGCTTGGCTTTGTTCCTAGCAGCCCCCAGCGTCCCAAGTATACTGCCTTTCCCTTCAGCATTCTGAATAGGTGGGACACAGCCAGTTTCTCAGGCAGCCCCCCTGTCAAACCAGGATGTTGGAGGTACATTTTGCTTTTCTTCTTCCCCTCCCAGTGGAGCAGCCAGGGACTGGGAGTCTTCTCCTGATAGTGCTGTGCTGTGCTCGGTAGATGGGGCTGTGGCAGGTAAATGCAACTGATTTTCTTACTCACTTTGATGTGGCTCTGCTGTGCTTTGCACTTTCCTGGGGCGCTACACCCTCTTAACTGGTTTATGAAATTCTCACAAAGGCAATTTGGTCCATCAGTTGTTGTTAAGTCAGTGTCTCCAAGTGGGAATGAGGGCCTGGGGCTTCCCATTCTGCCATCTTTCTTACATGACTCTCACGTGTGATCCAAATCTCTGTTTTATGAGTTGGAGATACTTAATGTTAGTAGAACTGTGAATAGGGTCGGGGCACATCTAATCTGTTTTACCTCCCTTTCCAATCAAGGATTAAAGAAGTCATTCCAGGCTTCTGGCTTTTCTGTCTCTGTCTGTCTATCTGTCTTTAGTGATGGGGCTAGCATTGAGTGAATGCTCATTGTGAGTCAGGAATTGTTCATGTTCCCGTTCTATGCACCAGCTCATTTACTTCTCACAATAGCTGGAAGATACTGTGATTATTCCCAATTTGCTTGTGAGGAAACAGTTAAACGAATCTAAGTTATTCCAGGTCGTACAGCTGATCATTGTCTCAGACTCAATTTTAATAGACATTATACAGCATTAAATGATTATATATATATTTAGAATTAATAAATAGATATATTAATTTAGAATTAGTTTATTGTGATCAAGTAGAACAACTTTTTAAAGATCATTAACTATCATATCATGGAATTCTTTATTAGGTATGACCAGAAATCCTATGTTCTTCTGTTGTTAGAATAACACACCCATGTTTTCACTTCTTCCCAGCTTTATTGAGATGCAGTTGGCATATAACATTGTGTAAGTTTAAGGTGTACAATGTAATGATGTGATATATGTGTATAATGCAAAATGATTATGACAATGAGGTCCGTTAACACATTCATCACTTCCCATAGTTACAATTTTTTGTGTGTGGTGAGAACTTTTAAAATCTGCTCTCGTAGCAGCTTGAAACAAATCTTTTTAGTCTGAAGAAGACTGTAGTTTTTGTTATATAAACTGTAAGTCTCTCTTTAACAAAATCTTTTGTTGTAACAGGCAATTATTGAATTACTATGGATATAATTTTGTGGTGATTATAAGTGGTAATTAGGCTGTTGGAAATTATTTTGGTTTAAATATCCAAATGTAGAATGACATCAAAGATGTATATTTTTGTTTTTGTTTTTCTTTAGGACTGAGTTCATTCAAAGAGGCAGGATTTCAATCATGGGGGCTGGCTTTTTCAACTGCATTTTGGAAGCTTTTGCCAGCACTTTCTTAAGACAGGGAGCCCAGAAGGTACGCTTGTTTTCCTTTGAGTCAACATTAATAATTTTAAGAAACCATGGATGTTCCCATTGGGGTCTTGAATGAGGCTCATAAACAGACATAGGAAGAAAAAAATACAGTTAATACTCAAATCTATGCAAAAATAATTACTCTCCCTAATTGTTATATAAACCCAAATCAAAATAAAACTAAAGTGCCATTTGTGGCCCATTAAATTAAAAATATACCAATGAAGAGTATGTGATAACATGGAGAATACTTATAGTCTAAGAGGGGTGGAGGGGCAGGGGAGGGAGGAAACAAACCGAAGAACTTACATGCATGTATGGGTAACCAGTGGACATAGACAACAATGCTTGGTGGGGGGTGGGATAGGGAGGAGGGTGTCTGTGGGGGGAGGGGGGGAGAAACATCTGTAACAAAAATAAATTAATAAAAGAGAAGTAATCAGAATAAATAATTATGTTTATAGTATATACAATAAGATGACGACAATTTAATAAAAAAGATAATAATGGCTAATATTTATTGAGTGCTTACTGTGTGCTACCTACTGTGAAAGGGATTTTATTTATCTTATTTATTCCTTACAAACCTTGGAGAAAGCTGTCACTGCAGTCCTGACAGTCGCGATGAATAAGACACAGAAATCTGGAGCTCCTGGTTGTCACTAGTGTGGTTTGCAGACTCTGTAACTGGGGGCTTAGGCTTCCAGGAAGCTGATCCAGAGGCCGCCTTGGCAGTCAAGGTCCTGTGCACCCTGTTTGAAGTAGGGCGGTTTAGAGTTTAGTATAATATTTCACATGGAATCATATGTCCTATTTTCTTGCTTAGGGTAAAGACCATTCCCTGGGCATCTTTATATGGCTATTGCAGGTGTTCTGAAGTGGTTTAAAATTGTTATTTAATGTTTATTTTATTTATGATGCTTTATTGTATATTATATTATTCTTGTTATTATTAATTGTGATTATGAACATAATCACTTATTCCAAGGATTTACTTAGGACCTCTGTTACCTAGTGGGTAGACTTAATGGCTGGTCGAAGGAACTACTGTTATGACCCCAGCGATGGACCTTTGTTCTTATTTTGCAGTTCTAGGTTCAAGAATGAACCTGGACCGTGATGCGTTAGTCTGGAAGGCTGAGGGTGATGAATGAGTGTTTGGTACTGTACTGTATCCGTAGACATACTGCTGAGATTAATGATGTGTTCCTGGCCAGATGAGCACATGTCCAGACTGGCCTAGCCTCTTTAAGCCTGGGCCAGAGGAGGGTATTGAGCTTCTGGAAGGTCTGTCCATTACTCAGTAATTACTGCAGGTTTTTCTGCTATATTGCAAAACATGCATTTGTAAAAAGCCCCATGTTTAGCAAAATTACACTTTAAAAATGGTAAGGCTGGTGAGAAAAATAATTTTGTTGTCATGTCCCTGACTAAATTGATTTCTTGTACATTGTTTAGCTCATGAGTGGCCAACTTTTTCTGTAAAGAGTCAGATAGTTAATGTTAAGCTTTATAGGCCAAGAAACAAAACTGAGATATTCTGTAGGTACTTTATAATAAGAGAGAAACAAATTTGCACAAATTTTATTTGAAATACAATAATAGTAGTCGAGTATACCTTTTTTGTAATACAGGTATACTAAGAATATAATTCTTAGAAGA